>NC_082681.1:90998885-91598885 GCF_025265405.1 Mesoplodon densirostris
TGAACCAGACTTTAGGGTTAGATGTTGAGTCTCAGTGACAAAGCCTTACTTCTCACCACTTTCTTGTGTAGAGATATTTGCTGCCCAAGGCTTTTGCCTCCTAAAACGCCTTAGTTAGAGCCTGATTGGATTTGGCCACTAGAAAGTCTCCTGCACTTTTGGTGCATGGTTTCCTGTGCTCCAGAGAGCTCTGCTGTTCAGAGGCTCATAAAGCACCCCCCTGGACAGCTTCTCGGGCCCAGGTTTCTGCTCCTTGGCCGGCTCTGTGCTTTATTACCTCCTGAGGTACTTACCCACTTGCCTGTTCTCAAGTTACTTCCCCAGGCCCACAGTTTGACAGTGCTTTCCTAGGGGACACAGCCAGCCTCTCTGTTGCTCCAAACCAGCTGAAGGACTCGCAAAAGCCAGAAGCAACCACTTGCATGAGCCTGGCCTTGAAAATGGAACGCCTCACCTTTCTCACACCAATTGGTGAAGGATGGGATCTGTATTAAAGGGAAGAATGCTAAGCGAATCTTTCCAGAAAATGAACGGAAAAGACAAGCAAGAAGGGGTGGGCATGTTCTCCAAATGGTAGGGCTCCTTGTTCTGTTGGGAATCATCCCAGAGCTGGAAAAGATGCCAGAGCTGTGGGAGAGGGGGAGCAAGTGAGCTAATGATCAAGCATTTTGACCTGGGTTCAAGTGGATATGGCAGAACTACCTTAGACCATGTTCCAACTTCACTCTTTTCCTTAAATTTTATTTTATGCTCCTTTCCAACAAAGTTGCTTTCTAGTTTTTGTTTGTTTGCTTGTTTATTCATTTGCAAAAGAGAGTTGGCAAACCCGAAACATGGTTGAATGTCAAAGGAGTTGGTTAGAACATTTGAGTCCTATACAAACACCATAATCTAAGGTCTTGGCCCAAGCTACAAACAATTTTCAAGAAACAACAAGTACACAGTGATTAAGTTGAAGCTAACATAAAAGGATTTCCAAGGTTGAGACCCTATGGATCCCACAGGGGAAAGGAATAAGAAGCACTTCATTGAGAGTTCCCTACTCAATATAGCTCTCATTAAGTGCTCACCAATTTAAATGTAATTCCATCAATAACCACTCTATGAGGAAGGTGTTGTTATTCTCCCTATTGAACAGATAAGAAGGCAAGTTTCAGAAAGGTGAAGTGACTTGCCCGAGTTCAAACCGTTTTATAAGATATTACCATTAGGAGAACTGGGTAAAGTGTTCAAGGGATCCCTCATTTTTCTTCCTTACAACTGCACGTGAATCTACAATAATATCAAAATTAAAAGTTTAATTTAAACAAAAACTATGTTAAGGAAAGAAGCCAGACACAAAAGGCCACATATTATATTATTCCATTTATATGAAATGTCCAGAAAGGCAAATCTGTAGAGATAGAAAGTTGTTAGAGATAGTAAAGTTGATAGAAAGTGATTGCCCAGGGGTAGGAATGGGGAGTGACTGTGCATGGGCCTGAGGGATCTTTTGGGGGCAATGCAAATGTTCTAAAACTCAACTGTGGTGATAGTTGCCCAACTCTGTAAGTTTACTAAAAATCATTAAATTCTACACTTACAATGGATGAATTGTATGGTGTGTAAATTATGCCTCAATAAAGCATTTTTAGGTAAGTTTCTGTATATGTAAAATTACTGAAAAATAAAAGGATTATTTTGAAAAAATGAAGTAGTGTTAAAGAAAAAAATAAAGACTTGAGACCCTCCCCACAAAAAGGAAAGATATAAAAAGATCAATAACTATGACTATATCTATATGCCAAAATACATAAAATTAAAAGACAAATGACAAATGGGGAAAATATTTGCTACAGTTATAACAGACAGTGTGTCAGTATTCTCAATATATAAAAGCTTTTTAAATACTAGCATCCCCAAACAAAAATGGGTAAATGACACTCTTCAGATTCATTTGTTTACAAGAAAGAAAAGCCACTCTAGCTTATTGTAAAGATATAACAGGTAGTCTCATAGTCATCTAAGGACCAGAAAAGTGGTGTACACAGGGAATAGTACTGGAAAGGCAGGAACAGAGACTGCCCACTCTCTCATGGACCTGTGTAGCTCTTCTTTCTGCTTGTCTGTTTCATCAGCCTCTGAACCTCTTAGCTCAAATTCTCAGGACTCTGGCAAGCCATGGATTGATTTGACTTGGATCAGCTGTCCACTGTGTGTCCAAATAGCTGTCACTATTATAAAGATAAGGCTTTAGATTATCTGAAACAGAGCAATAGACAGAACAAGCAAATTCACTGACATGTCTATGATAGACATAGACCAGCCATAGAAGTAAATACATGTTTAGGAAAAATATGCAACCTCATCATTAGCAATCAAAGAGACAGAAATTTAAATAGCAAGAGACTTTTTTGCCCATAAAAACATCAAAGATTAATGATAATTCATGCTGACACACTACTGGGAGATAGGACAAATGGGTCTGGAAAACAATTTTTTTTAATTAATTAACTTGTTTTTATTTTTGGCTGTGTTGGGTCTTGATTGCTGTGTGCTGGCTTTCTCTAGTTGTGGCGAGCGGGGGCTACCCTTTGTTGTGGTGCACGGGCTTCTTATTGCAGTGGCTTCTCTTGTTGCAGAGCACGGGCTCTAGGCACGCAGGCTTCAGTAGTTGTGCCACACGGGCTCAGTAGTTGTGCCACGCGGGCTCTAGAGTGCAGGCTCAGTAGTTGTGGCGCCCAGACTTAGGTGTTCCATGGCATGTGGGATCTTCCTGGGCCTGGGCTCAAACCCATGTCTCCTGCATTGGCAGGCGGATTCTTAACCACTGTGCCACTAGGGAAGCCCTGGAAAACAGTTTTGCAATATGTATTGAGGACCTTTAAAATGGACATAACCTTTGACATAATAATTCCACTTCTAGAAATCTATCTCAAGGGAATGAATAATCAGAGATACAGGGAGATTTATATATGTGAATATCTTTTTAGTATTTTTTATAATAAAAGAAAAAGAATGAACGGTATAAGTGTCCAATATTATAGGATATTTAAGTAAATTGATAAACATACGAGGAACATACAGTCATTTAAAATCATGTTTTTGAAAAGTATTTAATGAATGAAAGGTTCTTATAGTATTATGTTGAGTGAAAAAAGCAAGATATAATATTCTATATATAGTGTGAAAGAGAGAGAAAAAATTGAGATTTGAGATGCTAGGAAGAAAGAAGCCAAAATCGTGAACTTAACAGTGGTTATACCTAAATGGTAAGATTACAAATTATTTCCGTTTTTACTTTTCATTTTCTTCATACTTTTTTGGCTTTTTAAATGTTTTCTGAATGAGAATGAACTTGAACTTTTGTAATCAGAATAAAATAAATGTTGCTTAAAATTCAAAGACATGGAGGAAAGACATGGAGTAAAAGTAGAGACCACTAAATATTAAAGCATATTTAAAATTTAAGTCAGTATGGTACTGGCATGAGAAATAAAACACAGAATAAATAGGGTAGAAACAGATTCTTGTATATGTGAGAATTTAATATAAGATATGGGAGGCTTCACCAAATAGTAAAAGAAGGATTATACCATGATTGAATTAGTTACAAATAGTAACCAAGAGTTCTGCTGTGCCATATGCTGAGTGCTTTTACATTCATTTTCTCCTTTACTTATTACAACCTTTGAGATTTAGATAGTATTATCCCCATTTTAGAGATGAGTGAACTCAAGCCCCTAGAGGTGTAGGCATTTGCCCAGAGTCACATAGAAAAGTAGTGGAACCAAGTATGTCAGATTCCAAGTCTCTATTCTGTGCTACCCCATTCTATGTATATAAAGTTCCTGGCAAGGTATCTAGAATACAAGAGGCATGTAGTAAGTGTTATTCCTATGAGTAACTTATACTTTTCTGCATTTGTTATAATGTAATATTTAATGCTTTATATAGTATATATAATAATGTAAATACTAGTAATAGTAATATGATAAATATATCATTTTAATAACTCTTGTCTTTGTCCCCTGGCCTTCTCTATGCCCTCAGTCAGTGCCTTTGTTCAGACCTCTTTGGCCACAGGTTGCTTCAGTTGCCTCCTAACTAGTATCCATACCTCTTGTCCCTTACCCTCTGAGCCCGTCAATATCAAACCAATCTCCTGCTGACAATCCTTAACTGTCTTCGTATATTTTCAGGGTGAAGGTCCAAATTT
Organism: Mesoplodon densirostris; assembly: GCF_025265405.1. Classification (NCBI taxonomy): domain Eukaryota; kingdom Metazoa; phylum Chordata; class Mammalia; order Artiodactyla; family Ziphiidae; genus Mesoplodon; species Mesoplodon densirostris. The sequence continues at coordinate 91,003,084 of NC_082681.1, forward strand.
CTTAATATTGTTTCTGAGACCCTTCACGATCTGGCCTACTTTCTTTTTTTTTCCAGTTTTATTGAAAAATAATTGACATATATCACTGTATAATTTTAAGGTCTACAGCATGATGGTTTGATTTACATACATTGTGAAATGATTACCACAATAGCTTTAGTTAACATCCATCATCTCATATAGATACAATAAAAATAAAAGAGAAAAAATTTCTCCTTATGATGAGAGCTCTTAGGTTCTACTCTCTTAATAACTTTCCTGTATACCATGCATCAGTGTTAGCTATCGTCAGCATGTTGTACTTTACATCCCTAGTACTTATCTTTTAACTGGAAGTTTGTACCTTTTGACCACCTTCTTCTAATTCCTTCTCCCCTACCTCCCCCATCCCCTGTCTCTGATAACCACAAATCTAATCTCCTTTTCAATGAGTTTGGTGGGGTTTTTTAAAATTTATTATTATATTCCACATATAAGTGAGATCGTACAATATTTTTCTGTCTCTGACTTATGTCGCTTAGCATAATGCCTTCAGGGTCTATCCATGTTGTTGTAAGTGGTAGGATTTCCTCATTTTTGTATGGCTGAATAATATTCCATGGTATATATAAACACCACAACTTCTTTAGCCATTTGTTCATTGATGGATGCCTAGGTTGTTTCCATGTCTTGGCTATATAATACCGCAGTGAACATGGGGGTGCAGGTATCTTTTTGAGTGCATGTTTTTGTTTCCTTCGGATATAGCATTCCAGGAGGTAGAATTGCTGGATGATGTGGTCGTTCGAGTTTTAATTTTTTGAGGAACCTCCATACTGTTTTCCATAGTTTGGCCTACTTTCTAATCTCGCCTCCTGTCACTGCAAACCTGCTTAGCTCCAGCACTATGGGCCCTGATATATCATACTGAACTCCACACCTCCATGCCTTTACACATGATGTTCCCTCAGTCTAGAGCATCCTTTCTCCACCATTTGTCTCACTGATTTCTATAGCCCTTTGTAACAGCTCCTATTGACTTTTTCTTCAGGATGCCTTCCTTACTCTTCCAGTAGTGGCCCTCTTCTGTGCTCCTATAGCACCCGGTGCATTCTTCTATCTTGGTACTTAACACACTGTCCTGTCTTTGTTGACATACGTGCCTGTCTCCTCTACTACCTAGACTGTAAGTAACCAAAGGCAGAGATTCTTCTACGTTATTTCATTGGAATTATCAGAACCTAGCTAGGGTCTGGCCCATGACCAGACCCTAGCTTAATAAGTGTTTGTGAAATGAATAAATGAGCTTTTGTCACCTAATGATGCTTTTATCTTCTAGATATATGGTTCAGTGGCCTGGTGGCCGAATCCTGCATCGCCATGAGCTAGACACCTTCCTTGCACAGGCAGTATCTACTCAGCTTTATGAACCAGATCAGCTTCAAGAACTCAAGGTGATTTGATCGATCCTCATTTAAACTCTTTCTTTTATGAGCTCATAGCTTTATTTTAGGTCTTTTTTTCCTGGAGCTGGGGAGAAGAGTAAGTTCTGCAGGTACTCTGATTTACTTTACTTTCTGCAGGTACTTCTGATTTACTTTCTGCAGGTACTTTGATTTACTTTACAGTGTTTGATTTACTTTAGCCAAATATTTATGTCTATTAATAAAGCCAACACTGTTCACATAGTGATAGGTGAGAATGGGTAGAAAAAATGGATATTGTGTAAGACAAATAAGTTGTGGCCCATAGACCACAGTAAGGTTTCCAACTCTTACAAAAGATGCTACAGGGGACTTATCCTGGTGTTCCCTGTTTGTCTCTGAGTAAATGTCCACCCTCCCTTTTTTATTGAAGTATAGTTGATTTACAATATTGTGTTAGTTTCAAGTGTAAGCACAGTGATTCAGTACTTGGGTGCAGATTATATTCCATTGTAGGTTATTATAAGATAATGGGTATAATTCCCTGTGCTACCCTCCCTTTTTAAATAATACTTATTGGGTGTTAGAGGAAAGTCTAGAAAAGCATAAAGAAGAAAGTAAATCCACCATATAACTGAAGGCAGTAGAATATAGTAGGTTGGAGGGCAGGCTCTGAAGCCAGGCTGCCTTGATTTTGAATCTTAGCTTCATTACCTTCTAGCTATGTGTCCTTGGGAAGGTTGCTTAACCCCTGTAGCTTCAGTTTCCTTACTTGTAGGGTTATGAAGATATTAAATAAAATAATCCATGCAAAACACTTACAACAGTGTCTAGCACAGTACTCAATAAATATTAGGTACTAATGCAGGACATTCCTCTTCTGACTTCAGTAGCCATGGTCCTTTCAGGCCCTAGTATAAACTAGAAGATAAAGTCTAGTAAGTCTTACAAAATCTTGATTTCACTGGGGTCAACTAAGGAAAGGATGAAAACAGTCTTAGACAGACAGTGTTGGTTCCTTTTTACAGTAAATGTGATACTGCTTGGTAAAGCCATCTAACAGGCCAACTTGAGATAACCACTGTGAACATTTTGATGGTTTCTTCCAGCCTTTTGTCATGTATTTTCTACATAGTTGAAATATTATTTATGTAATTATATACTGTATTCTTAAACTTAATATAGCACATATTTTCTATGTCTTAAAAATTTTTGCTAAATATTTTATCATATGGATGTATCATTTAATTATTCTAATGCTGGCCATTTGGTTTCCAGTTTTCACCTATTATATGTAATTATTAACATCTTTTTTTTTTGGCTGCATTGGGTCTTCGTTGCTGCGCATGGGCTTTCTCTAGGTGCGGCGAGCGGGGGCTACTCTTCGTTTTTGGTGCGCGTGCTTCTCATTACGGTGCACGTGCTCCTCATTGTGGTGGCTTCTCTCGTTGCAGAGCTTGGGCTCTAGGCACGCAGGCTTCGGGAGTTGTTGCACATGGGCTCAGTAGTTGTGGCTCGCGGGCTCTAGAGCGCCGGCTCAGTAGTTGTGGCGCATGGGCTTAGTTGCTCTGTGGCATGTGGGAGCCTCCTGGACCTGGGTTTGAACCCGTGTCCCCTGCATTGGCAGGCGGATTCTTAACCCCTGTGCCACCAGGGAAGTCCTGTAATTAACATCTTTATGCATAGAGCTTTATTCACATCTCTACTTCCTTAGAATAGATTCCTAAAAGTAGATTTTCTGAGTCAACAAATGTGAACATTTTTAAGGTTCTTCATATATATTGCTTAATTGTAATATACATTACTCATTAGTTTTATTTGAGTGTGCCCATTTATTTCACCATACCCTCATCAGCATTGGGTGTTCTTTTGTTCCTCAGTTTTGTTTTAATTTTTTTCTAATTTGACAGGCAGAAAAAATGGTTTCTCAAGTGGGTGTCTTTTTAAGGTTTTAAAGCTGATTTTTTTTTTTTTGGAATGAGTATCATCCAAACCATCTCAAGAAAACAAATGGATAGAGGCTGCTTATGCACTCAGATGTCTGTATTGAAAGGCAACATGTTCTAATTTAACTGGAATAATCAGCAAAACAGGAATAAGCAAATGTAACCAATAACAGTAATTTCTTTTTTTTAACACCTTTATTGGAGTATAATTGCTTTACAATGGTGTGTTAGTTTCTGCTTTATAACAAAGTGAATCAGTTATACATATACGTATGTTCCCATATCTCTTCCCTCTTGTGTCTCCCTCCCTCGCACCCTCCCTATCCCACCCCTTTAGGTGGTCACAAAGCACCGAGTTGATCTCCCTGTGCTATGCGGCTGCTTCCCAGTAGCTATCTATTTTACGTTTGGTAGTGCATATATGTCCATGCCTCTCTCTCGCTTTGTCACAGCTTACACTTCCCTCTCCCCATATCCTCAAGTCCATTCTCTAGTAGGTCTGTGTCTTTATTTCCGTCTTGCCCCTAGGTTCTTCATAACTTATTTTCAGATTCCATATATATGTGTGAGCATACGGTATTTGTCTTTCTCTTTCTGACTTACTTCACTCTGTATGACAGACTCTAGGTCCATCCACCTCACTACAAATAACTCAATTTCATTCCTTTTTATGGCTGAGTAATATTCCATTGTATATATGTGCCACATCTTCTTTATCCATTCATCTGTTGATGGACACTTAGGTTGTTTCCATGTCCTGGTTATTGTAAATAAAAATATGGAATGCTTCACGAATTTGGGTGTCATCCTTGCGCAGGGGCCATGCTAATTTTCTCTGTATCATTCCAATTTTAGTATATGTGCTGCCGAAGCGAGCACTAACAGTAATTTCTTAATGGTAATTTTTCCTCTGTGGTTGTTTCAGATTGAGAAACTGGATGCTCGAGGGATCCAGCTAGCTGCCCTCTTCATGAGTGGGGTCGACACAGCTCTGTTTGCTAATGATGCCTGTGGCCAGCCAGTCCCTTGGGAACACTGCTGCCCCTGGATTTACTTCGATGGCAAGCTGTTCCAGAGCAAGCTAATTAAAGCAGGCCGGGAGCGAGTATCCCTGGTTGAGCTCTGCGATGGCCAGGTACCACATGTTGGGCAGCTGCTAAGACCGTCTCTGACCTTCTGTGGGGATGAATGACAGAAAGTGGAAAATGAGCAGAGACATTGGGGAAGGCGGTAGCAGAAGTGGGAGAATGTGTCTGACCTTAACCTAACTTGGTCAAGGATGATCCCAAAGGCCCAGAGTCTGATATGTACATGTTACAAACTCATGTTGGGAAGCGTTTTTTTTTTTTTTTTTTTTAATGAGCTTCAAGTTTTCATGTTCCTTTTTTTGCTCCAAGTTATTTCTTCCCCATGGAATACTCAGATATACTCTATGCCTTTCCCCCAATTCTTAGAATTTCATTTTCCTTATTTACAAAAACTGTAAGTCATTTTTGCAAGTTATGTTATTTTTTATAAAGTAACTATTTTGGAAATAGAAGAGGGTAGTAAAGTAGATGGCAGAGTAAAAGCAGGGGATATTTTTTGCAGTAAAACCTTGGGAAAGATGAGAGAAGTTGAGGGAAGGGAGCCCTTACTTACTTCTTTGTCCATCTGTGGGGTATAAGCTGAGAGACTAGAGCAGGGGGTCAGCAAACTATTAAAAATTTTTTTTATTTTGAATTTTTATTCCAATAAAGCTTTTTGGAGCATAGCCACATTCATTCATTTACATATTGTCCATGACTGCTTTCACACTACAGTGTGAAAGTAGCAGAGTCAAGTAGTTGTGACAGAAACAGTACGGCCTACAAAACCTATCTGGCCCTTTTCAGAACAAGTTTCCTGACCTCTGGACTAGAGGTATGGACTTATCCTGGACAGAGGTCATGGTCTCTGCTCCTGGGCATGGGGGAGAAGGTTAAAAGGGTTTGTATATGTCAAGTTTTGTTCTCTCTTTTACCTTATTCTGTTACCTCCCCCTTAAAAAAATAACCTAGCCTATTGCCGGCTGTGTAATAGACAATTAGTAAATCCTTCTTGTTATATTTGTCTTCCTTGACCTACTCAAGGTGCCTCCCAAGCCCTCAGTCAGAACTAGTATGATGGTAGTTTGGTGTCATGCAAAGAGTGGAGGCTTTGGTGCCAGACAGGCTTCCCTGAGTATGTCACCTTGAGCCATTTAACTCCAGGCCTCGATTCCTTTAGTGGGAATAGACTTGTGAGACTGTACCTAGACTGCCCAATACTGTGCCTGAAACATAGGAGAAGTTCAAAACATGGCAGCTGTTATTATTATTCCATCCCTCATTTGAAGGCTGACCTGGCAACCAAAGTGGAGAAGATGAGACAGAGCATCCTTGAAGGAGTCAACATGAACCATCCACCGCCTTCTGCTCTACTTCCATCACCTACTTTTGTGCCTCCCATGGTGCCCTCTCTCTACCCTGTTTCACTTTACCCCAGAGCCATGGGCCCAATGCCACCTCCCCCTCAAGGCAGGAGCCGGGGGTTTGCAGGTCAGTACCTAAGAATGAGGTGTTTGTCAAACTCAGTCTATTTCATAGTAACCCATCCAGTAATTATTGCCAGTTACAGAATCAGCAGTTTCACATATATCTTTACCTTCTGTGCTATGGTGTGGTTTGAAGAGGAGCTTACTGAGATGGAGGGGTGTAGCCTGTGAGGAGAGCCCACTGTCTTCCCAGACCACTCTCCATAGAGGTGATTGATCCCTAAGGATTTGACTCTCACCAAACCACTCATGAAGTAACTGATGCAGAAACCAAGAGTCACTTTATTACTTTTTTTGGTCAATTTATTACTTTTGAGAACTGTAATTCATGTGAACTGGGTCTTCATGGTTGCTGGTTAGCTCACTCTCTCCCCATAGGCAGATGTACACAGGAGCTTGCAGGAAGAGCAATGGTAGGTAAGTAAATGACCAGTGTCAGCAAACAGCCATAGCTTGATGTACCCACTTCCACTCTGAGGGTAGATCTAACACAGTTCCAGAAGCATGGAGAGAAATAAGTCATAGTCTGTACCCTCCAGGGGATTGCAGTTTAGTGAAGAAAACAAATACATACACACTCACATGGATCCACACACACATGTATATACACACACATATGTATACATTATGGTGATATCTGAGCTGTGGCTTAATGTAAAACAGATGTTCCTGCTTAGTAGGTCACATACTGACCCTGATAATTCAAACAACCTGTCCCCTGGCGAAACAGGGTATTTTATTTTTTATTTATTTTTTTAAAGGAATTTTGCTTTTTTTAAAAAAAATAATTTATTTATTTACTTATTTATTCATGGCTGTGTTGGCTCTTCGTTTCTGTGTGAGGGCTTTCTCTAGTTGCAGCAAGTGGGGGCCACTCCTCATCGTGGTGCGCAGGCCTGTCACTATCACAGCCTCTCGTTGCGGAGCACAGGCTCCAGACGCGCAGGCTCAGTATCTGTGGCTCACGGGGCTAGTTGCTCCATGGCATGTGGGATCTTCCCAGACCAGGGCTCAAACCCATGTCCCCTGCATTGGCAGGCAGATTCTCAACCACTGCGCCACCAGGGAAGCCCGAAACAGGGTATTTTAATGGGGACATTTTAACATGAAATACCAAGTTTCTGTGATCGGGTGAGAGTGCTATGGTTGAAGTGTTTGTTGTGTATTGCTCGTCACTTTAAAAATAATAAAGCTGGAAGTTGAAATTTGTCTTAAATTTAGGGTCACAAAATTCAGCATGGATGTTTAGCTCAAGGCTGTGCTTAGAGGAGCAGTGTGAATGTCTGCTCTGTTCAATCAAGTAATGATTAAGTAGTCTCACAAACCAGGGAGCCAGCCATTCATTCCATCCTTTGAAGGTGTCTTTATAGATGCCTGCTCTCATTCTTTGCATGTTGACTTTACTGTGTCTCAGAAGACAGCCTTAATTAAAGCCAAGTTCTTGGGAGGTCCTCACCATTGCCCCAGCTCTCACTGATGCCTAGTCTCCAGTTACTGGTGGTTCATGAGGAGCCTTCTGACTCCTTAAAGGCCACAGTAGGATCCCCAAATGCAAGTCTTTCTTGCCCTCTTAGGATTAGCTAGTCACCTAGTTCCTTAGACTCCCACTTTTATATAAATGAAGGGCTCTTTGCTAACAACCTGCTAAGGTAGTGAAGAGTTATTAATATTTGGGTTTTTTCCACAAACTAAAATTAAAGGTTTACTAGAATTCTGTATTCTATGAAGGCTTCCTTTTGTGCCAAGTTACAGAGCTGTACTGTGCTTGTGAGCTCACACACAGAGTTGGAGTTTCCTGTTTTAAGGAGATCTGCTATCTTGTCTTGAATTGGTTCTGGTTTTCAACTGTTGCTCTTCTTACTTTTTAATCATAAATTACTGTTACTTTGGTTTCATTATTTTTTTGTTTGGTTTGGTTGTTTGGCTAATCCTCCAGTGTGTAGTGACATGTATTTGAATCAAAAGTGGTTTTGGCCTATAATTTTCCAATAGCTAGATCTTAAGACCTCATTCTCTCTCCACAAATATTGAATGCCTACTGTGTGCAGGCTCTGTAGTTGGAAAATGAATCAGGCACACCCCACTTGCTAAAGTGGATATGTACGGATCTTCAACACCCTCTTCCAAAATTTGCTTCCACCATGACCCTTTGTTGTTATCACAGAGTCTTTTTATCATAGAGAAATGGAAATATACAGAGTAGGTGGGCTGTAGATCTTCTATTCCACCTCTTATCCTACCTTGCACTTACCATTCTTCCTCTCTTCCCAGGTCTCCATCCAATCCCACCCCAAGGAGGAAAACTAGAGATTGCCGGGATGGTTGTGGGCCAGTGGGCTGGCAGCAGATCCTCCAGGGGTCATGGCTCCTTTGGCATGCAAGTGGTTTCTGTCGGTGGGCCGGGAAAGGGGTATGTATTTGAATAGGTTGGTATAAGCTAGTGTCAATCAAGGTGCTCTTGGGAAAATGCCCAGCTATCCAAACCTTCTATTAAGGTAAGAGGCATTAACTAACTTTGCGTTTTTAAAGCCAGTTTTCAGTTGAGTTCAGCAAACATATAAAAATGCCCTGCCTTGATGAAAAAGTTTTTGCCCTAGAGGAGGACTTGGGACACAGGACAATTCGGTATGACATAGAAATGACAGAGATAGAGGTTTACAGTGGTAACACAGAGGAGAGGCATCTAACTTAAGAGGGTCAAACTTCCTAGAGGAGGTGAGTAGTTAACTAAGTGAAAATGGAGGTACAGGCTTTATGTGTTCCTCATGATCACTTTTCCCCCCACTTTCTAAAGGCATGGAAAAGAACAGACTGGTAGAGGATCCAAAGGACATAAAAAAGGAAATAAACAAGTAAGTACCTTTTTGAGATGATCTAGCTTCTGTTTGATACCTCTTGTCGTTTTTGGGTTTTTTTGTTTGTTTGTTTGTTTTGGGTTTTTTTGCAAGAGATCAGGCATGAAAACCTGGGAGCTTTCATAGCTTCTCCTAGCATTTGATTTCATCCGCCTGCTCTCTAGCAGTCTAGTGAGGGTTAACCTGCCCAGGCTCTTCCCACAGGGCTGCAGTGTCATCCTTTTCCCTGAGTGAGGCCACAAGATAGAAACCAGGTACTGTGTCCTAAAGACCTGCACTTAGCACAGTATGCACTACATGCAGCCATAAAGGGACAAAAGTGAAGTTAACAGTGGGACTCCACCAGCATGCCTGAACTTCTGAGGGGCTACCAGAGATGCTTAGAAAATTGGACTTTTGCCTTTGCTGATGATGGGAGGGGAGGAGGCGTAGCCATTCTGCTTACTCTTAAGGGTTCAGAATGGTCTTAAACTCACTGGTCTTCAATAGGCATCCCCCCTTCCCCCCGTAGTGATCCAAAATCTTGTAATGGCCTCAGACTGCTGGACTCCTCATAGTATAGTAGCTACCATTTCTTGAGTGCTTAACTTTCTTCCAAGCCATCTACTAGACATTTTATATGTGGTTTCTAATCCTCACAAGGGTCACTGACTAGACCATACTGCAAGGCAATTTTATTGTCAGCCCTCAATCCCAGCTCAGCTCTCATGTATACAACCAGCCCTCATTGCATCCATGTTAACTCCCATTGTCTAATGTTTTCTCAAGGAATACAAATTTGCTTTAATGTTATTTTGAGCCCCAAATGGAACTACAATGGTAAGTCCCCCACACAAAGCATTTTGTAATGTATTCCAAAGCCAGAAAGCAGTGACTTTGGATTTTTCCAAAGCTTTTCAGCTTTTTCCAGAAGCTGCTCAGTAAGGGAAAAGGGATTGCACCAGGCAGGAAAACTAGTCACTCAGATAGTTTCCCATAAGGTAGTACAGCCTTGATCAATTCACCATGATTCAGGGACTGATCAATAGGCATACAGTCTGAAAAACCTGATATTTTTGGTACAATAATAGTGGATCCATCTGTAAGTGGTTGACTCACATTAACCAAGATCACAGAAATAGCTATGTGGATATGGCTAAAGGAGTGGGGGAAGGGAAGAGAAGGGAGGGGGTGAAAGATAAAGTACTGATTTACAGTGAGAAGAAATAATTATCACAATATATTGTATACTTTTTTCCAGTCACTCATAAATATATGTATTTATTATTCCCATTTTAAACAGGAAAAAACTGAGGCTCAGAGGGATGAAGCACCTTGCCCAAAATTACCCATCAAGTTAGTATTAGAGTTGACATTCCAGCGTGAGCTGACTGATTCCAAAGCCCTGTGCTGTGCTAATTCTGAAACGGGATAACAACTCTAGTTGTTAGAGATAAGATTCAGACCTAGGCCTGGCTGACTCTTGTATGCATGCTCTTAACCATGTCTACCGGAGCTTTCTCTCTCTAAGAGCAAGCTGAAAGGGAAGACATGGTATCAGAAGTTTGCCTGGGGGCATGGAATCAGAACAGTAACATTAGCTGGCATTGAGTTCTTACAGTGTGCCAGGCACAACATGTTCTACAACATGTTCTAAGTGCTTTACATGGAGTGTGTCATTGAATCCTTATAGGAACCTATGAAATAGATACTATCATTCTCTCTATTTTACAGATGGGGAAACTGAGGGAAAACAAGGGATGGTAGATGATCTTAAGTTTCTCTTAGCTAAGATTTCTGGGGGTACTGTCATCTACTCTAGAGGTAGCCTGGCCAGGGAAAGCCTCACGTTGAATTTGTTTTTAGCTAAGGCATCTTCCCTGGACAGAGCTGCTGCTGATTGCCTTGCTGACTCTCCTTTTTCTGTTTGCCCTTTCTCCAAAATCTGAGAAAATTAATTGTTGCAGCTTATTAAATCTTCTTACATTACAGTTCTGTCTTCTTGAGATTATTCCTAGGTCAGTGGATTTTTGTGTGTTCTCGAATTCTTCAGTCACTTACTTGTTACATTTTTATTTCTTTGTTGACTACCTCACATGGCTAATTCCATCCATTGCTAGTTTCATCTTATTTCCAGGTTCTTGAGAAACACTTCACAGTAACACCCATGTTGTGTAGGTTTTGGAGCCAAATGATCTAGCTTTGAATCTGGCTCTGCCACTTACCAGTTCTGTGACTTTGGGCAAGTTACTTAACCTCTCTGTGCTCTAATTTCCTCATCTGTAAAAATGGAAGAATTGGTATCTACCTCATAGAGTTATTTTGAGTATTAAATGAGATGATATATGTAGTGTTTAACACAGAACCTGGAACATGGGAAGTGCTCAATAAATATTAATAGTTATTATTTATAATTGACCACAAATTCAACAGGTATTAGACTTCCATTATGTGTTGTGTCTTAGTGGAAAGAACAATGTCTTTGGAGACAAACAGACTTGGATGCAAGTCTAGGCATGCCAGTGACCTTGAGCAAGTTATTTTACTTTTTCGAGCCTCATTTGTGTTTCTTATCTGTGAAACCAACATCAGAGTACCTGGCATGCCCAACCACTGTTATTATTCCTAATAATATTCATTGAGAGCCAGTACTGCACTTTCAAGGTAATACAGTTCATGGCGTTAGCATTTCAAGAGCAGTTACATTTCTGAAATTAAAAGAAAACCAGATGATTGTTTTTACTTATGAAAAATTCTATGGAATATTGCATATAGATCTTATCATTTGTTTTCTTTTCCTTTCCTTTACATGTCCAATTGTCAGTATTGGACAGCGTTGCATGGAAGTTAAGAGAGTAAACGTTAGAGGCTGACCAACCTGGAGTGCAATCCTGGCCCCACCACTTTCTACCTGTGTCTCCTTGAGCAAGTTGCTTTAATCTTTCTGAGCCTCAGCTTCCTCATCTGTAAATGGGGCATCATAATATCTACCATTTAGGGTCCCTTTTGACATTTGAAAAAAATATATTGTAAACCTTTGTAAACAGTAGCTGTGTCATTATTGTGTTGTCATTGCCATTGGATTTGAGTCAGATCCATTTGTTGTCACCCTAAGTTCTCCAGACAGTGTCAGAGTGTACTAGGTGTTAACAAGCTTTGGGCTTTCTGGTGTTTTTGAAGAACTGAAGCAGTTTCTGCAGGCTAGCTTATAAATATGCTTGGGAAGGATCAGCCAGTTTGGGATTACCATTTCTACTGAATATCTCTGTTTTTGACAGAGCACTTCAGATGGAGTTTCTAAATCCCTGGAGCCTCACCAAGGTCGGTCTCGCTCACAGGTAAATGGAAACAATGGCACATTGATCAAGGAAGAGAAGAATGATCATCTTCCAGCTCCATCACAGTGTGCCTTAACCAGAGACAGCAGTGTGTGTAATAATGGTAACCGCTACTTCCCCGTGAAGAATGGTGAGAAGAGCCGCTTACGAGAGCAAAAGCTGGGAACTGTGGCACAACAGAAAGAGGAATAACAAGCAGAAGATGGCTTCAGCAGATCAGGAAGAGGGGAAAACCTATACTTTTCTGATTTTAGGCCCAAGTTAGAGGAGGACATAAAATGCTTACCCTAGTTGCATCCAGAATTTGGATGGGGTGTTCTATTGTATCCATCTTTTCCCCTTCCCTGTCTTTTTCTGGGCTTCCAGACTCAGTGGTCTGCTTCTAGGGAAGCTCTGATCAAACATGAATGGCAACAAGCATAGTTCCTGTTCTCAAATTGAATATATAGTGCCAATATTCTCTTTACGTCCCCTGGAAGCCTATTTAGGCAGTGACTATCGGGTGTCATCACGTAAGGCCCTATAGAAAAGTTCCAGCTTTGGTTTTCTGAGTATATGGCTTCCTAACTTGCTTTTTTCTTTATGAAATAGTAGGGCCTTCGTATATAATCAGTATCCACATCTTCTAACTCTTTCTCCCCATTCACCTCTGCCAGGAGTTTATACTACCACCTCTAGCTCTGACCTGACAATCAGATAGGTAGATGTTTTCAGGGAAGTGAGGTAGTATTGGTTATTTTATTTTTTTAATTTTTTTTTAAATTTTATACACTTAAAATAACTACCAATGGCCTTTGTACTGGGGGATTCAAGTGAATCAGAAAAGTACTGGGCAGATTTTTCCTGCCTCTGAACTAATGATTTGTTTGTAAAATAGAAGATGTGGTGCAGTTCACCCACTCCCTGCTGCCCACACCCTGAAAGGGTGGAATCAATATAATGAAACTGAGTACGAAAGGGAACTCAAAAGACTGTGTGTGCTTGTGTGTGTGTGTGTGTGTGTGTGTGTGTGTGTTTGTGTATGGATGTTTGGATAGATATATATATGAATGCATGTATCTATATGCATACACATACCCTTTATATAAAGAGACAAATCTATTTATCTATACATATTTTATATATATATAAATATATGTGTATGTGTGTATGTATATATAAATATAAATATATATATTTTGTATATATATATTTATATACATGCACACACGTACATACATGATGATGTCCCAGAAGATTTACTGAATTTCCCAGAAATGCTTCCACTGCTATGGAGTGGTAGGTTTCAAAAGACCACATTTTAAAATCCTTACTAAGTCGTAGCCCATCACAGTTATGAGAAGATGGGCTTCTCTAAAGCAGACAAAAAGTACTTTCCAGAGATTGCCTGTTCAGAACAACAAACAGTTGGGTTGTCACAAGCCTAATCTTGAACAGAGTCCTCACATCCCGTATGGTAAAAACAGGAGGTTGGAATAGGATTGGGAAGAGTTGGGCATTTCCTTATGAAGGAGCAGCCTGGTTGGGAGAGAGAAAGGGGATGGGAGGTAATTACCGGGGCTTGCAGCCAGTTTGGAGGAAATCTCATCTGAAACTCCGGGATCAAACTGGCCTCAGGCTAGAATTTATTGCCATGAATCCCTGAAGGAGAGAGGACTAACATTGGAAAGATGGGGTAGGGAAGTGTGAGGAAATCGGCAATTTGATTTTACATACCTAGATTGTTTTGTTTTTTCATTGACATTTTGACTACTTGATCTTTTCATTTGCTTTGCAAGGAAGACTTCAGAGGACTCTGGCCCGGGCCTATAGGGGTATTCTGTAAAATGTTCCCAGCCCCCAAGTGAGGCCAGAATCTGTCCAGGACAAAGAGGCTGTTCCCCCTTTCTGGAGATACTCTTGAGACAACCTTGCACTTCCAGTTTCCCTCCCCAACAGTATGAGGGATGGGAACATGGCTTGCAACAGATTAGCATTGTGTCTTTGTTCAGGAGTTGAGGCTTCCAGCCTCATACACTTCCTTTTGGGCTTTGTGATATTCTTGCCCAAGAAGTACCATTTCTACAGGAATACAACTGACTAGACTTCTAGCAGGGTTCTCTCTCTTTTGAAAAACCCCATGTACCTTAACCCAGAGTAGGTCCTTGGTGATTTTTTTCCAGACAACCGGAAGGCTGTTTGCTCACTACCCACTTACAATGAGTGTATCATCATGAGAGACTGAAGACAGTCTCAGACTGTTTTATCCTAGTCTGGCCCAATTTAAGAGAACCCACAACTTGCAGGGGGAGGGAGGTCTAGAATGCCTTTCCCCCTGCCCAGACACTTCTTACATAAACCAGAGCAGGATGACAAGAATGCATACCCAGCCAGATATAACCAAGAACGAAGTGTACAAAAACCTCCTCTATGGAATTGGCTCCCCTAATTTGGTTCCCGCTTTTCTCCTAACCTGCCCAACCTTTCACAACATCTTGAAGGTTAGGACTTCTGTATCCAGCAAGAGAAGGATTTAGTAGCGAACTTAGATGGCTTGGAGATTTCTTTCTGGAGCCACAGAGGGAGGAGTCCTTTGAAGCTCTAAAAGTAACCAGAATCACTGAGCTGTGTTAAATTAAATAGCTAGCTAGCTCCAATTTCTAATAGGAAGTACTTGGAGTTATATGGAAAGGCATTTTCTTCAGTTGCTGTTTCTGTGAATCTTGAATCTATTTGACACAATCAAGTGACAGTATTGTTAACTCTCACAGCATTAAGAAGATGTGTTATTTTGTAGGCATTCACTGTGAGAAGCAAAATTGCTGCTTTGATAGGGATGATTCCAGTTTGCCAAACGGCTTGCTTTTCTCCCTTCCACACACCTCTACTTTCTCCTAGCCTGGCCCAGGATGAAACAAGTGTCTCACTTCCAACTTTGATTTTTATTTGGATTCAGCATTTTGGGTTTGTAAGGTTACAAGAAAGAACCATAAAGGGCCATGTTTTAATTTATCTGCCAAAACAGACAATTTAGAAGCCAGAAAGACTAAGGTTTATTACTGGAAGATTAACTTTTTCGAATTGCAAGATTAACTTTTTCTAATTTCTTTCAAATTAGGGAACATGAGTCTGCTTTTTGCTGTGAGTACCACTTGAAGAGACTGTCATCCTTCACTTGAGGTTCAAATTCTGACTATGATGTGGCCTTTCTTGAACAAAGTCATGCATCATATGGGAACCCCCAGAAATGACCCCTTTACCTTGTAGGGCCACAAGCAAAAGCACCCTGGATGTATATAGCCACTGATCCCCAAGGACTTTCAGTTCTTGATTTCTGCTGGTGTGTATTGGGGTCAGCCTATAACTCCCACCGTTATTCAGTGGCCAGTCTAGTCTGGACCAGGCCTGATAAACTTCTGCTCACTTGTATCATTTTCATTCTGAGCCAGTAGGACTTTGGGTAGACTTTATAGCCCAAGAAATGGCACTTGCTTTGGCTAGTGATATTTGATTTTTGTTTCCATCTTGATTTCCTGGCATCGTTGGCCAAGTCACGTTAACTTGTTTTTAATCACTGAGAAAAACAGCCAGGTAAGGCATTAGGGAGGGTGGTTAAGGATTGGGGTGGGGGGAGGAATGCTTATGTAGGGTAGAAAGAATGTGGAAGTAACTGTTTGGTTATAGTGATCCAGTCCGCTGGAACCTTAGAAGGCTCCTGTGGGCCTGTCCGTGCTACCCTTTCAGCCTCTAAGACTCCCCCACCCCACTTTGAAATGACAGTACAAGTAGACCACAGTTTAAAGTAGTTAGTATAATTCTACTAAGGTTTAATCGTTATACTTGTTTACTTCCTGATGCATATTTCCTAAATATGCTTGGGGTTTGGGGGGGGGTAAGTTTTCACTGTTTCATTGTGTGTCACCCTATATTTTTCTCCCTCTTGTGACTTTGGCATCTTCTTTTATTTGACTTTCCATTTTCTTTTCCCTTGGCTTATTGCCGTAGTCTGCTGGTGCAGGTATTCCCCTATTTCCCCTGTTACTGCTAATTATCTTCAGTATTGTCAGAGGTTATTTTGATGTTCTAAGAAAATAACTTCATGTATTTCTTTTTGCAAAATCATCTTTTCCAAGGTAAAAGCAAAATAAAAAAACCCTATGCTAGGGTGCCCACTGCAGCTTTTGACATTGCCCTTGTACTTTTATAGATGCTCTTTTTGTCCGTGTTGGTAGTAACTAATGACTAGTGAATTTTCATGTAAATGAAGCAAATTAAGTATTTCAGATTTTATTAATCTCTCATAACCCTGCAAAATCTGGACTTCATTTTAGTTACTTCCCAGAAGATACTTCTCCATCCACCTTTTATTTTATTCTATTCTATTCTATTTTTAGAATAACATACTAGGTAAAGAAACTTTAACTCAAGGAGTCATTGATTTTTAGTGCTCCCTGATAAATGATGTTATTGACAAAAGTAAAATCTTTCATTGTTTTTTCCTGTGGTAGTATCTCTTCTCCTGTGCTCTTGACAGTGTGTTTAGTGGATGGATAATATGTATTTCTCTTCCAAATTCCCTGCCTTTTTGGCCCACCTCACCACAAAAGCTCCATAGTTTATTAATGTAAGTTTGAATGGATGCTTCTTAGGGGAAACTGCAGGAGTTAAGGAAAGTGTTTCAGAAAGGAATGAAAATGTCCCAGGAGTTGTTCTGTGATGGAAATTGGTCTGTTGTTCTGTTAATGCTGATGGAAAGAAACTTACAGTGCTTAATAAAAGTCTATTCTTTTAGTAAAAAAAAATGTGAAATAATTTTGGGTGTGCGAAGTTTAATTTCTTCTCCCATTTCTGGACTCCTTTCGGCAAATGGGGAATATACTTGTCTCAATTCAGAAGTGTTGCACAGAGATTTAGGAGCCTATTTGTAGTTGAATATCAGGGCAAGAGAGCCAGTACAAGAAAAGGAAGGGCATATTTAGCTTCCTGCTGAACTTCTTTATTTGGATGTTCTAAAGGCACCTTTGACTCGACATTTCCCAAACTGAACCCATCTTCTCTTCCGAAGCCTGCTCCTCTCCATGAGTGACACTACCTTCTACTCAGTTGTCTACACCACAAACCAACCTGGGAGTTATCCTAGATGCATGTCTTTCTTTCCATCATTTCTCAAATCCAATTTGTGACAAGATCTGTTGGTAATACTCAACCATCTTTCTCTTTCTCACATCTATCTCTTTTCTCTCCCCACTTGTGGCTTAGTTCAGGCCTCCTCATGTCTCACCTAAATTGTTGCAGTTGCTCCTCTGTCTTACTCCTAACCAGGCAACTGTGAGCAAATTTTGTGTCTACGTGTATGTACCTTTTCCCAGTGAAAGGGACCATACCTTTGTTAGTTACTTAAAGAAGTCTATGACCTAAGAGACGTTAAGAACCACTGATTTAATCCACCATGCTTATCAGCTTCCAGAGGAATCTGTCCTTCTAACATGCTGCCTGCCCATTTCCATGGTCCCTTCATGATCTGGCTCCTGACCACTTCTCCAGCCTCATTTCCTGCCACCCCACCTCATTCCAGCAACATTAAGCTATTAATATCCATTTATTCTCATTTGCTTATACCATTGCCTAGAATACCTCTCTCCCCTTGTCTCTGGTGCAGTCTCAACTTTTTCCCCTAAGATTCAGCTCATATCTTTGTGATTCTTTTCCTGATCTCTTACTAGGGACCCCTGTACGGACTCCCCATAGCCAGTCCCTGTAGCACTTCGCTGCATCTCTGCTAGTAGATTAAACTTGACCATCTTTGTCTTCTTGGCATCTACCACCGAGCATGCACTTAGAAATGTTTGATGACTAAATCAAGGACAGCTAAAACACCTTTGAAAATGTTCCCTGGTGCAAAACAGATTGTAGGTTTCTGAGGCAGAGGGTGTGTTGGTGGCAAAAACACAAGAAGATTGAATATGAAGGTTCATCACTGAATGGTATGCATTTAAATGTGCTTCTAAATGGGGCTCTCAAAAAAGAGAAAAAGAGTTCTGAGTCACCTTTGAGCAATAGACTGATGCTTGGAGCAGAGTCTGAAGCCAGGACTCTAGGGCATTCTTCTTACCTTACTGCTTCTGCTGAGTGTTGCTAGCTGGGCTTGGCCTCCCTGGCTGCTCTGTGCCTTGTGTGTACAGATTACAAAAGGAAACAGATGAACCTAAAGGCGAGCATTAGAGGTTACTGAAGCTTGTAAATATTACACTTAAATGAAAACTGTCATTTGTAAAAATTTGTTTTGTATTTGGTTCATTATGGCTATAGATGTCTTTTTCTAACCTTTGATCTTTGAGTGTTGGGACTCAGAACTTAATAGTGGGAAATCCTTAGCATTTGGCTGTTAAAAGTTACTGTTTGCTGAGGACCTATTAGGTACCAAGCATAGTACTAAGCTATTGTACACTGTTTCTAAGCTTCAAACAACTCTGCAAAGTAAGTACTATACTCACTTTACACACGAGCAAACTGGTTCAGTGGTGCCCAAGTTCACACACAGCTAATAAGTGATAAAAACCAGGGTTCTAAACCTATGTTTTGACTAAGTAGATAACTCTTATTTCTGCCTCCTCAGCATTCCTTCCTCTTTCTGGCAGCAGTTAAGTGCAGTTTTTTGTTTTTCTTTTTCCTTTGGGGAACTGCTCTTTCCAATCTTGGGGTAGGGATGGGTTGACCATCAGTCACATGGCTTCACCTCCCCCAGTGCAGGGATGGGTATATGACCCAAGCAGCGTCAACTGTGTTTTTTCATGGACTTGAGGGATAAAGTGACCAAGAATGAAAATATCTCTTCTAAAATCACAAGTATTAGGAATAATGTGAGCCTGGAACATTGTCTTCTATTTATTTCTTCTACAGCTAATCTTTTATTTGTGGGTGAGAAATATGAAAATTCTGTGCTCATTTATTAGGAGCAAATGCAGAAAGTCACCTATCAGGGGATTACTGTGTGCCAGAGAGAGTTCTAGGTGGTTTATTTTATATATTTTAAAACATTTTCATCTTATTATTCAGTCCTTACACATTTATAATCCTCAACTCTAGAAAAGGGGAGTGTATCAGTTGGGATAGGCTAGGTTTTGCTGCTATAATAACTCCCAAATCTCACATAATAAAGGTATACTTATTGCTCATTATGTCCAACATGTGTTGTCAGGGGAGCTCTGTTCATCCAAAGCCACTTGATAACTCAGACCAACAGAAGCCGCATCACTGAGTTGGGAAGGAATGTGACCAAAATACACACTAACTCTTAAAGCTTAAAATGTCACACATCACTTCTCTCTTTTTATTGCCCAAAGAGATGGCCCACATGGTTGCACCTAATTTCCTAGAGGTGGAAAAGTACAATTCTACTATGTCCCTGGAAAAAGGGAGAGGTAAGTTTGGTGAGTCGCAATAATAGCATCACAGGGAGAAATGACCCATTTCTGGGTAGATTTGACTCATGGCTTTTTGGCTGGTTGCCATTACCTAACCACTTGAGTCAGTATACCTAAAATTTGTAATGGAATAGTGAAACATTCATTCCCATTCCAGTGTCATAGGGGTTCTCTGCATGTGGGCTGAAGTGGATATAATCTTGTGGTAACACAAGCATTGAGTTTAGCTCCCCTAGCACACCCTGTGGGGGTGGTTTTGAGGATAAAATGACACAGTGTATGTAAAATGCCTGGCATATAATTCAGCCTCAATAAATGTTAGCTGTTATGGGTTTGGTGGGGGTGGGAGGGTTGGTAGTAGATGAAAGACTTGTCTACGCTCCCAGTCCTGATTTCCTCATAACACATTTCTTCCTAGCCTATAATCTGGCATCAGCCCTTCCCATTTGAACGTGGCTGCTTCCAAAGGCGACTAGTGTGCTCCCAGTCACCAAGTCCAGGGTTTTCATGCAGGCATCTTGCTGAGGACTTCCACAGTAATTGACACTGAAACACAACCCATTTCCTGAAATTCTCTGGCTTCCCTGACATTTCTCTGCTGTTTCTCTTTCCTTTTTTGACTACTTAAAAATTATTATGTATTATTTGATAAACACAAAAGGATACATGTAACATATGTTAATGAAATTCAATAATAAAATGAACACTTATGAGCCCACTGCCCAACCTAAGAACTATCCCATCTCTCTGCCTTCCCCAGAGGTAACCGGTATCTTGACTTTTAGTCTTCATTCCCTTGGTTTCTTTTTAAATAGTTACATCACATATGTAATTATTCCTAAACAATATATTGTTAGGTTGTACTTGCTTTATAATTTTATAAAAACGTTATTTTTATGTAGTGTTCTGCAACTTCCTTTTCTCACCCAGCTTTTTTTTTCTCTAAGACTCAAACACGTTACTGCTGTAGCTGTAGTTAATTTGTTTTCACTTCTGTATAGTATTCCATTGTGTGAATATACCACAATTTATCTACCCATTCTCTGTCCAATGGAAATATGGCTTATTTCCATTAATGTTGCCATGTATGCTTGTGCACATGTCTCCTGCTGGGACCTAAGGCATGCAAATGCTCACTTTTATAAGATAGTGACAAAATTATTTTTAGAAGTAGTATTAAATGGGAATAATAATGCCTGCTTTACCTCCCTTATAGGTAGTTGTGAGAGTTACACAAGCTAGTGGATGTGAAAACACTTTCAGTACCTTAAGAAGACACAGTTGACATGCTGGTTTTGAGTCCAAGCTCAAACTCCTAAAAGTTGCCTCGTGCATACTGGTTTCAAGGACCAAAAAGACAAGGCTGTTCTGTGTCAATTTAAAGTATTCCTAGAATTTTCTCATGACAAAGACTAGACTCTTGGATTCTGAGGCAGATGTCTATTTGTTTTCCTACCTGACCAGCAGCCTTTCCTCATTTCTTCCAGTAACAGCACCTCAATTTTCCAAGGAACTACCTCTATTCCATTTTTGGAAGTGTCCTCAAGTGCCCTGCTCTCCCTAGCCAGCTCAGTGGGGTTTATTACTATTGTCATGGATTTGTTTGTTTGCTTGCTTGCTGTATTTTGCTTGCTCTTTAAAGACTCCTTTTACTTCTGATAAGTCCAGCATGATAAATTGATTACAAAAATGGCCACAGTTGTTCACATCTCTCTGTATCTACACCTTTTGCAGCTCTTCCCATTAAGAGATGGCGTCTGTTTCTCCACCCTTCAAATCTAGACTAGTCGTGTGTTTTGCTTTGATCAATAGACTGTTGCAGAAGTGATATTATGTCAGTTCTAAGCCTTGCGTGCTTCTGCTCACTCTCTTGGACCCCTGGAATTACCATGGGAATGAGCCTGGGCTAGCCTTCTGGAGGATGAGAGACCCTTTTGTCTAGCTATATCCAGCCAGACCAGCTTAGACCTGTCAGCCACCAACCAACCCACCAGCAGACCACAGGTACATGAGTGAGCCCAGCCAAGATCAGCCTGGCCTAGTGCAGATCAACAGAGCACCAACACATAGACTCATGAGCAACAATAAATGGTTTGGTTTCAAGCTACTGAGTTGTGGGTTGGTTTATTATGCAGCAGTTGCTAACTCACACATCCAGCAATACAATAAAAATTATGTTTTATGCAGGATCTAGTTGTTCTTTAGTAGGAAAGCCCTTCAGGATATTTAGTCTTCTGTACTGCCTCTCCAACTACTTCTTCATTTCCTTCTTAGCATGTCTCTTAAGATTAACATTTCTCAGAGTTTCTGTTTTCAGCCATCTTCTCACTATTCTTTCTCCCTGCTCAGTTTCATCCTATCCCATGGTCTCAGCTCTTACCTTTATACAGATGAGTCTCAAACCTACCTCTATGTGAACTTTACTGAGCAGAGTCAGAGTTCAAATGGTCTGCTGGACAAGCCACATAATACTCTCCCAGAAAAATCATAATTCAATATGTTTAAATGTGAAGTCTTACTCACACTCCTTCATTGTTTCCTATACTTCCTCCTCCTCCAGCTTGATTCCTCTATCTCTGGTTAATGTCACTACTATCCTCGCATCACCCAGGCCAAAAACCTCATCACCTCAGACTCTCTTTCCATATGCCCAATCATTCTGCAGTGTCTCATATCTGTCCCTTCCTCTCCATCTTCATGGTCCCTCCTCTTCCTTCTTTTTCCTCTTTTCCTCTTTCTTTGTTCTTGCTATCAAAGTGTGATCAGTAGTCCAGCAACATTAGCATCGCTTGAGAGCCTATTAGAAATGCAGAATATTGGGCCCCACCTAAGATCTATTCAATCAGAATCTGCATTTTAACAAGATCCCTAGGTAATTCATATGCACATTAAAGTATAATTAGCAGCTCCCCAGTTAAGTCTCAATCTGGATAGGTATAAGTCCTCACCAGTTTATAACGTATGCACCATGTTAGTGGCACTCAAGCCTGGCTGCACATCAGAATACCTGAGAAGTCTTTAATTTTCCATTCACCTTTTCATGATTTAATCTTTTAAAAAATAACATAACATTTATTAGTTGTTTCTTCAATACAGAAACACAGAGAAGGAAATTAAAATTGGCCTATGCCTTGCCCAGATAACTCCAAATGACATTTTCTTTTTTGAAAAAAGGAAAGTTTACCTAAGGTTAGGCAACTCGGAATAAAAACATACAAAATGAAGACTGAAGAACCTCTAGCACCACCTCAATTTCAACTCCTTTCCTCAAATATAGCCATTCTTAATCAGAATTGGCCTTCCAGGAAACAATTAAGCATATACCTGCATATCTGCTTATTTATTCTTTTGTTTAAAAAGTATAAATTACTCCCTTTTAATCATCATGATTTTTATACTCAATATATCTTAGAGATATTTTTCTATGAGCATGTACAGAGTATTTCATAATTTTTAACCCTACATAGTGTCCATTAGATGGATGATTCCATCAGATGGATCAATTCCCTATTGACAAGTACTTTGAGGTCCAGATTTTTTTTTAAACATCTTTATTGGAGTATAATTGCTTTACAATGTTGTGTTAGTTTCTGCTGTATTAGTGAGGTGGATGGACCTCTGGTCTGTCATACAGCATGAAGTAAGTCAGAAAGAGCAAAATAAATACCGTATGCTAACATATATATGGAATCTAAAAAAAAAAAAAAAGGTTCTGATGAACCTAGGGGCAGGACAGGAATAAAGACGCAAAGGTAGAGGATGGACTGGAGGACACAGGGAGGGAGAAGGGTAAGCTGGGACGAAGTGAGAGAATAGCATTGACAAGTACTTTGATTGCTTCCAGTTTTAGCTATTACAAACGGTGCTGCAATGATCATCCCTGGGCATATATTTTGGTAAACTTCTGCAAGTATATCCATAGGGTAAATTTTTAGTCCGAGATTGCTGAGTATATTGGTTAGGGCGCTTTTGGTTACAAGTAACAAAACACAACTCCAGCGGTAGGGTGAGCTAGCGCTACCCAGTCTCTTTAAGTCTCTGCTGTGTAGTCCCTACTTTATCCAAGTGGTTTTCCAAGTGTGGTCCCTGGACCAGCAGCATCAATATCACCTGGGAACTTCTTGGAAAAGGAAATTTTTGGTCCCTACTGCAGACCTGCAGAATCTGAAACTCTGAGAGTAGAGATCAGCCATCTGCGTTTTAATAGATTAGGTGATTATGATGCACACTAAGGGCTGAGAACCAGTGCTTTAGCCAAGGTGGCCACGAGATGGCTGCTAGTGGCAATGGAGGCTTTGAATCTCTTCTTTTAAGTCCAGCAGAGAAGAGAAAACTCTGACCCAACATTCCCAGTGAGCAGGACTCCCAAGTTTCTCCCTCATTAGCTTGCTTAGGTCACAAGTCCTCCCCTGAACTAATGATGTCTGTGGTCAGAAGAACTGGGAGTAAGATCTGTTTACCCCAAAATACATGGGCTATGAGTGGGAAGAAGAGATATACAAATAAAAATCTACAAATTTTTGGGAAGGAAAAAGTGGGAAATGATAGCTGAGGAGGCACTAGCAAAGCCCACAACATTCAAAGAATATGTGCGTGTTCTATTTTGATATATATTGCCAAATTATAAATGAAAAAAGTTGTACCAACTTCAGTCCCACCAACGCCATATGAAAGTATCTAGTATTTCTTCATACCCTCACTTGCTCTACGTACAATCAAACTTTAAACATTTCTCAATCTGATAGGTCAAGATGGTGTTTTATTGTTTTGATTTATATGCCTTTACTCATGGATGAGATTGAACATCTTTTCAAATCTCTATTGATATGTGTATGTCTTTCTCTGTAAATTACTTGCTTATTCTTTAGCTCATTTTACTGTTGGGTTTTGTCTCTTTCATGTTAATTCTTCTGAACTCATTATAAATTAAAGAAATTAGCCTTTTATCATATATGATGCAAATATGTTTTCCCAGCTTTGCTGATCTTTTGAATTTGTTTATGGTATTTTTTTTTTTTTTCCTTTTTGCGGTATGCGGGCCTCTCACTGTTGTGGCCTCTCCCGTTGCGGAGCACAGGCTCCGGATGCGCAGGCCCAGCGGCCATGGCTCACGGGCCCAGCCGCTCCGCGGCATATGGGATCCTCCCAGACCGGGGCACGAACCCGTATCCCCTGCATCGGCAGGCGGACTCTCAACCACTGCGCCACCAGCGAGGCCCTATGGTATTTTTTTTAGCTCACAAAGTTTTAACTTTTATGCAGTGAAATTCCTCAGTATTTTTCTTTACTGGCATCTGGGATTGAGATTCTGCTTCAAAAGGGCCTTCCCCCATGTCCACCTTTCCAGGTGAACATTGATATCATTTGTCAAGTCTGTAAAACTTTTAAAAATTAAGGATGCTGGGCCTCCACTCCAGACCTAATAAAGCAGAGTTTGTAAATGTGACACTCTGTACTGGGTTGAATAGTGTCCCCCCCAAAATTCATGTCCACCCAGAGCCTGTGATTGTGACCTTACTTGGAAATATGGTCTTTGTATGTTAAAATGAAGTCATATTACATTAGGGTGGACCTTAGCCCAATGACTGGGGTCCTTATAAGAAGAGAGAAATTCAGGCACACACGTGATGATGGAGGCAGAGTGATACACCTACAAGTCAAGGAATGTCAAGGATTGCAACCACCAGAAGCTAGAAAGAGACAAATAAGGATGCTTTGCTAGGGCTTTCAGAGTGAGCATGGCCTGCCAATACCACTTCTAGCCTCCAGAACTGTGAGACAATACCTTTCTGTTTTAAGCCACCCAGTTTGTGGTACTTTGTTATCTATATCTAAATTAAAATTAAATCTAAATTTAAAAAAAAATCTCCAATTGTGATTCCAGTACACCACAGGTTGAGAACCACTGGTCTGAATAATAATCATAACCATCTTCGACTCAGTAACAATTCTCCTTTAGAAAAGCAAGTCCTGGTGTTGAGAAAATCAGCTATCCTTTTGGAAAAAAATTAAGTTATCCTTACATCATATCAAATTCACTATAATAAATTCTAAATGTATTCTAGAAGCTGGGGACAAGACAAAATCCCTACTTTCATGGAGTTTCCAATCTAAGGACAGACAGACCATGAACATATAAACAAATAAGTTGGGTAACTTCAGTAAGAGGTGATCTATGAAGAAAATAAGTCAAGGTAATGAACTGGGGCACATCTTTTTTTGTTTTTGTTTGTTTGTTTTATTTTGGCTGTGTTGGGTCTCAGTTGTGGCACGCGGGATCTTCGTTGTGGCATGCAGGATCTTTTTAGTTGCAGCATGTGGGATCTTTTTAGTTGTGGCATGCATGCAGAATCTAATTCCCTGACCAGGGATTGAACCTGGGCTCCCTGCATTGGGAGTGCGGAGTCTTACCCACTGGACCACCAGCGAAGTCCCAAACTAGGGCACATCTTAATGTAGAGAGGGTGGTTAATTTAGTTAAGGTGGTCAGGGAAGGCCTTTTGGAAGAAGTAATATTTGAGCTGACTCTGAAGTTGTCAGCCATAGGAAGATCTGGGGAAAAAGAGTTCCAGATAGGAGAAATGCAAAAGTTGAGAAGGAAATGAGTTTAAGGTAGGTTAAAGACCTAAATTGAAAGCACTGTAACAGAATGAGAAAAAAAGATAGTTGTTGCCTTGTATAAATAAGGTCTTCCAAAAGAATAAACAAGAAAGAAAAGCCATAGAAGAAAAGATTGATGTAAATATATCAAGTGGCTATACAAACATTCTGTATGATAACTCCTGTATGCTAACACAAACCATAAACATGTTACATACTGTGGGAAAATATCAGCAATATATATAATAGGCAAAGGGTTAATGTCCAGAAATATAAATGACTCCTACAACTTAATATGGAGAAAACAAATAAACCTGTAAGAAAAACTAGGCAGCGGTTACAAAAAGTTCACAGAGGATGGGCCAATAAACATCATATAAAAAGACATTCAACTGCACTAGTGAGGGAAAATGCAGAGTTAAAAACAAACATGAGTTACCATTTTTTTTTTCTCCATCATATTGGCAAACAGTTTAAAGGTCAGAGTCTTAGGAAATGTGAAAATACACCGCTGATGGGAGTGAAAACTGGCACAATGCTTTTGAAAGGCAATTTGGCAGTATGTAATTAAGATTGAAAGTGGCCCACCAACTCACTTGTGAGTGTCCACCTACAGAAACATGCCTGTACACAAGGAGGCCTCTACTGGTATGTTCACTGAAGCTCTGTATTACTGAAAAATAAAACCACTTTAAATATCTATCAGGGGAGTGGAGAAATAAATCAAGACCCATCCAAATTATGGAATTCCCTGAACAGGAGTTCAAAAAAGAACAAGGTTGATTTCCTTGCAGAAAGATCTCCAAGATGTTGCCAAGTGAAGAAAGTAATTGGCCAAATGATATGGACAGTGTCATCCTGTTCATGTGAAAATGATAGATTTCCACACTAACCTTCATTTTTCTGTGTTGACATCTTGTCTCTACCCACCCTCATCCCCTACTCCCAGTGGAAAGGAGTTTGTTTAGAGCAGTAAGGCTGTTTGAGTGGCTACAATCCCTTCAAATCATCTCACAATTACCATCCCGCAGGAGTGGGAACCTGCTGCATAATTTGTAGGGCCCAGTGCAAAATGAAAATGGAGGGTTCCTTGTTCAAAAACCAGGGGAGAGGTGGGAAATGCAGTTAAAGGCACTAAAATAAAATGGTTTTTTCTTTATAAATATTTTATTACTTATAAAACATAATAGGGGGCTTCCCTGGTGGTGCAGTGGTTGAGAGTCTGCCTGCCGATGCAGGGGACATGGGTTCGTGTCCCGGTCCGGGAAGATCCCACATGCCGTGGAGCGGCTGGGCCCGTGAGCCATGGCTGCAGGGCCTGCGCGTCTGGAGCCTGTGCTCCACAACGGGAGAGGCCACAACAGTGAGAGGCCCGCGTACCGCAAAAAGAAAACCAAAAAACAAAACACATAATAGGGATAACAGTGATACATGTATAACAACATAAACATACAAATCGCAGAACAATATTTTTATCATAGTTTATATAATAAAATTAATAACGTTATTAATATGATACCTTGATTGATCATAAGATTTTTCTGGCTCATTTTTCTGCAAATTCAATTATTTAATCATCAAATCTATATTTTTAGCAACCTCGTTTTGAACCAATATGATTGAAGGTGACATCAGTCAAGATTGCAAATGTTTGATAACTTTTCATTTTGAGAAGGAGCTTTCTACTGATGCAACTGTTACTGGCACTGTTTGTTGTAGGCTGTGACAACATTGGGATAGATTCCTGATAAATTATTTCAAAATACAAATGTTCATACATCTAGATCTGATGATTCTTGTAGAACAATGTTTCTAAAAAGTTTTAACTCTTCATACAGATCAGTTTTGTCTAAGTCTGAATCTAATTTTAAATATAAATTTATACAATGGCATTTAACGTTTCCTCTGACATTTCCTGTAACTTGTGGAGGTATACTATAGACTGAATGCTTGTGTCCCCGCCCCCCGAAGTCATGTTGAAATCCTAACCCCCACAACGTGATGGTACTAGGAGGTGGGGCTTTTGGTAGGTGATTAGGTCTTGAGGGTGGGGCTCTCATAAATGAGATTAGTGCCCTTATAAAAGAGCCCCCAAAGAGCTCCTTCACCCTTTCCCCCACACAGAAAGAAGATCACCATCTATGAACCAGAAAGAGGGCTCTCACCAGACACTGAATGTGCCAGCACCTTGATTTTGAACCTCCCAGCCTCCAGAACCTTAAGAAATAAATCTGTCCATTAGCCACCCAGTCTATGGCAATTTTGTTATAGCAGCCTGAACAGACTAAGACAAGGTCATACAAGGAATGAAAATGGCTTCATTATTTATTTATAATTCAAAACACCTTTTTATGCATTCTACCCCTATATCTTCAATTATAAGGAAAACACTTTTAAATTGTCTTCCTCATTAATAATTGGTTCATCCAAAGCCTTCATCTGTGTCTACTTTGATGATCCTTAAATTTAATTTCCATTTCCTAGCCTGTGGATATTTGCTTTGCAATTTGGCACTAGTTTTCAAAATGAGCAATTCTAAACCAGGGGTCCCCAACCACAGGGCCGCACAGCAGGAGATGAGCTGCGGACGAGAGAGCGAAGCTTCATCTGCCGCTCCTCATCACTCGCATTACCACCTGAACCATTCCCAACCCCCCGCCCCCCTCCATGGAAAAATTGTTTTCCACGAAAGAGGTCCTTGGTGCCAAAAAGCGTGGGGATTGCTGTAAAACTCCTCAAAGAATTCTAATAACCTCCCGTTATGTACTTTACTTCAATGTCCGTGAGTACTTTTTTATTTTGTAATAATTTACTGACAACGTTTACTGCCTGCGTGCCAGCAGTTCCTGTCCCAGTGCTCAGGCCAGAGTTAATATTTGTGCACATGCTGCAGGGACAGGCTCTGTTGACAGAAGGGCAAGATTGCCTCTCACCACAGGTCCCATCGCTGTCCCCATGCAGAGGCTGTCCTTTCTCTCAGGGCTATGGCTACTGCCACCCCTGCTGCTGCTTATGCTACTCCTGCCACCATTGTCACTGGCCCAATGTCCCCCAACCCCCCCTGCTCCGGGCCCCATGGTGCCCCAGACTGCCCCAGATGTGCTTGTATATGCCAGGCAGCCTGGCCAACTGCTCAGCATGCACATCACCTGCCATACCCACAGGCTCTGCTCACTGCCACCCAGTGTATCTCTTCTGCTCATGTGTATGCTCCATTGTCACACTGGACTATACTTACAAGACACAGGTTCAAAGATAAAATTACTAAGAATGTCAAGACAATGACAGGAGAGCATTAAATCAAGCCTGAAATCCTTTCTGGGAGCAGAGCTCTCTGTACAGGTGGCACACCCCTAAAGCTGGCCCTGGAGGAGTGTGTTGGTGCTCTCAGCTACCTAGTTTGGCACCTGGGGGACCATCCTGCTAGTTTTTATTCCAAGTGAGTGTAAACCATATTTTGCTTCTGTGATTCAAATTATGCAAAAAACTGTCGATCACCTTTCCCTATGACATGGATCTTAGAGCTACCAGTTGCTGTTAGATTCACACAAGGAGTGGTGAAGAGCCTGGAGTCTGGCCCTGTATTGCCAGGAACCCCAGCTTGCATACATACTAGCTATGTGGCCTCGAGCAGGTGGTTTAAAGTCTCTACACTCAGCTTCCTCATCCATGAAATGGGGATAGTTCTAGTACCTACCTCATGGGGTTGCTGTAAGGATTGAGTGAGTTAATGCATGTAAAGAGGTTAGAACAGTGCTTAGCACACAGTAACTTCTCAGATAATGTTATTTGTCATTATTTTGTCTTTTGTTTTCACTGTCTTTGTACTTTCAAGTCCGTTTTGGAGCAAGTCTGTTCTTCCTCATGTAATGTTTTCCCATTTTTTACCATTTTTCTTCATGTATTTTATAGTCCACTTTGGCCCTCATCATTTTTCCTCTCAACAGTTATATGTACTTATATGCAGAGAGATGAATCGGAAAAGAGCTCGTTGAGGTTCCCTCTAGGAAAGTAAGCAGGGATTGAGTGGTGGTCAGGGGCATCTTCAGCCTGTTTGGATGTTTATTTACAATGGAAATGCATATACTATTGCCTATGTAATTAAAAGTGAATGTTTACAGCTGTTAAGTGGATGTGGGGTAGAGGAAGAAAGTTTCCAGGGCAGCCTTGTACTATGGTGGCCAGTTCAGATCGTGCACTGATGTGAGACACAACTAGAGCACATATTTCCAGGGCAACAGCTGGCTGCCTCCCATCCATGGCAGTGTGAGTTCCTTTGTCAGCAAATCTAACTGCCTCGGATTCAGGCCCCTGACAGCTTTGCCTCCCCCGTTATCCTTTACCCCGCAACTCTAATACCCAATATCACTGGGGAAGAACTTTTACAGGTGGGTACCACTGTACCTGGGTCAAGTGCCATCTCCTGTGAAGCCTTTCCTGACACACTCACTGAATATGTTTGAACTAATTGTGGCTACCTTTTTGTTCCTACACATGTTGTTCATACCTCTAGGTAGCACTTAGGGTTTGACCTTTTTCAGCCTGTTATTGTTCATTGAACCTTGCTTCCCTCATTAGATTGTATACTCCTTAAGGGTATACACAGGGTCTCTTACTCATGTCTGGAGATGCCACCCCAAAACCCCACCCATACCCCACCCAGTCCATCATAAATAAATGCTCAGGCAGTATTATTGAGAGAGTGCCCTGAACTGGCCCCCACCACCAAATTAGGGACTTGGTACTTTTATTCCTCCTACCCTGTCCCTGGCCAGCTCTTCATGTTATTCAGGTCTTCCACTCATATGCCAGCTTATCTAAGAGGCCTTCCTTGACTGTCTAAAATAGACTACCATCTATTCAAATCTTTCTCTGTCTCATAACTTGTTTTATTTCCATCATAGCACACACTGCAGTTTGAAATTCTCTTATTTTACTCACTTTATTGTCTGTCTCCCTCTCTGGAATGTGAATCACAGGAGGGCAGGGACCTTGTCTGAATCCCCAGTGCCTAGAACAGTACTTTGTATATAGTAGGTGCTCAATAAATATATGAATGAAATTGTATTTGTTTTGATTATTGACTGATCCCCATGAAGAATATTAGCACCATGAAGGCCAGGACCTTATCTGGGTTACTGCTACATCCTCACACCTAGTCCCTCTGGGTTACTGCTACATCCTCACTGTAGTGCCTAGTGCATAGTAGATGCTCAACAAAGAATTGTTGGGTGAGTGAATTAATGTTCCACATACACCTTAACTCAACATACTCCACACTGAACTTAGTCTCTTCTTCCCCACGAAACCTGCTTTTTCTTCTGTGTACCCTGGCTCAGTCGATGGCACCATCATCCAGAAATGACACCCAACCCAGAAACGAACTCACACTCCTTTCACTCATTCACCCACTATTTTCAATTAGTCTCCTAGCCCGGCCTATTCAACCTCCAAAATATCCCACTTATCTGATCATTTTTTACCCCTGCTGCAACTTTTCTGATTCAGGCCTCATCTTTTTTTCATGACTAATGCGACTGCCTCCTCCTCTCTGCCTCTCCCATGTTTCTCTCATTTATTATGGAATGCTTCATAAATTTGCATGTCAGACTTGTACAGGGGCCATGCTAATCTTCTGTCTTTTCAACGTTAATATATGTGCTGCCGAAGTGAACACCCTCCTGCCTTCTCGTTTAGCTAAGAAAGCTTAAGCTGCATGGTTTGTCACTTGCCATATGGTCACATGGTCATATGTTTTACAAAGTTTGCAAAATATATTTAAACCACAATTGGTTAAAATTGCCGTCCCTTTCCACTGAGAGTTTTCCTGGTCACATTTTCCTTGTATTAGGTGGTGCTGGAGCTGCCTCAGACATTTTTGAGGTCCATCTAAGTGGAAGTTGATTTGCAGGATACATTTAGTTTGGGTTTAGTGGGGACATTTATATGTTTGTACCGCTTCTATTCATAGTTATTACCCAGGTGTAGGAATGACTTCTAGAAATACTCTGTCTACCTTTGAACATAATTTTGTATTCACAAGTCTATATTCTTTTCTTAATGGAATCCTACCTCACAAACGGTACAAGTTTCAGGTCCCACTAAACCTGGATTGTCCTCTGGCTAAGCCACAAATGTGACTCTGCTGCTTTTGCTCAAAAACCTACAATGGTTTCTTATTGCTTACAGGATAAAATCTAATATTCAACTTCTTTTTGTAAATGTCTTCCCATGTGCATCCATGCATCTGTACATGATAATCCTTTATATACAATGTTCTTCTTAATTTAGTGAACTTTTATATACCCTCCAAGTCTCTCTGAAATCTTCCTTGACAGCAGCAAGCAGCTTCTGAGGCACTTTCTTAGCCTCATTCTGCACTTTGCAAGAGGTATCTGCGTGCTTACTAGATGCTGTATTCCAACTGTTTACCTGCAAGCTTGTCTCCTGCACTGGCTGGCAATCTCCCACCGCAGCGTTCCTCTTTTTCATCATTGTATCCCCAGGGCCTAACCCACCATCACTTAGGAAACTGGTGTGCACACACACATTTCCTTTTCTAAAGCAGTTGGACCCTAAGAAAATGAAATAGTAAGAGTATTCCTAGAGAATATTCTAGAATGTCTGAGAAAACCAGCGCCACCTTGAAGCATGTGTGTGGAGTTCCACTCATTCAACCTCTTCTCCCACCCCACCCTCAGGTTGTAGTTAGAAAATCGTGGGACAGGTGCATGGAAATCCTTGAACTGTATCTGAACTGAACTAAAGTGAACTGGGGTGGGGTCAGAGAAGAGAGATTTCAGAGGTAGCTGGGGACAGAGGATTTACGGAGGAATTACGATCGAGGGACCGAGGGCAGGACGCGGGGTGGGGTGGGGGATAGTAGAGGGTGCAAGGTTCAACAACTTCCCGGCTCTGAAACTTAAGCCACTTGGCTTCTCTAAGCGCTTGTTCTCACTCTGGGATAATAACAGAGCTTCCCTTGCAGGGTGAAGAGTAAACGACCCGGAGACCGTGTGAAAGAGGCCGGCCAGCTGAAGGTGCTCAATGAACGGAAACCTGTGAGTACTCGCCCCGCCTCCACCCGGGCCAAAGGCCCGCCCCCCGCCGCCACCTATTAAGTTTGCGGAGCACAGTCAGAGTTCACCTCCTCTCGTAAGAGGAAAAAGATGGTTGGGAGGAGGGAAGGGTGTGTGTGTGTGGAGGGTGTGTGTGTGAGGGGAGGGTGTGTGTGTGTGTGTGTGGAGGGTGTGTGTGTGGGGGGAGGGTGTGTGTGTGTGTGTGTGTGGAGGGTGTGTGTGAGGGGAGGGAGTGTGTGTGTGTGAGGGGAGGGTGTGTGTGTGTGTGAGGGGAGGGTGTGTGTGTGTGTGTGTGAGGGGAGGGAGTGTGTGTGAGGGGAGGGAGTGTGTGTGTGTGTGTGTGTGTGTGTGTACGGTGTGTGTGTACGGTGTGTGAGGGGAGGGTGTGTGTGTCTGGGGAGGAGGGGAGAGAGTGAGTGACAGTGTGTCAGTGATGTTGGTCGGGGGGGCGGGTTGCTTAACTCCTTGCTCGCCCGGAGTAGGGGGAAGGCGCGAAGGCCGGGGAAGGCGGGCAAGACTCTGGCCCCACTCAAAATGGAGCCAAGCGCCTGCCTCGCCTAAGATGGCGGCCTCCCCGCCTTTCGGTTCCGGGTTCTCAGCGTCGATTGGGTACCTGGGGAGTCGAGCGGGTCCAAAGGTGGCCGAGCCCCGCCCCCTTTCTCAAGGTGACGCTCCGCCCCCGATGGCGTCACGCGGGAGCCAGGGCCCGCCCTTCCCCTCCTGTGCCGCGGTTACCTCGCGTGTCCGGCCTTCATAAGATGGCGGTCGGGTCGCCTACCCGCGGCGGCTCCGCCACTCTCAACATGGTAGCTGTTTACCCCATATTTCTCCTCCCCTCTCCGCCTCAACTTCCTCGTTGTTTTGAATAAACTTTATTGACTACTCTGAATTGCCCATCACCGCCACCGGGCTTCTCCCGGCGATTTTTCGGGCTGTTTTTCTCCAACCGGGTCGCCGGTTCATCTCCTTCCTCGTTGGTTTGCTCGCGGCGATCTCCTGCCTGCCCAGCGACGCCGCCGCTTGCCTGTTCGTCAGGCGGCCGCCGGACTAGGCCCGAGCCGCGGGCTCCAGTAGGCCCTGACGGCCGGGCCCGGGGCAGAGCTGTGGAGAAAGCTGCCCTGAAGCACCGCTGGGCGGCCAGGGCCGCGCGACCAGGGCCGCGCGACCCAGCGGGTGGCTCGAGAATAAGGCGAGAAAGGTTCGCCGCGTTGCCGTGACGATCCCAGAATTCGGTGCGCGTCGCCTGTGGGGCCGGAACTGCTGGCCGAACCTTCACTGAGCGAGGCGCTGAGCAGCTCCGGAGCGAGCCCGGCCACCGGCGCTTCGGTGGGACTGAGCTCCGCGGGCGTGAGGAATCCCTGCGGCTTTGCGGATGAGGAGGTCCCTGTAGGGTTCCGGACCGAATACATTCTTGTCAGGTTTGGGGCGTGAGGAGGTTCCTGTCAGTTTGAGAGGCGTGAAGAGATTCTCGTAAGTTTCGGGGGCTGCAAGGATATTCCTGTCACTCTTGGGATCTGTGACGAGATCCCTGTCAGTTTTGGGGGACAGGGGAGTCTTGGTCAGTTTGAGGGGGCTGTGAGGAGATACCTGCCAGTTTCAGAGCTGTGGGAGGAAAATCCTGGCTTGGTTGCAGGAGTGTGAGGAAATTCTAGTCAGTTTAGGGGTTTTGAAGCGATCCTTTCGAGTTTTGGGGGTGCAATAAGAACCCTGTCGTCTTTGAAGTAGAGGGCTGATCAGTTTTGAGGTTGAGATTTATTTCAGTTGTTGGGGAGATGAGACTCCCGATTAGTCGGGGATGGAATGATTTTGAGAGTGAAAGAGCAGATCATTTAAACTCTCACAACAGAACCCCAGAACTGTGATTTGAGTTGGGCGCCTAGTCTTGTGTGCCTCGTTGCTGAAGACATCGAGGTAATTGTCGAGTAATCTGAGGACTTCCAAGGATCCCTCATCTCTCTCTAGTTGCGTCTATTTTGGGGGTGAGAGAAGTGGCTTTTTCTGAGGTACCCCCAGCCTCATCCTCTAGGCTATGCTTTGTGTCATAAATATTGAGAGCCCTGGGAAACAAGGTTGCTAACAAGGAGAGGGTGCAGTGAGGGATTAAAGAACCTTCTTGAAAAGGCATCAGATCTTTCCCTGAAACCCGGAAAGAAGTTATCACTGACCCTGGGGGCTGAAGGAGGTAAGGAGGGAAAAAAAAAAAGCCTCGATGGCAGAGCGCCGTTCTTTATTTGTTAAAGAAATTCTGGCGGCCGGTGGACTTTCTCCGATTGCCCCCTACAGCCGCACCAGCTGTGTTGCATCCCGGCAGTGGTAACTGCCCATTTGTGAGCTGAGGGACCTGATTCACTCTGTAAAAAGTGTTGTTTGTGCCCAGCCTTCGTCCAGAGAGGACGCGTGCTGCCGCCTCCTGCTCCCTTTGACGCTGAGACCCTGGCCCACCGCAGAACGCTCCAAGGCCAGGCGAAGATGGCCTCGGTACCGGTGTATTGCCTCTGTCGGCTTCCTTACGATGTCACCCGCTTCATGATCGAGTGTGACATGTGCCAGGACTGGTTTCATGGCAGGTAAGGAGGGCAGGGCACGCTGGACAGGGTGTAGTGACCAGGTGCTCACTCGCTTGCTCCTTTCTCAACTCTGGTTCAGGTTCCCGCTCAGAAACTTATTTCCCCTCTCTTGCAGACAGTTAACAGCAACCCACCTCCCAGACCCAGATTCTTACATCCTTCCTTGCAGACTAGGGCCTGGCTGACATTGGCCTCTGGTTTCTCCTCTTTTTTCTTTTCCCATATGTATTTCTTCTTTGTACCCTTCTTCTGTTTCTTTGTTTTTTTCCCTTAGAAAAATAGTTTCTTTCCAGCCACAAAGAATGTATCATTTTTGTATTCTGGCAGTTTTGTTTTGCGTCAGATGCTGTCTTTGGGGGAGACAGTACTGCATTTTTGAGATATCTGAGTCCAACAAATATGGATTTGAGTTGTGGTTTTGCAACTTATTATCAGAGTGACCTTGGGCAAGTTGCTTTGCCTCTCTGAGCCTCTGTTTTCACCCATGAAGTATATCTAATACATCCTTCCTGTTTACTTAAAGCATTTTGCATGCACTCAGTAAATGGAGGCAGAAATGCAATAGTATTTTATTTCTAGGGTATTTATCTGCAGAACCATCCAGCTAAATTGAATTAAGCAGAGGAGATGTTGGGTAAAACAGGAGGAGTAAAACCACTAATGAATTCCCTCCAGCTAAACATGTGTGCACATAAGCACCTGTCACCCAGGATTCCAGAGAGGTTAGTGTGTGGAATAAACTTGTAATATTATCCCATTATTGGGACTTATATCCCAGCTCTGGAAAGAAAACCATGAGGGGGATTTGTACATTAGAGTACAACAAAACAGTGTATGGCGCCCTCCTCCTGTTGCATGTTGTTAGATTCTAGAATTTTCAGTTGTCATTAGTCCCTTCCAAAGGAGCTGTTCCTGCTATCACACCCAAGACCAAACTGAAGGTGTTGGTGCTACTAAAGTTCTGCTCTTAGCAGGGACTGCCCTGTGCAGCACGTCCAAATTCATATTCAGCTGATCTTTGTTGAGTATTACTGTGTGTCATGTTCCCATGGCACTTTGTGTACATCCTTATTGAAAGTGATTATTTCATCATATCATAGTTATAAATACGTCTGTGTCACTCATTAGCAAGAGCTGCCTGAGGGCAGAGATGTCAGCTTTTCATGTTTGGTATCCTCAGAACCTAGTTCAATGCTAAACATATAATAGATTCTGAGTACATTTTTTTTTTTTTTTTTTTTTTTTTTTTGCGGTACGCGGGCCTCTCACTGTTGTGGCCTCTCCCATTGCGGAGCACAGGCTCCGGACGCGCAGGCTCAGCGGCCATGGCTCACGGGCCCAGCCGCTCCGTGGCATGTGGGATCTTCCCGGACCGGGGCACAAACCCGTGTCCCCTGCATCGGCAGGCAGACTCTCAACCACTGCGCCACCAGGGAAGCCCCCTGAGTACATTTTTGAATGAACAAATGAATGAGTTGTCTTGAAAAAAGCTATTGCCTGTGGCCCTTGCTTTGGATTGTGTAGGTTTAAACCTGGAAAGTGAACTCCTACCCACAATACAGAGACCCTAACTCTGCAGTCTGGGAATAGGAAACAGGAATGAATGCTTCCTGAGTGCTTACTGTGTTCCAGGCCCCATGACAGAGACTTGGCATACATTTATCTCATCTAATCCACATCCAAGCCTGAAAGTTAGGTATTTCTTTTTTAAATAATAATAAAAAATTTTCCCTGACTATGTGAGACATACTCATTGTAGAACATACAGAAAAAGAATAAAGAAGGAAATAAAAATCATCTGTGAGCCTACTATCCAGAACAATCTACTGTTTAATTTTTTTGTTGCATTAACTCCCATCATTTGACTTAGAATATAAACATATATTTTACAACATGGGGTTGTATTATAAGTACCATTTTGTAACGTGATTTTTATTCCTACTTAACATTATAAAGTTAAGGTCATTAAATATTGATCTAATTTCTGATGTCCCATCGTATATCTGTGTCACCAGTTACTTGGTCATTTCCTCTGAGGTTGGATACTTAGGTTATTTCTACTTTTTTATATTATAAATAATACTATGATGCGAGGGAAACTTTGGGGGTTCTGGAAATGTTTTGCATTTTTATTTGGGTGCTTGTCGAAACAAAAAAAAAACATTGCGGTGAACATCTTTGCATAGTAGAGACTTGACATTTACAAGGAACACCACTGAGGCATTTAATAATTCCAAATTTACAAATATGGAAATGGATTTATGGGCCAGGCCCCTCCTTAATCACATTTCTGTGGCGAGTCCTGTGTTTCTGTGCACACCCTGACATAAGTTAACTGCCTTAATTGTTTTTCCTGTGAAAGAGACCAAGCTTTTATCTCTTATCATGCTTTTCTCTATGGGATGCCAGAGAATAAGGAAGCCAGCTGAGAATCAGGTCCTTGGTGGGTGGCTGTTCTTGCTTACTCAGTGCATTGCGTGTGCGCGCACGTGCACGCACGCACACACACACACACACACACACACACACACACACACCAGGCTCATAGTGCTCTAGTTAAGTCTGTACTTTAGCATAATTGAAAATTACTAAATATTGTGGACTTTTCACGGTTGTTCACAATAGGTAAGCCCGCAAATGCCTATAGATGATATAAATCTGTTCACATCTCTGATGACTTCCATAGGCCAGATTTCTTAAAGTCCAGTTGGGGATTAGTAATGCCATGTTACTTCCTGGTAAGGTTATAGCAAGGAAGGTGACTATTCCATTTTGCTGGTGGGAATCTGGATCTCATGGAGGTTAAGTTACTTTCTGAGTCTGGATTTGAACTTAGGATTATCTGGCTCCAGAGCCCAGGTTCTCAAAAGTGGGGAAAAAATGGTATAGCTCCATTCCTCTATTTTAAAGGGCTGGATTTTGAAGAGCATTTTGATTTGTAGAACAGTGGTTCTCAAACTTTAGGGTGTGTCAGAATTACTTGGAAGACCTCTTAAAAGATGAGATAGGTAGGCTCCACTTGCAGGGTTTCTGATTCAGTATGTGAGCAGAGGCCACTCTCAGAACCACTGATTTAGAGTATTATTCTGCCTCAGTTCCTTCCCTTTCTGTAGAGTGTGACAGCTTCTGATATTGGGGGATGGGTGGGCTAACATATCATTACTGTACACTGTTGTTCTCAAGATGTGGTTCATTAACTGGGAATTTGTTAAAAATGCAAATTCCTGGGTTGGGACCTGGCAATCTATATTTTAACAAGCAGGTAGATTCTGATGTACCTTAACTTTTGAGAAACATTGCTGTACACTGGTGGAGGAAGTTAGTTGGCAAGCATTTATTGATGTCTGGGGCTTTGGCAAAATCTCACTCCTCTACAGTTTTCCTATCTATAAAGGAAGTATTGGTTGGCATATCCCCAAGGTGGTGGCTGTGGTGTGGACTCTAAACTCTAGAGGAAATGGCACTGGCTTCAGATCTGGGTTCAAATTCTGACTCTGTTACTTTTAGCAAAGGATCTCATCTCTGTGAAGCCTCAATTTCCCCAAGAGTGGTTGTGTTGATTTAAGTAAAATGGTAGTGGCCCTTGTTTATTGAGCACTAGCTAGTCTGCTAGTCACTATGCTAAACACTTTGCTTAATTATCTTTAACCTTTTTTTGGAGTATTAAAATTATGAATTCAGTTCATTTAGTAGTTATAGGACTATTTAAATTATCTATTTTGTATTGGATATGTTGTGGTAGTTTGTGCTTTCTAAGGAATTGATCTATTTCTTCTAAGTTGTCAAATTTACGTGTGTAGAATTGTTCGTAGTATTCCCTTATCCTTTTGATGGCTGCAGGCTGGCTCTGTGGTGACATCTCATTTCATTCCTGATATTGAAAATTTGTCTCTTCTCTCTTTTTTTCTTTGTCAGACTTGCTAGAGATTTGTCGGTTTTATTGATCTTTTCAGAGTGGAAGCTTTTGTTTCATTGAATTTCCCTATTGTCTTTCTGTTTTCAATTTCACTGATTTCTGCACTTTATTATTACCTTCCTTCTGCTTGCTTTGGGTTCATTTTGCTCCTCTTAATGTCTTGAGGTGGGAGCTTAGTTTATTGATTTGAGACTTTTCCTGTATTCTAATATAAGCATTTAGTGCTATTGGTTTCCTTCTTAGTACTGATTTAGCTGTGTCC
The DNA here is from genome assembly GCF_025265405.1 of Mesoplodon densirostris. NCBI lineage: Eukaryota > Metazoa > Chordata > Mammalia > Artiodactyla > Ziphiidae > Mesoplodon > Mesoplodon densirostris. Next base: position 91,042,986 of record NC_082681.1, read on the forward strand.
CACAAATTTTGATATGTTTTCTTTTTCATGTAGTTCAATATAATTTTTACTTTGCTTAGAGACTTCACATTTGACCTATGAATTATATAGAAGTATGTTGTTTACTTTCCAAGTGTTTGCAGATTTTCCTGTTATCATTCTGTTATTGATTTCTGATTTGTTTCCATAGCGGTCAGAGAATATACTCTATACAATTTCAGTTCCTTTAAATTTACTGGGGTTTGTTTTATGGCCCAGGATATGGTCTGTCATGGTAAATGTTCCATGGTCACTTGAAAAGAATGTATATCCTGCTGATGTTGGGAGGGGTTTTCTGTAAATGTTGATTTACTCCTGTTGGTTGATGGTGTTGCTGAATTCTCCTCTCTTTGCTGATTTTCTGTATAATTGTTCAGCCTGTTGTTGAGAAGGAGGTGTTGAAGTGTCCAGCTATAATTGTCAGTTTATTAATTCTTCCTTTCAGTTCTATCATTTGCCTCACATCTTGCAGCTTTGTTGTTTGAAAGCAGATGCATTTAGGATTAATGGGTCTTGGTGGATTGACCCTTTAATTACTACGTAATGTCCTTCTCTGTCTCTGGTAATTTTCTTTGCATGGAAGTCCACTTTATAGGATATTAATATAGCCATTAATATAGCCACTCCTGCTTTGTTTTGATTAAAGGTTGCCTGGTATCTTTTTCTATCCCTTTACTTTCAACTGATGTCATTATATATGAAGTGAGCTTCTTGTAAGCAGCATATAGTTCAGAATTAATTTTCTCCACTCTGCCAATCGCTTTTTTTCTTTTTTACATCTTTATGGGAGTATGAATGCTTTACAATGGTGTGATAGTTTCTGCTTTATAACAAAGTGAATCAGTTATACATATACATATGTTCCCATATCTCTTCCCTCTTACATCTCCCTCCCTCCCACCCTCCCTATCCCACCCCTCTAGGTGGTCACAAAACACTGAGCTGATCTCCCTGTGCTATGTGGCTGCTTCCCACTAGCTATCTATTTTACGTTTGGTAGTGTATATATGTCCATGCCACTCTCTCACTTTGTCACAGCTTACCCTTCCCCCTCCCCATATCCTCAGGTCCATTCTCTAGGAGATCTGTGTCTTTATTCCCGTCTGACCCCTAGGTTCTTCATGACAATGTTTTTTTCCTAAGATACCATATATATGTGTTAGCATACGGTATTTGTCTTTCTCTTTCTGACTTACTTCACTCTGTATGACAGACTCTAGGTCCATCCACCTCACTACAAATAACTCAATTTCGTTCCTTTTTATGGCTGAGTAATATTCCACTGTATATATATGTGCCACATCTTCTTTATCCAGTCATCTGCTGATGGACACTTAGGTTGTTTGCATCTCCTGCCTACTGTAAATAGAGCTGCAATGAACATTTTGGTACATGACTCTTTTTGAATTATGGTTTTCTCAGGGTATATGCCCAGTAGTGGGATTGCTAGGTCATATAGTAGTTCTATTTGTAGTTTTTTAAGGAACCTCCATACTGTTCTCCATAGTGGCTGTACCAATTCACATTCCCACCAGCAGTGCAAGAGTGTTCCCTTTTCTCCACATCCTCGCTAGCATTTATTGTTTCTATATTTTTTGGTGATGGCCGTTCTGACTGGTGTGAGATGATATCTCATTGTAGTTTTGATTTACATTTCTCTAATGATTAATGACGTTGAGCATTCTTTCATGTGTTTGTTGACAGTCTGTATATCTTCTTTGGAGAAATGTCTATTTAGGTCTTCTGCCCATTTTTGGATTGGGTTGTTTGTTTTTTTGTTATTGAGCTGCATGAGCTGCTTATAAATTTTGGAGATTAATCCTTTGTCAGCTGCTTCATTTGCAAATATCTTCTCCCATTCTGAGGGTTGTCTTTTCGTCTTGTTTATGGTTTCCTTTGCTATGAAAAAGCTTTTAAGTTTCATTAGATCCCATGTGTTTATTTTTGTCTTTATTTCCATTTCTCTAGGAGGTGGGTCAAAAAGGATCTTAGCGTGATTTATGTCATAGAGTGTTCTGCCTATGTTTTCCTCTAAGAGTTTGATAGTTTCTGGCCTTAAATTTAGGTCTTTAATCCATTTTGAGCTTATTTTTGTGTATGGTGTTAGGGAATGATCTAATCCCATACTTTTACATGTCCCTGTCCAGTTTTCCCAGCACCACTTATTGAAGAGGCTGTCCTTTCTCCACTGTACATTCCTGCCTCCTTTATCAAAGATAAGGTGACCATTTGTGTGTGGGTTTATCTCTGGGCTTTCTATCCTGTTCCATTGATCTATCTTTCTGTTTTCGTGCCAGTACCACACTGTCTTGATTACTGTAGCTTTGTAGTATAGTCTGAAGGCAGGGAGCCTGATTCCTCCAGCTCCGTTTTTCGTTCTCAAGATTGCTTTGGCTATTCGGGGTCTTTTGTTTTTCCAAACAAATTTTGAAATTTTTTGTTCTAGTTCTGTGAAAAATGCCAGTGGTAGTTTGATAGGGATTGCATTGAATCTGTAGATTGCTTTGGGTAGTAGAGTCATTTTCACAATATTGATTCTTCCAATCCAGGAGCATGGTATATCTCTCCATCTATTTGTATCATCTTTAATTTCTTTCATCAGTGTCTTATAATATTCTGCGTACAGGTCTTTTGTCTCCTTAGGTAGGTTTATTCCTAGATATTTTATTCTTTTTGTTGCAATGGTAAATGGGAGTGTTTTCTTGATTTCATTTTCAGATGTTTCATCATTAGTGTACAGGAATGCCAGAGATTTCTGTGCATTAATTTTGTATCCTGCTACTTTACCAAATTCATTGAGTAGCTCTAGTAGTTTTCTGGTAGCATCTTTAGGATTCTCTATGTATAGTATCATGTCCTCTGCAAACAGTGACAGCTTTACTTCTTCTTTTCCAATTTGGATTCCTTTTATTTCCTTTTCTTCTCTGATTGCTGTGGCTAAAACTTCCAAAACTAGGTTGAATAAGAGTGGTGAGAGTGGGCAGCCTTGTCTTGTTCCTGATCTTAGTGGAAATGGTTTCAGTTTTTCACCGTTGAGGACAATGTTGGCTGTGGGTTTGTCATATATGGCCTTTGTTATGTTGAGGAAAGTTCCCTCTACGCCTACTTTCTGCAGGTTTTTTATCATAAATGGGTGTTGAATTTTGTCGAAAGCTTTCTCTGCATCTATTGAGATGATCATATGGTTTTTCTCCTTCAATTTGTTAATATGGTGTATCACGTTGATTGATTTGCATATATTGAAGAATCCTTGCGTTCCTGGAGTAAACCCCACTTGATCATGGTGTATGATCCTTTTAATGTGCTGTTGGATTCTGTTTGCTAGGATTTTGTTGAGGATTTTTGCATCTATGTTCATCAGTGATCTTGGCCTGTAGTTTTCTTTCTTTGTGACATCCTTGTCTGGTTTTGGTATCAAGGTGATGGTGGCCTCGCAGAGTGAGTTTGGGAGTGCTCCTCCCTCCACTATATTTTGGAAGAGTTTGAGAAGGGTAGGTGTTAGCTCTTCTCTAAATGCTTGATAGAATTCACCTGTGAAGCCATCTGGTCCTGGGCTTTTGTTTGTTGGAAGATTTTTAACCACAGTTTCAAGTTCAGTGCTTGTGATTGGTCTGTTCATATTTTCTATTTCTTCCTGATTCAGTCTTGGCAGGTTGTGCATTTCTAAGAATTTGTCCATTTCTTCCAGGTTGTCCATTTTATTGGCATACAGTTGCTTGTAGTAATCTCTCATGATCTTTTGTATTTCTGCAGTGTCAGTTGTTACTTCTCCTTTTTCATTTCTAATTCTATTGATTTGAGTCTTCTCCCTTTTTTTCTTGATGAGTCTGGGTAATGTTTTATCAATTTTGTTTATCTTCTCAAAGAACCAGCTTTTAGTTTTATTGATATTTGGTATCGTTTCCTTCATTTCTTTTTCATTTATTTCTGATCTGATTTTTATGATTTCTTTCCTTCTGCTAACTTTGGGGATTGTTTGTTCTTCTTTCACTCATTGCTTTAGGTGCAATGTTAGTTTGTTGATTCGAGGTGTTTCCTGTTTCTTAAGGTGGGATTGTATTGCTATAAACTTCCCTCGTAGAACTGCTTTTGCTGCATCCCATAGGTTTTGGGTCGTTGTGTCTCCATTGTCATTTGTTTTTAGGTATTTTTTTGATTTCCTCTTTGATGTCTTCAGTGATCACTTCATTATTAAGTAGTGTATTGTTTAGCCTCCATGTGTTTGTCATTTTTACAGATCTTTTCTTGTAATTGATATGTAGTCTCATAGTGTTGTGGTTGGAAAAGATACTTGATACAATTTCAATTTTCTTAAATTTACCAAGGCTTGATTTGTGACCCAAGATATGATCTATCCTGGAAAATGTTTCATGAGCACTTAAGAAGAATGTGTATTCTGTTGTTTTTGGATGGAATGTCCTATAAATATCAATTGAGTTCATCTTGTTTAATGTATCGTTTAAAGCTTGTGTTTCCTTATTCATTTTCATTTTGGATGATCTGTCCATTGGTGAAAGTGGGGTGTTAAAGTCCCCTATTACAAATGTGTTACTGTCAGTTTCCCCTTTTATGGCTGTTAGTATTTGCCTTATGTATTGAGGTGCTCCTATGTTGGATGTGTAAATATTTACAATTGTTATATCTTCTTGGATCGATCCCTTGATCATTATGTAGTGTCCTTCTTTGTCTCTTCTAGTAGTCTTTATTTTAAAGTCTATTTTGTCTGATATGAGAATTGCTACTCCAGCTTTCTTTTGATTTCCAATTGCATGGAATATCTTTTTCCATCCGCTTACTTTCAGTCTGTATGTGTCTCTAGGTCTGAAGTGGGTCTCTTGTAGACAGCATATATATGGGTCTTGTTTTTGTATCCATTCAGCCAATCTGTGTCTTTTGGTGGGAGCATTTAGTCCATTTACATTTAAGGTAATTTTCGATATGTGTCTTCCTATTCCCATTTTCTTAATTGTTTTGGGTTCGTTATTGTAGGTCTTTTCCTTCTGTTGTGTTTCTTGCCTAGAGAAGTTCCTTTAGCATTTGTTGTAAAGCTGGTTTGGTGGTGCTGAACTCTCTCAGCTTTTCCTTGTCTGTAAAGGTTTTAATTTCTCCATCAAATCTGAATGAGATCCTTGCTGGGTAGAGTAATCTTGGTTGCAGGTTTTTCTCCTTCATCACTTTAAATATGTCCTGCCAGTCCCTACTGGCTTGCAGAGTTTCTGCTGAAAGATCAGCTGTTAACCTTCTGGGGGATTCCCTTGTGTGTTATTTGCTGTTTTTCCCTTGCTGCTTTTAGTATGTTTTCTTTGTGTTTAATTTTTGACAGTTTGATTAATATGTGTCTTGGTGTATTTCTCCTTGGATTTATCCTGTATGGGACTCTCTGTGCCTCCTGGACTTGATTAACTATTTCCTTTCCCATATTAGGGAAGTTTGCAACTATAATCTCTTCAAATGTTTTCTCAGTCCCTTTCTTTTTCTCTTCTTCTTCTGGAACCCCTATAATTCGAATGTTGGTGCGTTTAATGTTGTCCCAGAGGTCTCTGAGACTGTCCTCTGTTCTTTTCATTCTTTTTTCTTTATTTTGCTCTGCACCAGTTATTTTCACTGTTTTATCTTCCACGTCACTTATCCGTTCTTCTGCCTCAGTTATTCTGCTATTGATCCCATCTAGAGTATTTTTCATTTCATTTATTGTGTTGCTCATCGTTGCTTGATTCATCTTTAGTTCTTATAGTTCCTTGTTAAATGTTTCTTGCATTTTGTCTGTTCTATTTCCAGGATTTTGGATCATCTTTACTATCCTTATTCTGAATTCTTTTTCAGGCAAACTGCCTATTTCCTCTTCATTTGTTAGGTCTGGTGGGTTTTTATCTTGCTCCTTCATCTGCTGTGTGTTTTTCTGTCTTCTCATTTTTCTTATCTTACTGTGTTTGGGGTTTCCTTTTTGCAGGCTGCAGGTTCATAGTTCCCGTTGTTTTTGGTGTCTGTCCCCAGTGGCTAAGGTTGGTTCAGTGGGTTGTGTAGGCTTCCTGGTGGAGGGGACTAGTGCCTGTGTTCTCAAGGATGAGGCTGTATCTTGTCTTTCTGGTGGGCAGGTCCATGTCTGGTGGTTTGTTTTGGGGTGTCTGTGGACCTATTATGATTTTAGGCAGCCTGTCTGCTAATGGGTGGCGTTGTGTTCCTGTCTTGCTATTTGTTTGATGTAGGGTGTCCAGCAGTGTAGCTTGCTGGTCGTTGAGTGAAGCTGGGTGCTGGTGTTGAGATGGAAATCTCTGGAAGATTTTCACCATTTGATATTATGTGGAGCTGGGAAGTCTCTTGTGGACCAGTGTCCTGAAGTTGGCTCTCCCACCCCAGAGGCACAGTACTGACTCCTGGTTGCAGCACCAAGAACCTTTCATCCACACAGTTCCTCAGTTTGGGATGATTTGTTGTCTATTCATGTGTTCCACAGATGCAGGGTACATCAGTTTGATTGCGGAGCTTAATCCGCTGCTTCTGAGGCTGCTGGGAGAGATTTCCCTTCCTCTTCTTTGTTCTCACAGCTCCTGTGTCTTAGCTTTGGATTTGGCCCTGCCTCTTCGTGTAGGTGGCTGGAGGGCATCTGTTCTTCTCTCAGACAGGACAGGGTTAAAGGAGCAGCCACTTCGGAGACTCTGGCTCACTCAGCTGTTTTATGTTATTGAGCTGCATGAGCTGCTTATAAATTTTGGAGATTAATCCCTTGTCAGTTGCTTCATTTGCAAATATTTTCTCCCATTCTGAGGGTTGTCTTTTGGTCTTGTTTATGGTTTCCTTTGCTGTGCAAAAGCTTTGATGTTTCATTAGGTCCCATTTGTTTAGTTTTGTTTTTATTTGCATATCCCTAGGAGGTGGGTCAAAAAGGATCTTGCTGTGATTTATGTCATAGAGTGTTCTGCCTGTGTTTTCCTCTGAGAGTTTGATAGTTTCTGGCCTTACATTTAGGTCTTTAATCCATTTTGAGCTTATTTTTGTGTATGGTGTTAGGGAGTGTTCTAATCTCATACTTTTACATGTCCCTGTCCAGTTTTCCCAGCACCACTTATTGAAGAGGCTGTCCTTTCTCCACTGTACATTCCTGCGTCCTTTATCAAAGATAAGTTGACCATATGTGCGTGGGTTTATCTCTGGGCTTTCTATCCTGTTCCATTGATCTATCTTTCTGTTTTCGTGCCAGTACCATACTGTCTTGATTACTGTAGCTTTGTAGTATAGTCTGAAGTCAGGGAGCCTGATTCCTCCAGCTCCATTTTTCATTCTCAAGCTGTCAGTATCTTTTAATTGGTATATTTTGACCATATATACCTAATGCAGTTATTGATATGTTAGGGCATAAGTTAGTCATTTTATTTTTTTGTTTTCTGTTTGTTCCCTCTGTTCATTCTGTTTTCTTTCTACTGCTTTCCTTTGGGTTACTTAAATCTTTTCAAGAATTCCATTTTGATTTATCTATAATGTTTTTGAGTGTAATCAACTGGTATTGACATTTTACCGGTTTGATTGAAGAGCAGGAACCTTACTTGCCTTTAAATTCCTTTATGCTCCCCTGCTATAATTATCTTAAATATTTCACCTACATACTTTGAGAACCATATCATATAGTGTTACAATTTTTGCTTCAACTCTCAAACATAATTTAGAAAACTCAAGAGGAGAAGGAAAGTATATTGTATGTACCCATATTTTCACTCTTTCCCTTGTTCTCACTTACTTCCTAGTGTTCCTAAGAGTCCTTCTTTTATCATTTCCTTTCTGTTTAAACAACTTCCTTTAGCCATGCTTTTAGAATTGGTCTGCTGGCAACAAATACTCTTAGTTTTCCTTCATATGAGAATGTCTTGATTTCCCCTTGAATTCCTGAAGGGTCCTTTCATTTGATATCAGATTCTGTGTTTCCAGTTCTTTCAGGCCTTGAAAACTTGTGCTACTTCCTTTTGGCCACCATGGTTTCTGCTGAGAGATCCTGTGTCATTTAAGTTGGTGTTTTCCTTTGGGAAATGTCATTTTTCTCACTGATTGCAAGATCTTTCCTTTGTCTTTTGTTTTCAGGATTTTGATTATGCTGTTTTTTTTGGCCACACTGCATGGCTTGTGGGATCTTAGTTCCCCAACGAGGGATTGAACCTGGGCCACAGCAATGAAAGCTCTGAGTCCTAACCACTGGACCGCCAGGGAATTCCCTGTTTATTGCTGTTTCTCAGTGTGGATTTCTTTGTTGCTGAGGCGCTATTCATTTTTTTCAATCTATTTTCCTTCAGTTTTATTGAGATATAATTGACATATAGTACTGTTTAAGTTTAAGGTATAGAGTATAATGACTTGAATTACATATACATATATTGTGAAATGATTACCACAATAAGTTTAGTTAACATCCATCATCCCATATAGGTACAAATAAGAGAGAAAGAAAGAAAAATAAGTTTTTTTGCTTGTGACGAGAAGTTTTAGGATTTACTCTTAGTAATTTTCAAATATACTATACAGCAGTAGTCATCATGTTGTACATGACATCCTCAGCACTTATATATCTTATAACTGGACGTTTGTACCTTTTGACCACCTTCATCCACTTCTCCCACCCCGCCCCCAGCTCTGCAGGGTAACCACAAATCTCACTTTTTCTATGAGTTTGGGTTTTGTTTTTTTAGATTTCACATATAAGTGAGATCATAGAATATTTGTCTTTCTCTGACTTATTTCGCTTAGCATAATGCCTTCAAGGGCTGTCCGTGTTGTTGCAAATGGCAGGATTTTCTTCTTTTTTATGACTGAATAGTACTCCATTGTGTGTGTGTGTGTGTGTGTGGTGTATTTATATATACATGTATTACATTTTTTTATCCATTCATCTTTTGATGGACATTTAGGTTGTTTCCATGATTCAGTTATTATAAATAAGTCTGCAGTGGACATGGAGGTGCAGATATCTCTTTAACATAGTTTTTGTTTCTTTCAGATACATACCTAGAAGTGGAATTGCTGGATCATATGATAGTTATATTTTTAATTTTTTGAGGAATTTCCATACTGTAAGTGGCTGCACCAGTTTGCAATCCCAACAGTGCACAAAGGTTCCCTTTTCTCCATGTCCTCACCAACATTTGTTATCCCTTGTCTTTTTTATAAACCATTATAACAGGTGTGAGATGATATCTCATTGTGGTTTAGGTTTGCATCTCCTTGATGATTAGTGATGTTGAGCACCTTTTCATGTACCTGTTGGCCATTTGTATGTCTTCTTTGTAAAAATACCTATTCAGTTACTCTGCCCACTTTATAACCAGATTTTTTTTTTTTTTTTGCTATTGGGCTGTATGAGTTCTTCATTTATTTTGAATATTAACCCATTATTTAACATATGATTTGTAAGTATATTCTCCTATTCCATAGGTTAACTTTTTATTGTGATGATTTCTTCTTTCTTTTTTTTTTTTTTTTTGCTGTGCAGAAACTTTTTAGTTTGATGTGGTCAAACTAAATTTTTAATTTATTAATTAATTAATTAATTTATTTATTTTTAGATGTTGGGGGTAGGAGTTTATTAATTAATTAATTTTTGCTGTGTGGGGTCTTCATTTCTGTGTGAGGGCTTTCTCTAGTTGTGGCAAGCGGGGGCCACTCTTCATCGCGGTGCGCAGGCCTCTCACTATCACGGCCTCTCTTGTTGCAGAGCACAGGCTCCAGACGCGCAGGCTCAGTAGTTGTGGCTCACGGGCCTAGTTGCTCCGTGGCATGTGGGATCCTCCCAGACCAGGGCTCGAACTCGTGTCCACTGCATTAGCAGGCAGATTCTCAACCACTGCACCACCAGGGAAGCCCTTTGATTTATTTTTGATTTTGTCACTTTGTGCTTTAGATGTCATATCCAAAAAATCATTGCCAAGATGCATGTTAAGGAGCTTTTTCCCTATGTTTTCTTCTAGAAGTTTCATGGTTTCAGGTCTTACATTTAACTCTTTAATCCATTTCGAGTTAATATTTGTGAGTGGTGTAAGTCAGGGGTCTATTTTCATTCTTTTACATGTGAATATACAATTTTCCCAGCACCATTCACTGAAGAGACTGTCTTTTCTCCACTGAGTATTCTTGGCTCCCTTGTCAAATATTATTTGAATGTGTATGCATGGGTTTATTTCTGGGCTCTCAATACTGTTCCATTGGTCTATGTGTCTATTTTTAATGCCAGTACCATACTGTTTTGATTACTGTAACTTTATAATACAGTTTGAAATCAGGAAATGTGATGTTTCCCACTTTCTTCTTCTTTATCAGGATTGCTTTGGCTATTCTGGGTCCTTTGTGATTCCATATGAATTTGAAGATTGTTTTTTCTACTTTTGTAAAAGAATACTGTTGGAATCTTGATAAGGATTGTTTTGAATCTATAGATGGCTTTGGGCAGTGTGGACATTTTAACAGTATTGATTCTTCCAATCCATCAACACAGGATATCTTTCCATTTCTTTGTGTTTTCTTCAGTTTCTTTCATTGATGTCTTGTGGTTTTCATCAGGGATATTGGCCTGTAGTTTTCTTTTCTTGTAGTGTCCTTATCTGGCTTTGGTATCAGGGTAATGCTGGCCTCATAAAATGAGTTCTGGAGCGTTCCCTTCTCTTTGATTCTTTTAAAGAGTTTGAGAAAACTTGGTGGTAATTCTTCTTTAAATGTTTGGTAAAATTCACCAGTGAAGCCATCTGGTCCTAGGTTTCTCTTCGTTGGGTGGTTTTTTTTTTTATTACCGATTCAATCTCCTTACTAGTAACTGGTCTCTTCAAATTTTCTATTTCTTCCCGATTCAGTCTTGGCAGATTGTATATTTCTAAGAATTTATCTGTTTCTTCTAGGTTGTCCAATTTGTTGACTTATAGTTGTTCGTAGTTCAGTCTGTTTTCTTTCTGTTGTTCAGATTGGATAATTTCTATTGTTCTATCTTCAGGTTTACTATTTTTTTTCTCTGTTGTCTACATTCTGCTATTGAGCCCATGCAGTGAGTTTTCATTTAAGTTGCTATAGTTTTTTCTAGAAGTGCCATTGGTTCTTTTCTATATCTTCTATTTCTTTGTAGAGATTCTATTTTTTGCTAACACTTTTTATTTATTCATTTGTTTCAGGCATGTTTGTAATTGTTTTTTGAAGCATTTTTGTGGTTGCTCCTTTAAAATCCTTATCAGATAATTCCAACATCTGTGTCATCTCGTTGTTGAGATTGATTTTCTTTGCTCATTCAAGTTGTGATTTTCTTGTTCTTGATATGATGAGTGATGATTTTCATTATATCTTGAATATTTTGGGTATTATGTTATGAGATTCTGGATATTATTATATCTTATGTTTTTGCGGGCCTCTTCAGACACTGCACTTCAGTGGCAGGGGAAGGGGGTACTACTTCTTTACTGCCAGTTAGGAGTGGAAGTCCAGGTTCCCCCAGTTGCTCTCTGTTGGCACTAACTACCTCAGATCCTGCTGTCATCTAGTCAGGCTGCCTTCTCTCCATCTTTCAGAGTCATCTTACCTTTTTTTTTTAAATGTCCAAGTGTTTTAGCTTTATTTAGTGGGAGTAATAGGGAGAAGTGTGTTTACTCCATTATTCCAAAACCAGAAGTGACCAATTAATCTTTAAAATAGCTCTTTGGAGCTATTATTTTCTCTCATGAGGCTAAATAGCTTGCTCAAGCACACAGCCAGTTAGTTGCTCAACCACAAGTCAAACCTGGGTCCCTTGGACTCTTGCTATAGGATATAATACTATAGATAGTGTAAAGCACTGTTCAGGTTAAGCCATTTTCAAGGTGTTGTGGGAGATAGAGAAAATCAGGCTTATAAAGTCACATGCACTCCACATTTTTGTTCAAAGTGAAATCAGGTTAAAATGGACATCACTCTTTTTGAAGCAGCTGAAGCGGCTGCTACACAGCTTTAGGAGTGTGTAGCAAAGGGAAGAGAAGGCCTAGCATTCATATTCAGGGTTTACTATGATACAATGTATGGGCTGCAGAATCCCTGCCCTGGAGAAAGTCTTATAGGGTGTGGAGTTAGAAGTATCAGAAGGACAGTTTGCTCTGTCAGGGCTCACAGGATGTCTCTTGGAGTGACGTATTTAAAAAAAATAAATTTTATTTTTTAATAATTATAGATTCATAGGAAGTTGCAAAAAGTGTATGTGGAGGGTCTTTGTACCTTTACCCAGTTTCCCCCATGGTGATATCTTATATAACTACAGTACAATATCAAAACCAAGAAACTGACCTTGGTACAATCCACCAATCTTATTTCAATTTCACCAGTTTTACATGCACTCATTTGTGTGTGTGTATGTGTATTTAGTTCTATACAATTTTATCACACTTGTAGATTCATGTAACCACCACAATCAGAATACAGAACAACAGAAGGGATCAGAATTCCTTCACCAGTGGGGTAGCATAATTTTTCCCCCAACCCACCTAGAAGAAATTTGGGATGGCAAACATTTACCAAAGGATGGGTGGTCAGTAGCCAAGAGGAGTATTATGAAAATTCAGATCAGGTCTGATAGGCATGATGCCCAGGACTGAGTTATGGGAGCTAAATGAAAATCTGCTTTTGGAAACAGAGGCATCACTGAGTGGGGAGCACACCTGACATGTTACCATTCCAGTTATAGCAAAGGGACCAATGTTATTAGACAGAGTGAGGGGAGAGTAGCAGAAGCTGATGATAGGGGCTGGGGGGTGGGGGTGCAAATCATGTAGGGCAGTGGTTCTCCAAGTAGGACCAGCAGGATCAGCATCACCTGGGAACTGGTTAGGCAAATTCCATTGTCCTACCCCAGACCTACCAAATCAGGAACTCTGGAGGTGGGGCCCAGGAATCTATGGTTTAACAAGCCTTCCAGGTGATTCTGATGCACACTAAAGTTTGAGAACCACAGGTATTGGGTCCTATGGGCCATTGTAAGAACTTGGTTTTCACTCCAGATAGGATGGGAGCCATAGAAGGATTTTGAGCAAAGGAGAGTTGTGATCTGGTTTAGGCTTTGGCTGTTGTGAGGACAGACTCAAGGTGAGTATGGGATGAAGCAGGGAGAGTTTGGGGATCACTGTAGATCATTATTTCTTAAAATGCGGTCCCTGCACCAGCAGCATCAGCATCACCTGCAACCTTGTTAGAAATGCACGTTTCTGGGCCCCACCCCAGATCTACCAAATTAGGATCTCTGGAGATGAGGCCTAGGAATCGGTCTTAACAAGCCCTCCAGGTGTTTCTGATGTGCCCTAATGTTTGAGAAACACTGGTCTAATTAGGCAATGGTGACTTGGACTGGAGTCAGTGGTGATGAGAAGTGGTTGGATTTTGAATGTATATTGATACAGGATTTGCTGACAGATTGTATTGGGGTTGTGAAAGGACTCAAGGATGACTCCGTTTTGAGGAGTTTTGGTATACAGGGGAACAGAGTAACGGGGCAGTGACAGAAGGGGTCACAAGAGGATTTTTTGTTTGGTTGGGTTTTTTGGGAGATAGAGATTACAGCCTGCTTGCCTGCATGTCCGTGCACATGGAGTGATTCTGTTGGTGCATCCAGCATTTAGCGAAGCCTGTTATTGGCAAACTTATGTGCCAGGGACTGGGTAGAACAAAAAGAAACATCCCTGGTGCACTGAAACTTGCTCAGTGTCCTTTGTACTCCTCCAAGTCCTATGTGCTTGGAGGCAGGGGGGGCCACTGGTGCGAATGGTGGGTGCCTCAGCATCTCGGGATGGGTCATCCCTGTTTTTATACATTGTGCTTGGCCTAATCAAGGTGTTGCAGGAAACTAGAAATTGACTTGGATTTTCTGATATTTTTTGAATAATGAAGAAAGGTAAAATATGTTCTTTTTCCTTTTTATTGATGAATGAAGACATTGTTTTTCCAAGACACAGGTGGTGACAGGACCTGGCTCTTTGGGAATCCTCAGAGAGCAGAGGTTGAGCAGATAAGAACTTAGACAGGATCCTGGGCAATCTTGTCACCTCTCAGGCTTCTCCAGCCCTCAGCCCCCACCTCAGTTCCACATCCCTGGAAGGATGGAATGCCCACTTTTGTGTTCTCATAGCACTCGACTCTACTAATAATCCCACATTATATTCTAGTTATGTATTGTAGTGGTATAGTGGAGTCAATGGATCTGCATTTTTATCCTGCTCTGCTATTTATTAGTTTTGTAATGGCCAACAAGTTCCCTAACCACTCAGATTTCTTATCTGTTAAATTAGAATAATATTAGTAATGTTGATAGCTAATACTTTGTCCCAAGAACTCTCAGTTCTTTACCTACTTTAGCTCATTTAAGCCTATCAACTCTATGAGGTGGGGTACTATTAATATTCTTCTTTTATAGATGCAGAAACTGAGGCACAGCAAGGTTAAGTAAATTGCCTAAGTTCACACAGCTAGTAAGTGGCAGAGGTGAAATTTAAACCCAGGCAGTTTGGCTCCCAAGTCTGCACTTTTAAACTCTGTGCCTCTAAATACTGTACAGAATGCCCTGATTTGTTGTAGAGATTAGATGTGTTAATATATGTGTGATAATATATTCACAGTTCACTTTTCTCCTCAACTCCTTTTATGCAGGCTTTAAATTCACTTACCACCCCCTTACCCTGCTTTATTTACTTTATAAATAAAGTAAATATACTTTATTTACTATAGCGCTTATGAAACTGTTCTGGTACCACCTGTCTCCCCCTCTAGAATGTCCACTCCATGAGGGCAGTAGCTATTTTCAGTCAATATTTATTGAATTTATGCACCCACTTACATCCAAATACTGAGTGCCTACCATGTGCCAGGTTCTGTGGCACGTGTTGGGGATAATTCATCTTAATGTTGAGACCTGGTGCTGTGATAATTGTCCTCTTTACTAAGGAAGCAAAACAGCATTTAGGAACCTTGGTCCAGGTAATAATTATTGAGACAGTGCAGCCAGAAGCCTGATTTTCATCCATATGCCTTCCTGATGTGAGATATTATCTAGCCCAATGAATTGGGTTGAATAATAAAAAAAAGCAAGACTGGGAGATGGATAAGGTGAGGACTTGGGGTGAACAAGAGATGCTGTCTGCTGTATGTAGTAGGGGCAGATAACAAGTAAATGGGCAGTTGCAAGTCTGCAGGGTGAGTGCTAAAATATGGATAGTTAGGGGGGCGAGGCATGGCAGTAGGGAAGAGGAAGGGAAGGAATGTTCTAGGCACAGGGAGCCATGTGTGATGAGGCCCAGAGACCAGAAAGAGCATGGCACTGAGAGTCGAGCTGGGTTTTAGAGCAGGGCTGGCTTCATGGGTGTATGACCGCTGTAGTCACACACAGCCTCATATTTGGAAGGGGGCCCCATGCCCATGCTTGAAGTTTAATGCTCTGTGGTTGTAGTCTTGAAATTCTTAATAATTTTACCTTTGAATTTGTGTTTTGTATGTGAGGTTCAAGGGACAGTGGAGTTTATCCTGGGGGCCTAGAGCTTTAGCTCACCTGTGGTCCTGCCTCTTGCTGCCTCCCTGAACGGATTCTCGACTGGCTGCTTGGGTTGCCGGGCCTGGGTGCAGGTGCTGGAGAGTCAGGGTCAGGTGCATGCACCCTACACACTAAGTCATAGCGCGTGGCCCGTGAGTGCCTGCGCTTGCCCCTTGAGTATCCCCATGCCCAAGGGAACGTGACAGTAATTAACAAATAAAAAGCCCCATGGCAAGTTGAGAGAGATCATGGAAGAGAGGAAATAGCTTTTCTTTGCCAACTGGGGGCCCCTGATTTTCATTTGCACCAGCCCCACAAATTTTATAGCCGATGCTATGTGTGAAGGGCAAGAGGTGGGGTCTTTTAGGTCATGATAAGTTTATACTTTACCTTAAGAAAAATAGGAAGCATGTGAGGGTTTTGAACAGGGGTTGACAGGATCAAATTTACATTTTAAAAAGATCACTTTGGCTGTACTGTGGAGGGCCATTTGGGTGAGGACAGAGTAGAGGCCAGGAACCCAGTTAGGAGGACAGGACAGTAATCCCAGTTAGAGATAATAGTGGCCTGGATTAGGGCAGGGGCAGTGAGGATGACAGAAGGATACAATTGATAGCCAGTTAGGAGATAGAAGTGATAGGACATGGTGATAACTTGGATGATAATAGCATCACATACAGAACACTTACTCTGTACCAGGCACTGTTCTAAACACTGTATAAATTAACTCATTTATTTTTGAGAGCCACATTATAATACACATACAAATTTTTATCCCCACCTTAGAGACGAGGAAACTGAGGCATAGAGTTAAGTAACTTGCCTGAGATCTCACAGGTAGTAAGTGGAAAGTATAGCTAGGCTGTAAACCCAGGCAGTCTGGCCCTAAAGTCTAAGGTCCTGAGCTTGAATACCTACTCAGGTATTCAGTGGAGGGAGAAGGTGAGAGGCAAGTCATCAGTGGCTGCCAGGTTTCTGGCTTAAACACCTGGTAAGGTTATGGTGCCTTAGAGAGGGAGCAGGTTTAGGGGCCAGGCAGGGGGAGAAATTGAATTTGGACGTGTTAAATTTGAAGTACTATGTAAGTGGGCTATCTAGTAGAAATATCCAGGAGAAATTTCGAGGGAGGGTCTGAAACTCAGCAGAGAGATCTGGCTTGCAGTTATAGTTATATAGAGGGCACATGGAGCCCTGGGAGTTAGTGAAACCAACGAGAGAAAGTGAGGAGAAAAGAGAGCCTAGAAAAGAGGACCTAAGAAATGTCAACATTTAAGGAGTGGGCAGGAGAAAAAGAATGCACTGGGAAACAGAAGGAGCAGCCAGACACATAATTAAGATCACATCACATCCCTGCTCATAATCCTCTGGTGGATTCCACCCAGTTCTTCACTCAGGTAAAGCCAAAGTCCTTTATGGTGTCCTACAGCCGTGGTCCCCAACCTTTTTGGCACCAGGGACCGGTTTCATAGAAGACAATTTTTCCACGGACCGGGGTTGGAGGGGGATGATTCAGGCAGTAATGCGCACAATGGGGAGCGATGGGGAACGGCAGATGAAGCTTCCGCTTGCTCGCCACTCACCTCCTGCTGTGTGGCCCGGTTCCTAACAGGCCACAGACCGGTACTGGTCCAAGGCCCCAGGATTGGGGACCCCTGGCCTACAGGACTCTACTGCATGAGCCTTTCTGACCTATTATTGTCCCCCTTTGCTCTCTCTATTCCAGAACACTGTCCTCCTCTCTGTTGGCATAATAATCTAGGCACGCTCCTGCCACAGGGCTTTTGTACTTGCTGTTCTAATTGGGATGCTCTTCCCTCATATACATATGGCTTGCTCCTTTACTCCCTTCAGGTCTTTATACAAAAATTGTTTTGTCAGTGAGTCCTTCCCTGGCTTCCCTATCTAAAATTTCAACACCATTGTCATTCCCCTCACCCCCCACTGTGTGTATGTATACTTACATATACATGCATACATATTCCTCTTCCTGCTTTATTTTTCTACTTAACTCCTCTATCTAACGTACAGTATATTTCACTGATTACCCTGACTTATCTTGCTTCTTGTGTGCTTCACCCACTAGATTGTCAGCTCCATGAGGGCAGGGATTTTTGTATGCTTTGTTCTGTGTCTTTGTCTCTCCAGCACCTAGACCAGGGCCTGGCAGATGCTCATTAAATGTTAGCTGGAGGGATGGACCCCGGGCAAATGGGGTGTTACGAAAGTCAAGTAGACAGAGCACAGGGTCAACACTGTGATAATGCTGCTAGGAGGTCAAATGAGATAAAGGAAGGAAGTACTTATTGCATGTTTCAGTAAGGAGGTCAAGATATCAGTGAAGTCTGTTTTAGAGAAGGTGGGGACTAAAATCAGACTGCAGCAGTGGGTGAGAAAGTGTACACAGCAACTCAAAAAAATTCTTTTTATAGGTTTGGCCCTGGTAGAACATCTCCGGATAGTACAGTGTGGCTAAGAGTAGGAGGGAAACTTTTCACTGTATACAATTCTGTACCTTTTGAGTTTCATAATATGTATAATCAATACCTATTTAAGTAAAAGTCATTGTGAAGCTGCATAGGATTAAACAAAGAAGATATTTAGCTCTGAAGTGGCAGAGAGGGGCAGAAAGGAGGCAGGGAAGGTCTTGCAAAGATCAGTGAGCTAGTTTAAATGCTATTGTGAAGGAAAAGGTAGAGAGGGAGAGGTTGAAGATACTGCAGAAAGAAAGAATTTATTGAGAAGGTAAAAAAAAAAAAATGATGTGACCCAGGTGGAAAAGCTGACTTTACAAAGAAGGAAAGATAGTTCTTTCGTTGTAACAGGAGGAAAAGAAGGGTGCAGAAGGAGGTGGATTTGGTGTGAGAAGTTGAGGTAGTTCCCATCTGATTACTTCATTTTGTCTAAGAAGTAGGAGGCAGGGTCATTTGCTGAGAGAGAAGAGGAAGGCAGTGGGGGGGGTCAGAGATTTGAAATAGCCATTGTGGATAATGGTGGAGAGAACTGAGCAGGGAAATACAGGAGAATTGTCAGGCAGCATGACCCAGATTTTTTTAAATAGACTTTGTTTTTTAGAGTAGTTTTAGGTTCCCAGCCAAATTGAGTGGAAGGTACAGAGGTTTCCCATATGCCTCCTGCCCCCACATGCATAGCCTCCCCCGTTAACAACATCCCCTACCACCAGAGTGGTACATTTGTTAAAGTAGATGAACCTACATTGACACATGATTATCACCCCAAATCCATAGTTTACATCAGGATTTACTCTTGGTGTTATACATTCTATGGGTTTGGGCAAATATATAATAACTTGTACCCACCATTATATCATTTTAGTAGCAGAATAGTTTCACTGCTCTAAAACTTCTCTGTGCTCCGCCTGTTCATCTCTCTTCCCCCCCAATCCCTGATGACCACTGATCTTTTTACTGTCCCCATAGTTTTGCCTTTTCCAGAATGTCATGTAGTTGGAATCGTATAACATGTAGCCTGATTGGCTTCTTTCAAAGTTTCTTTCATGTCTTTTCATGGCTTGATAGCTCTTTTTTTTTTTAGTGCTGAATAATATTCCATTGTCTGGACGTACCACAGTTTATCCATTCACCTACTGAAGGACATCTTGGTTGCATCCAAATTTTGGCAATTATGAATAAAGTTGCTATAAACATCTGTGTGCACGTTGTTATGTGGACATAGTTTTCAATTACTTTGAGTAAATGGCAGAGAGCACAATTGCTGGGTTGTATGGTAAGAGTATGTTCAGTTTTGTAAGAAACTGCCAAACTGTATTCCAAAGGGGCTGTTTTTTGCATTCCCATCTGCAAAGAATGAGAGTTCCTGTCGCTCCACCTCCTGGCCAGCATTTGGTGTTGTCAGTGTTCTGGATTTTTGGTTATTCTGATAGGTGTATAGTAATATCTCATTGTTTTAATTTGCATTGTCCTATTGATAAAGGATGTGGAGCACCTTTTCATATGCTTATTTGCCATCTGTATATCTTCTTTGGTAAGGTGTCTGCTCAGATCTTTTGCCCATTTTTTAATCAGGTTGTTCATTTTCTTATTGTTGAGTTTTAAGAGTTCTTTGTATATTTTGGATAACAGCCCTTTATCAGATATATCCTTTGCAAATATTTACTTCCAGTCTTTGGCTTGTCTTTTCATTCTCTTGACAATGCCTTTCACAGAACGGGTTTTTAATTTTAATGAAGTCCAGCTTATCAGTTCTCATTTTTCATGGATTGTGCCTGTGGTGTTCCATCTAAAAAGTCATTGCCAAACCCAAGGTTATCTAGATTTTCTCCTATGTTGTCTTCTAGGAGTTTTATAGTTTTGCATTTTATATTTAGGTCTGTGATCCATTTTGAGTTCTTTTTTGTGAAGGATATAAGGTCTGTGTCTAATTCCATTTGTTTGCATGTCCAGTTGTTCCAGCACCATTTGTTGAAAAGACTGTCTTTGCTCCATTGTGTTACCTTCGCTCCTTTGTCAAAGATCAATTGACTATATTTCTGTTGATCTATTTCTGGGCTCTCTTTTCTGTTCTATTGATCTTTTTATTCTTTCATCAATACCACACTGTCCTGATTACTGTAGCCTTATAGTAAGTCTTCAAGTCGGGTAGCATCAGTCCTCCAACTTTGCTCTTCTCCTTCAATATTGTGTTGGTTTTTCTGTGACTCAGATATTTTGGACAGTGTGAATTTATTGTGGCACCAATCCAATGGATGATTTTTCTCTAGCCATGTCCAATGGTCCAATGTTATATAGTTGGATTGAGCCAGGGTTGGGATTTGCACGTGGGAGTAACGTAAAGGCAGTGGGGCAAGTGAGTTGAAGCTATCTGTAAGAGAATGGTTGAAGTGAGGAATGATGAAATCTATGAACTAGATAGGGAAGAACGGTGAAGGCAACAGTAGTTGAATAGGTGAAAAGTAGGATCAAGGGATTTTGAGGGCAAAGAACAGGTGTAATGAATGAGAGCTGGATGGATGTACTTGTGGTCAGAGTGTGATGTATGCATTTCATATTCCAGAGGTGAAGCAGTTGCAAGTGTTGACAAGGTCTGGGGGATGGCCATGAGAGTTGGTAGCTGAAATAGGAGTGGAGGCAGCAGACTCTGAAGATGAGAAGGTCAATGAGCTAGGAGGCTGGGATATTAGGCCTTTATATCCATAATTATGTCACATGGGAGGCTGGCAGGACTTGGGATGAAGAGGAATATGTGAGCAGGTTCTTCAGTGAGTGAAGAGGGTATGTTGGGGAGATAAGTAGCTGATAGTGAAGAGGTATATTGGGGAGATGAGTAGCTGATAGTGAAGAGGAGTGGGAAGAGCTATTGTTGGATGATATGAAACTCAGAGGAATAGGAGATCTTACACAAGGATAGAGGAGAGATGATCTCAGAGCCTCACTGGAAAGTGAGGGGGATGTTCACCCCCAGCCCAGCCCTGAGTTACAAGGGTCTGGGAGAATGTACAGCTTCTACCTGACCAGGTTCTAACACAGTGCTTCTTAGACTTTCTGAGGTGAAGGACCCAGGGTATTTTGGTTTTTTTTTTTTTTAATTTCCAATTCATAATAGACCAATCCTTTTATAAAATAAAATGTCTTCAATTTATTGATGTGCAACAGGTTTACAGGGTTAGCAGTCGGGAAGGTGGTGGGGTCCTGATCCTAGGAAGTCAGTCTTGGTCGAAATGGTTGGAGCTCTGCCTTATTTTTATGCTCCCTGTTCTCTGTGGCTGACCAAAGATTTTAGATCTTAGCCAGAAGTTTTTTGGAGGGCTGCCGATGACTTCTTTGGTGAGGAAGGCTTTAAATTTTGTGAGATTACCAGCTCACATACATGCAAACTTAGATTTTCAAAATTAAATAAATCTTTCTCAGACATTACAGTATGAAATAAATAACACATGTTCATTGTAGAAAATTAGAAAATACATATAAGAGAAAAATGGTTACCATAATCCTTCACTCAGAGAGAACCACTGTTGACTATAAAATACTATTTTCATTCCTTTTCATTTAATAAAGTAAATAGCTCAATAAAGTTTAAATGTTTGATTTTATGTTGAAATAATATTTTAGATATATTGGTTAATAAAATATTAAATTATTATTAAACTTAATTTCACCTGTTTCTTTTTACCTTTTTAATGTGGCTATTAGAACATTTAAAATTACATATTTAACTCACATTATATTTCTACTGGACAGCATTGCTCTAGAGGCTCTTCCAGCTTTGACCATTCTGAGTCTTAATGAAGCTTTATTGTCTGTACATTTTTAGCTCTGTCATAATTATTTTAGACCATTTGGTCCACTAGAACTTTTTGCATTGACAAAAAAGTTTGATAATCTGCCCAATATGGTAACCACGTGTGGCTACTAAGCACTTGAAATGTAGCTAGTGTGATGGAGGAACTGCATCTAAAATTTTACTTAATTGTGTACTGAACAGCACAGTTCTAGACCTTACGAAAAGTAAAATTTCCATAAACCTTGGCTGATTTTCTCTTTTCTAGTTGTGTTGGTGTTGAAGAGGAGAAGGCTGCTGACATTGACCTCTACCACTGCCCCAATTGTGAGGTCTTACATGGACCCTCCATCAGTAAGTAGATCTTGGGGTTTTTAAGAGAAGGCAGTCCAGAGGAGAGACAAAGCAAAGGAAGCTTGGAAGGAAAATTGCCTTTTCGTGAGTGCTTCAGATTTGTCTCCCTTGGGAAATAGCAGAAGCCTGTGTAGGCCCTGCAGGCCAGCAGCTGCTCCACTGAGAGGGCAGAAATGCAGAGTTTCACCTCCCTCCCTTACTTAGGGATTCCCCAGAGGAAGCACCTATCCTCACCAAGAGCTTTCCTGAGACTGTGAGGGCCTCCTTGACTCCAGATGATCCAAGGGGTTATTAGATTGGAAGAGAAGCAGGATCTGCTGAGGCGTTTGCTCTTGGAACCATAGCTTGTAGCCATTTTGACTGACAGTGTCTTGTCTTTTATTGGCTTAGTGAAAAAACGCCGTGTATCTTCAAAAGGCCATGATACACACAAGGGGAAGCCAGTGAAGACGGGAAGCCCTACGTTCATTCGAGAGCTTCGGAGTAGGACCTTTGACAGGTGAGGACCCTGTACTCCAAGGGCCAGTGAATGCCAGGGCTCTGGGAAGCTGGGGCCCATCTCTTCCCAGCTTTCCCACTGGCTGTCGCACTGGGTACCTCCACCATCTGGGGATGTCTGCAGGGCTCTGTGAGTTCCCTCTGGGGAGGGATCTTCTGTTTTAGTCAGTTTCTGAGAAACATTGCTAGAGTTTCATTTGATGTGCAGAGTACATTAAGGTCCACTTGTAGAAACTTTTGGTAGATAGGCAGTCTTTGCCTCAGTCAGGGGAAGATATTTACATGCACCCAGGGAATGCTGTAGCTAGAAGGAGTCATAAAAATCAGAAAGTTTAATTTTCTCATTGTAGAGAAGACGAAACTCTTCGGAAAAAAAATTTTTTTGAGTAGTCATGTATTTCTTTTAAAATCAAGAAAAAATTTTTTTCTTTTAGAAAATTAAGATGGGCTTATTAAATAAATTACTTGAATTGAGCAAAAATAATGTTAGAAAAATTAATGAATAAAGCATTCTCTTTTGCTTAGTTTTTAATTCATTTGACCTTTTCCAGCTTTCCTGTAATTGAAGTGTTATTTAGGATTATAAGTGTTTCTTCAACTTAATAATTTTTGTTTTATTTATTTAAAGGCAGTGAGTCTCCTTTCTACCCCAGACCCCTCAGGTCCCTTCTCCAGAGTCAACCAATTTCTTGTGCATTCTTTCAGAAATAGTTTTTGCTTATACAAACATATATGTGTGTGTGTGTGTGTGTGTGTGTCCCCTTTTTTATTAAAAAACACAAACAGAAACACTTATTGTCCTACATCTTGCTTTTTTTAAAATCTAAATTATGTAGATCAATCCTAACAGCATATACAGATGATCTTCATTCTTTTTCATGGATGTTTAGTACTCCACTGTATGGATGCATAATTTATTTAACCAGTCCTCTGTTGATGAACATTTAAATCAATTCTAGTATTTTGCTATTAGAAAAAAATGTGCAGTGAATGTCTTTGTACTTAGGTTTTTGCATATGTGGGTGAGTATATGTGTAGATTTACTACCTAAAAGTGAAATTGCTAGGTCAAAGGGTATGTGCTTTAAAAATGTTTATAAATATTGCCAGATTGTTTTCAAAGTGGCCACACTATTTCATACTCCCACTAGACAATGTGTGAGGGTACCTGTTTCCCTATATCCTGGCCAACACTGTTTATTATCAAACTTTTTTGCCTTTCTGATAAGATAAAAAATGAGATTTAATTGTTTCCACTTGGATTTCTTTAGTTATGAAGGAAGCATATCTATTATCATACATTTATAAGTCATCTTTATTTCTTTCTCTGTTAACTGCCTTCTCAACATTGTTTAACAGTTTTTCTGTTGGGTTACTGCCTATTTCAGACAGATTTGTAATAGCTTTCCTTGCAGAAAATTTTAACTTTTACGTAAATTTACTTATTACTATTTATAATGATTACTGGGCCTTGTCTCTCTGATTATTTTTCTACTACTCTATGGCTTTATTTTTTCTAATTTGATCTTTGTTCCATCTAGAATTACTTAAAAAGTGAGATAGACTTTGATCTTAATATTTTTCCAGATGTTTGTCCCAACACAACTTGTCAAATAGCCAGTCTTTTCTCCAGCATGATCTTAAGAAAACCAAAAACTCCTGTTTTCTAGTTAACTAAGTATGTGTGTCAAGAGAGTGGCTGTAAAAATTGTTTTTGTTTTTTAAATCAGTCTTTTCTCTTTATTTGCCAGTGTTTAAAATGGGGTAGTGCTGCTCTGGGTTAGAGTAATTTAGCTAGACTTGTCAGATATGTCTTTTCTTCCTGGGCAGGCTGTTGAGTGATTTCTTCCTTTGTCATCTAGAGAAGAGCACCATATTGACAGGCTATCCTGGATTTAGCTTCCCGCCTCTGCCAGTGACCTGGCTTCTTGCCTTCTATAGGTCATTTCTTCCCTGGCAGGTGAAGTTTATGCCACTCATTAGTTGCCAGCCAACATTAGGTCCCCTCAGGAAGATCCCACCCCTTGGGTGAGTGACAGCATCCAGTGAGGCCTTCAGTAGCAGGGCCTCTAGGGTTCAGACTTTCTCTCATGTGGCCCACAGCTCAGATGAAGTGATTCTGAAGCCCACTGGAAGTCAGCTGACCGTGGAATTCCTGGAAGAGAATAGCTTCAGTGTGCCCATCCTGGTCTTGAAGAAGGATGGATTGGGGATGACACTGCCCTCACCATCATTCACTGTGAGGGATGTGGAACACTATGTTGGTAAGCACCACAGACCCTCTTAACTGTGACATTGTTCACTCCCATCAAAACGTATGACCCTTCCCCTCCAGTCTACGTTGTGCATTTCCTTTCTAGCCATCTTGGGAATTTGAGGTGAAGTGCCTTGCCCCGAGTCATTCTTAGGCAAAGCTAGTACCAAAATCCTAGCCTACCCTTCCTTTTCCTCCTAACACACCACAAAATCCCAGGCTGAGCCCCATCTTTTACCTGGGGAATTCCAAGGATTGTTATGGCCTCTCTGTCCTCTGTTGAGATGAGAAAGCCTTTGACTTTTGCCCTCACATGCTAGTTGTGTTCTGGACATGAGTTTTGGGGGATAGGAAGAGAAGTGAGGAAGCAGGGCCCAGGCAGGTGGATAGTACTGTGAGTGAGACACTCTCCTTAGACCTCTGTGCCAGGCCCAGGCAGTTCTGTTGCCCTAGCAAGCCTGGACCTGGCACATAGGTCTAAGGAGAGTGTGAAGAATACCTACCCCCACTTCCCATTTATGCACGTACAAATACAGTGAGAAGTTTTCAGTGTAAGTTCATTTTAGGGACTGGTTAGAGGACGTGAGAGTCTTCTCTGATCCCTGGGACTTGGTGCAGAATCCATCTCTTTACTCCAGGTTCTGACAAAGAGATTGATGTGATTGATGTGACCCGCCAGGCCGACTGCAAGATGAAGCTTGGTGATTTTGTGAAATATTATTATAGCGGGAAGAGGGAGAAAGTCCTCAATGTCATTAGTTTGGAATTCTCTGATACCAGGTAAGAGGGAAAGGGGTAAGTAAAAAGCCTCACAAAGTGCCTAGGACTTGTGATATACTGAGTGTGTATTAGTGTTCCTTTCCCTTCTTCCTGGTGGTTTCTTCCTTTGGGATGAGGAGCTGGTTTATACTTTCTAGGGTAGCTGCTCACATTATAACAACCAAATCATATTTCTCCTTTACAGTTTCTAGCATAGGATAGATTATACAGTAGCTATTTTAATTAATTTTTGTTTCCTTCAAGATTTAGGACAGCTTTCTTAGACCTTTTTTTGGTGTTTAGATTGTGGCATGGTCACTGTTTAACTCCCAGGATAGGTCCTGTGTCCCAGGTAAACACTTCTTTACCTGGAACTGAGCCCTGAGAGGTTTCTCTAATTGTTCCTCATAAAGAAGACACTACAACATGGGGACAGTACAATACTGTTAAACACCATGTGCCAAGTGAGTGGGCCCGGGTGTGGAGATTCTGAGCATTTAGTGGAGGAAATGATCACCTTTGACTGGGGAAGGCTGTGGAGCTGGGACTTGGCAATTCCAGAGCTGAGTGGAATGAGGATGCTGACTGGACTTACAAAAATGTGTCCTATGTGCTCTTTGGGATTCTGTGGAGAGAACTTCTTTCTCTTATCTGAGTCTCACTGGGATGGGGGGCATTTTATTCAGGCTTCAACCTTCAATTCCCAATCAGCTGACATCTGCTCTCCACCCCTTCCTTGATAGGCTTTCTAACCTTGTGGAGACACCCAAGATTGTTCGGAAGCTCTCATGGGTGGAGAACTTGTGGCCAGAGGAGTGTATCTTTGAGAGGCCCAATGTGCAGAAGTACTGCCTCATGAGCGTGCGGGATAGCTATACAGACTTTCACATTGACTTTGGTGGCACCTCGGTCTGGTACCATGTGCTCAAGGTAAGAATGGCTATGGCTTCTGAAGACAGCCAGGCCTTGGGCCTCCCTGTTTGTTTCAGGTGGCAGCATAAAGACAGGCTGCTAAGGCCTACCTGCGTCCCAGATTCTATTTGGGTGACATTTCCACATAACTGCTCTATCAGGGTTGGGTACTGAGTGGATATGCCATATAAACTGTCTCTACTTTACAGTTTTGATGGTTAACTTATTTTTTTTAATAACAGCAGATGCCTAAGGTTTTCTCTGACTGTTATCTTAATTGAACCAATCTGTACTCCTACCACTGTGTATGGAAATGGCCATATTTACTGCAGAAATTTCTGGTAACATGAGAAATTCCCTCTCCCCTCCAAGTTTACTGAGTTATAATTTGTATACCGTAACATTCATCTGTTTTAAGTGTATAGTTTGATGATTTTTGACAATTGTATAAATAGTTGCATGACTGCCACCACCATCAAGATAGAGCACGTATGAGATGTTTTTTTTTTAATGTCAGCCTTTCTATAGTTTCCCTTTTAGTGGTCGTTACAATTTTATAATTAGCTTATTGATTGTCAATGACTATAAAGGATTTTTGAGGTCTGGAAAACAAATTTCTTAAGTAAGTTTTATTGTTTTCCACCACTGTTCATGCTATTTAGCTTTCTTATCAGAAACGCCAAGGAAAGAGCAGAAAACTTGGATATGGCTCTTGTCCAAATGATCACAAATCCTGAACTAGTTGTTTTCATTGGTTTATCATGAAGAAATTGGAGTGTGTAAATGAAAGTGCTATTATGCAAATGTTAGATTTAACTTTTTTATTTTTAAATAGTTTCTTTTTCATAGAAAAATTGCAAAAATAATAGGAAGATTTCCTGTGTGCCCTTCACTCAGATTCCCATGTTACTATTTTATAATACTCTCTCTTTCTCTGAAGCAAACATAATAAAATGGTTTTACATAAATATTTTTTCTGAAACACCTGAGAGTAGTTGCAGACAAGGTGTCCCTTTATCTCGTAATAATTCAGTGTGTATTTCTTAAAAACAAGGGTATTCTCTTATATAACCACAGTATAGTTATCAAAATCAGAAAATTAATATTGATCTAATCAATGGATCTGATTCAAATTTCTCTAATTGTACAGTAGATAATTTCTAGTAGATAATTTTCTACATTGAAATGTATTATGAAATATTGGTTAAACTAATCAAGCTATGGGTTGGGGATATTTTTGTGCTAGTGGGTTTTTTTCTTTTCTACCAAATTATCTATCTGGTGATTATCCAGGCAAAACATAGTTAGGAAATAATATGTTCTTCCAACAGATAATCACCCAACATATAATCTTACAGAAGTCCTTGGGTGATTACTGAACTTTTAAACTTTTATTATTTTTGATTGCAGGTGTGAGAAGGAACACTCTCTGTAAATGGCATTTAAAGGCAAATTCAATTTTCTTCTCATTAGTAATGTGGCCTTAAATTCTCCTAGGGCTAGTAATATTGATCTACTCATCTATAGAGGCCATTTTTCATTTGGCATTGCATCTAAAATAGGAGCCTTTGGTGTACATTTGTCTTAAGTTGACAATTTTGTTTGAAATGCCCTTTCCAAATTGTTTTTGTCAGTTTTATAGAAGCTTAAAAGTACACAGTGCAAAAGGACTTTTGAAGTTTTCCAAATATATATATAAATGATCCTTGGACAGAAGGAATTCTAGCATACTACATGGTCTTGGAACATGAGAGAGAGAATATTCTTTTGGAGACTCCCAGAAGACTTCTCTGGAAACCCTTGATATTTTTGACATGTCAATCTTTCTTTGTTTCAGGGTGAGAAGATCTTCTACCTGATCCGCCCAACAAATGCCAACCTGACTCTCTTTGAGTGCTGGAGCAGCTCCTCTAACCAGAATGAGATGTTCTTTGGGGACCAGGTGGACAAGTGCTACAAGTGTTCTGTGAAGCAAGGACAGACACTTTTCATTCCTACAGGTCTTCCCTGGTCTCCTCTGGGAGGGTTTGAGGAAGGTGGGAAGAGGAAGAGAGCTTGTGGCACTGGAACCAACCCCTTCCCATAATGTGTTGATCTGATTCTGTGAGATATCCCTCCCATATCAGTTGAAGGCTCAGAAGTGGACATCAAGAAAATTCTAGTGGTGGCCAGTGGGCAGTGTGGTTTCTTGGGGAGGTCCAGGAGGAAGTTGATAGGCTCCTTTGCACTGGACTGATGTCAATTTGGTGGACAGATAGAAAACAGGACTCTCAGCCCCGTGACTCTAGAGATAGTGACTGAGAGACTGGCATTGTAGACTATAAGTCAGAATGACCTGGGTTGGGGTAGGTTTTTTTTTCCCCAAAACAAAAAATGCCTAGGCTTCACCCCTAGAATTATAAATTCGTTGGTCTGGGGTGGGGTCTGAGTGTATTTATTTTGAAAGAGTCCCCATAGTTGTCTCAATTTGGGGAAAGTTGACATCTTTAGTATGTTGAATCTTCCATGAACATATATGTCTTTCCATTGATATAGATTTTTCTTGACTTTCTAATTTCTTAATTCCTTGATTTCAGAATTAGTGTTAAATTTTCTCAGAATGTTCAATAGAATTCTCTACTGCAGCCACATGGACCTGGAGATTTCCTTTTTGGGAAATTTTTAATTAACATTCAATTTCTTTAAACCTGTATTAGGCTATTCAAATTATCTGTTTCATATTGAGTGAATTGTAAGTTTGTGCTTTTCAAGCAATTGGTCCATCTTATCTAAGTTGTCAAATTTATGTGTGTAGAGATAGTATTTCTTTATTATTCTTTTGATATCTTCCAAGTCTCTAGTGCTACCCTGTGTTTCATTCCTGATGTTAGTAATTTGTGCCCTCTCTTTTATTCTATGTTAGTCTTAATGGAAGTTTGTCAGTTTTGTTGAACTTTTTAAAGAATCACTTTTTGTTTCATTGATTTTTCTCTGTTGTCTTTCTGTTTTCAACTTAATTGATTTCTGCTTTTGTCTTTGTTTTTCCTTCTTTCTGCTTGCTTTGGGCTTATTTTGCTCTCCTTTTCCCAATCTTGAGATGAGAGCTTAGATTATTGATTTCAGACTTTTCTTCTTTTTTTAAATAAATTTATTTTATTTATTTATTTTTGGCTGCATTGGGTCCTCATTGCTGTGGATGGGCTTTCTCTAGTTGTGGTGAGTGGGGGCTACTCCATTGTGGTGCACAGGCTTCTCATCACGGTGGCTTCTCTTGTTGCGGAGCACGGGCTCTTAGGTGCGCGGGCTTCAGTAGTTGTGGCTTGTGGGCTCTAGAGCACAGGCTCCATAGTTGTGGCGCATGGGCTTAGTTGCTCCACGGTATGTGGGATCTTCTTGGACCAGGGCTCGAACCTGTGTCCCCTCCATTGGCAGGTGGATTCTTAACTACTGCGCCACCAGGGAAGCCCTTTTCTTCTTTTTTTTAATATAAACATTTAGTGCTATAAATTCCCCCCTCAGCACTGATGTAGCTGTGTCACATATTTTGGTATGTTGTATCTTCATTTTGTTAAATGTGCTTTAAAAAAATTGAGATATAGTGCACATACCATAAAAATTACCATGTTAAAGGGTACAATTCAGTTTTTAAAAAAATATTCATGAAGTTGTGCAAACATCACCACTATCTAATACCAGAAAGTTTTCATCACTTCAAAAAGAAACCCTGTACCTATTAGCAGTCACTCCCCATTCCTTCTTTCCCCCCAGCCCCTGTCAACCACTTCTGTACTTTTCTCTGTGTATGAATTTGCCTTTTCTGAATATTTCATGTAAATGGAATCATGCAATATGTGGTCTTTTATGTCTGGCTTCTTTCACCCAACATAATATTTTCAAGGTTCATCCATGTTATCATACTTCATTCTTTAAATGGCTGAATAATAATTCCATTGTATGGATATACCATATTTTGTTTATCCATTCATCATTTTATAGACATTTGGGTTATTTTCACTTTTTGCCTATTATGAATAGTGTTGCTATGAACATTCATGTACAAGTTATTGTGTTAACATATATTTTCAGTTCTCTTGGGTATATCTACCTAGGAGAGAAATTGCTGAGTCATAGATATGGTAACTCTGTGTTTAACTTCTTGAGGAATTGCCAGACTGTTTTCTAAAGCAGCTGCATTTTCCACCAACGATTTATGAGGGTCTCAATTTTTCCACATCCTCCCCAACACTTGTTTTTGCCTGTCTTTATGATTATAACCATCCCAGTGGGTGTGAAGTTGTAGCTCATTGAGATTTTAATTTGTGCTTCTCTAATGGCTATTGATTTTGAACATCTTTCCATGCACTTATTGGATGTTTATATATCTTTTTTTGAAGAAATATCTATTCAAAACTTCTGCCCATTCTTTTTATTTATTTATTTACTTGATTGTGCCAGGTCTTAGTTGAGGCAAGCAGGCTCCTTAGTTGCAGCTCACCGGCTCCTTAGTTGCGGCACATGAGCTCCTTAGTTGTGACATGTGAACTCTCAGTTGCGGCATGCATCTAGTTCCCTGAGCAGGGATCAAACCCAGGACCCCTGCATTGGGAGTGTGGAGTCTTATCCCCTGTGCCACCAGGGAAGTCCCTGCCCATTCTTTAATTAGGTGATTTGTCTTTCTATTGTTGAGTTGTAAGAATTCTTTATATATTTTGGTTTAGACCTTTATCAGATGTATGATTTGCAAATACTTTCTCTAATTCTGGAGGTTGTCTTTTCACTTTCTTGATGTTGTTCTGTGAAGCCCAAGAGTCCAGTTTATCTGTTTTTTTCTTTGCTTGTGCTTTTGGTGTCATATCTAAGAAACAATTGCCTAATTCAAGGTCATGAAGATTAACACCTGTGTTTCTTTCTGAGTTTTCTTTTTAGTTCTTATATTTATGTCTTTCATCCATTTCAAGTTAATTTTTGTATATGGTGTGAGATATGTGTCCAATTTCATTCTTTTGCATGTGGATGTCCAGATGTCCCAGAACAATTTGAAAAGACCATTCTTTCCCCCATTGAATTGTCTTGACACCTTTGTCAAAAATCAGTTGACCATAGGCCATGTATTGGTTTATTTCTGGACTTTAAATTCTGTTCCATTGATCTGTATGCCTGTCTTTATGACAGTATCACACTGTCTCAGTTATTGTACACTTGTAGTAAGTTTTGAAATTGGGAAGTGTCAGCCTTCCTGGGCCCCTAGAATTTCCATATGAATTTTTCAGCTTCAGGTTTTATATAGATTTTTTTTTTTTTTTTGTGGTACGCGGGCTTCTCACTGTTGTGGCCTCTCCTGTTGTGGAGCACAGGCTCCAGACGTGCAGGCTTAGCGGCCATGGCTCACGGGCCCAGCCGCTCCGTGGCATGTGGGATCCTCCCAGACCGGGGCACGAACCCATGTCCCCTGCACCGGCAGGCGGACTCTCAACCACTGCGCCACCAGGGGAGCCCTATATAGATTTTTTTTTAGTGTTTGCTCTAGTTTTATGTATATATGTATACATATATAGATATTTATGTATATATGTATACATATATAGATATATATGTATATGTACATAGACATAGACATATACACATATATCTGTATATGTACATATATAGATAAATATGTATATGTATATGTGTATATATGTATATATGTACATACAGATCTATATGTATATATTTATTTAATTAATTTTTTTTACATCTTTATTAGAGTATAATTGCTTTACAATGGTGTGTTAGTTTCTGCTTTATAACAAAGTGAATCAGTTACACATATATGTAAGTTCCCATATCCCTTCCCTCTTGCATCTCCCTCCCTCCCACCCTCCCTATCATACCCCTCCAGGCGGTCACAAAGCACCGAACTGATCTCCCTGTGCTACGCAGCTGCTTCCCACTAGCTATCTACCTTACGTTTGGTAGTGTGTATATGTCCATGCCTCTCTCTCGCTTTGTCACAGCTTACCCTTCCCCCTCCCCATATCCTCAAGTCCATTCTCTAGTAGGTCTGTGTCTTTATTTCTGTCTTACCCCTAGGTTCTTCATGATATTTTTTTTCTTATATTCCATATATATGTGTTAGCATACGGTATTTGTCTTTCTCTTTCTGACTTACTTCACTCTGTATGACAGACTCTAGGTCTATCCACCTCATTACAAATAGCTCAATTTCGTTTCTTTTTATGGCTGAGGAATATTCCATTGTATATATGTGCCACATCTTCTTTATCCATTCATCCAATGATGGACACTTAGGTTGTTTCCATCTCCAGGCTATTGTAAATAGAGCTGCAATGAACATTTTGGTACATGACTCTTTTTGAATTATGCTTTTCTCCGGGTATATGCCCAGTAGTGGGATTGCTTGGTCATATGGTAGTTCTATTTGTAGTTCTTTAAGGAACCTCCATACTGTTCTCCATAGTGGCTGTACAAACTCACATTCCCACCAGCAGTGCAAGAGTGTTCCCTTTTCTCCACACCCTCTCCAACATTTATTGTTTGTAGATTTTTTGATGATGGCCATTCTGGCCGGTGTGAGAGGATATCTCATTGTAGTTTTGATTTGCATTTCTCTAATGATTAATGATGTTGAGCATTCTTTCATGTGTTTGTTGGCAATCAGTATATCTTCTTTGTAGAAATGTGTATTTAGGTCTTCTGCCCATTTTTGAATTGGGTTGTTTGTTTCTTTGCTGTTGAGCTGCATGAGCTGCTTATAAATTTTGGAGATTAATCCTTTGTCAGTTGCTTCATTTGCAAATATTTTCTCCCATTCTGAGGGTTGTCTTTTGGTTTTGTTTACGGTTTCCTTTGCTGTGCAAAAGCTTTTAAGTTTCATTAGGTCCCATTTGTTTATTTTTGTCTTTATTTCCATTTCTCTAGGAGGTAGGTCAAAAAGCATCTTGCTGTGATTTATGTCATAGAGTGTTCTGCCTATGTTTTCCTCTAAGAGGTTGATAGTTTCTGGCCTTACAAGTAGGACTTTAATCCATTTTGAGCTTATTTTTGTATATGGTGTTAGGGAGTGATGTAATCTCATACTTTTACATGTACCTGTCCAGTTTTCCCAGCACCACTTTGAAGAGGCTGTCCTTTCTCCACTGTACATTCCTGCCTCCTTTATCAAAGATAAGGTGACCATATATGCAGGGGTTTATCTGTGGGCTTTCTATCCTGTTCCATTGATCTATCTTTCTGTTTTTGTGCCAGCACCATACTCTCTTGATTACTGTAGCTTTGTAGTATAGTCTGAAGTCAGGGAGCCTGATTCCTCCAGCTCCGTTTTTCATTCTCAAGATTGCTTTGGCTATTTGGGGTCTTTTGTGTTTCCGTAAAAATTGTGAAATTTTTTGTTCTAGTTCTGTGAAAAATGCCAGTGGTAGTTTGATAGGGATTGCATTGAATCTATAGATTGCTTTGGGTAGTAGAGTCATTTTCACAGTGTTGATTCTTCCAATCCAAGAACATGGTATATCTCTCCATCTATTTGTATCATCTTTAATTTCTTTCATCAGTGTCTTATAATTTTCTGCATATATGTGTATATTTATATATACATATATATCTATCTTATGACAGTCTACTGGTATTGACATTTTACAAGTTTGAAGAAAGAGTTGAAACCTTACCTCTTTTCACATCTCTTTACCCTTACCATATGTAATGTATTTGTCTTAAATATTTCCTCTGCATACATTAAGAGCCATGTCACATAGTGTTTTAATTTTTGTTTCAGCTGTCAAACATAATTTAGAATACCCAAGAGCAGGAAAGTCTATTGTATTTACCTGTATTTTTACTCTTCCATTGTTCTTCCTTTCTGGTGTTCCAAGATTCCTTCTCTTATCATTTCCTCTCTGTTTAGAGTTTCAGGGTAGGTCTGCTGGCAACAGATTCTGTTAGTTTTCCTTCATCTGTAAATCTCTTGATTTCCCTTTCACTCCTGAAGGGTATTTTTGCTGGGTGTAGAAATCTGGGTCGATATTTTCTTTCAGCACTTGAATGTTGTGCTGCTTCCTTCTGGCTTCTGTGGTTTCTGGTAAGATTTTGGCTACCCTTTAAATTGTTTTTCTCCCTGTATGTGTCATTTCTTGCTACTTCCAATATTTTTTCTTTTTTATTTAGTTTTCCAGCAGTTTGACTATAATGTGTCTTGGTGTGGATTTCTTTGGGTTTATACTGTATATGTTCATCGAGCTTCTTGAATGTGTAGGCTTATGTCTTTTGCCACATTAGTGAAATTTTTAGGTATTATTTCTTCAAGTACTTTTTCATTCCCTCACTCTAACTTTTCTTCTGGGTCTTTGATTATATGAATATAACACATTTTGCTGTAGTCCCACAGGTTCCTGAGGGGTTTTTTTTCTGTACCATTGCATGGTTCTTTTTTTTGTGTGTGTCTTTTTTTATTTTTACTGGCATATAGTTGATTTACAGTGATTCAGGTATATGGCAAAAAGAGACTCAGTTATATATATAGTATCTATCTTTTTTCAGATTATTTTCTATTATAGGTTATTACAAGATATTGAATATAGTTCCCTGTGCTATACAGTTGGTCCTTGTTGGGTTCCTGAGTTTATTTTTCTCTCAGTCTATTTCTTCTCTCTTGTTCATATTGGGTGCTTTCTATTGTTCTGTTCTCAAATTCTCTGATTCTTTTCTCCATTGTCTCCATTCTTCTGTTGAGTCCATTGTTTCATTATATATTTCAGATGTAGTATTTTTTAGTTCTATAATTTGTACTTGTTTCTTATTTATAGCTTCTCTTTCTTTTGTTTGTTTGTTTCCAGCATGCTTGTAATTGTTTGTTGAAGCATTTTTATGATGACTCCTTTAAAACTAGTGTCATATAATTCTAACATCTTTATCTAACATTATATTGTATAATTCTGGATTTTCTTTTCTGTTACTCAGATCTGTTTGTCTATTCATATATCAATATCATATTGATTTGATTACATTGTTTTTTTTTTTTTTTTTTGCGGTATGCGGGCCTCTCACTGTCGTGGCCTCTCCCGTTGCGGAGCACAGGCTCCGGATGCGCAGGCCCAGCGGCCATGGCTCACGGGCCCAGCCGCTCCGCGGCATATGGGATCCTCCCAGATCGGGGCACGAACCCGTATCCCCTGCATCGGCAGGCGGACTCTCAACCACTGCGCCACCAGGGAGGCCCTACATTGGTTTTATAGAATGTTTAATATATGATGAGGCAAGTCATGCCCCCCTCCTCCTACTCCCATACCCATCTGCTTTTCTCTTTTATAGTTTTCTATTCCCATGCATTTATTCACCCATCTTTGAATTTTTTGCTGGGTCTCACATGATGGGTTTTTTTTTTTTGTACACTGGGCACTTGGTAACTGGTGAATTGAATTTGTCTACCAGAGATTTGAGTTGGATTCATTTGCATCTTGGTAGAAATTCCCAGAAACTGGGTGCAGTCTACTTAGTTCCACAAGCATTTCATGTCTACTGTCTGCCCCAACATTGGGCTAGGTGCTAGAGATAGAAGATGGATAGGCCATTTCAGTATAATATTCTAATAGACACAATAGAGGTATTCACCAGAAGTTTTGGGAGCACAGAGAAGAGCACTTAGCTTGGCCAGAGGTTTGTAAAAATCTTCTCAGAAGAGTGACACCTGAAGAGTAAATAGACTGACCAAGGAAAGAAAGGCAGGAAAGTCCTCTCAGATAAAGGGAAAGGCATAAACAAAGCAAAGATGTTTGAAGCAGTTTATGGATACTGGAGCCTAAAGACCAAGGGCTGGGAGCAGATGAAGCTGAAAAGGTTGGCAGGCTGAACTTACTTCAGAGGCAACTGGGGACTACTGAAGATTTATTTGTTTATTTAATTTCTAATGAAATATTTCAGATGTAGCAAAAGATATAAAGAATAATATAATGAACATTTATGTGTTTATAACTCAACTAAAAATATAACATATTACAAACATATTTGAAGCCTTGTATATACCTCTCCTCAATTACATTCCCATTCTGCCCTCTCAAAGCTAGCTGTTGTCCTGAAGTTGATGATATCATTCTCATGCATTTTTATTCCTTTATTACATAGGTATGCCTTAGTAAGCAGTATATAGTATTATTTTACATGTTTTTGAATGTTATATAAATGGAATCATATTAGATGTATTTTTCTCAACTTTTTTCTCTGAACATTATGATTGTGAGATCCATGTTGATACATGTGGCTATTGTTCATTCATTTCACTTGCTTTCTAGTATTCCATTGTATGAGTATACAGCAGTTTATCTATTCTTCTGTGGATGTACATTTCATTGAAGAGTTTCAAGCAAGAGGTGACATGGGCAGATTTGCATTTCAGATATATCACTTAGGGTTGAGATGTGGAGGATGGACTTCAGAGGTTGAGATTGGTGTGGACCAGTGGTTTACAAACACTTTGGACTCTGGACCTCTTTATACCCTTAAATATTATTGAGGACCCCAAAGAGCTTTTATTTATATGGTTTATATTTATTAATATTTACCATATTATAAATTAAAACTGAGAATTTAAAAATATTTATTAGTTCATTGAGGAAAAAACAAGAATAAACCCATTACATGTTAGCATAAGTAACAATTTTTATGGAAAATAACTATTTTCAAACTAAAAAAATTCAGTGAAAAGATTGACATTTACATTTTTGCAAATCTGTTTAATATTTGGGTTAACAGAAAACTTGTGTCCTCAAATCTGCTTCTGTGTGTTGTGATATCATGTCATGTACCCCTTGAAAAACTCCACTGTATACTGAGGGTTAAAAAGACAAATAACATCTTAGTATTATCATGAACATAGTTTTGACCATGCATATGCATATACTCTGAAAGAGTCTCAAGGAGCCCCAGGATTCCCTGGATCACACCTTAAAGAACCACTGGTGTTAGAGGAGCCAGTTTGTAGGCTGTTGCAAATAGCGTAGGTGAGAGATAATGATGGATCTGAGCCAAGCCATTAGTAGGATGGATGGATGAAGAAGAGGAGATGAATATGAGAGAGATGTAAGAAGAAAAATCAGAAGGTCCCAGAAGGCAGTATAGGGTCAAGGGCAAGGAAAATAATTTAGTTTCAACTAGGTACATCCTCCACAACCAACCTGTAAAGTGGATATTTAGCTATAGGAAACGGCAAGATTTGAACCCAGGTCTGTCTAACACAAAAGCTCTTTGTTTTACCTAGCGCAGAGTTAGAACGGGTAGTCATGGCAAGGAGGTGATGCCTTTCTTAGCAATAAGACAGAGGATGGGTGAGGCAACGAAGAGATTTTGAAGTGCAGAGAAGGGAAGTAGGAGTTTATTAACCCCATAGGTTGGTGCAGTTCAGGGTTATAATGATGGCAGACTTGGCTAGGATGGGCGTTGGGAGAGCTGAGGAAGCTAGAATGTTCTGAATTACTGCCAGGCTGGCTGGTCTAAGGAGATGCGTTTGAGCTGAGTGGGCAGTGGTGATGTCCAAAGAAGAAAGGCCCTCTGCCAGCTATGTTTTTTGCCTTGTTACACTGCAGGATGGATCCATGCTGTGCTGACCCCCGTGGACTGCCTTGCCTTTGGAGGGAACTTCTTACACAGCCTTAACATTGAAATGCAGCTCAAGTGAGTCCTGAAGCTCTGGTGATCCCGAGTTGGCCATTCCCATCTGCTAGAGTCCTTGAGTTCTCTGCTATTGTGAGGAGTGCAGCATAGAAGGGAGGCAAGATGATCAGAAAGGAATGGATGCTGGTTTCTGATGATGTTCAGTCTGAAGATGAATACCTCTTCCTCACTTAGTAGTTATGTGAATTTTGTCAAGTCACATAATCTTTGAGCCCAAGTTTCCTAACCCTCTGTAAGGTCTTAGAGGGTAGTTGTGAGGATTAGAGATAATGGATACAGAGCATCCAGAGCAATACCTGATACATAGTAGGTGCCCAGTAAACAGGGTCCTTGTTATCATTGTTATTGTTGTGCCCACTTCCTCCAGAGCCTATGAGATTGAGAAGCGGTTGAGCACAGCAGACCTCTTCAAGTTCCCCAACTTCGAGACCATCTGTTGGTATGTGGGAAAGCATATCCTGGACATCTTTCGAGGTATGGAGCCCTTTGCCAACTGTCCTTTTTGCCCTGCTGCCCTGACCATGTGTGTGTGCACATGTGCACATAACCATCACCTCAAATCAAGATACAGTACCCATCACCACAAAGATCTCTGTAGTGTTACCCTTTTATAACCTCACCCACTCTCTCCCCCTGAACTATCCATAACTTCAGGAAACCACTGATCTCTTTTTCATCTCTGTAATTTTGTCATTTCAAGAATGCTATAAAAATGGAATCAAAGGATGTGATCTTTTGAAATTGGCTTTTTTACTAATCGTAATGTAGGGTAGGGCATGGATTTTAACTTTTTTATTTAGCAAAGGGGACTGAGAAAATTGGATCACAGTGAAATTATTCCTATTTCCTGCCAATTAAAGTAAGAAACTCAATCGGTATAGTGTCAGAGTTCCCTGGACGTGCTTCCCCTGGGGACAAGGCCCAGTCCTGACTACCCATCATTGGTTTGGTTCCTGGGTATCAGCCCAGGTAGAAGCCAACCTGCTGGGTTTCCTCTTTCCTGGTCTGCTTGGAAATAGAGTGGCTCCCTTACTCAGACCTGAGATTCTTCAAGGTGACTTGGCCAGGAAGAGTTACAAAGAACCTCAGAGGCCAATGAGTACAGTCTCTTATGCAGTACCTCAATCCCTTATTCTGCCATCTAGGCAGACCATCACTTAAGTGTTCATTCAGAGGCTGGATGACTAACTGCTTATTATTTTCTGTTCTGAACAGCTTAGTTCAGTAGAAAATTCTTTACTGAGCCTAAATCTGGATGTTTGTTATAACCTCCTCCTGGAGTAACTCAGAACAAGGCATTAATGGCTCTTCAGATCTGTGTAGGTGGCAGTTGTCCTGAGTGTTCACATTTTGAAACCCAAGAGGCAGAGTAGTGTAGAAGGAGCACAGGCCTCAGATTTAGACAGATGAGGTTTCAATCTTGGCTTTGGCACTTACCAAGTGTGGCCTTTGGTTGTCTCTCTGCCTCTCTGAGCCTCATTTCCTGAACTATAAAATGAAGATAATGATATCTGGCTTATAGGGTTGGGTATAGGATTAAATGAGATAGTAGACGTCAAGGTAGTCATAAAATGAACACCATTATAAGAACTGAGATCTGGAGTTGTGCTCAGAACCTTGAGCATTTTCTCTGGTTGCCTGAAAAAAACTAACAAGTCCTTCACTTCCCTGCATGGCTTCTTTGACACTCTACCTTCCTCTTTCCCCCTTTAGGCTTGCGAGAAAACAGGAGACACCCTGCCTCCTACCTGGTCCATGGTGGTAAAGCCCTGAACTTGGCCTTTAGAGCCTGGACAAGGAAAGAAGTAAATATACTTATTTCTCTACCTACTTTAGAGGTCTACTCTCAGCAGGGACTGGCTTTGGGAAGATCCTCTGGGAACATGGAGGAAACTAGGGAGGTTTGTGGGCTCCTAGGATTAGACTCTGAGGACTGGGCTAGGACTCCTTGGATTATATTTTTAAACCTTTCTTTCTGATTATAAAAAGTAATACATGCTTACTGTAGAGAATTAGAAAAATACAGAAGAGTGTAAAGAAGGAAAAACTTCACCTGTAATTTTAACTCGGGGAATAAACATTAACATTTGGGTATACTTTCTTTTGTTTTTTTAATATTCATTTTTAAAACATGATTGCTCTCACCCTGTACATATAATTTTGTATCTGAATTGGTTGGCTTATCTTAATTTTTCTGTGTCACCAGAGTTCTCCACAAACATTAATAGTTACATGATATTCTTTTGCAGGGATGTACCATCCTTACCTAACCACTTGTTTATTGTTGCTTATTTATTTATTTGGGAGATAGTTCTAGAAAATCATGCAGTAAATAGCTGTTTGCATTAGTCTTTGTTCCTCATCTCTTGATTGTTTCTTCAGGATAGATTTTTAGAAGAGCGATCACTAGATCAAAGTATGTGAAAAAATGTAAGACTCTTGATGTATACTGACAAAATGGCTTTTTAGGATTATACCAATATCCATCTATCCAATTGAATACTAAACAGCTCTAAAAGAGATTAAGAAAGCTCTTTATGTACTGATTTGGAAAGATCTCCAGAATTTATCATGTAAAAGTGTAGAACTATGTGTATAGTGCGCTACCTTATGTGTAAAAGGGGGGGAAAGAAGAATTATATTTGTATGTGCTTGTATTTGACTGAAGACACAATCTGGAGGGATGCAGAAGAAACTAATAAAAGTGGTTACCTGTTGGGGTGGGCTAGGGGAGCTGATGGCAGGGTCAGATATATACTGAGGCTTTTCAATATATATCTTTCTATATTGTTTGATTTTTGAACTACGTGAATGGATTACCTACTCAAAATGTTGAATTTATTTAAAAACCAATTTTAAGAAGTGCAAAAAAAGGAAATATCAATATACTCTTTTATGCTTCTGATACTCTTTGTAGATTCCTTCCCCTGCATACAGTAGCCTGAGGAGACTTTTCAGCCACTGCAGGCTTAAATGTGCACAATCTCCCCATTTCCTGTTGACAGCCTTCCCCCCAGGTATCCTTGGACTTCATGTTTTGGGCCTTTTGCTCCCTGGACTCAACTGCACCTGGGCCTTAGCCTTCGCTTCTGTTTTGCCACATCCCTCAGGTGTGGCTACCTTGGGTTTCATCTCTGACTCTGCATCCACACCTGACCCTCCCACGAAGTGAACTTCAGAGTGACTCTGTCCCAGGAACACCAAAAGGGAGGGAGGTGGGTAGGTCCTAAGCACTCATGTCCTGAGCCAGGATGGCCTCAGGGACCAAGGGATGGCCCCAAACAGTGTGACCAAAGGGAGCTGGAAGAGAGTAGGACACAGAACTGAGGAGCCCACACTCATGGGAGAAGTCTTTTGTGAAGTGCAGACAACTTCTCTTTTGTGAAGAGAAGGCGTTGCTCCTTCACCCTTCCAGAGCCCCTGGGCTGGGAGGAGAGAGCTGTCAAGGTTATCCAGCTGGGTCACATGGGTTCTCAGCCCCCATCACTGCCCAGCCACCAAATAAATTCCAGATGGATTAAAAGAGTTAAAGGAATCAAGCCATGGGAAGCAAGGAGGAAATGCTGAGGAATTTTTATCAGTCCTCTGGATACAGAATTCAAGTCAAAACTGGTGGAAGAAGTCACAGAGGAAAAGTTTGAGCTGTCTGTCTGCATAGAGATGTATTGATAAATAAGATCGCAAATGAATTAAAAGAGAGACAATCAACAGGTCTCTCCCTGGGTTGCTGTTGGGCTAGCTGTGGGCTTGTAGCTGCTCAACATTGAGTTCTGTCCTCACAAATGGAGAGGCTGGGTTGTTCCCAGGGATCTTGCTGAGGTTCTTGACTTTCTGAGGGGTGTGGTTCAAGCCACAACTAAGTTCCTCACACCTCTTGACACTGTCCTTTATTTTATTAGATATATGTTTTGCAAATATTTCCTCCCAGTCAGTGGTTTGTCTTAACAGTGTTTTTCTAAGAGAAGTTTTTATTTTTTAATAAGTCTAATTTATCAGTTTTTTCTTTTATGGTTCATACTTCTTATGTCCTAAGAAATCTTTGCCTAACCCAAGGTCCCAACGATTTTCTCCTCTGTTTCCTTCTAAAAGGTTTATAGTTTTAGATTTGACATTTAGGTCTGTGATCCATTGTGAGTCTGTGTGTGTGTCTGGTGCAAGATATGGAATGAAGTTCTTTTTTTGCATATGGGTATCTGATCAGTCTAGTACCATTTGTTAAAGAGACTACCCTTTCTCCATTGAATTGCCTTGGTAACTTTGTTGAAAATCAGTTGTTCATTTATGTGTGGATCTATTCCTCATGCCTTTTGTTTGACAGGCTCTGCCAGACCACGAGGATGAGATCCCGGAGACAGTGAGGACCGTACAGCTCATTAAAGATCTGGCTAGGGAGATTCGCCTGGTGGAAGTAAGAAGCATGGGAGCAGGGGAGGCGTTTGGGAAGGGCTCAAGGCTCAAGTGGCAGGTCAGGCTTTTGCAGTTGGCATGAATGAGAGCTCAGGGGAAGGATTGGGAAGACCCCGCCAAGTACCCTATTCATTCATTCATTTATTCATTCATTCAGATAATTAATATGTGCCTCAAGTGTGCCACATGTTGGGCTAGGTGCTTAGGATACATAAATAATACAGTGCCTGCCCACAAAGAACTCACAATCTAGTAGAGGAACCTGAGGAAAGTTAACCTGTCTGAGCCTCAGTTTCCTCATGTCTAAAGTGGGGATAACTAATAACTACTGAGGGATTATTAAGAGGATTGAGTAAAATAATACAGGTTGAGCACTAAGTATAGGGCTTGGCACACAGTAGGTGCTCAGTAAATTCTGCTGGTGGGTCATGGTGGTCGTGGGTGGCAGAGGTCATAGTAGTAGTAGTAGTAGTTGTTGTTATTAATATTTTGACTCAGTCTCTACATTCTACAAAATGACAGTTCTCCCGGGTTGAAGATGATTACAAAGCCATGTTTCAACAGGTGGCATATACCACGAGACAGTAAGGTGCAGTGGTAAGAGACTCAGAGAAACTTGGGTTCTGGTTCCTGCTCTGTCATTTGCAAGCCTTTCAGAGCCTCAGTATCCTTATCTGTAAAGTGGGGATAACACCACCTTTTCAGAGTTTTGTTATGATTAAGAGCTAATGTATATAGAGCCCCTCGCACAGTGCCTGGCAGAGTAAGTACTCAATAAATGTGAGCCATTGTTATTAATAGACTACAGCAAAGAGAGAACTCAGTGTGGGCTGGTGAAGTAGCAAAGGCACCAGAGGATAATTGGATTTGAGGAAGTTTCAACTTTCCTTTAGCTCAGAAGCTGTAAGGTTCCATTTAGTGCCCAGGATATAGGCACTAAATCTGTGCTGAAGGGTGGTCAGAGTGAGCTACTGGGAAGTTGGGGTTCTAGCCTCACCTCCTGCAGCATGTTTCACTGCCTACACCATAGCTTACATTGTCCACCTCCTACCTCATTTTCCACCACTTCCATCTGTCAGAATCCTTCAGGGTTTTAGGCCTACCTTTTCTCTGGCTCTTCCCACTTAAACCAGTTTTATATACACAGAACTTTGGGCTGGTTGGAAGAGGACTTAAGAGATGGATCATATCTTTTTCATTGGCTTTCAAATGTTTTGAAGCAATGAAATCCTTTTTTTCAAATGAAATCTTAATGTGGAAGCTCAATATATACAATCAATCAAAGCATAACTGCTATGAATAAGATGAAGGTGGGAGGCTAGTAGCAGAATTAGGACTAGAACCTCTCTCCTGCTCTCAAATCCTGTGGTCC
This sequence comes from Mesoplodon densirostris, assembly GCF_025265405.1. Lineage (NCBI taxonomy): Eukaryota > Metazoa > Chordata > Mammalia > Artiodactyla > Ziphiidae > Mesoplodon > Mesoplodon densirostris. The sequence goes on from NC_082681.1 coordinate 91,086,950, forward strand.
TTAGAGTTGGAACCACACATTTTAGTACTCAGTTATTTTCTGTCTCATGTCAGCTGCTCTTGGAGTCTTTTCCTCTCCGGTTTTGACAGTAGTGCTGAGCTTTTCCTCTGCTCGTCTTCTCCTTACTCGTCAATGGCTGGGTAAAGAAATGCCACCCAGTAAATTCTTGATGACTTATTGTGCCAAAACTAGGGTGTGCATAAGTGCATATGTGGAGCATCTTTAAGCCCCTTCATGGCAGTACTGCCAGTGCCATGAACAGACCTCTGCTCTTAGTGCAGAGTGAACCCTTGAGTAAGCTCTAACCCCCTCATGTACTAACATTCTTGTAGGATATCTTCCAACAGAACGTTGGGAAGACAAGCAATATCTTTGGGCTGCAGAGGATCTTCCCAGCCGGCTCCATTCCCTTAACCAGGCCAGCCCATTCCACTTCAGTATCCATGTCCAGGCTGTCACTGCCCTCCAAAAGTGGTTCAAAGAAGAAAGGCCTGAAGCCCAAGGAATTCTTCAAGAAGGCAGAGCGAAAGGGCAAGGAGAGCTCAGCCTTGGGGCCTGCTGGCCAATTGAGCTATAATCTCATGGACACATACAGTCATCAGGCACTGAAGACAGGCTGTTCCCAGAAAGCAAAGGTGGGTGCTGGCCCTTGGGTTCAGCCCAACCCTTTTGGGTCCCTTGGAAGAGCAGGGTATAAAAAGGATAGGCTCTCCTGTCCTCCCACCTCCCTTAGGGCCCCTGGTGTTTGGCTACCAGTCCCACTCATTTAACAGGCATTTATTGAGATGTTGTCTATGCTGGGCACTGTGATAGGTGCTGTGGACATAACCTTCAAGAGGCTGACAGGCTAGTGAGAAAGATAGGCATAAAAAGAAATGAGTGCAATGAAGTGTTGTGGATGCCACGATCAAGGGTGTGTGTGGTACCCTGAGACATGGGAGGGGATGATTCTATCTGGGTAGGGGCGATGGTCAGGAGCTCTTCTCAGTAAATGTGACACTTGAGATGAATCTTGAAATGCTGGGATGGGAATGACATTTGAGAGCATGGTATACGAGTGGCAGGTTGGAATCTTGAACAGGTTCTTGAGAAAAGCCCTGCTCCAGGGCTCCACCTTGCTTCAAGATTGTGGCGCCCTCCATAGGCATGTGAAGATGCTCCACCTCTTTTTAGGGAACATGTTTTGCAAGATTGATAGGTTTCCCCTGAGCCAGCCATACATTCTCAGCCTTCTGCTCCTGTGATCATTTGGGTTGGGGGTGGGGGGACAGCATAGCAGAAGGCCTTGGTTCAGGTGGTTTTGACAGTGAACTCAACCAGTGAAACCAGAGGGAACTGGTCATTCTGATTCACATGGGAGTTCCAGACAGGTGACAACTGAGCCTCCTCCTCCTACAGTTCAACATCACTGGTACCTGCTTGAATGACTCAGATGATGACTCGCCAGACTTGGACCTTGATGGGAATGAGGTCCCGCTGGCCCTGTTGATGTCTAATGGCAGGTGAGGTGGGGAGAAGAAGCAGAGATGCTGGGATTGTTGGTGGCAATATGCCACTAAGACAAGGCATGGAATTGGGACCTGGGGCTGGGACATGGGTGAGGGAGGGACTGTGCTTGGGGAAATAACCAGATATTATCAGATAACATTCCTTAGTACAGAGAACCACGGTGGTATTGGGGGTGGGAAGGGGGAGAGGTCTGGAACTAATTGGCAGTCCTGAGAAAAATCTTGTATAAGTTCTAGAAATTTCAGCAAGTCAGTGGATCAGAACTGTTGGTGGGAATAGGAGGTAGTACAGCATACTGGTTAAGAGCATTAGTTTTTTATATACCTTTTGCAATTCAGTTTTTAGGAACTTATTTTGCAGAAATATTTGCACAGGTGTGTAAAGAGAAATATTTAGTAGTCACTGTATCATTGTTTGTAATAGTAAGCAATTGGAAACGTTCATCAATAAAGGTTGGATAAATAAATTATGGTACATCTATGGAATAGAATGCTTTGTAACTTAAAAAGAATGAGTTTACTATCTACTGACGTGAAAAGATTTCCAAGATATATTTTAAGTGAAAAAATCAGGTTGCAAGATAATATATAGGAATAGTTCATTTTAACTTTTAAAAAAAGCACGTATGCACATATGTGTGTGTGTTTGTGTAAAAAAGCAACATACACACCTTTTCCTTTAACTTAACCTTTTTGAAGAGGTTTAAAATTTAATTTATGCGGTTTAAAATTTAAAAAGTGTGAAAGAATACATAGTGAAAAATTTTGCTCCCACTCCTCTCTGTTCCCAAGTTCCCCTCCGCATGGAAAACCAATGTCAACGATTTCCTTCCAGAGATGTTTATACACATTCATGCAAATAAATATATTTGTCACATATTTTATACTTGTCACACCAAACTTGTAACAGTAGTTATCTCTGGAAAGTAGAATAGGGGAAGCAAGAGAGGAAATTTTCACTTCAAAAGCATTTGAATTTTATACAGTGAGCACATATTACTTTTCTTAAAATAATTTTTTTTTTTTTTTTTTTTTTGCGGTACGCGGGCCTCTCACTGTTGTGGCCTCTCCCGTTGCAGAGCACAGGCTTAGCGGCCATGGCTCACGGGCCTAGCCGCTCTGCGGCATGTAGGATCTTCCCAGACCAGGGCACGAACCCGTGTCCCCTGCATCGGCAGGCGGACTCTCAACCACTGTGCCAGCAGGGAAGCCCTAAAATAATGTTTAACAGAATGTTTTCTAAAAGAATAAAATAAAAGCACATCTTGGCAAAAAGCTCCAGCTTGGGAATCAGACAATCCCGAATTTGAATCCCTGCTCTGTCACGTATTCGCTATGTGACCTTGACAAGCTAATTAACGTATCTGCGCCTCTCTGTCCTCATTTTATCTATTCTATAGATAAAACTAACCTTAGGGTTGTTGGAGGACTAAATGAAGTAATGCATGTAAAGTGCCTGTCACAGGTTCTGGCACATAGTAAATGCTTAATAAATGGTCGCTCTTATGAATATGATGATGAAGTTGAAGATGAAAGGTGATGGTGGTGGTGGTGATGATGATGGTTGTGGGTATGGCCAGAAGCTAAGTAGGTCATCAGAAACCCTCAAACATGTAGGGAGGCAAAGGAAGACAGTAAAAGTTACCATCTGGACACTCAGAACACCAGACAGGAGCAGTCAAGAGTTAAGTACAGAGTATGAACAGTGTAGGAACATAAGCGACAAGGATACCTTAACAGCCTTTTTGTAGGAAAAGATTGTTTTCAGATCCCAAGGTAGTAGGTCTACCTGGCTGGGAAATAAGGGAAAAGGGAGTGTGAGGGCAGGGCAGATTCTGAAAGCAGAGCTATCCTTGTTATTTGAGAACATAGTTACTGAAGAATAAGATTATAGAGACTGTTGAGCATTGCCTTTGTCTAGAACCCATGGTTGGTCTGCTGGGGTAGAGAAAATTAATAAGAGTCCTAAGGGTCCAGCCTATAATGGCTATTGAGGACACAATGAGACATTTTTCCCTTCCTCACCAGTCTTTCTTGTGCTGCTTCTATTACCTTCTTGCACCTGCCAGAGGCTGCTGCTAAGTGAACCTAGGGAGTCAAGGTATAGAAATATTTATAGACAATATGATATTATATCTGGTCTTTTCTCCAGAATAATGCCATGTTTTGTGGGGACTGAGGTGTAGAGGAAACAAGATTGGCTGTGTGTTGATAATTGCTAAAACTTAGCTGGGTCATAGGTACATGGGAGTTTTTAATATTTTATATATGTTTGAGATTTTTCATTATTAGAAGTTAATAAAAGATCAAGGTTAAATAGCTACCATTTATTGAGCACCTGCTCTGTGTCAGACTCTATCTTAGCCACTTACATACATTATTTTATTTAGTTCTCACAACAACCCTGAGGGTAAGTGTTGTTATCCCCATTTTACTAACGTGGGAAAGTGAGGCCCAGAGAACTATAAGATTAGCTACCATTGGGCCACTTGCCATGTGTCAGTCTCTACATTAGCTCGTTAATCCTCCCAGCAACCCTATGAGGTAGAAAACAGCTAATTCACTAAAATCCAGTTCACCAAATGACTATTTGCTGAATGTGTCAAGTGTACTGATTTACCAGAAACTTGTTTCTCTTCACTATAAGGCTTATTTGAGCAGTCTGTACTGGTTAATATTGTTTACCATGTGTAACAGGATTATTTAAGCCACTTTTGAGTTCTTTCTACTTCCTTTATATATTTTAACAGCTTTTTTGAGGTATAATTTACATACCATACAATTAACCTGTTTTAAGTGTACAATTAAATGACTTTTAGTAAATTTAAAGAATACGCTGCCATCACCATAATATAATTTTGGAACATTTCTATCACACCAAATAGATCCCTCATATCCACTTACAGTCATTCCTGGTTCTCTTCCCCAGGCCCAAGCAACCACTAATCTACTTTCTATCTCTATGGATTTGCTTTTTTAAACACTTCATATAAATGGAATCATCCATATGTAGTCTCTTGTGTCTGGCTTCTTTCACTTAACAGTGTTTTTGAAGTTCATCCATGATGTAGAAGTATCATTAATTTGTTCCTTTTTATTGCTCAATAGCATTTCATTGTGTGGATATACCACATTTAGTTTATCCATTCACTAGTTGATGGTCATTTGGATTGATTATGTTTTTTCGCTATTATGAATAATGGTGCTGTGAGCATTTGAGTACTAGTTTTTGTGTGGACGTGTTTTTGTTTCTCAGGAGTAAAATTTTGGGTCATATGGCAACTCTGTTTAGCTTTTTAAGAAATTGCCAAAATTTATCCCAAAGTATGTACCATTTTACACTCCTACCAGCAATTACGAGTTTCTCCATATATTGGCTAATGGTTGTTATTGTCTGTCTTTTTGATTATAGCCATTCTGATGGATGTAAAGTGGTATCTTATTGTGGTTTTGATTTGCATTTCCCTAATGACTAATAATGTTGAGCCATTTATATATCATCATTAGAGAAATGTCTATTCAGATCTTTTGCTTATTTTTTAATTGGTTTTGTTTGTCTTTTGTTTCATTCTAAGAGTTATTTAAATATTCTGGATACAAATCCTTTTCTAGATAAATGATTTACAAATATTTTCTCCTAGTCTGTGGCTTGTCTTTTCATTTTCTTAATGGTGTCTTTTGAAGCACAATTGTTTTGAATTTTACCTAATCTCAGGCCACAAAGATATTTTCCTATATTTTCTTCTAGAAGTTTTATAGTGTTAGCTTTTACATTTAGATCTATGATCCATTTTTAGTTAATTTTTGTGTATGATATGAGGTAAGAGTGCACATTCATTTCTTTGCATGTGATATCCACTTATCTCAGCATCATTTGTTGAAAAGACTATTCTTTCTCCACTGAATTGCCTAATAAGCACCTTTGTCAGAAATCAACTGACTATTAATTTAAGGGTTTAGTTCTAGACTCACAGGTCTGTTCCATTGATGTGTATGTCTATCCTTATGGCAATATCACACTACCTTGATTACTGTAGCTTTATAGTAAATTTTGAAATTGAGTAGTATAAGTCCTCCAACTTTGTTCTTTTTTGAAATTGTTTTGGCCATGTTAAGTCCTTTGTATGCCCATATACATTTTAGTATCAGCTTATTAATCTCTACAAAGCTAGATGGATTTAGATAGGATTGCATTGAATCTGTAGATCAATTTGGGTAGAATTGCCATCGAGTGTGACTGTTTTTATGTTCACCTTCACTCTCTCTCCAGTGCCAAGAGGGTAAAGAGCTTATCCAAGTCTCGGCGAGCCAAGATCGCAAAGAAGGTAGACAAGCCTAGGCTGGTGGCAGAACAGGTGATGGAGGATGAATTTGACTTGGATTCAGATGATGAACTGCAGATTGATGAGAGACTGGGAAAGGAGAAGGCGACCCTGATAATAAGACCAAGTGTGTACTTGTTCTTTTTCTTTCCTGCCCTGCCCATTTCAGTTTGTTTTTGGTCCGCTTGATAGACTCAAGACCCTAAGCCCGAGCTTGTTGACATTCTGATTTACCAGCTCTGTAGGCTTCCATGTATCCTTTGCTCTAGAGATTTATTTATAAGCTAATTCCTAACCTCCCTAAATTACTCGTCTGTGGTCATTACTTTCAGGAAAATTAGTCTTATTCTCTTTCCCCTGGGTGTTTGGCTCAGATGCTAATCTTAGCTTCATGATAAGTGCATTCCATTGCTTTCTAGAATTTCCCCGAAAGTTGCCCCGTGCGAAGCCTTGCTCTGACCCCAACCGAGTTCGTGAACCAGGAGAAGTTGAGTTTGACATTGAGGTAGGGGCCTGCCCTGTTTCTAATCTTCTGCTCATTCTGGTTACGTAGACAGAATACAGATTGTCATTCTAGTTGAGGGTGGGGGAGACATCCTATGCATTCCATTCCTAAAATATTTATAAAATAAAAGACTGTGGGCTAAGTGCTCCTGAACATATAAATGGAAGATTATACTTTAGTTGAAATATTTTAAAAATTCTTTAATATAGAGTAGAATAAAAGTCAGTGTGATGTAGCAGAAAGAGTATCTGATTTGGAATATCTGTTTGTGACTTTACACAAATTATTTAACTTCACTGAGCCTTAGTTTCCTTATCTGTAAAATGGGAGTTAGACTTGCCTCACAAAGATGCTGTGGAGATTAAGATGAAAGAACAAATATTCTGCTTAGTACTTGGTAGACACTTGGTGCTCAGAAGATATTAGTATCAGGAGTGAGACTGTCAACCCTGTATTGGGGCCTTACCAGACCAACCCTGGGCAGCTGAGGTGATATCCTTTTTCTCCAACAGGAGGACTATACAACAGATGAGGACATGGTAGAAGGGGTCGAAGGCAAGCTTGGAAATGGGAGTGGAGCTGGTGGAATTCTTGATCTGCTCAAGGCCAGCAGGCAGGTGGGGGGACCTGACTATGCTGCCCTCACGTGAGTACTGGCTTTGATCTCCCCTTTCTAGGTGTTCAGACAACACACACCCCCACCTGCCACCCAAAGGGCTAGGTCAACCAATCAGTAGATATTAATTGGGTCATTTAAAGGGACAAAAATTAGCCAGGGCATTTGGGCTGAAAGAATAAAGTAGACATGAAATCTGTCCCGAGATACTTAAGATCTGACTGAGAGAGGATATACGGACTTCAAGGGTAATAAGTTTGGGGGCTTTTTGGAAGTTAGAAGAGGCATGGAAGGAGAGCTGGGCCTTTTCTGGGCCTTGCTTTAAGAAAAAAGAAAAAGGAAAGAATGCAGTATTGGTGAACAGGAAGGGAGGTGCACCCCTCTTTTTGCCTTCTTGCCTGCTGTCTATGGAGAGACTTGAGTCAAGAAGGACTGGCCTTTTTATGAAAATAGTCTTTGATACTATTTTGATCTTTAGTGTGGTTTCTGGTTTTTCGCCAGGGATGGTTCTCTCCTCCTTCCTCCCACCCTGACCCCGGCAGCTGTTGTCCCTCCTCCCTGACTCTTCTGATGACTGATTTCCTCTGACAACTAGAGAAACTCCCTCAGCATTTCTCCTCTGTCCCTTGCAGCGAGGCCCCTGCCTCTCCCAGCACTCAGGAGGCCATCCAGGGCATGCTGTGCATGGCCAACCTGCAGTCCTCATCATCCTCGCCAGCTACCTCCAGCCTGCAGGCCTGGTGGACCGGGGGGCAGGACCGAAGCAGTGGGAGTTCCAGCAGTGGGCTGGGCACAGTGTCTAGCAGTCCTGCTTCCCAACGCATCCCAGGGAAGCGGCCCATCAAGCGGCCAGCATACTGGAGAACCGAGAGCGAGGAGGAGGAGGAGAACGCCAGTCTCGATGAACAGGACAGCTTGGGAGCATGCTTCAAGGATGCAGAGTATAGTAAGGGCAGCTGAGCACTTGAGTCCAGACCAGGAGGGCTCCCCCCTGCCCCCGTCTCAATCCCAAATCCAATCCAGGACAGCCTGTAGTGAGCAAAGGCATGGCCTTAAGCCTGACACTTGGTTTCTCTGTGCCATATTTTCTTAATCTGTAGGATGGGGATATCTCACAGGTTGATGTAAGAATTAGAGATGATGCTTGCACAGAGCACCTGGCACCGTGTCTTGTTCATGGGAGGCCCTCAAAAAATGGTAGCTATTATAATGAGCTATTAACCATTTTTAGCGTTGTCCAATCTTCACTGCTGGTGACTCTTTTTTCCCTCTTGTCTATTTTACTTCCATTACCTGTATCATTTGTGTTATGTGTCATTCAGTGCATCCCTTGCAAAGGTTTATGATGACTTTTTGGTGGGCTTTTCACATTTAATAGATGACTCCTTTTTTGTAAAGTAAACTTTGTTGAGTACTACAATGTATAAAGCACTTTTTTGTATAGTGCAGCTGACTTTAATGTAGGTTTTTGTTTTAATATTATTTTAAAAATTAATCCTCATTGACCAAAATTAGAACAAGACAGAGAAGGCAGAAATTCCCTTTGACTAACACTCTTCCCCTTCTGAGAAAGGTTATCCAGAGGTAACCTTTGTTATCAGTTTGATATATACCTTTTATTTTCTTGTGTTTACACCCATATGTAGACATAAATAGATAGAGGTATAGTTTCGTTTAGTGTGTGTGGTTCTACAACTTACTTGGGTATCTTTCAACATCAGTACCTAGAGATACACTTCATCAATGCATTGAGATCTACCTGCTGCATAGTAGTCTGTAGCATAGGTATAGCATCATATGTTTAACTATTTCCTACTGATTATCATTTAGGTTGTTTCTAATTTTTAGTGTTTTGAAAATTCTTGTAAATAACCTTTTGTGCCCATGTGCCCGTTAACATTTCTGTAAGGTAGCTAGACCTGCTGAGTTAAAGGTATGTACAACATAAATGTTGATAGTGCCGAATTCCTTCCAAAAAGGTCAGTATATGAGTGGTGTATGAGATATACCTGTTTTCCGACAGCCTTACCAACAGTGGATGTTATCAGCCTTTTTAATTTTTGCCAATCTGATGGCAAAAAATGGTGTTGCAGTTTGTTTGTTTTATGTTTATTGGCTCTTCCTTATTCCTTTCCCGTGAATTATCTATTCAGTTTTTCACTCATTTTCAGGATGTTAGTTTTTCTTATTGATTTGTAGGAGTTCTTTATGTATTCTAGATTTGTTGGAGTGTTTTTTATATATTCTGCAAGTGTTGAAAAATATTTTCTCTTAGTCTGTTGCTTGTATTTTAATTTTACTTATGGTATCTTTTAGCATGTAGCAGATTTCAGTTTTTACATAGTCGTCTTTATCAATTTTTTTTGTATTTTATGTTTTGTGTAAGAAGAATTTCTGATATTTTCACCTAAAACTTGTATAGAAGTTAAAATTTTAGCTTTTTTTTCTGGAGTTAGATTTTGTGAATTGTGAGAGGTAAGAATCTATATATTTTTCCACATGGATAGTCATTTGCCCCAATACCATTTATTGACTAGTTCATCAGTTATCCCCCTGATTTGAAGCTCCGCTTCTGTCCTAAACTAAATTCCCATATATATATGGATTTGTTTTTCTCTTTTGGTGGGGGGGGGTCGTGCTGAGAGGCTTGTGGGATCTTAGTTCCCGACCAGGGATTGAGCCCACCCCCTCGGCAGTGAAAGTGCAGAGTCCTAACCACTGGACTGCCAGGCAATTCCCTGGATTTGTTTTTCTACTCTATTCCCAGTTCTGTTCCTCAATAGCTATGTAACCTTGGGCAAGCTAATTAACCTCTCTGTGATAATAGTACCTACCTCATAGGTTGTTGTGAGGATTAAATGAGTTATACATAAAGCACTTAAAACATTGCCCAGCACATGGTAAGTGCTGTGTGTTAGATATTATTAATATTATTCTGTTCCATAAAACCAACTTGTCCACTCATGTGGCACTACCTCATAGGTTAGTTACTCTAGGCCTTGTGTCTGGTAGGGCAAATCCCCTCTGCATAACTTGCTTTGGACCTGAGGAGAATACAGATGTTCAGCAAGCCCATCATCTCTGGGTTGAGCTGTGATTGGTCTTAGTTTGTTGCCAAGTTTCCCTGGCTATCCATCTTACCTTCAGCAGACAGTCACATTGACCTATAGCCAAGGAATCTGGACCTGGTCTCACTAGTCCTACCTCAGGACAAACAGCTCACTCAGCCTCTGTCTGCTTCCCCCTCCCTGCTTTGCCCAGCAACACTAGAAAGGCAGTTTAATGAGGAGGTACCCAACTACTTGTTATTATTTTTCCAGAATTTCTAGGCCATTATTGAGTTTTTTCTAGTCCAGATGGATTATAGAATCAGCTTGTCAAACTCCATGAAAAATCCTATTAGGATTTTTTATTAAGATTGCTTGGCATTTGCAATTTATGGATTAATTTATGGAGACTGACATCTTTCATCAGAGCCCTTTCTGCTACAGTGGGATATACACATTTCTGAAAAATATCCTGAAGATTTGTACACTAAAAATAATAGGGCTTACAAGAAAAAGAAAGGGGTATACCCCTCAAAATCTCTGTGGCTTTGAAGCCAAAACACTGGCCCAGATAATGACAGTCCTAATAGTAATCCTTGCCTGGTTAGAGCCCATCGGCATTTGCACCCAGCATTGTAGTCAGTGGATCCTTTGTAGCCCTAAACTCTGCCTGGGCTCAGGTTCCTCCTTCCAGATGTAGGTCCTTGAGGGCATTTGCTTAAGATAAATAGCAGCTTTATCAAATTAAAATCTGATCCAGAGCCTAGTCGTCAGCAGTCTTTTGTTGTTGTTTTTAATTTTTTAATTATTTATTTATTTTTGGCTGTGTTGGGTCTTCGTTGCTGTGCGTGGGCTTTCTCTAGTTGTGAGCAGAGGCTAGTCTTCGTTGTGGTACGTGGGCTTCTCATTGTTGTGGGTGGCTTCTCTTGTTGCGGAGCACAGGCTCTAGGTGCGCAGGCTTCAGTAGTTGTGGCGCACGGGCTCAGTAGTTGTGGCTCACGGGCTCTAGAGCACAGGCTCAGCAGTTGTGGCACACAGGCTTAGTTGCTCCGTGGTATGTGGAATCTTCCCGGACCAGGGCTCAAACCCGTGTCCCCTGCATTGGCAGGCGGATTCTTAACCACTGCACCACCAGGGAAGTCCTTTGTTGTTTTTAAACACAGGGGAAAGTGTCTTCACAACGTCTTCAGCTGCACTCTCCACCATCCTCCTCTCCCAACAGAACTTAATTTTGTAGAAAACAAAGCCACCATTTACCCTTCCTCTGACGGGAGGCACTATTGCAGGATTTTTAGCATTTGTGTGTAGGTCTTCATATATAGCTAAGGTTTTCTCTGAACTGTGAGAAAACTCACCACTGATTGGTTAAAAACAACATGCCAGGGAAAATTGCTTTTGAACCAGTGCAACTTCTGGATGACATTGCTATCATTCTGCCATTTACCTTTGAGCAGCCGCAAAACAGGCCATCTTGTCCTTCTATCTTCAAAAATGGTCGATTTATTCAGGCTTTCTTGTATATCTCTTCTTCAGTTTATTACTAGGTATTTTATTTTATAGTCTGGTTCCTATTGAAAATGGCATCTTTTTATCTATTATATTTTCCATTTGGCTGTTGCTAGTATGCAGGAAAATAGTTGATTTTTCTATATTGATCCTGTGTTGGATTGCCTTATATACTCTTATTAGTTCTGTTAGTTTTTCAGCTAATTGTCTTGGGCTCTTGAGGTAGGTGATCTGTGTCCCCTATCTTAGTTTGCTAGGGCTGCCATAACAAAATACCACAGACTGGTTGGCTTAAACAACAAATTATTTTTTTCACAGTTCTAGAGGCTAGAAGTCCAAGATCAAAGTATTAGCAGGGTTGCTTTCTCCTGAGGCCTCTCCTTGGCTTGCAGATGACCTCTCTCTTGCTACCTTTTCACATGGTCATCCCCTGTGCACATGGGCCCCTGGTGTCACTCTCTATATCCTAATCTCTTCTTAAAAAGGCACCAGTCAGATTGGCTTAGGGCCTACCCTAGTGGTCTCATTTTAACTTAATTACCTCTTTCAAAGCCTTATCTCCAAATACAGTCATATTCTGAAGTACCAGGGATTAGGAATTCAACATACGAATTTTGGGGCGGGGGCACAATTAGCCCATAACACCCCCTTTCTTTCTGGTATTCATACCTCTAGATTTTCCTAGTTTTATTACAGTGTTGAGTAGTAATGGTGATAGGGGGCATCCTTGTGTTGTTTCTGACTTTAAAGGTAATGCTGCTAGTGTTTGTCCACTCAGTATGTGGGGCTCTGTAGGTCTCTGTTAGACTACTCCCATGAAGTTCAGGGGAGTTTGAGAGGTTTTTGTTTGTTTTAAAATCCAGGGGCTTACTTGGTGGCGCAGTGGTTGAGAGTCCGCCTGCCGATGCAGGGGACACGGGTTCGTGCCCTGGTCCGGGAAGATCCCACATGCCGCGGAGCGACTGGGCCCGTGCGCCATGGCCGCTGAGCCTGCGCGTCCAGAGTCTGTGCTTTGCAACGGGAGAGGCCACAACAGTGAGAGGCCCGCGTATCACCAAAAAAAAAAAAAAAAAAAAAAAAATCCAGAGTGGAATTGGGTTTTATCAGATGATTTTTGGGCATCTTTTAATATAAACACATAGTTTTTCTGTTAATTTGCTAATGGTGATTTACATTAGTAGAATTACTGATTTTGAATTGATATTTCCTTCTTGAAATTAGCTTTATTTGGTTGTAGTGTTTAACATAGTTTGTCTAGTTTATTTGATGATTTACTAATTATCTCCAGTGTTTGGTGTTTGTTTACTGTTAATTTCTGGTTTTATTTTATTCCTTTTTCTTAATGTTCTTTGTACAACATCTTGAGTTGAAAGCTCTGTTCATTTATTTTCAGTCTGTTTTCCCTTTTGATAAAGGGTTTTTTAAATTTTATTTTTAAAATTAACATTACGTAAAATTGGCTTTGTTGGTATACACACGCTTAGATTCTTGTAACCACCACCACCACCACAATGAGTAGAACACAGAACCCCTCCAGAGTCCCTTATGTTATCCCTTAGTAGTCATGCCCTCCTTCTACCCCTAACTCCTGGCAACCACCGTTCCCCATCACTGTGATTTTGCCTTTGCCAGAATGTCGTATAAATGGAATTATACAGTATGTAATATTTTGAGACTGGTATCTTTTACTTAGCATAATGCCTTTAAGATTCTATCCATGTTGTTGCGTATCAATAGCTTGTTCTTTTTTGTTGAAGAATAGTTTTCCATTGTATGGATCTACCACAGTTGTTTTGTTTTGGGGGTTTTTTTTTGGCTTGCCATGTGGCATGTGGGATCTTAGTTCTCTGACCAGGGATTGAACCCATGCCCCCTGCAGTGGAAGCACAGAGTCCTAACCACTGGACCACCAGGGAAGTCCCTCTACCACAGTTTCTTTATCCATTCACCCATTGAAGGACATTGGATTGTTTACAGCTTTGGGTGATTATGAATTGAGCTGCTGTGAATATTTGTATGCAGGCTTTTGTGTGAACATGAGTTTTTATTTCCCTAGGATAAATACCTAGGAATGGGATTCCTGAACAATGTGGGCAGTGGATGCTTTAACTTTATTGGAAACTGCCAAACTGTTTTCCAGTGATTGTGCCATTTTACATTCCCACCAGCAACGTGTGAGAGTTCTAACTGCTCTGCATATTCATCAGCACTTGGTATTGTCAGTATACTTATTTTAGTCATCCTAATAGGTGTGTAGCAATATCTCATTTAGCGGCTCATCTAATGGCTAATGATGTTGAACATCTTTTCATGTATTTATTTGCCAGTCATATACTCTTTTTTGAAATGTCTAAACAGGCACTTTGAACAACTGCCTTTTAAAACATTAGGTTGTTTCTTAACTGTTGAGCTTTGAAAGTTCTTTATATAGTCTGGATTCAAGTCTCTTGTCACATAAGTGATTTGCAAATATTTTCTCCCAGTCTGTGGCTTGTATTTCATTCTCTTAAGACTTTCTTTCTTAAAGTAAACACTTTCACTTTCTAGAAAGTCCAGTTTATCAATTTTATCTTTCATGGCTTATGCTTTTAGTGTCTTATTTAACAACTCTTTCTGTAAACTCAGGGCACAGTTTTCTCCCTTTTTTTTCACCTAAAAACTTTATGGTTTTAGGTTTTACATTTCTATCCATGTTCCATTTTGACTAAATTTTTACATAAGGTATGATGTTTAGGTTGAGGTTCACCTTTTTTTTTGGCATATGGATGTCCAATTGTTCCAACACCATTTCTTGAAAAGACTATTTTTTATTTATTTTTCTATTGACTCGCATTTGTACCCTTGTCAAAAATCGAATGACCATATTTGTGTGGTTTTCTTTCTGAATTGTTCTTTTCCATTGATCTGCGTGTCAGTCTCTTTGTCAGTATCTTACTATCTTGATTACTGAAGCTTTATTAATTCTTAAAATCAAGTAATATGATTTCTTCAATTTTGCCTTTCCATATAAATTTTAGAATCAGTTTGTCTGAATCCACAGCAATTTCTGCTAGGATTTTGGTTGGAATTGTGTTAAATATATAGATCAATTCAGAGAGAATTGTGATCTTTATTTTTTATCGAGGTGCAAGTCACATTACATATAATTAAACATTTTAAAGTGTACAGTTCAGTGACATTTAGCGCATTCACAATGTGGTGCAACCACCACCTCTGTTTCCAAGATATTTTCATGGCCCCAGAAAAATACCCGGGATCCATTAAGTAATTGTTCCCTATGCCCCCCTCCCCTCATCCCCTGGTAACCACTAATCTGCTTTTTGTCCATATGGATTTGCCTATTTGGGATATGTCATATAAAGTAATCATATAGTTTGTGACCTTTTGTGTCTGGCTTCTTTCACCTACCACGTTTTTAAGGTTCATCCAAGTTATAGGATGTATCAGTATTTTGTTCCTTTTTATGGTTGAGTTAGTATTCCATTGTATGGTTATACCACAGTTTGTTTATCCATTCATCTGCTGATAGGCATTTGGGTTATTTCCACCTTTTGGCTGTTATGAATAATGCTGCTGTAGACATTTTTGTGCATGTTTCTGTGTGGACACACGTTTTCATTTCTCTTGGGCATATACCTAAGAGTAGAATTGCTGGGTCATATGATAATTCTGTGTTTAACTCTTTGAGGGACCACCAAACTGTTTTACACAAGGACTGCAAGAGAATTGTCACCTTAGGTATATTGAATCTTCTAATCTGTGTACATGGTATGTTCCTCCATATTTACTCTTTTAAAAATTTCTTTCATCAGTGTCTCATAGTTTTCAGCATACGGGTCCTACACATGTTTTTTGTTGGATTTATCCCTGAGTTGCATATTTTTTGGAGATACTGTAAATGGTACTTTTCTTAACCTTTGGTTTCCAACTGTTTATTGCTAGTATATATAAGTATGATTGGTTTTTGTGTGTTGACCTTGTATCTTGCAACCTTCGTAACTCACTTATTAATTCTAGGAATGTTTTATATATTCTTGGTATTTTTTGTTTGTCTAGATGATCATGATCATGTCATGTGCAAGTAGGTACAGTTTTATTCCTTTCTTTCCAATCTGTATGTCTTTTTTCCTTCTTGCCTTTTTGTTCTGGCTAGGATTTCAAGCACAATGTGGTGAGAGTGAACTTACACCCTTGCCTTGTTTCCAATCTAAGGGGGAAGGCATTTAGTCTTTTCATTATTGTGATATTATCTGTATAGGTTATCAAGTTAAGGAAGTTCACTTCTATTCCTATTTTGCTGAGAGGTTTTTTTTTAATGAATGAATATTGAATTTTCCCCATGTTTTTATTCCACCAGTGGATATAATCATGTGTTTTTTTTCCCTTTAGTCTGTTAATATGGTAGGTTACATTGACTGATTTTCAAATATCAAACCAGAATTGAAATCACAGGATAGACCTTAATTGCTCATGGTGTATTATTCTTTTTATATATTACTGGATTTGGTTTACTAGTATTTCACTGAGGATTTTTGTGTCTGTGTTCGTGAGGGATATTGGTCTATAATTTTCTTTTCTTGTACTGTCTTTAGTTTTGGTATCAGGGCAATCAGTGCTGGCCTCAAAGAATGAGTTGGGAAATGTTCCCTTCTCTTCTGTTTTCTAGAAGAGATTATGTACAATTAGTGGGGTTTTTTAAATGTTTAGTAGAATTTTTGAGTGAAACCACCTGGGCCTAGGGATTTTTTTTTTAGGCCTTTACTATGGATTTATTTTCTTTAGTAGATATAGGATTATTCAGGTTTTCTATTTCGTCTTGGGTGAGTTTTGATAGTTCATGGTATTCAAGGAATTGGTCCGTTTTAGCTAAGTTGTAGAATTTATGAGCATAGAGTTGTTTGTAGTATTCCCCTATTATCCTTCCAATGTCTGTGAAGTCTTTAGTGACATTTTTTTATCTGATGTTATTTTATTTTTTTATCCTTTTTACTTTTATTCTTGATGTTAGTAATTTGTGTCTTTTTCTTTGTCATTCTTGCTGGCATCTTATCAACTTAATTGATCTTTTCAAAGGACATTTTTTAAAATTAATTTTTATTGGAGTATAGTTGCTTTACAATGTTGTGTTAGTTTCTACTGTACAGCAAAATGAATCAGCCATACATATATACATATATCCCCTCCCTTTTGGACTTCCTTCCCATTCAGATCACCACAGTGCATTAAGTAGAGTTCCCTGTGCTATACAGTATGTTTTCATTAGTTATCTATTTTATACATAGTATCAATAGTGTATATGTGTCAATCCCAATCTCCCAATTCCTCCCACCCCCCTTCTTTCCCCATTGGTATCCATACATTTGTTCTCTACGTCTGTGTCTCTATTTCTGCTTCGCAAATAGGATTATCGATACCATTTTTCTAGATTCCACATATATGTGTTAATATACCATATTTGTTTTTCTCTTTCTGACTTACTTCACTCTGTATGACACTCTCTGGGTCTATCCATGTCTCTACAAATTACCCAATTTCGTTCCTTTTTATGGCTGAGTAATATTCCATTGTATATATGTACCACATCTTCTTCATCTGTTCCTCTGTTGATGGACATTTAGGTTGCTTCCAGAGACATGGCTATTTTTGATCATATTTAAGACAGTTGATTTAGAGTCTTTGTATAGTAAGTCCAATGTCTGAGCTTCCTCATGGACAATTTTTATCAATATTTTTCCTGTAAATGGGACATAATTTCCTGTTTCTTTGCATGCCTTATAATTTTTGTTTCAAACCTAGACCTTTCGAATATTATAATGTGATAACTCTGGAAGTCATATCTTCCTTCTTCCCTAGAGATTGCTGTTGTTGCTTATTGTGAGCTACAGTTATCTATTTATTTAATGACTTTCCAAATAAGTTTTTGCAAATGCCATGTTCCTTGTCTGTGGTCACTGAAGCATCTGTTCCATTGCCTCAGCAGTCAGCTGAGATTCCCTGACAGAATTTTCCTTAAATGCCTTAATTAAGCAGGCTTCTTCTTTGTTAAGCATCCCCTTTGTTGTTATAAGTTTTTGATTGGATTCCAGAGTCCCCAAAAAGTTGATTATTGTAGTTTTTGACAGCTTAATGGTTGCTTCATTGGAGGGACAGATCCTTGGAGCTCCCAACTCCATCATTTTTGGCGGAGGCATCACTCCTCCTACCCTTGTATTTTTTTTTTTTTGCGGTACGCGGGCCTCTCACTGCCGTGGCCTCTCCCGTTGCGGAGCACAGGCTCCGGACGTGCAGGCTCAGCGGCCATGGCTCACGGGCCCAGCCGCTCGGCGGCCTGTGGGATCCTCCCAGACCGGGGCACAAACCCGCGTCCCCTGCATCGGCAGGCGGACTCTCAACCACTGCGCCACCAGGGAAGCCCCTCACCCTTGTATTTTTAATATGCGTATTTTAACTTGTATTTTCTTTAAATGTCTAAAATTAATTATTATCTACATCTTATTCCATCTTGAATAAGACATGAACCTTAGAATGGAATTCCTTTTGTATGTTACTTTATACCTGTTATCTCTCAATCATCAGAACTTTGCAAGGCAGGTTCATCTATTACTTCAATTTTATGGGTGAAGGTAGTGAGACTTATAGGAGTTCTCCTAGGCTACTAAGCTAGTGGGTCAGTCCAGGATTTCAAAGTAATTGTCTAATCCTGAGGCTCAAGGTCTTTCTACTATACTACACTTCTTTCCTTTAGGTGGAAAAACTTTTCAAACCCAACAAAATAACATTGACAGCCATTAGTCTAGTAGGGATGGAACCTTTCTCAAACAACTCTGTTACCAGTAGTCATTTCTTTCTAGGGACAATTAATAAATTCAAAAAAATTTTTTTAATGAGTCAAAGAGGTGTTTTACTTCTTTGCTCAAGGAGCAAGACCTGAAGAATGGACTTATTTTCCTACAGAGAGACCCTTCTGGAAGGAAGTGGGAGACTAGATTCCTCTGATGAAGTAGAATTCTAGAGAAGTTTGAAGCTGATTAGTAGGAGGAATGGGAGTAGTCATTAGGAGGAAATATTCACTCTCACTTTGCTTCTCTTTTAGTTTAGCAGCAGCAGAGTTTGACCTCATCAGTAGGACCTTTCTAGACCATTTTCCTATTAAACTGTATAGTGTTGCATGTGTATGATAAAACTGGATGTTTCTATGTATTTATATAGGTTGAGATACTTATATATGTGTGTTTTGTCATTCACATCATTCAGTTATAATAATCTTGTTCCCAGTTCAGCCTAAGTGGTCTTTTTGTTCCCTTTGTGTGAATGTGTGAACAATTTCTTTTTCCATTAATTCAAACACTTACTGAGCACCCACTCTTCATTATGTTCAGCTCCCTTAGTTTAAA
Source organism: Mesoplodon densirostris (assembly GCF_025265405.1). NCBI lineage: Eukaryota > Metazoa > Chordata > Mammalia > Artiodactyla > Ziphiidae > Mesoplodon > Mesoplodon densirostris. The sequence goes on from NC_082681.1 coordinate 91,105,848, forward strand.
ATCAAATAATACATGTCCTTGCCCTCACAGTAAATTGGGGGTGACTTTTACTAATCATCTCTTAAATACTATATAACAACTCCAATAGAGGTATGCACAGAATACTGTGGAGAGTTGAGGACGCATCTGAATGAGATTAAGAGAAGAGGGAAGGCTTCTTTAGGATGTGAATCTAAAGCTGAATTTTGTACGGTCATTAACTCATGAAGTTACTCACTAAATGGATGTTGGGTGAGTGAAATCAGAGTTAGGTGATGCTGGGAGAAGGACATTTGCAGCAAGGGTACAAAAGTAGAAAGACATGAAAAGTATGTGGCATATTCAAGAATTCCTACAGTTGAGTATGGATTAAGTAAAGGGTCCACTTGTAGAGGGGTGGGAGGAGCTCAGGTAGGTATCATCCTGTCATCACCCTTCTGGATGAGATCTCATTTTACCCTGCTTTTCCCTCTCACTGCAGTTTACCCTTCCCTGGAGTCTGACGATGATGACCCTGCTTTGAAATCTCGACCCAAGAAAAAGAAGAATTCAGATGATGCTCCATGGAGTCCTAAAGGTGATCCAGTATTCTGTCCTTAAACTCTGTGGGGGTGGTTGGGGGGAAAAATATGTCCCACTGGCTAGGTGGGACATTTAATATAGGAAGACACTCAATTTGTTTATTCAGCAAACATTTGATGAGTGCCTGCTGTATGCCAGGTACCATGTTAGGTGCTGGAGCAAAAATGATCAATAAGACACAGAGTTCGTGCACTCAGTTCAGCAAAATCAGAGGTAATGGAGCATGTTGCTTTTGATATTACATGGCTTGAGATGAAAAGAGGAAGACCTTGAGCAGATTTCAGCAAGCAGTCTAAGCCTCCTGAGAACATTCTGCTACCATCATCCCAGCCCTTTTGTAATAATATTGTTGTCAAAGGAGGGAAATTCCGCTAACTGTTGAGCTCTACAAGGCCCAAGACTCCTTAGATTGTTACCTGTACTGGCTGAGAGGCCATCTCTGAGGAAGGAAGAAAGAATGACTTTTGAGTTGAATATGGAACTTAGAGGGTAATAAAAGAATTTTATTCGTCTCACTGGCTGGGTGGTTTTTTCATTGGAGGGTATGTCAGTTGGCTTTTGCTGCTTATCAAACTATCCAAAACTTAGTGTCTTAGAACAATGGTTGATCATTTCTCATGATTCTGTAGGTTGGCTGAACTACTGTTTTAGTCTGGACCAGATTGTCTGGGGCTGGATGGTCTAAAAAGATCTCCTTCAGGTGTCCGGGACCTAATTTGGGGTGTCTGGGGCCTCTCTCCATGTGGTCTTTCACCCACCTGAAGGCCAGCCTAAGCTTTTTCACAAGGTAGCAGAAGGGTGTCCAGCAGCAAGAGAGGACAAACCCAATATGCAAGCACTTTTCAAGCCTCTGTTGTGTCATGTTTTCTATTGTCCCATTGCCAAAGCAAGTTACATGGCCAAGTCTTGATTCCAAAAGTGGAGAAATAGATTCTATCTCTTGGGAGTGGGAACTGCAAAGTTTTCCTATGCACACAAGGACATGTGAGCAGATTGAGAGCCGTTACTGCAACAGTCTGCCACAGAGGGTGCTGGCATCGCAGTACCCCTGTGGTTCCCCAGGAAATAAAGGGCATGCTGTCCCCACCCAGCCTTATTTGACCTTTCTGGTATTTGGTTGGGATTGGAGGAATGGGGTGGCAGGGCAGTCCTGGGAAGTGTTCTCTTAGTGAGTCAATCAGCAAATGTTTCTTTTTTCTTTCTTCAGGCCTATTTTCTGATTTTATTTTCTCCTATACTTTCTGGCTTTTTAGCATAATAGGAAACTTGGAAAATCGAGGAAAGTATAAAGAAGAAATCACCCATGATTCTGCCACCCAGAAGCAACCACTGTTAATGTTTTGATATATTTCCTTCTAGTCTTTTTTCCTATGCATTTTTCTTTTTATGGTTGAAATCACAGTCATATATCCTACTTAAAATTTTTTTTTGCCTTTTAATCAAAATAATGTGTATATCTGGTAGCAAACCAAATAGTACAGAGAGGTTTACGATGAAATGCAATGGTCTTCTGCCTCTGCTTTCCCTACTTCCAATCCCTTGCCTGAGAGGCAAACTTGTCATTTTCATTTTTCTGGTAGTTGCCTCCAAAACTCAAGAAAATAGGGTTTATACCACCATTTCTTGATTTATTAACCTTTTTTTGATTTTTTTTAATTGGAGTGTAGTTGCTTTACAATATTGTGTTTATACTGTACAGCAAAGTGAATCAGCTATACATATATACATATATCCCCTCCTTTTTGGATTTCCTTCCCATTTAGGTCACCACAGAGCATTGAGTAGAGTTCCCTATGCTATACAGTAGGTTTTCATTAGTTACCTATTTTATACATAGAATCAATAGTGTATATATATCAATCCCAATCTCCCAATTCATCCCACCCCCTGCCCTTTCCCCCTTGATTTATTAACTTAACCTCTGTTTCTCCTCCCATCGGCTTTTGTCAGTCTCTCTTGACTACCCACTTTCTAAGATATGGACATTAGTGCTGTTATTCTTTCTTTCTTCCTCCAACCTTCTATAAGCTGTACTTTTTTGTTTATATTGTCAAGGTTGTTACCATTGACTTGTAATTAATACTCTATATTCACTAGAGGTTGACTGTAAAAGTTGAAAACCAGTAAATATATCTGGCCTTTTAAATTAATATTATATCATAAGCATATCCCTGTGCCATTATTTATAAATAATATTTTAATGGCTACAAAATATTCTATCCCATGGATAAACCTAAATTTACCTGACCTCTTTAATGTAGGGCATTTAGCCGATTGCCAGGTGTTTACAATTAGTGGTAACATTGGAGTGAACATTTTTGTATGTAAGTGTTTGTATCTCTATTTATATGCTTAGGATAGATTCCCATGAAACTCTTGAAGGGCCAAGGTATATAAGGATATCCAGTGAAAAGTCTCCCTCCCAACCCTGTTCCACAGCCTTCCAATTCCCCACCTGGAGTCAACCACTATTACCAGTTTTATGTGTATCCTTTTAGACGTAGTTTATTCATATACAAGTAAATGCATGTATATATTTTCTTTCCCCCTCTTAACTCAATTGGAGACATACATTATATATGTTATGTGCTTTACTTTTCTCACTTAACAATTACATGTTGGAGATTGTTTACACTCCCACAAACAATGCATGAGAGTGCTTATTTCCCTACACTCTTGCCACTACAATTTGTTAATGTGAATGTTTTAAAAGCTCTTGATATGTATTGCCAAATTGTTTTCCAGAAAGGTTTTACTAGTTTACGCTACCACCAGCCACATGCAAGAGTACTTGTTTATGAATCCTCACAGGCATTGAGCATATAGTTAACAATAGTCTTTGCCTATGAGTAATAGGAACCTCTCAGGCATCCTTAGTGAGTGCTTATCCCCTCAGGGTCGCAAGATGGCTGCTTTAAGTTCTACTTTTAAAAAAATATCTCTTTGGCTGAAACTGTGTCACATGGCCAAGATTATCTGCTAGAAAGGCCAAGAAGTGTAGTTTTTAGTTAGGTACATTGTTGTTCCACAAAATTATGTTTTTATTAGTAAGCAAGAAAGGGAGAATGATACTGGGTTGAAAACAAGCAGTCTGTATCATGGTATTTTTTGATCTTTGGTAATTCACAAGCAAACAACAGCATCTCACTGATTTAATTTGCATTTCTTTGATTAGACATTTCCTATATGTTTGTATTAGCATTAGAATTTCTTCTTTTGTAAATTTTATGTCTGACTTTTGCCCATTTATTCATGTAGGTCTTCAACATTTTCATATGCCCTTTTTACATATAGTAAGAAATAGTCAAATATATATATAATTTATTTATGATATTTTTTCCTCATTCTACATAAAAAATACGAATATTTCTATATCAAAAGGTGATCTTATCCATTGTTTCCCTATTCCTAGAGCAGATAATTAACACTGCTGTATTTTTAACATAAATGTATGCATATATCTATGTATATTTCTCTAAAAAGAAAGCTAATAACTTTTATCACATTTTCGAAGTAGATACTTTTTTTTAACATCTTTATTGGAGTATAATTGCTTTACAATGGTGTGTTAGTTTCTGCTTTATAACAAAGTGAATCAGTTATACATATACATATATTCCCATATCTCTTCCCTCTTGCATCTCCCTCCCTCCCACCCTCCCTATCCCACCCCTCTAGGTGGTCACAAAACACTGAGCTGATCTCCCTGTGCTATGTGGCTGCTTCCCACTAGCTATCTATTTTACGTTTGGTAGTGTATATATGTCCATGCCACTCTCTCACTTTGTCACAGCTTACCCTTCCCCCTCCCCATATCCTCAGGTCCATTCTCTAGGAGATCTGTGTCTTTATTCCCGTCTGACCCCTAGGTTCTTCATGACAATGTTTTTTTCCTAAGATACCATATATATGTGTTAGCATACGGTATTTGTCTTTCTCTTTCTGACTTACTTCACTCTGTATGACAGACTCTAGGTCCATGCACCTCACTACAAATAACTCAATTTCGCTTCATTTTATGGCTGAGTAATGTTCCATTGTATATATGTGCCACATCTTCTTTATCCATTCATCCGATGATGGATACTTAGGTTGCTTCCATCCCCTGGCTATTGTAAATAGAGCTGCAATGAACATTTTGGTACGTGACTCTTTTTGAATTATGGTTTTCTCAGGGTATATGCTCAGGAGTGGGATTGCTGGGTCGTATGGTACTTCTATTTTTAGTTTCTTATGGAACCTCCAGGGGCTTCCCTGGTGGCGCAGTGGTTGAGAATCTGCCTGCCAATGCAGGGGACACGGGTTCGAGCCCTGGTCTGGGAGGATCCCACATGCCTCAGAGCGGCTAGGCCCGTGAGCCACAACTACTGAGCCTGCGCGTCTGGAGCCCATGCTCCACAGCAAGAGAGGCCACGATAGTGAGAGGCCCGTGCTCCGTGATGAAGAGTGGCCCCCGCTTGCCATAACTAGAGAAAGCCCTCACACAGAAACGAAGACTCAACACAGCCAAAATAAAGAAATAAATTAATAAACTCCTACCCCCAAAATCTTCTTTAAAAAAAAAAAAAAGAAAAAAAAGGAACCTCCATACTGTTCTCCATAGTGGCTGTATCAATTTACATTCCCACCAACAGTGCAAGAGGGTTCCCTTTTCTCCACACCCTCTCCAGCATTTATTGTTTGTAGATTTCTTGATGATGGCCATTCTGACCAGTGTGAGATGATATCTCATTGTAGTTTTGATTTGCATTTCTCTAATGATTAATGATGTTGAGCATTCTTTCATGTGTTTGTTGGAAGTCTGTATATCTTCTAAGTAGAAATGTCTATTTAGGTCTTCTGCCCATTTTTGGATTGGGTTGTTTGTTTTTTTGCTATTGAGCTGCACGAGCTGCTTATAAATTTTGGAGAGTAATCCTTTGTCAGTTGCTTCATTTGCAAATATTTTCTCCCACTCTGAGGGTTATCTTTTGGTCTTCTTTATGGTATCCTTTGCTGTGCAAAAGTTTTGAAGTTTCATTCAGTCCCATTTGTTTATTTTTGTTTTTATTTCCATTTCTCTAGGAGGTGGCTCAAAAAGGATCTTACTGTGATTTGTGTCATAGAGTGTTCTGCCTATGTTTTCCTCTTAAGAGTTTGATAGTTTCTGGCCTTACATTTAGGTCTTTAATCCATTTTGAGCTTATTTTTGTGTATGGGGTTAGGGAGTGATCTAATCTCGTACTTTTACATGTACCTCTCCAGTTTTCCCAGGACCACTTATTGAAGAGGCTGTCCTTTCTCCACTGTACATTCCTGCCTCCTTTATCAAAGATAAGGTGACCATATGTGCGTGGGTTTATCTCTGGGCTTTCTATCCTGTTCCATTGATCTATCTTTCTGTTTTTGTGCCAGTACCATACTGTCTTGATTACTGTAGCTTTGTAGTATAGTCTGAAGTCAGGGAGCCTGATTCCTCCAGCTCCATTTTTCGTTCTCAAGATTGCTTTGGCTATTCGGGGTCTTTTGTGTTTCCATACAAACTGTGAAATTTTTTATCCTAGTTCTGTGAAAAATGCCAGTGATAGTATCATAGGGATTGCATTGAATCCGTAGATTGCTTTGGGTAGTAGAGTCATTTTCACAATATTGATTCTTCCAATCCAGGAACATGGTATATCTCTCCATCGATTTGTATCATATTTAATTTCTTTCATCAGTGGCTTCTAATTTTCTGCATACAGGTTTTTGTCTCCTTAGGTAGGTTTATTCCTAAATATTTTATTATTTTTGGTGCAGTGGTAAATGGGAGTGTTTTATTGGTTTCACTTTCAGATTTTTCATCATTAGTATACAGGAATGCCAGAGATTTCTGTGCATTAATTTTGTATCCTGCTACTTTACCAAATTCATTAATTAGCTCTAGTAGTTTTCTGGTAGCATCTTTAGGATTCTCTTTGTATAGTATCATGTCATCTGCAAACAGTGACAGCTTTACTTCTTCTTTTCCGAGTTCGATTCCTTTTATTTCCTTTTCTTCTCTGATTGCTGTAACTAAAACTTCCAAATCTATGTTGAATAAGACTGGTGAGAGTGGGCAACCTTGTCTTGTCCCTGATCTTAGTGGAAATGGTTTCAGTTTTTCACCATTGAGGACAATGTTGGCTGTGGGTTTGTCATATATGGCCTTTATTCTGTTGAGGAAAGTTCCCTCTATGCCTACTTTCTGCAGGGTTTTTATCATAAATGGGTGTTGAATTTTGTCGAAAGCTTTCTCTGCATCTATTGAGATGATCATATGGTTTTTCTCCTTCAGTTTGTTAATATGGTGTATCACATTGATTGATTTGCGTATATTGAAGAATCCTTGCATTCCTGGAATAAACCCCACTTGATCATGGTGTATGATCCTTTTAATGTGCTGTTGGATTCTGTTTGCTAGTATTTTGTTGAGGATTTTTGCATCTATGTTCATCAGTGATATTGGCCTGTAGTTTCCTTTCTTTGTGACATCCTTGTCTGCTTTTGGTATCAAGGTGATGGTGGCCTCGTAGAATGAGTTTGGTAGTGTTCCTCCCTCTGCTATATTTTGGAAGAGTTTGAGAAGGATAGGTGTTAGCTCTTCTCTAAATGTTTGATAGAATTCGCCTGTGAAGCCATCTGGTCCTGGGCTTTTGTTTGTTGGAAGATTTTTAATCATAGTTTCAATTTCAGTGCTTGTGATTGGTCTGTTCATATTTTCTGTTTCTTCCTGATTCAGTCTTGGCAGGTTGTGCATTTCTAAGAATTTGTCCATTTCTTCCAGGTTGTCCATTTTACTGGCATAGTGTTGCTTGTAGTAATCTCTCATGATCTTTTGTATTTCTGCAGTGTCAGTTGTTACTTCTCCTTTTTCATTTCTAATTCTATTGATTTGAGTCTTCTCCCTTTTTTTCTTGATGAGTCTGGCTAATGGTTTATCAATTTTGTTTATCTTCTCAAAGAACCAACTTTTTGTTTTATTGATCTTTGCTATCGTTTCCTTCATTTCTTTTTCATTTATTTCTGATCTGATTTTTATGATTTCTTTCCTTCTGCTAACTTTGGGGGCTTTTTGTTCTTTCTGTAATTGCTTTATGTGCAATATCAGGTTGTTTACTTGAGATATTTCCTGTTTCTTAAGGTGGGATTGTATTGCTATAAACTTTCCTCTTAGATCTGCTTTTGCTGCATCCCATCGGTTTTGGGTGGTCGTGTCTCCATTGTCATTTGTTTCTTGGTATTTTTTTATTTCCTCTTTTATTTCTTCAGTGATCACTTCGTTATTAAGTAGTGTATTGTTTAGCCTCCATGTGTTTGTATTTTTTACAGATCTTTTCCTGTAATTGATATCTAGTCTCATAGCGTTGTGGTCGGAAAAGATACTTGATACGATTTCAATTTTCTTAAATTTACCAAGGCTTGATTTGTGACCCAAAGTATGATCTATCCTGGAGAATATTCCATGAGCACTTGAGAAAAATGTGTATTGTGTTGTTTTGGGATGGAATGTCCTATAAATATCAATTAAGTCCATCTTGTTTAATGTATCATTTAAAGCTTGTGTTTCCTTATTTATTTTCATTTTGGATGATCTGTCCATTGGTGAAAGTGGGGGTGTTAAAGTCCCCTACTATGAATGTGTTACTGTCGATTTCCCCTTTTATGGCTGTTAGTATTTGCCTTATGTATTGAGGTGCTCCTATGTTGGGTGCATAAATATTTACAATTGTTTTATCTTCGTCTTGGATCAATCCCTTGATCGTTATGTAGTGTCCTTTTTTGTCTCTTCTGATAGTCTTTATTTTAAAGTCTATTTTTTCTGCTATGCGAATTGCTACTCCAGCTTTCTTTTGATTTCCATTTGCATGGAATACCTTTTCCATCCCCTTAGTTTCAGTCTGTATGTGTCTCTAGGTCTGAAGTGGGTCTCTTGTAGACAGCATATATATGGGTCTTGTTTTTGTATCCATTCAGCCAATCTGTGTCTTTTGGTGGGAGCATTTAGTCCATTTACATTTAAGGTAATTTTCGATATGTGTCTTCCTATTCCCATTTTCTTAATTGTTTTGGGTTCGTTATTGTAGGTCTTTTCCTTCTGTTGTGTTTCTTGCCTAGAGAAGTTCCTTTAGCATTTGTTGTAAAGCTGGTTTGGTGGTGCTGAACTCTCTCAGCTTTTGCTTGTCTGTAAACGTTTTAATTTCTCCATCAAATCTGAATGAGATCCTTGCTGGGTAGAGTAATCTTGGTTGCAGGTTTTTCTCCTTCATCACTTTAAATATGTCCTGCCAGTCCCTACTGGCTTGCAGAGTTTCTGCTGAAAGATCAGCTGTTAACCTTCTGGGGGATTCCCTTGTGTGTTATTTGCTGTTTTTCCCTTGCTGCTTTTAGTATGTTTTCTTTGTGTTTAACTTTTGACAGTTTGATTAATATGTGTCTTGGCGTATTTCTCCTTGGATTTATCCTGTATGGGACTCTCTGTGCCTCCTGGACTTGATTAACTATTTCCTTTCCCATATTAGGGAAGTTTGCAACTATAATCTCTTCAAATGTTTTCTCAGTCCCTTTCTTTTTCTCTTCTTCTTCTGGAAGCCCTATAATTCGAATGTTGGTGCGTTTAATGTTGTCCCAGAGGTCTCTGAGACTGTCCTCTGTTCTTTTCATTCTTTTTTCTTTATTTTGCTCTGCACCAGTTATTTCCACTGTTTTATCTTCCACGTCACTTATCCGTTCTTCTGCCTCAGTTATTCTGCTATTGATCCCATCTAGAGTATTTTTCATTTCATTTATTGTGTTGCTCATCGTTGCTTGATTCATCTTTAGTTCTTATAGTTCCTTGTTAAATGTTTCTTGCATTTTGTCTGTTCTATTTCCAGGATTTTGGATCATCTTTACTATCCTTATTCTGAATTCTTTTTCAGGTAAACTGCCTATTTCCTCTTCATTTGTTAGGTCTGGTGGGTTTTTCTCTTGCTCCTTCACCTGCTGTGTGTTTTTCTGTCTTCGCATTTTGCTTATCTTACTGTGTTTGGGGTCTCCTTTTTGCAGGCTGCAGGTTCGTAGTTCCCGTTGTTTTTGGTGTCTGTCCCCAGTGGCTAAGGTTGGTTAAGTGGTTTGTTTAGGCTTCCTGGTAGAGGGATGTAGTGCCTGTGTTCTGGTGGATGAGGCTGGATCTTGTCTTTCTGGTGGGCAGGTCCACGTCTGGTGGTGTGTTTTGGGGTGTCTGTGGACTTATTATGATTTTAGGCAGCCTGTCTGCTAATGGGTGGCGTTGTGTTCCTTTCTTGCTAGTTGTTTGGCATAGGGTGTCCAGCACTGTAGCTTGCTGGTGGTTGAGTGAAGCTGGGTGCTGGTGTTGAGATGGAGATCTCTGGGAGATTTTCGCCGTTTGATATTACGTGGAGCTGGGAGGTCTCTTGTGGACCACTGTCCTGAAGTTGGCTCTCCCACCTCAGAGGCACAGCACTGACTCCTGGCTGGAGCACCAAGAGCCTTTCATATCCACACGGCTCAGAATAAAAGGGAGAAAAACTAGAAAGAAAGAATTAGTAGAAGTAGAAAGCAAGAAAGAAAGAGAGAAAGAAAGAAAGGAGGGTGGGAGGGAAGGAGGAAGGACGGAAGGTAGGAAAAAAAGAGAGAAGATAAAGTAAAATAGAATAAAGTATGATAAAATATAATAAAGTTATTAAAATAAAAAATAATTATTATGAAAAAAATTTCACAATGGATGGATAGATCCCTGCGACAAATGGTGGAAGCAAAGCTATACAGACAAAATCTCACACAGAAGCATACACATACACACTCACAAAAAGAGGAAAAGGGGAAAAAATCATAAATCTTGCTCTCAAAGCCCACCTCCTCAATTTGGGATGATTCGTTGTCTATTCATGTATTCCACAGATGCAGGGTACATCCAGTTGATTGTGGAGCTTTAATCTGCTGCTTCTGAGGCTGCTGGGAGAGATTTCCCTTTCTCTTCTTTATTCTCACAGCTCCCGGGTCTCAGCTTTGGATTTGGCCCCACCTCTGCCTGTAGGTTGCTGTAGTGCATCTGTTCTTCACTCAGACGGGACGGGGTTAAAGGAGCAGCCGCTTCGGGGACTCTGGCTCACTCAGGCCAGGGTGAGGGAGGGGTACGGAGTGCGGGGCGAGCCTGCTGTTGCAGAGCCCGGTGTGACATTGCACCAGCCCGAGGCGCACCGTCTGCTCTCCCGGGGAAGCTGTCCCTGGATCCCGGGACCCCGGCAGTGGCGTGCTGCACAGGCTCCCCGTAAAGTGCTTGTGGACAGTGACCTGCGCTCGCACACTGGCCTCTTGGCGGCGGCAGCAGCAGCCCCAGCGTCCCACGCCCATCTCTGGGGTCCGCGCTTTTAGCCGCGGCTCGTGCCCATCTCTGGAGCTCCTTTAAGCAGCACTCTTAATCCCCTCTCCTCATTCACCAGGAAACAAAGAGGCAAGAAAAAGTCTCTTGCCTCTTCGGCAGGTCCAGACTTTTTCCCGGACTCCCTCCCAGCCAGCCGTGGTGCACTAACCCCTACAGGCTGTGTTCATGCCGCCAACCCCAGTCCTCTCCCTGCGCTCCGACCGAGAAGCCTTATCCTCAGCTCCCAGCCCCACCCGCCCCGGCGGCCAAGCAGACAAGCCTCTCGGGCTGGTGAGTGCCAGTCGGCACCGATCCTCTGTGCGAGAATCTCTCTGCTTTGCCCTCCACACCCCTGTTGCTGTGCTCTCCTCCACTACTCCGAAGCTTTCCTCCTCCCCCACCCGCAGTCCCGCAAAGGGGCTTCCTAGTGTGTGGAAACCTTTTCTCCTTCCCCACTCCCTCCCAGTGGTGCAGGTCCCATCCCTATCCTTTTGTCTCTGTTTATTCTTTTTTCTTTTGCCCTACCCAGGTATGTGGGGCGTTTCTTGCCTTTTGGGAGGTCTGAGGTCTTCTGCCAGCATTCAGTAGGTGTTCTGTTGGAGTTGTTCCACGTGTAGATGAATTTCTGGTGTGTCTGTGGGGAGGAAGGTGATCTCCGAGTCATACTCTTCCGCCATCTTCTCGTGGTCCCTCTCAGCCATTATTTCTTGAAATAGACTTTCCACCCCTTTTTCTCTCTCCTTTTGGGCCTCCCATATGCCTGTGTTGGCAAAGTTGATCCATCCCACAGGTCCCTTTGGCTCTGCTCATTTTCCTCATTCTTTTTTCTTTCTGTTCGTTAGACTGGATAATCTCAGTTGACCTTTCTTGAAGGTCACTAAGTCTTCGTTCTGCCTACTCAAATCTGCTGTTGAAACCCTCTAGTGAAATTTTCATTTCCGTTACTTTTCAACTCTAAAATATCTATTTGATTCCTTTTTATGGTTTCTGTCTGTTTATTGGTATTATTTATTTGGTGAAACTTCATTCGCATACTCTCATTTTGTTCTTTAGACATGATCTCCTTTAGCTCTTTGAACATGTTTGAAATAGGTGGTATAAAGTCCTTGTCTAGTAGGTCCGACTTTGTTCAGGTAGTCAGGGAGAGTTTTTATCCATTACTTTTTTCCTGTGTGTGGCTACCCTTTCCTGTTTTTTTGCATATCTTCTCATTTTTTGAAAACTGAACATTTAAAATAATGTGGCAACTCTGGAAATCAGAGACTCCCTACTTCACTCCCCAGGGTTTGTTTTGTTGCTGCTTGTTGTTATTTGTTTATTTACAGAATTTGTTCAGAAAAGTCACTAAAGTAGAAGTTTCTACTTGGTTTGCTTAGTGGGCAGCTAATGATTAGACAGAGATTTCCTTAAATGCCTGGAACCAGTAAATCTCCCAGTGCTTGACAAGGGGCTCTATATGCATGTTGGGACATACCTTCAGCACTCAGGCAGGCAATTTACAACTGTGCCTTAGCCTTCACTTCCTGCTTTGCAGAGCCACAAAGTCAGCCAGAGGTGAGTGGCTGGGATTTCTCAAGTCTTTCCTGATCATGCACACAGCCCCTATGCATGCATATGGTCTTAGATTCCCAGAAATATGTGAGAGCTTTTCTAATCCCCAGTGGATATCTCATTCCTCAACTTTTCCTTTTCAGCTTTTGGGTTAGTCTGTTGTTTGCCACAACTGTTATCCATCACCTTAAGCATCTGTGACATTAAGCACTTGCCTTTAAATATTTTTGATAAATGCTCCCCAGGGAGCACTAGGCTTTGGAAGAAAGGTTCAGCTCCTTTCTGTTCCCTACATCACTGGCAATGTGGCCTGTTATTTTTCAAGGCTACCACTGAGCTGGGGAGAAGTGTATGGGTCTAGGGCAAGTTAAAATGCCACAAAGCTCACTGATTTTACTGAGATTCAGCTCTTTTTCTTAAATAAATGCTCTCCAGGTAGCTGTAAACCTTTGGTTAATTTCCAGAGTTCTGAAAAAGTTTATTATGACAGTTTTTGCCAGTTTTTTCATTGTTTTAATTCAGAAGTGACGTTTTGGAAGTCCTTAACTTTGCCTTTTTTGTGGATTTCATCCATCGTGACATACTAAATATTAGTTCGGTATGCTTCTCTATGAAAATGACTTTTTCTTTCATAACCATAGTTCCATTATTTTACACCTAAGTAAAGTAACATTTATTTCCTAATATCATTTAATACCAAATCCTTATTCTAATTTCCCCCAATTGTACCAAAAATAGCTTTTATAATTTGCTTATTTAAACCAGGATCTATTCAAGGACTACACATTTCATTTGGTTATTATAATCTCTTAATCTCATTCACTATTTAAAATTTTTTATTATGAGAACTTTCAAACATCCATAAATGTAGGAGAGTACACAAACACCCATATTCTCAATACTTAGATCGTACAGTTGTAATATTTTTCTGTATTTGCTTCATTATCTGTATCTGTCTGTCTAGTTTTTGCTGAGCCACTTTAAAGTAATGTGCAGCCACCATATGTTATGGTGGCTGCACGTTAGTACTTCAGTATCTCCTAAGAATAAGAATGTCCTCCTATATAACCACACTAACTTTGTTATACTTAACAGTTAATAATTCCCTAAGATCTTCTAATAACCCATTCTATGATCAGATTTTCTCAACTGTCCCTACAAAATGTTTTACATAGTTTCCCCCCCGCCAAATCCAGATCTAATCAAGGAGGTTAATTTTTTTTCAGATTAAAACAACTTGCTTTTGTATTATACAGGTCAGGAATTTAGAAAGGACACAATGGGGACAACTTGTCTCTACTCCATGATGTCTGGGGCCTCAGCTGGGATAATTTGAAGGCTGGATGGCCAAGAGTTTGAACCATCTGAAGTCTCATTAACTCACATGTCTGGTGCCTGGGCTGGGTGGACTCAAAGACTAGACGTACCAAGCAGAGTGCCAACATGTGACCTCTCCATGTGACTAGCTTCCTCACTGCCTGATGGCCTCAAGGCAATCAGACTTCTTACGTGGTTGCTCAGGGCTCTAAGTGTGAGTGTTCCAGGAAGCAGAGCAGAAACTAAAGTTGCCTTTTCTGACCTAGCCTCAGAAGTCATGCAGTGTCACTTCTGTCACATTCTATAGGCTACAAATGAGCCTGCTTAGGTTCAACAGGAGGGAACATAGACCCCACCTATTAATAGGAAAAATGTCAAAGAATTTGGGGCCATGTTTTAAAGCCACCACACACACAAAACTATGGAGAACGATATGAAATATACCCAAGAATCCATGACTGAAAATTGTGTGTTAACATTTTTGCTAGATTTGCTTCAGATCATTTTTTAAACAAGTTAAATATCAATATCACCTTTAAAGAAAGGACTTCAACCTCCTGAATTGCCTGTTCTAGAATCTGCATACCGCTTATACAGAAAGTCTCCTTTGTAGCAATAACAATAGCTAACCAACCAAGGAATCTTTAAATCTAGGTGAGATACCACCACCACCTCTTTTTTTCCTGTGACATTGACTTTTTTCATTAATTAAAAAGAGTGAAATCCCATACACTCACCAATGAGAATCAACAGTTGTAAACATTTTGCCATATTTGATTCATCTATAACTTTCTTCTTTTTTTAAAAACTGTCTAAAGCAAATCCCAGATAGTGTCATTCCCTCCCCACCCCACCATGTACTTCAGTATGCATCTCTAAAGTATACATTTTCTCACATAACCACTGTCCTGTCATCATACATAACAAAATTAATAATAACTTGATAATTCCTTGATGTTATCTAATACTAAATCTGTAATCAAATTTCCTTAATTGTCTAACAAAAAAGGCATTTTCATAGTGGATTTGTTTAAATCAGGATCTGAACAGGGTCCATATGGCATTTGGCTATCACGTTTTTTGAGTATCTCTTAATCTAGAGAAATACTTTTTTCTTTGATGCTGTTGATTTGTTATAAAAACTAGTATAATTGTCCTTTAGCACATCCCACCTTCTAGATTTGTTTGTTTGCTTCTTTGTGACATTGTGTTTTTAAAGAAACCAGGCCAGTTATTTTATAGGATGACTGTTTGCCCTCAGTGTCATTTAACTTGTTTTTTTTTTTTAATCTCTGTGTTTCCTAAAAACTGGAAGTAATATGGACTGCTCACTTGATGTTAGGTCTTGGCAAAACTACTTCCCAGGTAATGCTGTAGATTTCCTATTGAATTGCATTAGGAGGTGCATGAAGTTGGCCATCTTTCTGTTAGTGACAATAAGGGGGTGATCTCCTGATCTCATCATTGTAAGGTTAGTTCTTTTTCTCAAGACTAGCAAGTCATCTGTGAGATAATACTTTGGTACTGTGGGAATATCCAATTCCCTAGAATCAGTTATTTCATTAGGGCTTACAAACCTGTGATTTTCTAATTTTGTCATTCCTTTTACATTTATTAGCTGGCATTCGTCTGTAAAGAACAGCTTTCCCTCATCATCTGGGGCTGTTTGGTTATCCTGAAATACACTTCCTATGTAAAATGTGGGATGAGTAACTATTTTTTGATTCAAGATTGTTAAGGCATTATATGAAAAAATTGTACAAGAAGGTGATCTTCTTTAGGAACTCATAGCCTGGTTATTAGATAGAATAACTCACATCAGCATTAGGGAATGAGACAGGATAGTATGTGCTATGTATTAAGTGACTTGTACATAAGTTCAGGGGAGGGGAGGGGTCAATGTGAGCCAAAGAGGTCCTAGATGTTTTGCATAGAAGATTGATTTCAGCTTACTTTTGAATAATGGGCAGGTTTAAAGAGGTGGACAAAAGGGAAAAGGGTACTGCAGGCAGTGTAGATGATGAGGATGAAGGCATAGGGGGAGAGGATGAGCTGTACATGTTCTGGAGGTGTAATAAGGAAGCCATTCTGTCTGGAGAAGCTGAGGATATGGGAGTGGAAATAAGGTTGGGGAGGTAGGTAGGGAGCAGAACATGGACAACTTTACATGCCAATTCAGGGAAATTAACTTTTACCCTTTAATCAGTGTGTGCTTTGTGTACCTTGGGCATTTGTGAATTCGCTTTTTACCCAATGGGAAGCAAAATCTGGCTTTGTAAAAAGCTAGAAGCAGGAAAACCAATGAGACCACCTTTGGGGGGCCCAGAGGTAGGGAATATGATTGTCATTCAGATAAATGTCTTCATCCTGTTCCCTCTGCAGCCCGTGTGACCCCAACTCTACCGAAGCAGGACCGTCCTGTGCGTGAGGGGACCCGGGTAGCTTCCATTGAGACAGGCTTGGCTGCAGCAGCTGCAAAGTTGGCCCAGCAGGTAAGTGCTGACACTCAGGCAATGGCCCTGCCACTGATCCCAGTTTGACTTGGAGCCTCAAAACTCAGACCTCCAGGCTGACAGGATCCCACCGTTGTCTCATTGGGAAGTGGGTAACTTGTGATCTTTATCCATGGCAGTATCCCAGCTCCCTCCTATATCCTACGTATACCAACTCAGTGACAAGCTACCTCCATAGGGCACACCGTTGAATGTGCCCTATGGATGAAAGAAAATAGGGGGCCAGAGAAAAGCCCTTGAATATATCACTTGCCTTTCTGGGTGTGTAAAAACCTCTCAGATGGGAAGGACCAAGTCTGTCCTTCGGTGAGAGCACTTGTCTTCAGATGAAGCTCCAAGGAGGTGACTCAGCTGAGTACACTCAGTTTCTCAGTCTCTCATCAGTATCGGAATTTGGTTTTTCTGGGGAGAGGCTTTTCTTGTTCTCTGTACCAAATACTTTGCCTGATCTTCACTCCATGCTTCCCAAGAAAACTTCACCCACTAATTTTTGTCCTAGAATCAAGTTGACTTCCTAGCATGTTAATGGTTTTCAAAGTTCTTAAATGTGCTTGGCAACCCTGGGAGCAGTTGGAAGTGAATCTTGTGGTTCTCTCCTTATCAGTATCCCCTTAGATTCTCATGCCACATCCTATAGCTTAGAGCATTTATTGAGCATCTGCTTTATGTTAGGTGCTTCCATGTACAGTGTCTCATGTAATCTGCTCAATAACCCTTTTCAATAGGTAATATTTTCATCATTTTACAGGTGAAGAAAATGAGGCTCTCTTTAAGTGACTAGTCCAGGATAATACAGCCAGTAAATGGAGGAGACAAGATTCAAACTCATATCCTCTAACTTCAGATTTCATGTTACTTGCTATTAGAATAAAATGAAATAGTTAAATGTTTATGTAATTAAGTAATTACATCCTATTTAAATAAAATTTAATAGAATGATGTTTTTCATATCATGTTCTGTGGAGTTCCAGAGTTTAGAAATGTTTTGGAGGCTACTGATGGAAGCCAGCAGAGACCAACCAGGCCAGGCGGCCATTCTTTGTCCAGAATTTTCTCTATTATGTATATCCTAGTGCCATGTAAGATGTAATTTGAAAAAAAAAAAAGGAAGTTTGACTGCTTTAAATGAACAAATTAATTAAAGGTGTGAAAACTATTTTTAGTGCCTTCTGTGGAGCTCACTTCTGGTTGAGTTGATCAGGGATGACCTCAAAGAAGAGATTTTGAAATTGGGAAGGGTTTTGCAGGCTAAGCTATTGGAGGGGAAAGGGAGGCATTCTAGGAGAAGGGGATTCCTTGGTAAGCACACAAGGCCCTCTTGATTTGCCCTCTGGTTACCTCTCCTCCCTGACCTTGTGTCAACCCTTCATGCATGCCCTTTACACCACCCATTACGGTAACTCATTGTTCATTCAGTGTATCACACTGTCTCATGCCTCTGTGCCTTTGCACAAACTGTTTCCTCTGCCCATTGGAAATCGTGCCCTCTCAGATGCCTTTACCTAACACCCCTTCACACCATCCACCACCAGTTTATTTCAGTGGCCTTCTGTGCTTCCATAGCATTCTCATGGTACTTACAATCATAAGTGTACTTTTCTGTGTTCCTTATTAAACTGTAAGGGCCTCAAGGGTGAAGACATATCTAATTTAACTTGGTATCCCTACTATGCTAAGCATGTGTTTAGTCGTTGTTGGTTGAGTGAATGAATGAATGAACGAATGAATAAAAGAATGAACAGATCTTTTTGGATTGGAGGCTTCTTGTTGGGGAATGGAGTAAGATAAATAGAGGTTAAAAAATGAATTCTGGAGCCAGCCTGCCTGAGTTCAAATCTCCTCCCTCTTACATGAGCAAGTTACTTAATTTCTCTGTGCCTCAGTTTCCTTGTAGACTCTGTCTGAGGATTAGATGAGGTAATATATGTGAAAGCTCTGAGAACAGCACTTGCCACACAGTAAGTACTATAGACACATTAGCTTTTCATCATTATCACTACAGGTTGGCTAGGTATAAGTGGCCAGACGATGGATGACCATAAATGTCAGGCCAGGGAGTCTGAACTTGGGTGGGGACTTGCTGATGGCCTTTTGAGATAAGGTGAAAGTGGCCCTGTCATAAGATAGTCTAGTCTTCTGTGGGGGATCTGGATGAAGTATATGAAAAGGAGATTGGCAACAAAGGTAGAAAATTTTAAACTATGTGATCTAGGTATGAAGAGATAATTTCTGGATTCAGATGAGAGCAATGGGGGCAGAAATGCAGTTCTTGGTATGGATGGAGTAACAAGCATTTTGGCTGATAAAAGAGACTCTGAAGACAGATGGCTTGGGTCTGAATCGCAGCTTGGCCACTTACTGTTCCTATAACCTTAGGAAAGTGACTTAACCTCTCTGTGCCAGTTTCTGCTCATAAAAATGGAATTATAATTATTTTTTTCTCCTGCTTCATAGGAGTATTAAATGAGTTAAATTATAGAACAGTACCTGGCATATATTACTAATATTATTATTCTCGTCCCACAAAAATCCCTAAGGTAGCCACAGCCTGTCAGATCTTCTGAAGGCAGGAGTAGGCCTGTGTTGCCAAGAGAAGGCAAAGAAATGTAATCACTGAGTTGGTCTCTGTGGCTGTGTAGCATTTCAGAAGGTGAAGTCGTTCACATGCTCTCAGCACCACCTTTCCAGGTTCTCAGGGGCCCAGGTGCCCACTATAAAGGTACCCACTACACAGTGGATAGTATATTCATAGAGCAGTGGATGGATGAAATCCAAGATACTGTGAGAAGTGACACAACTCCTTATTCATCCCTCCCATCCAAAACAGAGATTTTAAGATCCAGTGACCTGGAAGACTCTTCTATTAAAAGAAAAGACCAGCAAGAAGAAGAGAAACCATTGTAAGAGATGAAGATAGAATAATAGTTTCCATTTGTTGAGTACCTACTATGTGCTATGTGTTTAATGTCATTATTTAATCTTTCCGGTAACCCTGAAAACCAGTTATTGTTTTGCCCATTTTACAGACGAGGCAATTGAATTTCAGAAAGGTTAGTAACTTGACCAAGGTCATCCAACTTAGGGAGCACAGGCCTAGATTTGAACCCAAGTTTATCTCATTCCAAAGCTGCTACTCTTTCACTCGCAGATGTCCCATTTTGAGAATTGTGCAGGATGGGTGTTCAGATAGACCTAGTTGAATCCTGAACCCAACAACTGTTCAGCTGTGAGGCTTTGGGCTCAAGTTACTTAATATCCCTGTACCTCAGTTTTCTCATCTGTAAACTGAGGGATTTTCCTTCTCAGGGCTGTTCTAAGGAGTAAATGAGGTCAAACATATAAAGTGCCTCAGCTGCTGGTGTAAATTTAGCTATTATTATTAGGCATGTCCATGGTTCACCTCATAAGTGGCAATTCTAGGACCAAAACCCAAGTCTATGAACTCATTTACCCTTCTGTTGCCACTGTACTGGTTAGTAGCAGGGTTGACTTAGGAATGGATGGTACCAAAGGACCTGAGGTATTGGAAGTCCTGTGTGTTGTGTGTACATATATCCAGGCTAAGCTTGGAGTAGGGGCAGGTTGTAGAACCACACTGACCACTGTCTAGATCTCTTTCTGGGAAATTTTCTTCTGTTTTCTTCACTCCTAAATTCTCCCCTCCCATTTGGCTTGTGTTTCAGGAGCTACAGAAGGCCCAAAAGAAGAAATATATCAAGAAGAAGCCTTTGTTGAAGGAGGTAGAACAACCTCGCCCTCAAGAGCCTAATCTCAGCGTGGCAGTACCAGCCCCAACTCTGGCCACTACACCCCAACTTCTCACCTCCTCCTCGCCCCTGCCTCCCCCTGAGCCTAAACAAGAGGCCCTCTCAGGAAGTCTTGCTGACCATGAGTATACTGCTCGTCCCAATGCCTTTGGCATGGCCCAGGCAAACCGCAGCACCACACCCATGGCCCCTGGTGTCTTCTTGACCCAGCGGCGCCCTTCAGTTGGCTCCCAGAGCAATCAAGCAGGACCAGGTATGACTGGCATATGGTTGTAGAACTGAGAAGGATCTTAGGGTCACTGGCTTCAAACCCTTAAGCATTCTGGTAAATGAGAACACCTGGGAGGGACACTGATGGGCAACCTAAGATACTTGGACTTGACCTCATAGGCCATGAAGAGACATTGACTGGTGTTAAGCAGAGACAAACTCAGATGTGGGTTTGGAAAGATCCTTCCGGTGGGCCAGAGTGGAGGGTGGGTTGAAGGTGGGAAGTCTAGGAAGGAGGCACATACACAAGTCCAGGCTGCAGTGAAGAGAGGCTAGGGCTCTGGCAGAGGGAATGAAGGAGGGGATAAATTGATCAAATAGGGAGGAGGTCACATGAGACATGTGATTGATGTGGTGATGTGGTGATGAGGTGATTTGATGTGGGGAAAGAGGAAGTGGGGAGAGCTCAAGCCCTCCTTTTCCTCACTTTGGCTCTGAAAGCCCAGTCCCTAGAGTACGCAGCTCAAGGGTGATGAGATTGGTGCTTGTTTCTAATGAAACAAGGCCCTGGGAGTGGCAACTTCAGGGACACCGAGCTATAATCACTAACCAGGCACTTTTTCAATCCTGGTGGGCAGGATAAGAAGATGGAGAGGCACAATCACCTTGCAGAAGTTAGGAAGGAAAATAGGACCAAAGAAATCAGTGGGGAAAAGTAACCAGACAGAGTAACCAGGGAGTCTGTAGCCAATGCAGGAGGTCATAGGAGGAAGAGCCAAAGCATGTGGTGTTGGATGGGAGTAGTTAAGGGGGGCCTCTTGGCCCAAGATGGTCCTGGAGCCAGGCATAAGGATGGGGAGACTCTGTGGGCAGAGGAACAGAGGAGGAGGGTGGCCCAAGGACAGTTGGTGCTGGAGCTGCTGCTGGCACCCTTGCCATATCCTTTGCTTACCTCTCCCTTCCCCCACAGGAAAGCGTCCCAAAAAGGGCCTGGCTACAGCAAAGCAGAGACTCGGCCGTATCCTGAAAATCCACAGAAATGGCAAACTGCTTCTGTGATCCCCTTTGTGTCCTGCCCCTCACCCCTTCACCCCCATTGCCTTCTCCGTTGTCAATTCTCGGGGCACTCCTGGATCCTACCTGCCCCGGACAAGGTGCTGAGGCGCATTGTCCTGCTTTCTTGGAACTGACCAAAGGCATGGACTCTCCCATGGGCCCCTTCACCAACTCCCTCAACTCCCTTCCCTACTTCCACTGGAGCATCCTGCCTTCCTTTTCCATATCTCTGAGTAGCCAGTAAATGGGAGAGGTTTCCAGCTGACTAGAGCCCTCTTTTCTGCTGCCCCAATCCATTTCCCTTTCACCAGCTTTGTCTGCCCTTTACTGTCATCCCCACTTAAAGCTGGAAAGCAGGATGAGGAGAGGCATGGGGAGAGCCTGGGCCCCTCGGTATTTCCCTGGTCATGAAGTGGGAGGCCCAGTGCTCAACATTTTCTGCGGCTCCAGCCCTGTCTCCAGAAGCCTGCCCACCTCTGCCCATTCTCCTTCCTCTTCTTAGCCCAATGGATGTGTCCCACTCAAGACTCGTTCCTGGGAGAAGCCTCTGGCCTCTGCCCCGTCTTGCCAAATGCTTCATGGAAATAAAGAGGAGGGCCCAGAGTCTTCTTACTGCCCCACCGTGGGCCATTTCCAGAGTGGCCTAGAAAGGCCATGGGCTGACTTCATTCATCCTTGGGAAGAAGAGAGATTCCTGTCACTTCTCAAGGTGGGGAGAGGACCAACACCCAAGACTTTGACCGAGACTTTGTAGCCCATTGGAGGAAACTACTTTTGGGTGGCTACAGATGAAGCCACCTCTCCCAGGGTGAGCTCCAGGGATTTGCCTAGAGTTTGAGGTCCTACAGAACATTATCCACATAGCTTTGGCTGGGCTCCAGGAGGCAAAGACCATCTCCCAAACGCCTTGAAAGCATCTGCCACTGAAGCAGATAGCCCTTGCTCTACGGCCTGATCCCTTCACCCGTACCACAAAGCACAGCCTGGACCTTCTGGAGAGGATGTGGCAGGACAGCTCACCCCAGGTTCTCCATCAGTAGCCTCCCTGCTTCTCTCCCCACCTTGAGGTCTTGGTCTGAAGAAGACTTCGGAACTCACATCTTCACTCCTGGACCTTTACACTCCCAGATGTCAGGTGGACGCTCAAGCAGAGTGCTGATGTCGGGGGAGCCTGAGCCTAGGAGCGGAGATGCCCACCTGTAAAGGAGCAGATCATCTGAACCTCCCACCCCCTCTTCCCTTTGTGAATGTTTCTATTGTCCAGACAGTGCCCACCCCCTCCCTCACCCTCCCCCAGCTCCCTCCACCTCCACCTGTCTTGCCTCCCTGGTGACCTGGACTGGATGGAGAATGTCTCCCTCTCTCCATTTCGGCACTGCCCAAGTGGAGTGCTTCATTGTCTTCTACCCCCCACTTTAACTTCACCTCAGTTTTCCCAGTGCTTCTGGGGAACTTAACAGCTACCGTGCAGGCCACAGGGAATATGTGAGGCTTCCCTGGTCGTCTTCGTGTCTCCAGTTTGTCTTTCTTTTCTCCACAGCCCGACATTTACTCTCCTTCCTTGGAATCAGGGGTCCCTCAGCCCCATATCCTTTTCCTATCTTGGGGGCCCCAGGGGCCAAGCAGTCCTCCATCTATACACACCAAAGGCAAAAAAGCCTGGCTACCTCCCCCTTAGCACGTGAGGTTCCCACTCCCCTCCCCTCTGTTTCTGCCCAGCTTTGCTTTTCTTGGGGATTTCAAAGCAACAGAGGGTAGTGAGGGGAGGGAAGAAGGGCAGCCTGTGTCCCTGTGTAGGCAACTGCCTGACTAGGCCCTGACTGCTGTAACCAAGACCAGGACCCCAGCCCTTCTGCCCATTAACACCCCCCTCCCCTTGATCTTTCAAAGGCAGCTAATTGCTAGCATATCCCCCCTGGTTCCAGGCCTCTTTCCCTTCTGTTTCTTTGTTAAAAGTTTTGTGGAGCTGAAACCCAACCTCCATTTGACTGGGTTTCTGATTAATTTAGTTGGGCTCTCAGAGCTGGCTGTTTGTTGTTTTGTGTTTTAAATGAAAAGCAAGTTTACCCTCAGATTTACGCTTTTCCAAAGAGGCTAGTGTGCTTTTTTTTTTCTTTCTTTTTTTTTTTTTTTTTAATGTTTCAGGTTCTAAGTGAAGTGAGTTGGGGAGGGGTTGGGAGTGGTTGTAACCAAGGTTTAGAACATGATGAGAGAGTTACCTCTGGTCTCCAATCCCCAGCACAACTGGGGCTTGGATAGGGGGCAGGGAGAGAGGATTTCTATTCACCTTTAATATATTTTTACAAAAAAGCAATTTAAAAACAAGCCCACCGCTTCTGTACATGTCTAAATATATTTTTAGAAGTGGGTAGGATTGTGAATTTCTGATGCAGGGCCTTTTTATAAACAGGTTAGAATAGCATCATACAGACTTCTCTGTTGGTTTTTTTTCCCCTGTTTTTTTCTTATGTTGTGTTACTAATGTAATTTATATATTTTTTTTAGATCCTCCCTTTCCTATAGAGATAAAAGTGATTTATCTTGGCAATTGCTTTGCTCAGCATTCTTTTTTTTTTTTTTGGTGGTGGTGGTGGGAGTGGTGGGGTGTTGGGGTCCAGGAGTACTGCCTTCTCTTTACATTCTGTCTCTCTCATCAACTCACCTCTTCCCCAGTGCACAGCCTTATGCCCGAGGTGGGGAGGGGACAGGATCCCTGCCCTCACAAGAGACACAGTTCACACACCAAAAACAGTCAAAAGTATAGTGAGCAGAAGAGAAAGGGGTGCAACAATTCAAAGGGGCCTGACAAGTTTGTTGGGAAGGCTTTCCATGGCTTCCATGGGCTGTTTTTACTGGCTATACCTGTATCCTCTTTCTGTGAATGTGAAGTTGTGGGGTTTTATTTTTTCTTCCCCTTCTCTCTCTCTCTCTCTCTCTCTGACATGTTTCTCAAACCTGAACTTGATTACTGTGTTAGGGCCAGTGCAAAGGATATAATTATTACAGCTAGCATATCATGCTCATTTCCTTGTGCCAGATACTGCTCTTAGTGTTCTATGTATATTGATTCATTTCATCATCACCAGTATCCTCATGCTACTGATGAGAAAACAGGCAAAGGAAACTTCCGGCATCACACATCGTACGTTGTGGAGCCAACCTGGTTCCACAGTCTGTGTTCTTATTACTCTGTTCTAGCACCTCTCACGGATAACCACTACTGTTTAAGTGCCTTTTCTGTGCCAGGCGTTGGGCTAGGGATTTTACCTAGGATATGTCATTTAATTCTCACTGACAACCCCAGGAGATAGTTCCTAGCCCTATTTTACAGTGAAGGAGACTGAAGCTTGCCACTGGCCTTCCACAACAGGATCTCCCTGATGCCAAAATTCATGTGCTTTCTTCTCATCATGTTAGAAAATCTTCAGCAGCTCAATGACCCAACAGAAGTTTATTGAGCACTTGTGTGCAAGACGTAGCATTGAGAGTTGTGTCCTGAGGAGAGCCCTTGGGGTGATATCAGAAGCCTCAGTTCCAAATTTACCACCACATGGACTCTCTGTGACCGATGGCAGGCTGCTTACTGTCTGAGGGTCACTGTAAAAGAAGTTTGAACCCAATCAGGATTTCTTCATCCTGGAGATTTTGCTTCTGTAGGCTCTGGGGTGAGGCTGGCTGGGTTTGGCACCTACCGGCTAAATGACCTCCTCCAGCTCTCCCAATATGAATCTTGGTATTGGGCAGGATTTGGATAGAGAAGGTTCTTGTCTGGGGCATGGGGAACTGTGTCTCCTGGTAGAGAGGCAACAGGGAAGAGAGGAGGGATTTTAGAGCCCTTGCAGGAATGGTGGGCTGGGTTCTCTCTGTCACCAACTCCCACCCCACCCTTTCCAGTAAGGGGCCAAAGCACTGTCACCAGCCTCAGGTTAGAGGATAAGCTAGAGTCTTGGTCACCTTACTTACTCTTCAGTCTAAAAAATGGAAGGAGAACAAGAACACCCAACTTCAGTCTTCTCTCTTTCCAATATGGAGTGGCAAAGTGCACAGGACTTGTCACTAAGAGCCTGCCTTCTCAATGATTAACCAAGTAATTTGGGGGAGATTGCTTGTCTTGATATCAGATGGAATGATCTCACCTATGGAGCCCTCTAATGCATGGTCACTCCTAAACTTTCTGGATGCTGTTAATTCCCATACTGAATCCTCTAGCCCTGACCTGTCCTGAGTACACATCACACACACTTCTGCTTGCCTGCATTGTGTTCCCTGCCTCAAGTACACAGGCTCCTCCCTTTCCATCAGGACCCTATTCACACCCAGTTGACTGAAATGGCACTTGTCTCCAGTAAGCTGAGTGGAGGAGAAGAGCACCGTATGGTACAATGTGATGATAGAGATGAGCACAGGATGCTGGTCAGGGAATCTGTCCCAGGGAAGCTGGGAGTTCAGACAAGGCTTCCTGTCAGGGGTGGTGTTTGAGCTGAAGGATGAAAATTAATTAGCCAGGCAGAGAACAGTGGGAAGAGTATTCCAAACCAAGGCAATAGCATGAATAAAAACAAAAGTGGAGGCAAAAAAAAAAATCCATGTGCATATAGAGGACAGGCAATTTAGTATAACTGCAGCTGTAACTTTCATCCGGGGGAACATATGCAGAGTCTCCAAGAAGGAATGTATAGTTTGAGAAGACATATGATCCAAATTGATTAGTTTTTAGACACAATCTTTATTTTAAAACCTCAGACAATGGAGGATATGTAATTTGATGTTTGTCGAAAGACATAGCTATATCCCATGAATGACAGAGAATCATTAAAGGGGTTTAAGCAGAAAATGGCACGATCCAACTTGCTTTTTAAAAAGATCCCCTTGCCAGTCATAGGAGTGGATTAGGAGGGAGAGAGATGAAGATAGGGAGATGAGTGAGGAAGTTACTGAAAGAAGGATGGGGAGGGCACCATCTTATCTTCTAATGCCCCATCAAATGCCACTTCCCTAAGGAAGTCTTCACCCAACTCTGCAGTCGATTCTGACCTTTTCTTGACTTCTACATCTCATAAAGGGTGGATATTCCAGGCCATTTCCAGGAGGCAGAATCATGGAGTCAGGCACTTATATAACCCAAGTGATAGAAGTTGCACCCCTTTATCCCCATTTTCAGCTTTTTAACTCTCAAGAAAGCTCTCCTTTCCTATAGGGCCACAACATAATGCCAGCACTCACCAATGAATGTGATAAGAGAGATACAATACCCATTTTATATTTTCCTTGTCAGGAGTCCAGCAAGCCTCCATCACATTCCATTCCATTCTATCATACACAGCCTTTCAGGGTTATCTCCCCAAAGTCCTCTCTTCATCATCTCTTCCTGCATAAAAACATCCATGGCTTCCCACTGCTTATTACACCTTCTGGGTTTCAAGGCTTTTCAAACCTGGCCCAACCTGGAGACAATGGGCTGTGGTGGAAGGAGGATGTACCTGGGAGCTGAGAAAACCAATGACTCAATTCCAACTCTGCCACCTATGGGATATTGAGCTGGCTACTTCATGTTTCCTTGACTCAGTTTCATCATCTATAACATGAAGATATAATTCCTACCTCATAGTATTGTTGGGAGGAATTATATCAGTGTCATTAAAGAACTTAATTCTATGACGAGCACTCAGGTCATTGGTAAATCTAGTTTAATTTTCCCCTGTTAAAATTTGCCCAACAAGGCCTATAATCTTATAAAAATTACAGAGAAAGTAAGCCTTTAAAGGAGTCAGAGAGAATATTTCAACCTGGGGTGGGAAATCAAGTTGGCTTCATGAGGAACATGTTTGAAGGACATAGAAAGATGGCTGAGTCAATAGCTGTGGTGAGCCTTACACTCTGTAGAGGAAATACAACTAAATCTATGACACAAAGTTGCTGGAAGGTGCCAGAGTATCATCCATGCCAGTTCAATATCATTGGTTCAGTTCTACAATGGTTTATCAAAGCTTATTTTGTGTCAAGCCCTGTGCATGCCTTTGGAGGACTTAATCCTAAGGAGCATGTGGTTTAGTACACAGACATGGAAACCCAAGTACAGCAATACTAGGATAAATACTGTTACAAATAAGTATAGGGTGCTATGGGAGCATGAAGGAAGGAGACCAAACCCAGTCTGAGGAGAAGGAAAGTCTTCTAGGAAGAAACAACACCTGAGTTGACTGTTGAAGGGCAATTCACCAGGCAAGGGCAGGCAGAAGGATGAGTTGGAATAGAGAGCATTACAAGTAAAAGGAACAGCATGAGCAAAAGTAGAAAATCAAAGCAGCCTGGTTTGTGGGTGGAACTACAAGACTTTGAGTTGAGTTGGTGTACAGGCTGGGGTGAGATGGCAAATGTTGGGGGATGAAGCTGAAGAGGTTGGCAGGAGCGCAATCGTGAAGGTCCGGTTTATGTTTCAGAACGTTCTTTCTGGCGATCCTTGGGGTGGTGAGACAAAAGCGGGTTAGTGTGGAGGCCAGTGTGAGGGTGGTTGCAAGATTCCAATTAAATGCAGTGAGGTCTAAACCAGGGTAGTGGCTATGAAGATACTAGAGATGTTAACCCACACCTCTCTTTTTTATTTCCCTGATATTTTACTATGAACATTTTCAAGCATTCAGAAAATCAAAGTAGTTATACAGTGAATACCCATATATTTACCATCTAGATTCTACAATCAGTGTTTTACTACATTTACTTTGTCAAATATATCTATCTATTCATCCCTCTATCCATCAACCCATCTTATTTTTTATGCATTTCAAAATTTGATACCTGTAACCCATTCTCTTAAACACTTCTGCATGCATGCCATAAACTAGAGTTCAATATATGTTTGTGATTCTTCTTTAGCTAAAATATTCACACAATGAATACAACTTTCACATACTTTAAGAGTATAATTTCATGTTTTGATAAATGTATATACCTGTGTAACCCACACCCCTATCAAGACACAGAACATTACCATCCACCCAGAAAGTTCCCACATGTCCCTTCCCAGTCACAGCCCTTCTCCCTGCCACAGTAGGTCTTGAGTTTGAAAGGGTAGGATTTGAAAATAGATGATCCAGGAGGAGAGTCTGGGTGGCTTCCCCTTTCAGCAAAGTCATGAAGGCAGGTAGCCATGGGGTATACACAAGCATTAGTAAACAAGCTTGGATGTATGGATGCCTTTCAACCTCCCTCCTCTCCCCCTCCTGAGCCTCATCTTTATGGGTCAATTCATGAAATGGTGAGGCAGAGAGGAATTGAGTCAAGAGACTGCCGGGCCCTCAGGAACTAACAATCTTGTGGGGGAGACAGAGAGAAACAGGATCACAATTCCATGTGACAGATGTTGAATGTTGCATTGTACCAGGGTCAGTGCTATAACAGAGGAAAGAGTGGAAAGTGAGATAAAACAACACAGAAGCTCCACAAGGGTTTGGGGTGTGTGTAGGTGGGGGGAGAGGGGAGAGATAAGGCGAGTGGCTCAGACTCTTGGGAGGGACTGGAGGACTCAAAGGAAAAAGGGAGGAAGAGTATTTAGGAGCCGTGAAAATTTACCTGGAGGTGAAAGGACTAAAATCTTGAATGATGTTGACTTTGATAATATGTGTCATAAACACAAAGCTATTTTAAGTTGCAAGTAACAGAAAATGCAAGTCAAGCATGGGACATTGGCTTATGTAACTGAAAAGCCTAAGAGTATGTGGATTTTAGGAACAGTTTAACCAGAGCTTTCGTATGTGTTAGCTTTGTCTTCAGGATATTTCTTCATGGTTAAAAGATGGCTGCACACAACAGCAAAAGAAAACATAAAAACAAAACAAAACAAAAAAAAAACGAAAAGACAACCTACAGAATGGGAGAAAATATTTGCAAATGATACGACAGACAAGGGCTTAATCTCCAAAATATACAAACAGCTCATACAACTCAACAGCAACAACAAAACCAAAGAACTAGGGACTTCCCTGGTGGCACAGTGGTTAAGAATCCGCCTGCAAAGGCAGGGACATGGGTTCAAGCCCTGGTCTGGGAAGATCCCACATGCTGTGGGGCAACTAAGCCCATGTGCCACAACTACTGAGCCTGCACTCTACAGCCCATGAGCCACAACTACTGAGCCCGCGTGCCACAACTACTGAAGCCCACACACCTAGAGCCTGTGCTCTGCAACAAGAGGAGCCACCGCAGTGAGAAGCCCATGCACCACAATGAAGAGTAGCCCCCACTTGCTGCAACTAGAGAAAGCCCACATGCAGCAACGAAGACCCAACATAGCCAAAAATAAAAATTTAAAAAACAACAACAAAAAACAACCCAATTGAGAAATGGGCAGAAGACCTTAACAGACATTTCTCCAAAGAAGACATACAGATGGGCAGTATGCACATGAAAATATGCTCAACATCACTAATTATTAGAGAAATAGAGAAATCAAGACTACAATGAGATACCACCTCACACCGGTCAGAATGGCCATCATTAAAATGTCTACAAATCACAAATGCTGAAGGAGGTGTGGAGAAAAGGGAACCCGCCTACACTGTTGTTGGGAATGTAAGTTGGTGCAGCCACTATGGAGAACAGTATGGATGTTCCTTAAAAAGCTAAAAAGAGGGTTACCATATGACCCAGCAATCCCACTCCTGGGCATATACCCGGACAAAACTATAATTCAAAAAGATACATACACCCCTATGTTCATAGCAGCACTATTCACAGTAGCCAAGACATGGAAACAACCTAAATGTCCATTGACAGATGAATGGATAAAGAAGATGTGGTACATATATACAATGGAATACTACTCAGCCATAAAAAAGAACGAAATAATGCCATTTGCAGCAACATGGATGGACCTAGAGATTATCATACTAAGTAAGTCAGAAAGAGAAAGACAAATACCATATGATATCACTTATATGTGGAATCTAAAATATGGCACAAATGAACCTATCTACAAAACAGAAACAGACTCACAGGGCTTCCCTGGTGGCACAGTGGTTAAGAATCTGCCTGCCAGTGCAGGAGACATGGGTTCAAGCCCTGGTCCGGGAAGATTCCACATGCTGCAGAGCAACTGAGCCCGTGTGCCACGACTACTGAGCCAGTGCTCTAGAGCCCTCGAGCCACAACTGCTGAGCCTGCATGCCACAACTACTGAAGCCTGCATGCCTAGAGCCCATGCTCTGCAACTAGAGAAAGCCCACGCACAGTGACGAAGACCCAATGCAGCCAAAAATAAATAAATAAATTTATTTTAAAATACCCCCCCACACACACACAGACTCACAGACATAGAGAACTTGTGGTTGCCAAGGGGGAGTGAGGTAGGGGAGGGAAGGACTGGGAGTTTGGGATTAATTAAAAAAAAAAAACAGTGGCGGCACACAACACAGTGCTTCCATTTGTGCTCATTTTTCATCTTATACATTCCCTTTAGTGAAGTGCCTGTTGAAGTCTTTTGATATTTTTTTATTGGGTTGTTTGTTTTCTTGCTATTGAGCTTTGAGAGCCTTTTATATATGTAGGATACAAATTCTTTGTGGGATATGTGATTTGCAAATATTTTCTCCCAGTCTGTAGATTCTCTTTTTATTCTCTTATCAGTATCTTTTGCTGAGCAACAGTGTTTAATTTTGATAAATTCCAATTTTATTTATTTTATGGATCGTCATGTTTAAGAATTATTTGACTAACCCTAGGTCATGAAAATTTTCTCCTATGTTACCTTCTAGAAGTTTTATGTTTTACATTTAGATCTATGATCAATTTTGAGATACTTTTTGTATACTGTAAGAGGTTTAGGTCAAAGTTCTTTTTTTGCCCATGAGGTGTTCAATTGTACCAACATCACTTGTTGAAAAAACTGTCTCTGTTGAATTGCTTTTGTCCCTTTGTCAAAAATCAGGTAGCCGTACTTGTGTGGGTCTATTTCTGTAATCTCTAGTCTGTCCCATTAATCTTATGCTTCTGTACTTCCACCAATACCACACTGTTTTGATTGTAGCTATATAGTAACCCTTAATATCAAATAGAGTTATTCCTCCCACTCCATTCTTCTTTTTCAAAATGGTTGAGCTATTCTAGGGCCTGTGCCTTTTCATATAAATTTTAGAATAAGCTTTTCTGTGCCTACACATACCTTGCTGGTATTTTGAAAGAAATTACATTGAATCTATAGACCAATTTGGAGAGAACTGACATGTTGAGGATTTTTAAATATTTTTAGATTTTTATATAATTTTAAATTGAAGTATAATAAGTATAATATACATAAATAGAAGGGCACAAATTCAAAATGTACAGATTAAGGAATTGTCATAAAGTGAACACCTCCCTGTAATCATTACCCAGTTCAAGAAATATGATGAGTAGCACCAAGGAGATTGTGTCTTAACACAAAAGAGATAAGAGATGAGCTCTTGAGATGAAGAGTCCCTTAAAGAGCTATACCCTCAAGGAAAAGGATGAGAAAATAGCCTTCCTACTGGCATAAGGACACAATGAGGCAGCTTGTCTGTCTTGACTTGGGCTTTGGATGGGGGACAACTTTTTCTTAACTGTGTAACTGAGCTTCACATGTGTTTGTGGTTCAAGCCCATACTACTTACATGGGCTGAGAACCTACAACTTGTAAAATTAACAGAAAAACTGATCTCTCTGGGGGATCTGACAAAAGCAAACACCAAACCTCAGTATGAACAAGCTTGCAAGCCAGGCTGAACAGGAATTTCATAGATAAAACCCAGTTGAATGTGAACAAAATAATCCACAATAAGCAATAGTCATCAAA
Source organism: Mesoplodon densirostris (assembly GCF_025265405.1). Classification (NCBI taxonomy): domain Eukaryota; kingdom Metazoa; phylum Chordata; class Mammalia; order Artiodactyla; family Ziphiidae; genus Mesoplodon; species Mesoplodon densirostris. Next base: position 91,137,993 of record NC_082681.1, read on the forward strand.
CAACAAACAGTAGGATTAAACCTTTATGAACTTCAGATAATTGAAGAATCTAAGAGTTAATTATGTTAAATTTGATTAAGAACATAAAAGAAGAAATAAAAAAACATAAAAGTACAAACACCATTTTTAAAAAGAGTAGGCAGATTTGAAAAAAGAACTAAAGCTGACTTCTAGAAATGAAAAATGCAGTAATTGAAAATTAAAACTCAGTGAATGAGTGAAACAGATTAGATACTGTTGAAGAGATCATTTAATTGGAACACAGATCGGAAATTACTCAGCAGATAGCAACATAGAGTTAAAGAGAGAAAAAAGAGGCTAGGATATATGGAGGACAGAATGAGAAGGTCTCACAAAGGATTAATTGGAGTTGCAGAAGGAATAAATAGGTGGGAAAGAGGGGGAAGGTAATATACAACTGCCAACTCAACATTTTCACTTGGAAATATCTCCAAAATGTAACGCATGATCTTCCCTCCTCAAAACTGTTTCTCGGGCCTCCCTGGTGGCGCAGTGGTTGAGAGTCCGCCTGCCGATGCAGGGGACGCGGGTTCGTGCCCCGATCCCGGAGGATCCCACATGCCGCGGAGCGGCTGGGCCCGTGAGCCATGGCCGCGGAGCCTGTGTGTCCGGAGCCTGTGCTCCGCAACGGGAGAGGCCACAGCAGTGAGAGGCCCGCGTACAGCAAAAAAATAAATAAAAAAACTGTTTCTCTCCTGGTCTCCCTCATATTAGTAGATGGCAACTTCATCCTTTCAGTTGCTCAAGGCAAAAACCTTAGGTAGTCCTTGATTCACCTCTTTCACACCCCATATCCAAGCTGTAGGCAAATCCCACTGGCTTTCCTTCAAAGTATTTCCAAAATCTGTCCACTTTTCACCATCTCCACTGCTACCACCTTGGCCAGAACCATCATCATTTCTCACCTGGAAAATTACAGTAGCCTCCTAACCCATCTCGCTGTTTCCTCCATTGCTTCTCTATAATCTAATTTCAACATGGTATCAAGAGAGATCTTTTTAAAAATATAAGTCAGAGACTTCCACTTGAGAGAAAATGGAGAAGACATACTTTTCTCTGTTCCATCCACTAAATACAACTTGGGTATTACATATAAACAAACACAAGACTTTGAAAGGCAGAGAGAAGGCAGATCAGCTACGGGCATTGACACCTGAGAAACAGCACAGTGATAAGTTCCTTGGTTTGTTTGTGTTTTGTTTTGTTTTGCCTCATACATCCAGACTGGATACTGGAGAAGCTGGCAATCCACAAACACCAACAGATGCAGACAGCAAAAGATCCAAGAAAAGCCTGCTTTCTCTAGCTAAAGGATCCATAAAGGGGTAACCTAGAAACAGAGAAATCTTTTAGACGATGACCATTTTACTCCAGCCAATCGCAGAAAAACTGTGGCTCTACCCCTACCCTCACCAATAAAGACTGAGTGAAGAGCCTAGACTCTTTGTGGGCTGTGATGAGAGGCTCCAACCTTCAACATGGTGGTGTCAGAGAAAGCCAAGTGGAGAACCTGGATTTCCACTCCCACCTAGCAGTAATGTTGTGGCACCCTAATTTCCCTTATCAGAGTCTTCTCAGAAGAGGCCAGCTCCAACAAAAGATTTAACTAAGGTCCAGAGTCTGATAACAATACCCAAGTGTCCAAGTTTCAATTTAAAAAAGCACTTGTACTAAGAACCAAGAAAAGATCTCAAATTGACTAAGAAAAGACAATCAACAGATACTAACAGCAAGATGAAACAGATGATTGGATCTTCTGACAAGTGTAAAAGAACCATTATAAAAATGCTCAACAAGCAATTACAAACCCACTTGATATAAATGAAAAAGAAAAGTCACAGCAAAGCAATAGAAGATATAAAGAAGAAAATGAAAATTTTAGAACTAAAATGTTAAATAACTAAAATTAAAAACTCAATGGAGGGAGTTCCCTGGTGACCTAGTGGTTAGGATTCCGGGCTTTCACTGCTGTGGCCTGGGTTCAATCACTGGTCAGGGAACTGAGGTCCCACAAGCCATGCAGCGTGCCAAAAAACTCAAACCAAAACAAACAAATAACTCCATGGATGGATTCAACAGCAGAGAAGACAAATGAGAAAATAATCAGAGAACTTGAAGATAGAACAATAGAAATGACCCAGTCTGACCACAGCTCCTGGAACTGATAGGTGACTTCAGCAAGGCTACAGGATACAAGATCAACATACAAAAAAATCAACTGTATTTCTGTATACTAACAATCAATACCTGGAAGCTGAAATTAAGATTATGTAAATTTAAAATGTACAATCACTTAAAAATGCAATACTTACATGTAAATCTAACAAAACATGTATAGGACTTGTATGCTAAAAATACAAAATGCTGATGAAAGAAATCAAAGAAGATCTAAATAAACAGAGGCAGTTTGTGCTCATTGATTAGAAGACCCTACATAACAAAGATATCAGTTCTCCCCTATTGATATATAAGTTTAATACGATTTCTGTCAAAGCTCCCAGCAAGATTTTTTTTTGTAGTTAGACAAGATTATTCTATTTGTATGGAAAGGCAAAGGAACTAGAATAACTACAGTGGGTTGAATGTTGTCCCCACCTCCCACAAAGATATGTTCACTTCCTAACCCACAAAGCCTGTGAATGTGACTCTATTCAGTAAAAGGATCCTTGCAATTGTGATTAATTTAAGGATCTTGAGATGAGAGCATCATGGATTACCTGAATGAGCCCTAAATGCAATTACAACTATCCTTATAAGAGACAGAAGAGAAGACACAGACACAACGGATAAGGCTACTTGAAGATGGATGCAGAGATTGGAGTTATGCAGCCACAAGGCAAAAAACACCTGGAGCCACCAGAAACTGGAAGAGGAAAAGGATTCTCCCCTAGAGCCTTTGGAGGGAGGGCCAACACCTTGATTTCAGACATCTGGTCTCCAGGACTGTAAGAGAATAAATTTCCATTGTTTTAAGCCACCAAGTTTGTGATAGATAATTTGTTATGGCAGCCCTAGGAAACTAATAAAACAGCTAAAACAATTATGGAAAAGGAAAAAAAGTGGGAAGAATCACTCTACTTGGCTTTAACACATTGTATAGCCACAGTGATTATGACTGTGGTTTCAGTGGAGAGATAGACACAGAGATCAATGGAACAGATAGAGAACACAGAAATAGGTAACCTATCTACACACAAATACAGCCAACTCATTTTTTTGGACAAAGGTGCAAAAACAATTTAATGGAGGAAAGATAGTCTTTTCAACAAAAAGGTGCTAGAGCAATTAGATATCTATAGGGGAAAAGTGAACCTTGACCTAGACTTCACACCTTATGTAGAAATTAACACAAAATGGGTCATAAATTTAAATGTAAACATAAAATTATAAAACCCTCATAAGATAATGTATGAGAAATCTTTGGGACCTAGGGCTTGGTGAAGAGTTTTTAGACATGACACCAAAAACAGAAAAGAAAAAAATTTGATAAATTGGACTTCATTAACATTTTGCTCTAAGACCCTGTTAAAAGGCAAACTAAAGACTGGGAGAAAATATTTGCAAATCACAAATCTGACAAGGGACTCATATCTAGAATATATATAGAACAACCAAAACTCAATATTAAACAAACAACCTAATTAGAAAATTGGTAAAAAAACAAAAAAAAGACATTTCACTGAAGAGGATATATGGATGACAAATAAGCATGAGAAAATATGTCCAATGTCATTAGCCATTAGGGAAACGCAAATTGTGCCTATGTTGGGACATCTCTACACACCTACTAGAACAGCTAAAATAAAAAATAATGATAGTGCCAAATGCTGGCAAAACTGAGGTGAAACTGGATCTGTCATACATTGCTGGTGGGAATGTAAAATTGTACAGCCACCCTGGAAAACAGCTTTTCAGTTTCCTAAAAAACTAAACATACACTTACCATATGACCCAGGAATTTTGACTCCTAAGCATTTACCCTAACAAAATGAAAATATGTCTGCACAAAAATCTGTACCCATATGTTCATAACAGCTTTATTTGTAATAGCCAAACACTGGAAATGAACTTTTGATATACACAAATTGTATGGGCCTTAAGGGCATTATGTTGAGTGGAAAAAGCCAGTCACACACTGTATGTCAATAGATAAATGGTTAAACAAACTGTGGTACATCCATGCCATTGAATACTATTCAGCAACCTAAAGCAGTAAACTATTGGTGCATGCAAAAACTTGGATGGGTTCCAGGGTCATTATGCTGAATGAAAAAGTCCAATCTTAAAATGTGATGTGCTGTATGATTCCATTTTTATAATGCTCTGGAAATGACAAAATTATAGAAATGGAAAAAAAAGATTATTACTGGTTGGTAAGGATTAGGGATGGTGGCAGGGAAAGCGGGAAGTACAACTACAAAGGGGAAGCATGAGGGAGATCTGTATGGCAATGGAATAGTTCTGTATCTTGATTGTGGTGGTTACATGAATCTACACATGATAAAATGACATAGAATGATACACAAGACAATGCAAAAAGTGTCAAATTCCTGGTTACACACACAGAGTACAATATAATGTTGTATCATAATTATGTAAGATTCATCCATTACAGGAAACTGGTGAGCACAAGACCTTCTGAACTATCTTTGCAATAGTCTTTAAAATTTCAAAATTAAAAGTTTAAAAATATAAGTCAAATCATATCATTCCTCAGCTCAAAATCCTGCAGTGATTCCTTATCTTACTCAGAGTAAAAGTCCAATTCCTTAGATCCCTTACTTGTTGCACCTGTCAACTCTCTGACCTCTTCTTCCACTCTCCCTTCATGCACTCTAGTCAAGCCACACTGACCTCCTTGCTGTTCCTTGAAATTGCCAGGAATACTCCTGCCCTTGCTTTAGCTAGAAATTTATAAACATCAGTTCTGGGGATTTTTCTTTACTTTTTGATCATTTCTTTCCTTTTCTCCTGTTCTTTCTGGAATCCCTTTTATTTGGAAATTAGCTCTTCTGGTCTGGACCTCTTGTTTCTTCTTCTTTTTTTTTTTCCTTTTTTTTATTAGTTTCTGCTTTATAACAAAGTGAATCAGTCATACATATACATCTGTTCCCACATCCTCTCCCTCATGCATCTCCCTCCCTCCCACCCTCCCCATCCCTCCCCTCCAGGCAGTCACAAAGCACCGAGCTGATCTCCCTGTGCTCTGCGGCTGCTTCCCACTATCTATCTACCCTACGTTTGGTAGTGTATATATGTCCATGCCTCTCTTTCGCTTTGTCACAGCTTACCCTTCCCCCTCCCCATATCCTCAAGTCCATTCTCAAGTAGGTCTGTGTCTTTATTCCCGTTTTACCCCTAGGTTCTTCATGACATTTTTTTTCTTATATTCCATATATATGTGTTAGCATATGGTATTTGTCTTTCTCTTTCTGACTTACTTCACTCTGTATGACAGACTCTAGGTCTATCCACCTCATTACAAATAGCTCAGTTTTGTTTCTTTTTATGGCTGAGTAATATTCCATTGTATATATGTGCCACATCTTCTTTATCCATTCATCCGATGATGGACACTTAGGTTGTTTCCAGCTCCGGGCTATTGTGAATAGAGCTGCAATGAACATTTTGGTACATGTCTCTTTTTGAATTATGGTTTTCTCAGGGTATATGCCTAGTAGTGGGATTGCTGGGTCATATGGTAGATCTATTTTTAGTTTTTTAAGGAACCTCCATACTGTTCTCCATAGTGGCTGTACCAATTCACATTCCCACCAGCAGTGCAAGAGGGTACCCTTTTCTCCACACCCTCTCCAGCATTTATTGTTTCTAGATTTCTTGATGATGGCCATTCTGACTGGTGTGAGATGATATGTCATTGTGGTTTTGATTTGCATTTCTCTAATGATTAATGATGTTGAGCATTCTTTCATGTGTTTGTTGGCAGTCTGTATATCTTCTTTGGAGAAAGGCCTATTTAAGTCTTCTGCCCATTTTTGGATTGGGTTGTTTGTTTTTTTGCTATTGAGCTGCATGAGCTGTTTATAAATTTTGGAGATTAATCCTTTGTCAGTTGCTTCATTTGCAAATATTTTCTCCCATTCTGAGGGTTGTCTTTTCGTCTTGTTTATGGTTTCCTTTGCTGTGCAAAAGCTATGAAGTTTCATTAGGTCCCATGTGTTTATCTTTGTTTTTATTTCCATTTCTCTAGGAGGTGGGTCCAAAAGGATCTTGCTGTGATTTATGTCATAGAGTGTTCTACCTATGTTTTCCTCTAAGAGTTTGATAGTTTCTGGCCTTACATTTAAGTCTTTAATCCATTTTGAGCTTATTTTTGTGTATGGTGTTAGAAAATGATCTAATCTCATACTTTTACATGTCCCTGTCCAGTTTTCCCAGCACCACTTATTGAAGAGGCTGTCCTTTCTCCACTGTACATTCCTGCCTCCTTTATCAAAGATAAGTTGGCCATATGTGCGTGGGTTTATCTCTGGGCTTTCTATCCTGATCCACTGATCTATCTTTCTGTTTTTATGCCAGTACCACACTGTCTTAATTACTGTAGCTTTGTAGTATAGTCTGAAGTCAGGGAGCCTGATTCCTCCAGCTCCTTTTTTGTTCTCAAGATTGCTTTGGCTATTCGGGGTCTTTTGTTTTTCCAAACAAATTTTGAAATTTTTTGTTCTAGTTCTGTGAAAAATGCCAGTGGTAGTTTGATAGGGATTGCATTGAATCTGTAGATTGCTTTGGGTAGTAGAGTCATTTTCACAATGTTGATTCTTCCAATCCAGGAGCATGGTATATCTCTCCATCTGTTTGTATCATCTTTAATTTCTTTCATCAGTGTCTTATAATTTTCTGCATACAGGTCTTTTGTCTCCTTAGGTAGGTTTATTCCTAGATATTTTATTCTTTTTGTTGCAATGGTAAATGGGAGTGTTTTCTTTGTTTCATTTTCAGATTTTTCATCATTAGTGTACAGGAATGCCAGAGATTTCTGTACATTAATTTTGTAACCTGCTACTTTACCAAATTCATTGATTAGCTCTAGTAGTTTTTCGGTAGCATCTTTAGGATTCTCTATGTATAGTATCATGTCATCTGCAAACAATGACAGCTTTACTTCTTCTTTTCCGATTTGGATTCCTTTTATTTCCTTTTCTTCTCTGATTGCTGTGGCTAAAACTTCCAAAACTAGGTTGAATAAGAGTGGTGAGAGTGGGCAGCCTTGTCTTGTTCCTGATCTTAGTGGAAATGGTTTCAGTTTCTCACCATTGAGGACAATGTTGGCTGTGGGTTTGTCATATATGGCCTTTATTATGTTGAGGAAAGATCCCTCTATGCCTACTTTCTGCAGGGTTTTTATCATAAAAGGGTGTTGAATTTTGTCGAAAGCTTTCTCTGCATCTATTGAGATGATCATATGGTTTTTCTCCTTCAACTTGTTAATATGGTATATCACATGGATTGATTTGCGTATATTGAAGAATCCTTGCATTCCTGGAATAAACCCCACTTGATCATGGTGTATGATCCTTTTAATGTGCTGTTGGATTCTGTTTGCTAGTATTTTGTTGAGGATTTTTGCATCTATGTTCATCAGTGATATTGGCCTGTAGTTTTCTTTCTTTGTGACATCCTTGCCTGGTTTTGGTATCAAGGTGATGGTGGCCTCATAGAATGAGTTTGGGAGTGTTCCTTCCTCTGAAATTGTTTGGAAGAGTTTGAGAAGGATGGGTGTTAGCTCTTCTCTAAATGTTTGATAGAATTCGCCTGTGAAGCCATCTGGTCCTGGGCTTTTGTTTGATGGAAGATTTTTAATCACAGTTTCAATTTCAGTGCTTGTGATTGGTCTATTCATATTTTCTATTTCTTCCTGAGTCAGTCTTGGCAGGTTGTGCATTTCTAAGAATTTGTCCATTTCTTCCAGGTTGTCCATTTTATTGGCATAGAGTTGCTTGTAGTAATCTCTCATGATCTTTTGTATTTCTGCAGTGTCAGTTGTTACTTCTCGTTTTTCATTTCTAATTCTATTGATTTGAGTCTTCTCCCTTCTTTTCTTGATGAGTCTGGCTAATGGTTTGTCAATTTTGTTTATCTTCTCAAAGAACCAGCTTTTAGTTTGGTTTATCTTTGCTATCGTTTCCTTCATTTCTTTTTCATTTATTCCTGATCTGATCTTTATGTTTTCTTTCCTTCTGCTAGCTTTGGGGGTTTTTTGTTCTTCTTTCTCTAATTGCTTTAGGTGCAGGGTCAGGTTGTTTGCTCGAAATGTTTCCTGTTTCTTAAGGTGGGATTGTATTGCTATAAACTTCCCCCTTAGAACTGCTTTTGCTGCATCCCATAGGTTTTGGGTTGTCGTGTCTGCATTGTCATTTGTTTCTAGGTATTCTTTAATTTCCTCTCTGATTTCTTCAGTGATCACTTCGTTATTGAGTAGTGTATTGTTTAGCCTCCATGTGTTTGTATTTTTTACAGATCTTTTCCTGTAATTGATGTCTAGTCTCATAGCATTGTGGTCGGAAAAGATACTTGATACAATTTCAATTTTCTTAAATTTACCAAGGCTTGATTTGTGACCCAAGATATGATCTATCCTGGAGAATGTTCCATGAGCACTTGAGAAAAATGTGTATTCTGTTGTTTTTGGATGAAATGTCCTATAAATATCAACTAAGTCCATCTTGTTTAATGTATCATTTAAAGCTTGTGTTTCCTTATTTATTTTCATTTTGGACGATCTGTCCATTGGTGAAAATGGGGTGTTAAAGTCCCCTACTATGATTGTGTTACTGTCGATTTCCCCTTTTATGGCTGTTAGTATTTGCCTTATGTATTGAGGTGCTCCTATGTTGGGTGCATAAATATTTACAATTGTTATATCTTCTTCTTGGATCGATCCCTTGATCATTATGTAGTGTCCTTCTTTGTCTCTTCTAATAGTCTTTATTTTAAAGTCTATTTTGTCTGATATAAGAATTGCTACTCCAGCTTTCTTTTGATTTCCATTTGCATGGAATATCTTTTTCCATCCCCTTACTTTCAATCTGTATGTGTCTTTAGGTCTGAAGTGGGTCTCTTGTAGACAGCATATATATGGGTCTTGTTTTTGTATCCATTCAGCCACTCTGTGTCTTTTGGTGGGAGCATTTAGTCCATTTACATTTAAGGTAATTATTGATATGTATGTTCCTATTCCCATTTCCTTAATTGCTTTGGGTTCGTTATTGTAGGTATATTCCTTCTGTTGTGTTTCTTGCCTAGAGAAGTTCCTTTAGCATTTGTTGTAAAGCTGGTTTGGTGGTGCTGAACTCTCTCAGCTTTTGCTTGTCTGTAAACGTTTTAATTTCTCCATCAAATCTGAATGAGATCCTTGCTGGGTAGAGTAATCTTGGCTGCAGTTTTCTCTCCTTCATCACTTTAATTATGTCCTGCCACTCCCTTCTGGCTTGTAGAGTTTCTGCTGAGAGATCAGCTGTTAACCTGATGGGGATTCCCTTGTGTGTTATTTGTTGTTTTTCCCTTGCTGCTTTTAATATGATTTCTTTGTGTTTAATTTTTGACAGTTTGATTAATATGTGTCTTGGTGTATTTCTCCTTGGATTTATTCTGTATGGGACTCTCTGTGCCTCCTGGACTTGATTAACTATTTCCTTTCCCATATTGGGGAAGTTTTCAACTATAATCTCTTCAAATATTTTCTCAGTCCCTTTCTTTTTCTCTTCTTCTTCTGGAACCCCTATAATTCGAATGTTGGTGCGTTTAATGTTGTCCCAGAGGTCTCTGAGACTGTCCTCTGTTCTTTTCATTCTTTTTTCTTTATTTTGCTCTGCATCAGTTATTTCCACTATTTTATCTTCCACCTCACTTATCCGTTCTTCTGCTTCAGTTATTCTGCTATTGATCCCATCTAGAGTATTTTTTATTTCATGTATTGTGTTTTTAATCGATGCTTGATTCATCTTTAGTTCTTCTAGGTCCTTGTTAACTGTTTCTTGCATTTTGTCTATTCTATTTCCAAGATTTTGGATCATCTTTACCATCATTATTCTGAATTCTTTTTCAGGTAGACTGCCTATTACCTCTTCATTTGTTAGGTCTGGTAGGTTTTTATCTTGCTCCTTCACCTGCTGTGTGTTTTTCTGTCTTCTCATTTTGCTTATGTTACTGTGTTTGGGGTCTCCTTTTTGCAGGCTGCAGATTCGTAGTTCCCGTTGTTTTTCGTGTCTGACCCCAGTGGCTAAGGTTGTTTCAGTAGGTTGTATAGGCTTCCTCGTGGGGGGGACTAATGCCTGTGTTCTGATGGTTGAGGCTCGATCTTGTATTTCTGGTAGACAGGTCCACGTCTGGTGGTGTGTTTTGGGGTGCCTATGGCCTTATTATGTTTTTAGGTAGCTTCTCTGCTAATGGGTGGGGTTGTGTTCCTGCCTTGCTAGTTGCTTGGCATAGGGTGACCAGCACTGTAGCTTGCTGGTCGTTGACTGAAGCTGGGTGCTGGTGTTGGGATGGAGATCTCTGGGAGATTTTCGCTGCTTGATATTATGTGGAGCTGGGAGGTCTCTTGTGGACCCGTGTCCTGAAGTTGGCTCTCCCACTTCAGAGGCACAGCACTGGCTCCTGGCTGCAGCACCAAGAGCCTTTCATCCACCCAGCTCAGAATAACAGGGAGAAAAAGCAGAAAGAAAGAATTAGTAGAAGAAAGAAAGAGAGAGGGAAAGAAAGGAAGAAGGGAAGAAAGGAAGGAAGGAAGAAAGAAAGAAAGAAAGGAGGGAGGGAGTGAGGAAGGATGGAAAGAAAGAAGGAAAGAAAGGAGGGAGGGAGGGAGGAATGAAAGCAAAAGGAAGAGTGAATGGAAGAAGGGAGGGAGGGAGGGAGGAAGGAAAGAAAGAAAGAAAGACAGGAGGGAGGGAGGGAGGAAGGAAAGAAAAAGAAAGTGGAAAGAAGAAGGGTGGAAGGGAGGGAGGAAAGAAAAAGAAAGAAGGAAAGGAAGAGCAGAGGGAGGGAGGGAGGAAGGGAAGGTAGGAAAAAAAGAAAGAGCAGGTAAAGTAAAATAGAATAAAGTATGAAATATAGTAGCGTTATTAAAATTAGAAAGTAATTATTGAAAAAAAAAAAAACGGACCGATAGAACCCTGGGACATATGGTGGAAGCAAAGCTATACAGAGAGAATCTTACACAGAAGATTACACATACACATTCACAAAAAGAGAGCAGGGGGAAAAATCAAAAATCTTGCTCTCCAAGCCCACCTCCTCAATTTGGGATAATTCGTTGTAAAAAGAGGAAAAGGGCAAGACGTCTGAAATCTTGCTCTCTAAATCCACCTCCTTACTTTGGAATAATTCGTTGTAAAAAGAGGAAAAGGGGGGAAAGTCTTAAATCTTGTCCTCAAAGTCCACTTCCTCAATTTGGGATGATTCGCTGTCCATTCATGCACTCCACACACGCAGGGCACATCAAATGGACCGTGGAGCTTTAATCCGCTGCCTCCGAGGCTGCAGAGAGATTTCCCTGACTCTGCTCTCACAGCTCCCGGGTCTCAGCCTTGGACCTGGCCCCGCCTCTGTGCGTACGTCGCCGGAGGGCGTCCGTTCTTCGCTCAGACAGGACGGGTTTAAAGGAGCCGCTGATTCGGGGGCTCTGGCTCACTCATGCAGAGGGGAGGGAGGGGCGCACAGTGTGGGGCGGGCCTGCGGCGGCAGAGGCCGGCGTGACGTTGCAGCTGCCCGTGGCGCTCCGTGCGCTTTCCCGGGAAAGCCGTCCCCGGGTCTCGGGACCCAGGCAGTGGCGGGGTGCACAGGTCCCCCGGAAGGCGGGGCGGACAGCGACCCGCGCTCGCACACAGGCCCCGCGGCTGCGGCGGCGGCGGGCGGCGGCAGGCGGCGGCGTTGGCGGGCCGCAGCGGCGGCGGGCGGCGGCAGGCGGCGGCGTTGGCGGGCCGCGGCGGCGGCGGCGGCGGCGTTGGCGGGCCGCGGCGGCGGCGGGCGGCGGCGGGCGGTGGGCGTTGGCGGGCCGCGGCGGCGGCCCACGCCCGTCTCCGAGGTCCACGCCTTACCCGCGGCTCGCGCCTGTCTCCGGCGCTTCCCTAAGCAGCCCTTTTAATGCCCTCTCCTCGCACACCAGTAAACGAAAGTGAAAGTGAAAAAAGACTCTTGCCTCTTCAGCAACTCCAGACCCTTTCCCCGGACTCCCTCCGGGCTAGCCGTGGTGCACTAACCCCTTCAGGCTCTCTTCCTGCCGCCAGCCCCAGTCCTCTCCCTGCGCTCCGACTGAAAGCCGATACCCAAGCCTCAGCTCCCAGCCCCGCCCGCCACGGCGGCCGAGCAGACAAGCCTCTCGGGCTGGTGTGTGCCTGAGGGCACCGATCCTCTGTGCCGGAATCTCTCCGCCTTGCCCTCCACACCCCTGTTGCTGTGCTCTCCTCCGCTACTCCGAAGATTTCCCCCTCCGCCACCTGCAGTCTCCGCCCGCGAAGGGGCTTGCAGTGTGTAGAAACCTTCCCTCCTTCACGGCTCCCTCCCACTGGTGCAGGTCCCGTCCCTATCCTATTGTCTCTGTTTATTCTTTTTTTTCTTTTGCCCTACCCAGGTATGTGGGGAGTTTCTTGCCTTTTAGGGGGTCTGAGGTCTTCTGTCAGCGTTCAGTAGGTGTTCTGTAGGAGTTGATCCACGTGTAGATGAATTTCTGATGTATCTGTGGGGAGGAAGGTGATCTCCACGTCTTACTCTTCCGCCATCTTCCTCCGGGCTCCCCCTCTTGTTTCTTCTTGTTCCTTTCCTAATCCTCTAACTCTCTCTCTCTCCCTCACTCCTTCCCTTCCATGCCCCCCCATATTAATTAATTATTTGTATTTACTTCCTGGAAGATTTCTTCAAACATATCATCCAAACCTTCCAACAAGTTTTTCATTTCTGCTAATGTATTTTTAATTTCCAAGAGCATATTTTCTGTTGTTTTAAAAATTGTGTTCTGTTCTTGTTTCGTGAATATATTATCTTCTGAGAAATGGTTAATAGTTTTTAAAAGAGGTTTCCTCTTACTGCGTAGTTTCCTTCAAGTTTCTTCTCATCCCTCTTTATCTTTCATGTTAGAGACTTTACTCAGGAGAATAATAATCTATTCGAACATGTTCTCTTAACTCCCTGTTGCAATATAGGATTACTAATCTCAATTATACCTAGAGTTCCCCATTCCAGAGACCCTGTTTTACCCTCTTCTAAAAGTAATCATTGAGTCTTTTTGCCAGGATACAGGAGATAAATCACCCAGTTTACAGAATGAGGAGGGGATCTGGAAATCTAAATGCTTCTTAAACAGACTTTCATGCAAACCTTCTCTTTTTAGCCCCACTTTCATTACCACTTCCAGAAGTATCTGAAGTATCCGATGACCCTTTCTACAAAAATAAAAAAAGCCAATCCTAAATTCATATGGAATTGCAGGGTACCACAAATAGCTAAAATAATCGTGACAAGAGCAAAGTCGGAACTTACCTATTTTAAAACATAAAGCTACAGTAATGAAAATAGTGTGGAACTGGCATAAATATGGATATATAGACCAATGAAATAGAACTTAGAATCCATAAATAAACCCATGCATATATGGTTAATTGATTTTTTAACATCTTTATTGGAGAATAATTGCTTTACAATGGTGTGTTAGTTTCTGCTTTATAACAAAGTGAATCAGTTATACATATACATATGTTCGCACATCTCTTCCCCCTTGCATCTCCCTCCCTCTCACCCTCCCTATCCCACCCCTCTAGGTGGTCACAAAGCACCGAGCTGATCTCCCTGTGCTATGCAGCTGCTTCACACTAGCTATCTATTTTACGTTTGGTAGTGTATATATGTCTGTGCCACTCTCTCACTTTGGCACAGCTTACCCTTCCCCCTCCCCATATCCTCAAGTCCATGCTCTAGTAGGTCTGTGTCTTTATTCCTGTCTTACCCCTAGGTTCTTCACGACATTTTTCTTTCTTAGATTCCATATATATGTGTTAGCATACGGTATTTGTCATTCTCTTTCTGACTAACTTCACTCTGTATGATAGACTCTAGGTCCATCCACCTCACCACAAATAACTCAATTTCATTTCTTTTTATGGCTGAGTAATATTCCACTGTATATATGTGCCACATCTTCTTCATCCATTCATCCGATGATGGACACATAGGTTGCTTCCATCTCCTGGCTATTGTACATAGAGCTGCAATGAACCTTGTGGTACATGACTCTTTTTGAATTATCGTTGTCTCAGGGTGTATACCCAGTAGTGGGATTGCTGGGTCATATGGTAGTTCTATTTTTAGTTTTCTAAGGAACCTCCATACTGTTCTCCATAGTGGATGTACCAATTCACATTCCCACCAGCCGTGCAAGAGGGTTCCCTTTTCTCCACACCCTCTCTAGCATTTATTGTTTGTAGATTTTTTGATGATGGCCATTCTGACCAGTGTGAGAGGATATCTCATTGTAGCTTTGATTTGCATTTCTCTAATGATTAATGATGTTGAGCATTCTTTCATGTGTTTGTTGGCAATCAGTATATCTTCTTTGGAGAAATCTCTATTTAGGTCTTCTGCCCGTTTTTGGATTGGGTTGTTTGTTTTTTTGTTATTGAACTGCATGAGCGGCTTGTAAATATTGGAGATTAATCCTTTGTCAGTTGCTTCATTTGCAAATATTTTCTCCCATTCTGAGGGTTGTCTTTTGGTCTTGTTTATGGTTTCCTTTCCTGTGCAAAAGATTTTAAGTTTCATTAGGTCCCATGTTTTTATTTTTGTTTTTATTTCCATTTCTCTAGGAGGTGGGTCCAAAAGGATCTTGCTGTGATTTATGTCATAGAGTGTTCTGCCTATGTTTTCCTCTAAGAGTTTGATAGTTTCTAGCCTTACTATAGGTCTTTAATCCATTTTGAGCTTATTTTTGTGTATGGTGTTAGGGAGTGTTCTAATCTCCTACTTTTATATGTACCTGTCCAGTTTTCCCAGCACCACTTATTGAAGAGGCTGTCCTTTCTCCACTGTACATTCCTGCCTCCTTTATCAAAGATAAGGTGACCATATGTGCGTGGGTTTATGTCTGGGCTTTCTATCCTGTTCCATTGATCTATCTTTCTGTTTTTGTGCCAGTACCACACTGTCTTGATTACTGTAGCTTTGTAGTATAATCTGAAGTCAGGGAGCCTGATTACTCCAGCTCCGTTTTTATTTCTCAAGATTGCTTTGACTATTCGGGGTCCTTTGTGTTTCCATACAAATTGTGAAATTTTTTGCTCTAGTTCTGTGAAAAATGCCAGTGGTAGTTTGATAGGGATTGCATTGAATCTGTAGATTGCTTTGGGTAGTAGAGTCATTTTCACAATGTTGATTCTTCCAATCCAAGAACATGGTATATCTCTCCATCTGTTGGTCTCATCCTTACTTTCTTTCATCAGTGTCTTATAATGTTCTGCATACAGGTCTTTTGTCTCCTTAGGTAGGTTTATTCCTACATATTTTATTCTTTTTGTTGCAATGGTAAATGGGAGTGTTTTCTTAATTCCACTTTCAGATTTTTCATCATTAGTGTATAGGAATGCCAGAGATTTCTGTGCATTAATTTTGTATCCTGCCACTTTACCAAATTCATTGATTAGCTCTAGTAGTTTTCTGGTAGCATTTTTAGGGTTCTCTACGTATAGTATCATGTCATTTGCAAACAGAGACACCTTTACTTCTTCTTTTCCGATTTGGATTCCTTTTATTTCCTTTTCTTCTCTGATTGTTGTGGCTAAAACTTCCAAAACTATGTTGAATAAGACTGGTGAGAGTGGGCAACCTTGTCTTGTCCCTGATCTTAGTGGAAATGGTTTCAGTTTTTCACCATGCATGACGATGTTGGCTGTGAGTTTGTCATATATGGCCTTTATTCTGTTGAGGAAAGTTCCCTCTATGCCTACTTTCTGCAGGGTTTTTATAATAAATGGGTGTTGAATTTTGTTGAAAGCTTTCCCTGCATTTATTGAGATGATCATATGGTTTTTCTCCTTCAGTTTGTTAATATGGTGTATCACATTGATTGATTTGCATATATTGAAGAATCCTTGCATTCCTGGAATAAACCCCACTTGATCATGGTGTATGATGCTTTTAATGTGCTGTTGGATTCTGTTTGCTAGCATTTTATTGAGGATTTCTGCATCTGTGTTCATCAGTGATATTGGCCTGTAGTTTTCTTTCTTTGTGACATCTTTGTCTGGTTTTGGTATCAGGGTGATGATTGCCTCATGGAATGAGTTTGGGAGTGTTCCTCCCTCTGCTATGTTTTGGAAGAGTTTGAGAAGGATAGGTGTTAGCTCTTCTCTAAATGTTTGATAGAATTCGCCTGTGAAGCCATCTGGTCCTGGGCTTTTGTTTTTTGGAAGTTTCAATTTCAGTGCTTGTGATTGGTCTGTTCATATTTTCTATTTGTTCCTGGTTCAGTCTCGGCAGGTTGTGCATTTCTAAGAATTTGTCCATTTCTTCCAGGTTGTCCATTTTATTGGCATAGAGTTGCTTGTAGTAATCTCTCATGATCTTTTGTATTTCTGCAGTGTCAGTTGTTACTTCTCCTTTTTCATTTCTAATTCTATTGATTTGAGTCTTCTCCCTTTTTTTCTTGATGAGTCTGGCTAATGGTTTATCAATTTTGTTTATCTTCTCAAAAAACCAGCTTTTAGTTTTATTGATCTTTGCTATCGTTTCCTTCATTTTATTCATTTATTTATGAGCTGAACTTTATGATTTCTTTCCTTCTGCTAACTTTGGGATTTTTGTTCTTCTTTTTCTAATTGCTTTAGGTGCAAGTTTGGGTTGTTTATTCGAGATGTTTCCTGTTTCTTAAGATAGGATTGTATAGCTATAAACTTCCCTCTTAGAACTGCTTTTGCTGCATCCCATAGGTTTTTGGTCGTCGTGTCTCCCTTGTCATTTGTTTCTAGGTATTTTTTGATTTCCTCTTTGATTTCTTCAGTGATCACTTCGTTATTAAGTAGTGTGTTGTTTAGCCTCCATGTGTTTGTATTTTTTACAGATCTTTTCCTGTAATTGATATCTAGTCTCATAGTGTTGTGGTGGTAAAAGATACTTGATACAATTTCAATTTTCTTAAATTTGCCAAGGCTTCATTTGTAACCCAAGATATGATTTATCCCGGGGAAATATTCCATGAGCACTTGAGAAAAATGTGTATTCTGTTGTTTTTGGATGGAATGTCCTATAACTATCAATTAAGTTCATCTTGTTTAATGTGTCTTTTAAAGCTTGTGTTTCCTTATTAATTTTCATTTTGGATGATCTGTCCATTGGTGAAAGTGGGGTGTTGAAGTCCCCTACTATAAGCGTGTTACTGTCGATTTCCCCTTTTATGGCTGTTAGTATTTGCCTTATGTTTTGAGGTGCTCCTATGTTGGGGGCATAAATATTTACAATTGTTATATCTTCTTGGATCGATCCCTTGATCATTATGTAGTGTCCTTCTTTGTCTCTTGTAACAGTCTTTATTTTAAAGTCTATTTTGTATGATATGACAATTGCTTCTCCAGCTTTCCTTTGCTTTCCATTTGCATGGAATATCTTTTTCCATCCCCTTACTTTCAGTCTGTTTGTGTCTCTAGGTCTGAAGTGGGTCTCTTGTAGACAGCATATATATGGGTCTTGTTCTTGTATCCATTCAGCCAATCTGTGTCTTTTGGTGGGAGCATTTAGTCCATTTACATTTAAGGTAATTATCGATATGTATGTTCCTATTCCCATTTTCTTAATTGTTTTGGGTTCGTTATTGTAGGTCTTTTACTTCTGTTGTGTTTCTTGCCTAGAGAAGTTCCTTTAGCATTTGTTGTAAAGCTGGTTTGGTGGTGCTGAACTCTCAGCTTTTGCTTGTCTGTAAACGTTTTAATTTCTCCATCAAATCTGAATGAGATCCTTGCTGGTTAGAGTAATCTTGGTTGCAGGTTTTTCTCCTTCATCACTTTAATTATGGCCTGCCACTCCCTTCTGGCTTGTAGAGTTTCTGCTGAGAGATCAGCTGTTATCCTCATGGGGATTCCCTTGTGTGTTATTTGTTGTTTTTGCCTTGCTGCTTTTAATAGGATTTCCTTGTGTTTAATTTTTGACAGTTTGATTAATATGTGTCTTGGCATATTTCTCCTTGGATTTATTCTGTATGGGACTCTCTGTACCTCCTGGACTTGATTAACTATTTCCTTTCCCATATTAAGGAAGTTTTCAACTATAATCTCTTCAAATATTTTCTCAGTCCCTTTCTTTTTCTCTTCTTCTTCTGGAACCCCTATAATTCGAATGTTGGTGCATTTAATGTTTTCCCAGAGGTGTCTGAGACTGTCCTCTGTTCTTTTCATTCTTTTTTCTTTATTTTGCTCTGCAGCAGTTATTTCCACTATTTTATCTTCCACCTCACTTATCCGTTCTTCTGCCTCAGTTATTCTGCTATTGATCCCGTCTAGAGTATTTTTTATTTCATGTATTGTGTTTTTAATCGATGCTTGATTCATCTTTAGTTCTTCTAGGTCCTTCTTAACTGTTTTTTGCATTTTGTCTATTCTATTTCCAAGATTTTGCATCTGGGAAATAGAATCTTGGATCATCTTTACCATCATTATTCTGAATTCTTTTTCAGGTAGACTGCCTATTACCTCTTCATTTGTTAGGTCTGGTGGGTTTTTATCTTGCTCCTTCTCCTGCTGTGTGTTTTTCTGTCTTCTCATTTTGCTTATGTTACTGTGTTTGGGGTCTCCTTTTTGCAGGCTGTAGGTTCGTAGTTCCCGTTGTTTTTGGTGTCTGTTCCCAGTGGCTAAGGTTGGTTTAGTGGGTTGTGTAGGCTTCCTGGTGGAGGGGACTAGTGCCTGTGTTCTGGTGGATGAGGCTGGATCTTGTCTTTCTGGTGGGCAGGTCCACGTCTGGTGGTGTGTTTTGGGGTGTCTGCAGACTTTTTATGATTTTAGGCCACCTCTCTGCTAATGGGTGGCGTTGTGTTCCTGTCTTGCTAGTTGTTTGGCATAGGGTGTCCAGCACTATAGCTTGCTGGTCGTTGAGTGAAGCTGGGTGCTGGTGTTGAGATGGAGATCTCTGGAAGATTTTTGCCGTTTGATATTATGTGGAGCTGGGAGGTCTCTTGTGGACCAGTGTCCTGAAGTTGGCTCTCCCACCTCAGAGGCACAGCACTGACTCCTGGCTCCTCAATTTGTGATGATGTGTTGTCTATTCATGTATTCCACAGATGCAGGGTACATCAAGTTGATTGTGGAGCTTTAATCTGCTGCTTCTGAGGCTGCTGGGAGAGGTTTCCCTTTCTCTTCTTTGTTCTCACAGCTCCTGGGTCTCAGTTTTGGATTTGGCCCCGCCTCTGCATGTAGGTCGCCGGAGGGCGTCTTTTCTTTGCTCAGACAGGACAGGGTTAAAGGAGCAGCCTCTTCGGGGACTCTGGCTCACTCAGGCTGGGCGGGAGGGAGGGGCACGGAGTGCGGGGCGAGCCTGCAGTGGCAGAGGTCGGCGTGACGTTGCACCAGCCCGAGACGCGCCGTGCGTTCTCCCAGGGAAGCCGTCCCTGGATCCCGGGACCCCGGCCGTGGCAGGCTTCACAGGCTCCCGGAAGGGCGGTGTGGGCAGTGACCTGCGCTCGCACACAGGCTTCTTGGCGGCGGCAGCAGCAGCCCCAGCGTCCCACACCCGTCACTGGGCTCCGTGCTTTCAGTCGCGACTCGCGCCCGTCTTTGGAGCCCCTTTAAGCAGCGCTCTTAATCCCCTCTCCTCGCGCACCAGGAAACCAAGAGGGAAGAAAGAGTCTCTTGCGTCTTCGGCAGCTCCAGAGTTTTCCCGGACTCCCTCCCGGCTAGCTGTGGCACATTAGCCCCCTTCAGGCTGAGTTCTTGCCGCCAGCCCCAGTCCTCTCCCTGCGCTCTGACTGAAGCCCTAGCCTCAGCTTCCAGCGCTGCGCGCCCCAGCGCGCGAGCAGACAAGCCTCTCGGGCTGGTGAGTGCCGCTCGGCACCGATCCTCTGTGTGGGGATCTCTCCGCTTTGCCCTACCCAGGTATGTGGGGGAGTTTCTTGCCTTTTGGGAGGTCTGGGGTCTTCTGCCAGCATTCAGTAGGTGTTCTGTAGGAGTTGTTCCACGTGTAGCTGTATTTCTGGTGTATCCGTGGGGAGGAAGGTGATCTCCGCGTCTTACTCTTCCGCCATCTTACCTGGAAGTCTATTTTTCGTGAAGTGATATCTTATTGCTGGTTTTGATTTGCATTTTCGTGATGATTAATGATGTTGAGCATCTTTTCATGTGCCTGTTGGGCATCTGTATGTCCACTTGGGAAAAATTCAATTCAGATCCTCTGCCTGTTTCTTAATCAAAGGTTTTTTTTTTATATTGAGTTGTATGAGTTCTTTGTATATTTTGGATACTAACCCTTTATCAGATATATAACTTACAAATACCTTCTCCCATTCAGTAGGCTGCCTTTTCATTTTGTTAATGGTTTTCTTCATTGTACAAAAGCCTTTTAGGGTCTTCCCTGGTGGTTCAGTGGCTGACTCTGTGCTCCCAATGCAGGGGGCTCAGGTTAGATCCCTGGTCAAGGAACTAGATCCCACATGGATGCTACAAATAAAAAGATTCTGCATGCCACAGCTAAAGATCTCACGTGCCACAATGAATATCTCGCATGTGGCAACAAAGATCCTGTGTGCCGCAACTAAGACCAGGCATAGCCTAAATAAACACATTAATTAATTAATTAATATTTTTAAAGCTTTTTAGTTTGATGCAGTCCCACTTATTTATTTTTGCTTTTGTTGACCTTGCCTCAGGAAACATATCCAAAAAAAATAATACTAAGGCTGATGTCAAAGTGTGTACTTCCTTAGTTTTCTTCCAGATGTCTTAAAGTTTCAGGTCAAACATTTAACTCTTTAATCAATTTTGAGTTTATGTTGGTATATGGTGTAAGAAAATGGTACAGTTTCATTCTTTTTCATGTGGCTGTCCAGATTTCCCAATGTCATTTATTGAAGAGGCTGTCTTTTCCCAATTGTATATTCTCAACTAATTTGTAGTATATTAATTGATCATTTAATTGTGGGTTTATTTCTGGGCTCTCTATTTAGTTCCATTGATCTATTTGTCTTTTTCTGTGCCACTACCATACTATTTTGATTATTGTAGCTTTGTAGTATAGTTTGAAATCAGGGAGCTTTATACCTCCAGCTTTGTTCTTTCTCAAGTTTGTTTTGGTGTTTTGGGATCTTCTGTGTTTTCATACAAATTTTGGAATTCTTTTTTCCAGTTCTGTGAAAAATGCCATTGGTATCTTTATAGGGATTGCCTTGACTCTGTAGATTGCCTTGAGTAGTATGCTCATTTAGCAATATTAATTCTTCCAGTACGTGAGCATGTATTATATTTCAATTTGCTTCTGTCACCTTCAATTTCTTTAATGAATATCTTATAGTTTTCCGGGTACAGGTCTTTTACCTCTTTGGTTATACTTATTCCTGGGTATTATATTCCTTTTGATGCAGTTATAAATGGGATTGCTCTCTTACTTTCTTTTTCTGATAGTTCATTAGTCTATGGAAATACAACAGATTTTGGTATATTAATTTTGTATCCCGCAACTTTACTGAATTCACTTATTAGTTCTAATAGTTTTGGGGGGTCATGATATATAGTATCATGTCATCTGCAAACGGTGACAGTTTTTCATCTTCCTTTTCAATTTGGATTCCTTTTATTTCTTTTCCTTCTCTGATTGCTGTGGCTAGGACTTCCAATACTATATTGAATAAAAGTGTCAAGAGTGGGCATACTTGTCTTGTTCCTGATCTTAGAGGAAATGCTTTCAGCTTTTCACTGTTGAGTATGATGTTAGCTTGGGCTTGTCATGTATGGCCTTTATTATGTTGAGGTATGTTCTCTCTCTACCCACTTTGTTAAATGTTGTTATCATAAATGGATGCTGAATTTTGTCAAAAGCTCTTTTCTCTATTTGTTGATCATATGATTTTTATTCTTCAATTGGTTAATGTGGTGTATCACATTGATGGCTTTGCAGATATTGAAACATCCTTGTATCCCTGGGATTAATCCCCCTTGATTTTGGTGTATGATTTTTTTAATGTATTGTTGAATTTAGTTTTATAATTTTTAAAACATTTTTATTGGAGTATATTTGATTTAAAATGTTGCATTAGTTTCAGATGTACAGCAAAGTGAATCAGTTATATATATACATATATCAACTCTTTTTTAGATTCTTTCCTTATATAGGCCATTAGAGAGTATTGAGTAGAGTTCCCTGTGCTATACAGTAGGTCCTTTTTGGTTATCTATTTTATATATAGTGGTGTGTATATGTCAACCCCAATCTCCCAATTTATCCCTCCCCTCCTTACTCCCTGGTAACCATAAGTTTATTTTCTACATCTGTAACTCTATTCTTGTTTTGTGGATAAGTTCATTTGTACTCTTTTTTTAGATTCCACATATAAGCGATATCATATGATATTTGTCATTCTCTGTCTGACTTACTTCACTCAGTATGACAATCTCTAGATCTATCCATGTTGATGCAAATGGCATTATTTCATTCTTTTTTATGGCTGAGTAATATTCCATTGTATATATGTGCTACATCTTTATCCATTCCTCTGTTGATGGACATTTAGGTAGCTTCCATTTCCTGACTATTGTAAATAGTGCTGCAATGAACATTGTGGTGCATGTATCTTTCAAATTATGGTTTTCTCTCGACATATGCCCAGGAATGGGATTGCTGGATCATATGGTAGCTCTATTTTTAGTTTTTTTAAACAAACTTCTGTACTGTTCTCCATAGCGGCTATACCAATTTACATTCCCACCAACAGTGTAGGAAGGTTCTCTTTTTCTCCACACCCTCTCCAGCATTTATTGTTTGCAGATTTTTTGGTGATGACCATTCTGACTGGAGTGAGGTGATACCTCATTGTAGTTTTGATTTGCATTTCTCTAATAATTAATGATGCTTTTTCATGGGCTTTTTAGCCATCTGTATGTCTTCTTTGGAGAAATGTCTATTCAGATCTTCTGCCCATTTTTTAATTAGGTGGTTTGGGTTTTTTTGCTATTGGGCTACATAAACTGTTTGTATATTTTGGAGTTTAATCTTGTCCTCCACTACTCTATAAGCTGTGGCCACATGGCACCATGACGGTCCAGCTCCCTCATGCTTCACATATTTTGAAACTCTGTCTGGTGCATATGCCACAAAGCAGAAGGTATATGGAGACCAAGAATAGAGTTGGAATAGGGATTATTTCCTTTCCCTCTCTTTCTACTTTCTCAGAGCAAAATTCCTACATGGACTTGTCTATATTCATGGTCTCTACTTCTTCTTTTCACCTTGTGTCCACAACCTACTGTAGTTAATATCTTGTCCCCACTATAGTAAGTCCCCTACATATGAACATTCAAGTTGCAAACTTTCAAAGATGTGAACATGATTTTGCATGTTCAATCACATAAGTTAGTTCACATGTCTGGTGTACATTGTCACTTGCCTGCATCCTCTACAAGTGGCTGTGCTTTTGTGTACTTTACTGTACAGTACTGTATAGAGTACACTAGTACAGTATCTTTATTTCAAGCCCAGGATGTCTGGAAGCAAGTGTAAAAGCAGTGGTGATGTAGCTGGTACTGCTAAGAAGCACCAGCTGTTGTACTGTAGTGCTGTACTTTTCAAGGTACTGTATTGTAAGATTAAAACTGTTTTCTTTATTTTTGTGTTTGTTTTTTATGTATTATTTGTGTGAAAAGTATTAGAAACCTATTACAGCACCACACTATATAGCTGATTGTGTTAGGTGGGTACATAGTCTAACTTTGTTGGACTTATGAACAAATTGGACTTATGAACACACTCTAGGAATGGAACTCATTTGTATGCAGGGAACTTACTGTACTCTTTGAACCACTCTTGTCATTGTCACCAATGGCTTTCACAATGTTAAAGCAATGGTTAATTGTGAGTCCTCATTTTACTCAACCTTTTAGTAGCATTTGACATAGTTGATCACTTCTTTCTTCTTGGAACACACTTGACTTCCAGGGCACCATACTCTTTTTTTAAACTATTTTTTTGAATGAAAGATTCTTTGAAGTCTATAGTGTTTTACAATTTTTGAAAGTTTCACACACATGTTTTCATACAATCCCATAATAACCCCTTTTAAAAATTCTCCTTCTACTATATTGCAGGGCACCATACTCTTATGGCTTTTATTTTACCTCATTTTGGGCCTTTTTACCTTGTTCAACCTCTAAGCATTCCAGTACTTCAAGGCTTATTCTTTGGGTCACTTCTCTATCTACATCTTTTCCTTGGTCATTTTATCCAGTCTCATGGTTTTAAAAGACATCTATGTTTACACCTCAAAATTTTATATCCCTAGGCCTAACTTCTTTTCTGAACTTCAAACTTTTATATCCTATCTTTGACATGAAATATCCACTTGAATGCTTAACAGGCATCTCTAACTTAAGATGTCAAAACCAGAATTCCCAACCCCCTCCCATCTTCCAATTTCCAGCTAATCACTCAAAAAGTTCTGTCAGTTCTTCCTTCTGATACCTCTTCTGCTACCACCCTAGTCCAGCTTCCCATTATCTTTCTCCTGGACCATTATATAAGCATCCTAGATTATCTCTCTCCTTTGGCTCTTACTCCCACCCTATCTTATTTTCCATGTAGCAACCAGAGTGATATTTTAATGATTTAAATCAGATGTTGTTATTACCTTTATCAAAGCCCTCAATGGCTTCCCATTTCAGAGTAAAAGCAAATGTCCTTATAATGGACTTCAAGACTTCACTTGATCTGACCCCTGCCTTATCATCTCTCTGACCTCTTCTACCCCCTCCTCTTCCCTCACTCCTCTCAAATCACTGACATCCTTGTGGTTCCACAAACACTCCATGCTTGTTCCTGATTCAGAGACTTTGCTGTTGTTGATCTCTCTTCCTGAAATGCTCTTCCTTCACTTCTATCAAAGCTCTGCCCAAATGGCAGAGCTTCCTCAGAGGTGTGTTCATTGGCCACTGTGTTTAAATAGACTTTACTGTCATTTTCTGTACCCCTATCTTGCTGTACTATTCTTTCTATAACTGAGTATTACCTAATATTATGTTAGATATTTCTTTGCTTATTTGTTCATTGTCTCCTCCGCCACTAGAATGTCATCTCTATAGAAGTAGGACTTTGCCTTGTCCACCATGGTGTCCTCAACTCCTGGAACAATATTTATTAAATATGTCCTGAGTGAATGAATGGCTTTTCAGAATATCAGTAGTGTCCTGGATACCTTTTTTCACTGGTTTCACTGCTGAGTAATTATCTCCTAAAATAATTTAAGCAAAATTTTTTTCACACAGTAGCTCTTTCTGTGTATGACCTGTAATTTTGCATTTAAAATTTCAGAGAAACAACTATTTTATTTGAACTCTGTGCCCTATCAGTAGAGTAGGACTCAGCCCCTCACCAAGGACCTAAGAGGAGTGGGACCAGCCATAGAAAGTGAGAGTACCTGAAATGTTCCATATTGTGGAGTACAACTGGCAAAGGGGAGTCTTTACAATGGAGATTGTCTTTTTCTTAATCTATTAAGTTTTAAAGAAAAGAAATCAACTTTTAAGCTAGATAAAGAATGAACCACTTAGGGGTTAATATGAAAACAGATTCAAATACCTGTGCTCTGGATGGTATTTGTAATGCTACTGACCTCTGAATTCTAGTTTAATCCCAGATATAGATATAGATTTTTTTCCTCTCCTGACTGCTATCCTATACTTGATGATGATGCTTAGAAAGAGCAGACGGATGTGCATACTTTGGAGGCAGCTTTATGGTGCTTGGACGAAGGATGAAGAAAAACATGAAATTGGAACAAGAAAAAAGAAGACAAAATGCACAATCACCATGCAATATGCACAAATACTCTACTTACACATTTGTGTTTAAGATTTATAAATCATAATAGTCCTCTCAGAGCCAAAAATGAAATTACTAATGTTTCGTGATTTCTGCCTTATGACATGTGTGGAGTCTATCAAAAGCTCTGGACAATATTTTTGGTGTAACAGTATAGAATAAAACCTCAAATTTGTTGAGTAGTTGTGCATATTTCTCTCTCTCTCTCTCTCTCTCTCTCTCTCTCTGCCAGAATTGAACCGTCTTGCATATTGAAACAGTATTTTTAAAAACAAGACTCAGTACATTAGAAGTCAGTTGAACTGATAATTCTTCTCTTTTCTTTTTTTCTTTTCTTGGCTGCACCACACAGAATGCAAGATCGTAGTTCCCCAACCAGGGATTAAACCTGCATCCCCTACATTGGGAGCACAGTCTTAATCACTGGACTGCCAGAGAAGTCCCTGAACTGATAATTCTTAGGCCTCCTCATGCTGTATCTCTGATACAGTTGCATTGCCATTCCTGGTACCCTGCCTAAAACTGCTTGTCATGTGTAGTGTGCACTACATCATGAAAATCTGAATCACTGAACTATTCTTTGCTTAAAGGAGCCAAGATCCTTTTAAGATACTTACTGGAACAGGAAGAAAGTAAGATGGAATATCTTGCTGCTCTCAGAAAGTGAGGATGCCCTCAGAGATGGCCGAGGGAGTTTTGGAAATGAGAAAACAGGACAACATAAGAAGAACACCCACTGGCAAAGGAGGATCATTCAAAAATAGAAAAATAAAAATAAATAGTTTTATGGTACATAAAATATATACTATTTCTAATACAGAAAATAATTACTATAATTATCATTATAGTCAATTGGCATAACATGAGTCTGCCAAAAAGTGTCATGAGTCCATAATGATAATAAAAGGCGGAGGAAAAATGAGGAATGTTAAGTCATTGTAGTAATTATGTAGGTCAATATAACACAGTATAAGTATATATTTTTCTCTTTTTTTTCTTTTTTTCTTTATTTTTAAAAATTTTTTTTTATTTTTTCTATTTTTTTATTAGTTTCTGCTTTATAACAAAGTGAATCAGTCATACATATACATCTGTTCCCACATCCCTTCCCTCATGCATCTCCCTCCCTCCCACCCTCCCCATCCCGCCCCTCCAGGCGGTCACAAAGCACCGAGCTGATCTCCCTGTGCTCTGCGGCTGCTTCCCACTATCTATCTACCTTATGTTTGGTAGTGTATATATGTCCATGCCTCTCTTTCGCTTTGTCACAGCTTACCCTTCCCCCTCCCCATATCCTCAAGTCCATTCTCAAGTAGGTCTGTGTCTTTATTCCCGTTTTACCCCTAGGTTCTTCATGACATTTTTTTTCTTATATTCCATATATATGTGTCAGCATACGGTATTTGTCTTTCTGTTTCTGACTTAGTTCACTCTGTATGACAGACTCTAGGTCTATCCACCTCATTACAAATAGCTCAGTTTCGTTTCTTTTTATGGCTGAGTAATATTCCATTGTATATATGTGCCACATCTTCTTTATCCATTCATCCGATGATGGACACTTAGGTTGTTTCCAGCTCCGGGCTATTGTGAATAGAGCTGCAATGAACATTTTGGTACATGTCTCTTTTTGAATTATGGTTTTCTCAGGGTATATGCCTAGTAGTGGGATTGCTGGGTCATATGGTAGATCTATTTTTAGTTTTTTAAGGAACCTCCATACTGTTCTCCATAGTGGCTGTACCAATTCACATTCCCACCAGCAGTGCAAGAGGGTACCCTTTTCTCCACACCCTCTCCAGCATTTATTGTTTCTAGATTTCTTGATGATGGCCATTCTGACTGGTGTGAGATGATATGTCATTGTGGTTTTGATTTGCATTTCTCTAATGATTAATGATGTTGAGCATTCTTTCATGTGTTTGTTGGCAGTCTGTATATCTTCTTTGGAGAAAGGCCTATTTAAGTCTTCTGCCCATTTTTGGATTGGGTTGTTTGATTTTTTGCTATTGAGCTGCATGAGCTGTTTATAAATTTTGGAGATTAATCCTTTGTCAGTTGCTTCATTTGCAAATATTTTCTCCCATTCTGAGGGTTGTCTTTTGGTCTTGTTTATGGTTTCCTTTGCTGCGCAAAAGCTTTGAAGTTTCATTAGGTCCCATTTGTTTATCTTTGTTTTTATTTCCATTTCTCTAGGAGGTGGGTCCAAAAGGATCTTGCTGTGATTTATGTCATAGAGTGTTCTACCTATGTTTTCCTCTAAGAGTTTGATAGTTTCTCGCCTTACATTTAAGTCTTTAATCCATTTTGAGCTTATTTTTGTGTATGGTGTTAGGGAATGATCTAATCTCAAACTTTTACATGTACCTGTCCAGTTTTCCCAGCACAACTTATTGAAGAGGCTGTCCTTTCTCCACTGTACATTCCTGCCTCCTTTATCAAAGATAAGGTGGCCATATGTGCGTGGGTTTATCTCTGGGCTTTCTATCCTGATCCATTGATCTATCTTTCTGTTTTTATGCCAGTACCACACTGTCTTAATTACTGTAGCTTTGTAGTATAGTCTGAAGTCAGGGAGCCTGATTCCTCCAGCTCCGTTTTTCGTTCTCAAGATTGCTTTGGCTATTCGGGGTCTTTTGTTGTTCCAAACAAATTTTGAAATTTTTTGTTCTAGATCTGTGAAAAATGCCAGTGGTAGTTTGACAGTGATTGCATTGAATCTGTAGATTGCTTTGGGTAGTAGAGTCATTTTCACAATATTGATTCTTCCAATCCAGGAGCATGGTATATCTCTCCATCTGTTTGTATCATCTTTAATTTCTTTCATCAGTGTCTTATAATTTTCTGCATACAGGTCTTTTGTCTCCTTAGGTAGGTTTATTCCTAGATATTTTATTCTTTTTGTTGCAATGGTAAATGGGAGTGTTTTCTTGATTTCATTTTCAGATTTTTCATCATTAGTGTACAGGAATGCCAGAGATTTCTGTACATTAATTTTGTATCCTGCTACTTTACCAAATTCATTGATTAGCTCTAGTAGTTTTTCGGTAGCATCTTTAGGATTCTCTATGTATAGTATCATATCATCTGCAAACAGTGACAGCTTTACTTCTTCTTTTCCGATTTGGATTCCTTTTATTTCCTTTTCTTCTCTGATTGCTGTGGCTAAAACTTCCAAAACTAGGTTGAATAAGAGTGGTGAGAGTGGGCAGCCTTGTCTTGTTCCTGATCTTAGTGGAAATGGTTTCAGTTTTTCACCATTGAGGACAATGTTGGCTGTGGGTTTGTCATATATGGCCTTTATTATGTTGAGGAAAGATCCCTCTATGCCTACTTTCTGCAGGGTTTTTATCATAAATGGGTGTTGAATTTTGTCGAAAGCTTTCTCTGCATCTATTGAGATGATCATATGGTTTTTCTCCTTCAACTTGTTAATATGGTATATCACATGGATTGATTTGCGTATATTGAAGAATCCTTGCATTCCTGGAATAAACCCCACTTGATCATGGTGTATGATCCTTTTAATGTGCTGTTGGATTCTGTTTGCTAGTATTTTGTTGAGGATTTTTGCATCTATGTTCATCAGTGATATTGGCCTGTAGTTTTCTTTCTTTGTGACATCCTTGCCTGGTTTTGGTATCAAGGTGATGGTGGCCTCGTAGAATGAGTTTGGGAGTGTTCCTTCCTCTGAAATTGTTTGGAAGAGTTTGAGAAGGATGGGTGTTAGCTCTTCTCTAAATGTTTGATAGAATTCGCCTGTGAAGCCATCTGGTCCTGGGCTTTTGTTTGATGGAAGATTTTTAATCACAGTTTCAATTTCAGTGCTTGTGATTGGTCTATTCATATTTTCTATTTCTTCCTGAGTCAGTCTTGGCAGGTTGTGCATTTCTAAGAATTTGTCCATTTCTTCCAGGTTGTCCATTTTATTGGCATAGAGTTGCTTATAGTAATCTCTCATGATCTTTTGTATTTCTGCAGTGTCAGTTGTTACTTCTCCTTTTTCATTTCTAATTCTATTGATTTGAGTCTTCTCCCTTCTTTTCTTGATGAGTCTGGCTAATGGTTTGTCAATTTTGTTTATCTTCTCAAAGAACCAGCTTTTAGTTTGGTTGATCTTTGCTATTGTTTCCTTTATTTCTTTTTCATTTATTTCTGATCTGATCTTTATGATTTCTTTCCTTCTGCTAGCTTTGGGGTTTTTTTGTTCTTCTTTCTCTAATTGCTTTAGGTGCAGGGTCAGGTTGTTTACTCGAAATGTTCCCTGTTTCTTAAGGTGGGATTGTATTGCTATAAACTTCCCCCTTAGAACTGCTTTTGCTGCGTCCCATAGGTTTTGGGTCGTCGTGTCTCCATTGTCATTTGTTTCTAGGTATTTTTTAATTTCCTCTCTGATTTCTTCAGTGATCACTTCGTTATTGAGTAGTGTATTGTTTAGCCTCCATGTGTTTGTATTTTTTACAGATCTTTTCCTGTAATTGATGTCTAGTCTCATAGCATTGTGGTCGGAAAAGATACTTGATACAATTTCAATTTTCTTAAATTTACCAAGGCTTGATTTGTGACCCAAGATATGATCTATCCTGGAGAATGTTCCATGAGCACTTGAGAAAAATGTGTATTCTGTTGTTTTTGGATGGAATGTCCTATAAATATCAACTAAGTCCATCTTGTTTAATGTATCATTTAAAGCTTGTGTTTCCTTATTTATTTTCATTTTCGATGATCTGTCCATTGGTGAAAGTGGGGTGTTAAAGTCCCCTACTATGATTGTGTTACTGTCGATTTCCCCTTTTATGGCTGTTAGTATTTGCCTTATGTATTGAGGTGCTCCTATGTTGGGTGCATAAATATTTACAATTGTTATATCTTCTTCTTGGATCGATCCCTTTATCATTATGTAGTGTCCTTCTTTGTCTCTTCTAATAGTCTTTATTTTAAAGTCTATTTTGTCTGATATAAGAATTGCTACTCCAGCTTTCTTTTGGTTTTCATTTGCATGGAATATCTTTTTCCATCCCCTTACTTTCAATCTGTATGTGTCTCTAGGTCTGAAGTGGGTCTCTTGTAGACAGCATATATATGGGTCTTGTTTTTGTATCCATTCAGCCACTCTGTGTCTTTTGGTGGGAGTATTTAGTCCATTTACATTTAAGGTAATTATTGATATGTATGTTCCTATTCCCATTTCCTTAATTGCTTTGGGTTCGTTATTGTAGGTATATTCCTTCTGTTGTGTTTCTTGCCTAGAGAAGTTCCTTTAGCATTTGTTGTAAAGCTGGTTTGGTGGTGCTGAACTCTCACAGCTTTTGCTTGTCTGTAAACGTTTTAATTTCTCCATCAAATCTGAATGAGATCCTTGCTGGTTAGAGTAATCTTGGTTGCAGGTTTTTCTCCTTCATCACTTTAATTATGTCCTGCCACTCACTTCTGGCTTGTAGAGTTTCTGCTGAGAGATCAGCTGTTAACCTGATGGGGATTCCCTTGTGTGTTATTTGTTGTTTTTCCCTTGCTGCTTTTAATATGATTTCTTTGTGTTTAATTTTTGACAGTTTGATTAATATGTGTCTTGGTGTATTTCTCCTTGGATTTATTCTGTATGGGACTCTCTGTGCCTCCTGGACTTGATTAACTATTTCCTTTCCCATATTAAGGAAGTTTTCAACTATAATCTCTTCAAATATTTTCTCAGTCCCTTTCTTTTTCTCTTCTTCTTCTGGAACCCCTATAATTCGAATGTTGGTGCGTTTAATGTTGTCCCAGAGGTCTCTGAGACTGTCCTCTGTTCTTTTCATTCTTTTTTCTTTATTTTGCTCTGCAGCACTTATTTCCACTATTTTATCTTCCACCTCACTTATCCGTTCTTCTGCCTCAGTTATTCTGCTATTGATCCCATCTAGAGTATTTTTCATTTCATTTATTGTGTTTTTAATCGATGTTTGATTCATCTTTAGTTCTTCTAGGTCCTTGTTAACTGTTTCTTGCATTTTGTCTATTCTATTTCCAAGATTATGGATCTTGGAAATAGAATCTTGGATCAGCTTTACTATCATTATTCTGAATTCTTTTTCAGGTAGACTGCCTATTACCTCTTCATTTGTTAGGTCTGGTAGGTTTTTATCTTGCTCCTTCACCTGCTGTGTGTTTTTCTGTCTTCTCATTTTGCTTATGTTACTGTGTTTGGGGTCTCCTTTTTGCAGGCTGCAGATTCGTAGTTCCCGTTGTTTTTCGTGTCTGACCCCAGTGGCTAAGGTTGTTTCAGTAGGTTGTGTAGGCTTCCTGGTGGGGGTGACTAATGCCTGTGTTCTGGTGGTTGAGGCTCGATCTTGTCTTTCTGGTGGACAGGTCCACGTCTGGTGGTGTGTTTTGGGGTGCCTGTGACCTTATTATGTTTTTAGGCAGCCTCTCTGCTAATGGGTGGGGTTGTGTTCCTGCCTTGCTAGTTGCTTGGCATAGGGTGACCAGCACTGTAGCTTGCTGGTCGTTGACTGAAGCTAGGTGCTGGTGTTGGGATGGAGATCTCTGGGAGATTTTCGCTGCTTGATATTATGTGGAGCTGGGAGGTCTCTTGTGGACCCGTGTCCTGAAATTGGCTCTCCCACTTCAGAGGCACAGCAGTGGCTCCTGGCTGCAGCACCAAGAGCCTTTCATCCACCCGGCTCAGAATAACAGGGAGAAAAAGCAGAAAGAAAGAGTAGAAGAAAGAAAGAGAGAGGGAAAGAAAGGAAGAAGGGAAGAAAGGAAGGAAGGAAGAAAGAAAGAAAGGAGGGAGGGAGTGAGGAAGGATGGAAAGAAAGAAGGAAAGAAAGGAGGGAGGGAGGGAGGAATGAAAGCAAAAGGAAGAGTGAATGGAAGAAGGGAGGGAGGGAGGGAGGAAGGAAAGAAAGAAAGAAAGACAGGAGGGAGGGAGGAAGGAAAGAAAAAGAAAGTGGAAAGAAGAAGGGTGGGAGGGAGGGAGGAAAGAAAAAGAAAGAAGGAAAGGAAGAGCAGAGGGAGGGAGGGAGGAAGGGAAGGTAGGAAAAAAAGAAAGAGCAGGTAAAGTAAAATAGAATAAAGTATGAAATATAGTAGCGTTATTAAAATTAGAAAGTAATTATTGAAAAAAAAAACGGACCGATAGAACCCTGGGACATATGGTGGAAGCAAAGCTATACAGAGAGAATCTTACACAGAAGATTACACATACACATTCACAAAAAGAGAGCAGGGGGAAAAATCAAAAATCTTGCTCTCCAAGTCCACCTCCTCAATTTGGGATAATTCGTTGTAAAAAGAGGAAAAGGGCGAGAAGTCTGAAATCTTGCTCTCTAAGTCCACCTCCTTAATTTGGAATAATTCGTTGTAAAAAGAGGAAAAGGGGGGAAAGTCTTAAATCTTGTCCTCAAAGTCCACTTCCTCAATTTGGGATGATTCGCTGTCCATTCATGCACTCCACACACGCAGGGCACATCAAATGGACCGTGGAGCTTTAATCCGCTGCCTCCGAGGCTGCACAGAGAGATTTCCCTGACTCTGCTCTCACAGCTCCCGGGTCTCAGCCTTGGACCTGGCCCCGCCTCTGTGCATAGGTCGCCGGAGGGCGTCCGTTCTTCGCTCAGACAGGACGGGTTTAAAGGAGCCGCTGATTCGGGGGCTCTGGCTCACTCAGGCAGAGGGGAGGGAGGGGCGCGCAGTGTGGGGCGGGCCTGAGGCGGCAGAGGCCGGCGTGACGTTGCAGCAGCCCGTGGCTCTCCGTGCGCTTTCCCGGGAAAGCCATCCCCGGGTCTCGGGACCCAGGCAGTGGCGGGGTGCCCAGGCCCCCCGGAAGGCGGGGCGGACAGTGACCCGCGCTCGCACACAGGCCCCGCGGCGGCGGCGGCGGTGGCGGCGGGCGGCGGTGGGCGGCGGCGGCGGCGGGCCGCAGGGGTGGCGGCGGCGGCGGGCGGCGGCGGGCGGTGGCGGCGGCGGCGGCGGGCCGCGGCGGAGGCGGGCGGCGGGCGGCGGGCGGCAGCGCCGGCGCCGGCGGCCCACGCCCTCTCCGAGGTCCGCGCCTTACCCGCGGCTCGCGCCTGTCTCCGGCACTTCCCTAAGCAGCCCTCTTAATGCCCTCTCCTCGCACACCAGGAAACAAAAGGGAAAAAAGTCTCTTGCCTCTTCAGCAGCTCCAGACCCTTTCCCCGGACTCCCTCCGGGCTAGCTGTGGTGCACTAACCCCTTCAGGCTCTCTTCCTGCCGCCAGCCCCAGTCCTCTCCCTGCGCTCCGACTGAAAGCCGATATCCAAGCCTCAGCTCCCAGACCCGCCTGCCACGGCAGCCAAGCAGACAAGCCTCTCGGGCTGGTGTGTGCCTGAGGGCACCGATCCTCTGTGCCGGAATCTCTCCGCCTTGCCCTCCACACCCCTGTTGCTGTGCTCTCCTCCGCTACTCCGAAGCTTCCCCCTCCGCCACCTGCAGTCTCCGCCCGCGAAGGGGCTTGTAGTGTGTAGAAACCTTCCCTCCTTCACGGCTCCCTCCCACTGGTGCAGGTCCCGTCCCTATCCTATTGTCTCTGTTTATTCTTTTTTTTCTTTTGCCCTACCCAGGTATGTGGGGAGTTTCTTGCCTTTTGGGGGGTCTGAGGTCTTCTGTCAGCGTTCAGTAGGTGTTCTGTAGGAGTTGTTCCACGTGTAGATGAATTTCTTATGTATCTGTGGGGAGGAAGGTGATCTCCGCGTCTTACTCTTCCGCCATCTTCCTCCGGGTCCCCCTCTTTTCTTATCTTAACTGATTTAAAAGAAACTTGCACAAAACAGTAATTATGAAACTTAATTGTTAGGCCGAGAATGTAGAAATATGTAATATATAGGACAAACTAGCAAAAAAAGAGAGATGAGGAAATAGAGTGATATTGGAAAAAAATTTCTTTGTTTTACTAGAACTAAGTTAGTATTAATCTGAAGTATACTGTGATAATTTATATATACTGTAATTTTCAGAGTAACCATTAAGAAAATAACTAAAAATATAGCTTACAAAAAACAAAGAAAGAATTAAAATTATACACTAGAAAGCAATGATTTAGCATAAAAGAAAGAAGGAACAGAGGGAGGACCCCCCAAAAAAGGAGTCATACACATAGAAAAGAAATGGCACCTATAAATCGAACCATAGTAATTATAACACTAAATGTGAATAGATTAAACACTTCAAAGAAAAGACAGAGATTATCAGGTTGGATTTCTTTAAAGATCCAAATACATTTCATACAGTAGACACACTTTATTTATTTAATTCAAGTATAGTTGATTTACAATGTTGAGTTAATTTCTGCTGTACAGCCAAGTGAGTCAGTTATACATATATATACATTATTTTTGTATTCTTTTCCATTATGGTTTATCACAAGATATTGAATATAATTCCCTGTGCTATACAGTAGGACCTTGTTGTTTATCCATTCTATATACAATAGTTTGCATCTGCTAATCCCAAACTCCCAATCCATCTCTCCCCCACCACCTATCTCCCTTGGCAACCACAAGTCTGTTCTCTACGTCTGTGATTCTGTTTCTCTTTCATGCATAAGTTCATTTGTGTCATATTTTAGATTCCACATATAAGTGATATCATATAGTATTTGTCTTTCTCTTTCTGACTTACTTTGCTTAGTAATAATCTCTAGGTCCCTCTGTGTTGCTGAAAATTGCATTATTTCATTCTTTTTTATGGCTGAGTAATATTCCATTGTATATATGTACCACATCTTTATCCATTCATCTGTCAATGGACATTTAGGTTGTTTCCATGTCTTGGCTATTATGAATAGTGCTGCTATGAACATAGGGGTGCATGTATCTTTTTGAATTATATTTTGTCTGTATATATGTCCAGGAGTGGGATTGCTGGATCATATGACAACTCTATTTTTAGTTTTTTGAGGAACTTCCAAATTGCTTTCCATAGTGGCTGCACCAACTTACATTCCCACAAACAGTGTAGGAGGGTTGCCTTTTCTCCACACCCTCTCTAG
This sequence comes from Mesoplodon densirostris, assembly GCF_025265405.1. Classification (NCBI taxonomy): domain Eukaryota; kingdom Metazoa; phylum Chordata; class Mammalia; order Artiodactyla; family Ziphiidae; genus Mesoplodon; species Mesoplodon densirostris. Next base: position 91,174,006 of record NC_082681.1, read on the forward strand.
CATTTGTTATTTGTAGACTTTTTAATGACAGCTATTCTGACTAGTGTAAAGTGGTACCTCTTTGTAGTTTTGATTTGCGTTTCTCTGATAATTAGCAATATTAAGCATCTTTTCATATGCCTGTTGACCATCATATGTCTCCTTTGGAGAAATGTCTATTTAGGACTTTTGCCCATTTTTTGATTGGGTTGTTTGGTTTTTTGTTGAGTCATATGAGCTTTTTGTATATTTTGGAAATTACACCCTTGTTGGTCGCATCATTTGCAAATATTTTCTCCCATTCCATAGGTTGTCTTTTCATTTTTTTATGGTTTCCTTCGCTGTACAAAAGCTTGTATGTTTGATTAGGTCCCATTTGTTTATTTTTCCTTTTATTTCTGTTGCCTTGGGAGACTGACCTAGGAAAGCATTGGTACGATTTATGTCAGAGAATGTTTGCCTGTGTTCTCTTCCAGGAGTTTTATGGTGTCATGTCTTATACTTAAGTCTTTAAGCCATTTTGAGTTTATTTTCATGTACAATGTGAGGGTTTGTTCTAACTTCATTGATTTACATGCAGCTGTCCTTTTTCCCCAACACCACTTGCTGAAGAGACTGTCTTTTTTTTTGCTGTATATTCTTGCCTCCTTTGTCAAAGATTAATTGACTGTAGGTGTTTGGGTTTATTTCAGGGCTCTCTATTCTGTTCCATTGATCAGTATGTCTGTTTTCGTGCCAATACTACACTGTTTTGATTACTGTAACTTTGTAGTATTGTCTGAAGTCTGGGAGGGTTATGCCTCCTGCTTTGTTCCTTTTCCTCAGGATTGTTTTGGAAATTATGGGTCTTTTATGGTTCCCTATAAGTTTTAGTATTATTTGTTCTAGTTCTGTGAAAAATGTCATGGACATTTTGACAGGAATCTCAATAAATCTGTAGATTGCTTAAGGTAGTATGGTCATTTTAATAATATTAATTCTTCCAATCCAAGAGCATGGGATATCTTTCCACTTCTTTGTATTATTTTCAATTTTCTTTATTAATGTTTTTTTAAATTTTATTTATTTATTTTTGGCTGCATTGGGTTTTCGTTGCTGCATGCAGTCTTTCTCTAGTTGCGGTGAGTGGAGGTTACTCTTCGTTGCAGTGCACGTGCTTCTCATTACAGTGGCTTCTCTTGTTGCAGAGCACAGGCTCTAGGTGCACGGGCTTCAGTAGTTGTGGCTTGTGGGCTTTAGAGCACAGGCTCAGTAGTTGTGGCACACGGGCTTAGTTGCTCCACAGCATGTGGGATCTTCCCTGACCAGGGATTGAACCCATGTCCCCTGCATTGCCAGGCGGATTCTCAATGAATGCATCACCATGGAAGTCCTTTATTAATATTTAATTGTTCTCAGCATATGTCTTTCATCTCCTTGGTCAGGTTTATTCCTAAGTATTTTATTTTTTGATGTGATTTTAAAAGGGATTGTTTTTTTACATTCCCTTTCTGATATTTCAGTGTTAGTGTAAAGAAATGCATCTGGGTGAGAGGAATTGGGAGATTGGGATTGGCACATATACACTATTGATACTATGTATAAAATAGACAACTGATGGGAACATACTGTATAGCACAGGGAACTCTACTTAATACACTGTAGTGTCCTAAATGGAGGGGATATATGTATATGTATGGCTGATTCATTCTGCTATGCAGTAGAAGCTAACACAACATTGTATACAACTATACTCCAATAAAATTAATGTAAAAAAATAAAGAAATGTGACTGATTTCTGTATGTTAATCTTGTATCCTGCTACCTTGCTGAATTAGTTTATCAGTTACAACTTCAATGTTAATCTACAATTACCTAAAAATAAAAATGGAAAAGTATGTTACAGATTTTAAAAAAAGGATGAAAAATATATATCATTCAAATAGTAACCATAAGAGTGTTGAAATGCCTGTACTTTAGGACCACAGAATGTTGCCAGAGATAAAGAGGGACGTTATAATGACGAAAGAGTCAATTCATCAGGAGGACATAAAAATTTAAAATACATACACCTAATGATGTAAAATACATGAAGCAAAAACTGACAGAGTTGAAGTAAAAAGACAACTAAACAATAATATTTGGAAACTTCAAAAACTCACTCTCAATACAGCTAGACATAAAATCAACAAGGATATAAAAGACTTGAATAACACTACCGACCAATTAGACCTAACTGACATCTGTAGGATACTCCAGCCAACAACTGCAGAATGCACATCCTTTTCCATCAACCATTGAACATTCTCGAGGATAGAACACTTTCTAGGCCATAAAACAAGTCTGAATAAATATTTTTATACTTTAAATATTTTTATATTTTATAATTTAAAATACTTAAATTATACAAAGCATGTTCTCTGGCCATAACAAAATTAAATTAGAAATCAAAAACAACAACAAAAAGAAACTTGGGATATAAAAAATCAAAAGTTAAATAACACATTTCTAAATTATAGATGGGTAAAGAATAAATCACAAAGGAAATTAGAAAAAATATTTTGAACTGAACGAAAATGAAAAACACACAAAATTTATGGGATATAGCTAAAGTAGTGCTTAGAGGGAAACATATAGGTGTAAAGGGTTCTACTAGAAAAGAAAGCCTTCAAACCAAGAACCTAAACTTATATCTTAAGAAGCTAGGAAAAAAACATGCTAAGTGAAATACGCCAGTCACAAAAGACCAATTCTGTATGATTCCATTTATACCAGTATCGAGAAGAGTGAAATTCCTGGAAACAGAAAGTAGAACAGTGATTTTATGTTATTTGTATTTTACCACAATTTTAAAAAATACATAAAATAAAATAATTATTTTTAAAAAAGAAACTAGAAAAAGATAAGCAAACTAAACCCAAACCAACCAGAAGGAAGAAAGTAATAAAGATTGGAACAAAAATAAATGAAATAGAGAAAGTCAATGAAACCAAAAGATGATTCTTTGAAAAGATCAATAAAACTGACTATACCATCCAAAAAAAAAGAGAAGAAACAAGTTAACAAATCAGGAGTTAAGGAGAGAGCATTACTACAGACCCTACAAAAATCAGAAGGATTATAAAGGAATACTATGAAAACTTTATGCCAATAAAGTAGACAACTTAGGTGAAATGAACAAACTCTAAGAAAGACACAAATTACTGAAACAAACTCATAAAGAGGTAGAAAATTTGAATAGACCTACAACAAGTGAAGAAATTGAATGGCTATTTTGCAATCTTCCCACAATGACAAGCACAAACCCACAGAGCTTCACTGATTAATTCTAGAAAATATTTTTAAAAGAAATAACATCAATTTTTTATAAAATATTTCTGAAAATAGGGAATAAGAAAACACCTTCCAACTCTTTCTATGAGACAAGTATTACCTTGACACCTTGATACAGAAGCATCACAAGAAAAGTACAGAGCTATATTCCTCATGAATATATATAGATGTAAAAATTCTCAGTAGAATATTAGGAAACCAAATCTAGAAATATATAAAAAGAATTATATACCATGACCAGATGAGATTTATCTCAGAAATGCAAGGTGGGTTTAAAACATGAAAATCAGCTAATGTAATTCCTAATGTATTAATAGGATAAATGGGAAAATTGCACGATCATCTCAATAGATGTAGAAAAAGCATTTGACAAAATCCCTCATCACCTACTGACATACAGCCCTACCCACAATTCAACTTCCCTCTCACACGAAGGCTATTACCTTTCATCTCACCTGCCTTCACAGCCTCACCCTGACTCATCTCCTCTGCACCCTTACTTATGTATCTCACCACCCCGACCCACCATCCTTCTCTCTCTCACCAGCCTTCCCTGGCCACTCATTTCCTTAACTGTTATGTTGTTCACAGCCCACTCCCACCTCCAGCAATAATACTGTCCTCTTCCTGACTAATATCATCCATGATACACTTAGGTAGTGGCAATTTGATGTCCTGCTTCTTGAAGCCCTGTAGCAGTCTTAAACAACAGAAATTTATTTCTCATAGTTGTAGAGGCTGGGAAGTCCAAGATCAAGGTGCCAGCATGGTTACATTCTGATGAGGTCCCTTTTGCTGGTTCACAGCAAGCACCTTCTCACTGTGTCCTCATTTTCATCTGAAACTTCATCAGAATGGTTTTTATCATCCATATTTCTACCAACATTCTCTTCATGACCACTTAGGTATTCTCTAAAAAGATTGGGTATCTCTATACAGCCCTCATCTTTTCCTTCTGGGCAATTCAGTAGAATTTCCTTTGAACGTCTGTTCACAGCAATGCAGGCTTTTTCTGGCATGCACATCCAAACTCTACTCATCTCCCAGTTCCAAAGCTGCTTCCACATTTTTAGATATTTGTAACATCAGCACCCCTATTTCTCAATTTTCTGTCTTAGTCCATTTGGGATGCTATGATAAAATACCACAGACTGGGTGGCTTATAAACAGCAGAGATTTATTTCTCACAGTTCTGGAGGCTGGAAGTCCATGGTCAGGGTGCCAGCATGGTCAGATTTTGGTGAAAGCCCTCTTCCAGGTTGCAGACTGCTGACTTCTTACTGTAACCTCACATGGCTGAAGGGGTTAGGGAGCTTTGCGGGGTCTCTTTTATAAGGGCACTAATTCCATTCATGAAGGCTCCACCCTCATAACCTAATCACCTCCCAAATACCATCAAATACCATCACCTTTGGGGGTTAGGATTTTAACATGTAAATTTGGGGAAGACACAATCAGACTACAGCAATAACCTTAAATAAAATATAGTGTTTGTCTCAATTATATAGAGTCATCTATAAATAATACTCAGAGGAAATATGCTAAAAGTTAATTTGTTATCTCTGGCTGGTGGGATTGTGAGTGATTTTCCCCCTGCTTTATACTTTTCTGTACTTTTAACTTTTCTACAGCAGGCAACTTGTATATTGGGGTGGGGAGGAGGTCAACAGAATAACTTGGAAAAGGGTAAAAGAAGTCAGAGGAGTGATGGGGGTTTGTAAAAGCAGAGCTCATTGAAGACAGATTCCAACAAACTGCCTGGTGGAAAGGGTGGGGACAATGGGAGAAGATCCCAAGGTGAGCTGGGGAAAGTCTTCACTTCTTGTCCTATTCACTCTGCTGGGACCAGGTAGAGCAAAGACACATGAAGATCATACATGAGACCATGGCCCAGCTACAAGACCTGGAGAATCAGCACCTGGCCAGGAAGTCAGAGGTGAATGACAAGAACCACAAAATGGAGGAGATTCGTAAGAAACTGGAGGGTGCCAACAAGTGAGTGGGTTCAGGCCTGGGCTTGGAAGTACGTAGTATGGGCAGCTTGCTGGATTTGGGTCTCACCTATCTCTCTGGATGGTTTTAGAGAAATGACCCATTTACAGAAGGAGGTAACAGCCATTGAGACCAAGCTTGAACAGAAACGCAGTGACTGCTACAACCTGCTACAGACCTGCAAGATGCAGGACATCAAGTTGCCATTGTCTAAGGGCACCATGGACGATATTAGTCAGGAAGAGGTGAGTATTGAGGCTGGTGGTGGGTGTGAGCTGTGAACAACATAACCAGGAATGGGGGATGAAAGTGGCTAGGGAGGGCAGGTGAGAGAGAGAGAGAGAGAGAGAGAGAGAGAGAGAGAGAGAGAGAGAGAGAGAAAAGGATGGTGGGTGCAGGTGGTGAGAGACAAAAGGAGGGATGCAGGGGAGATGAGGCAGTGTGAGGCTGTGAAGGCAAGTGAGGTGAAAGGTAATAACCTTGGTGTGAGAGGGCAGTTGTTGGGGGTAGAGCTGTAGAGGATTTTTTCCCCAAGAGGACATCTAGCAATGTCTGAAGTCCCCGTTTCTTTGTCACAACTGGGGTGGGGGTCACTACCAGCATCAAGTGGTAGATATGAGGAATGCTGCTAAACCTCCTATAGTGCACAAGATGGTAAAACATGGCCTCAAAAGTCGATAGTGCCAAGATTTGGAAACCGTTTTAGAGATACCTAGTGAAGTATTTGTGGTTGAAATGATATATCTAGGCTTTGCTTTAAAACAATTTGAGTATAGGAAGAGGTAATGGCAGAATGTTAGCTATGAGTTGATAAATATTTTTTCTAGCTTCATTAAGATATAACTGACATATAACATTGTGTAAGTTTAAGGTGTACAATGTGATGTACAATGTGATTTCACATGTATATATTGTGAAATGTTTACCAAAATAAGGAGAGGTAACACATCCTTTACCTCACAAAATTGCCATTTTACTGTTGTTATGGTGAGAACATAAAAGCTCTACCCTCATAACAACTTTCAAGTATACAGTACAGTATTGCTAACTATAGTTACATTAAGTCCCCAAAACTTATTCATCTTATAATGGAAAGTTTGTACCCATTGACCAAAATCTCCCCATTTCCCTCAACCTTCAGCCCCTGGAAACCTCCCTGCTACTCTTTGTTTCTATAAATTCGATGTTTTTAGATTCCACATATAAATGAGATCATACAGTTTCTGTGTTTCTCTGACTTATTTCACTTAGTGTAATGCCCTCAAAGTCCATCCACATTGTCGCAAATGGGAGAATTGGCTTCTTTTTAAGACTAAATATTATTCCATTATATATATACCACGTTTTCTTTATCTATTCATCCAATGATAGACAAGTTGTTTCCATGTCTTAGCTATTGTGAATAATGCTTCAATAAACATGGGAGCACAGATATCTTTTCAAGATTGTGATTTCATTTCCTTTGGATATATACCCAGAAGGGGAATTGCTGGATCATATGGTAGTCCTAATTTTAATTTTTTGGGGAAACTCTATATCGGTTCTGATAGTCGTTGTACCCGTTTACATTCCCACCAACAATGCCCAAGGGTTCCTTTTTCTCAACATCCTCCACAACACGTTTCTCTTGTCTTTTTGATAATTGCCAATTTAAAAGCAGTGAGATGATATCAATTATGGTTTTGATTTGCATTTCCTTGATGATTAGTGATGTTGAGCATCTTTTTATGTACCTATTAGTCATTTGTATGTATTCTTTGGAAAAACTGTCTATTAAGTTTCCCCTGCCCATTAAAAAAATCCAATTATTTGGGGTTTTTTGGTTATTAAGTTGTATGCGTTTTTTATATATTTTGGATATTAAACCTTTATCAGATAGATGGTTTGCAAATATTTTCTCACATTCCATAGATTACCTTTTCATTTTGCTGATTGTTTTTTTTTTGCTGTGCAGAGCCTTTTACATTGATGTAGTCCCACTTGTTTATTTTTGCTTTTGCTGCCTTTTCTGTTGTGTCATATCCAAAAAATCATTGCCAAGGTCAATGTTAAGGACCCCTTTCCTCATGTTTTCCTCTAGGAGTTTTACAGTTTCAGTTCTGATGTTTTAAGTCTTTAATCCATTTAAAGTTTATTTTTGAGTAGAGTTAGATAAGGGTCCAATCTCACTCCTTTGCATGTGAATATCTGGTTTTCCCAGCACTATTTACTAAAAAGAATAACAAATGTTGGAAAGGGTGTGGAGAAAAGGCAAACCTCTTACACTATTGGTGGGAATGTAAATTGGTGCAGCTACTATGGAAAACAGTATGGAGGTTCCTCAAAAAACTAAAATTGACTTCTGATATGATCCAACAATCCCACTCATAGGCATATACCCAGACAAAACTATAATTTGAAAAGATACATGTACTATGTTCGTAGCAGTACTATTTACAATAGCCAAGACATGGAAACAACCTAAGTGTCCATCAACAGATGAATGGATAAAGATGTATTATATATATATATATATATATATATATATATAATATTCCATTATATATATTATGTATTTAATTTAATATACATAATAATAATAATAATAATATTAATATAAAATAATAATATAAATATTATAATATAATAACATATAATAAATCATATATAACATAATGTATAATATATTAATATTGCTCTATATTAATATATATGATTTATATAACATATATGTAGTATAATATATTATATATAATATATATTATAATGCATAATTATTATAATATATAAATTATAAAATAATATATAATATATAAATTATAATATAATATATATAATATTTTATTATAATTTATATATAATATAATATATATTATATTACCATATAATATCTAATTTATTTATTATATATTATATAATATAAGATTTATTGTATATTATTATATATTATAATATTTTATTTTATTTATTTATCTATTTCTTTATTTTATTTTATATATTAAAATATAATTTATAATATATTATACTATCATATAATATAATAAATAATAAATCATATATAAATAGAATATTATTAATATATATTATATTATATATTATAATATATAAATTATATTAAAATAATATATAATATATATACGGATATATGTATATATATACCTGAGTCATTTTGCTGTGCAGAAGAAATTAACAGAACATTGTAAATCAACTATACTTCAATAAAATTAAAAAGAGAGAGAGAGAGAGACTATCATTTCACCATTCAGTTTTCTTGGCTCTCTTGTCAAATATTAGTTGACCATATATTGCTGAATTTATTTCTGTGCTCTGAATTCTGTTCCATTGGTTTAGGTGTCTGTCTTTATGCCAGTACCATACTCTTTTGATTACTATAGCTTTGTAATAAAGTTTGAAATCAGGGGTTGTGATGCATCCAGCTTTGCTCTTCTTTCTCAGAACTGCTTTCAGCTAGGTGGGGTCTTTTGTGGTTCCATATGAATTTGAGGACTGTTTTTTCTATTTTTCGAAAATAGCCCTTGGAATTTTTAAAAATATTTATTTATTTTTTATTTTTGGCTGCATCAGGTCTTAGTTGAGGGATCTTTGCTGCAGCATGCGGGCTTCTCTCTAGTTGTGGTGTGTGGGTTTTCTCTCTCTAGTTGTGGTGTGTGGGCTCCAGAGCAAGTGGGCTCTGTAGTTCACAGCAAGCAGGCTCTCCAGTTGAGGCTTGCAGGCTCAGTAGTTGTGGCACACAGGCTTAGTTACCCCATGGCATGTGGGATCTTAGTTCCCCAACCAGGTGTCAAACCTGCATCCCCTGCATTGGAAGGCGGATTCTTTACCACTGGACCACTGGGGAAGTCCAAGCCCTTGGAATGTTGATCAGGATTTCTCTCAATCTATAGATGGCTTTGGGTAGTATGGATATTTTAACAATATTAATTCTTCCAATCTACGAACACAGGTTCTCTCTCCATTTATTTGTGTCCTCTTCAATTTCTTTTATCAGGGTCTTGTAGTTTTCAGTATACAGATCTATCATCTCCCTTGTTAAATTTATTATTAATTATTCATTCTTTTTGATATTATTGTACATGTGATTTTTATCTTTATTTCTTTTTGAGATATTTCATTGTTATTATATGGAAATGTGATTGCTTTTTGTAAGTTGGTTTTGTATCCTGCAACTTCACTGAATTCATTTATTAATTCTAACAGTTTTTTTTAATGAAGTCTTTAGAGTTGTTCTCTATATAAGATCATTTCATCTACAAACAGAGATATTTTACTTTTCTGATTTGGATGTATTTATTTCTTTTTCTTGTCTAATTGCTCTGGCTAGGACTTCCAGCACTATGTTGAATATCAGTTATGAGAGTTGACATTCTTGTTCCTGATCATAGCAGCCAACCTTTCAACCTTTCACCATTGACTATGATGTTAGCTGTGAGTTTTTCATATATGGCCTTTGTTATATTGAGGTACATTCCTTTCATACTCAATTTATTGAGAATTTTTGTAATGAAAGGGTGTTGAAATTTGTTAAGTATTTTTTCTATGTGTTTTGTGATGATCATATAATTTTTATTTTTCATTATATTAATGTAGTGTATCACATTTATTGATTTGCACCATTCTTTCATGCCAGGGATAGTCTCACTTAATCATGTTGTATAATACTTTTAATATGCTGTTGAATTTGGTTTGTTAATATTTTGTTGAGGATTTTTGTATCTATATTTATCAGGGATATTGACCTGTACTTTTCTTTTCTTGTAGTATCCTTATCTGGCTTTGGTGTCAGGGTAATGCTGGCCTTGTAAAATGAGATTCCCTCCTCTTCAAATTTTTGGAAGTGTTTGAGAAGGATTGGGGTTGATTCTTCTCTAAATCTTAGTAGAATTCACCAGTTAAAGTATCTAGTTTTGGACTGATTCAATTGTTACTCATTATTTGTCTGTTCAAAATTTCTATTTCTTCATGTTTCAGTCTCTGTTGATTATATGTTTCCAGGAATTTGTCCATTTATTCTAGGTTGTCTAATTCGTTGGTGTAAAATTGTTCATAGTAGTCTCTTCTGATCTTTTGTATTTCTGTGGTGTCAGTTTAAATACCTTCTCTTTCATTTCTTGTTTTATTTATTTGAGTCTTCTCTCTTATTTACTTATTTCATCTAGCTGAAAGTTTGTCATTTTTTTTCAAAAAACAAGCTCTTAGTTTTGCTGATCTTTGCTATACTTTTTCTAGTCTCCATTTCATTTATTTCACTGTGATTTTGTTATTTCCTCCCTTCAGCCAACTTTGGGCTTAGTTTGTTCTTTTGCTACACTTTTGAGTTGTAACTTTAGATGTTTATTTGTGACATTTCTTTTTTCCTAATGTAGACATTTATCACTATAAAATTTCCCCTTAGAACAGCCTTTTCTGCATCCCATAAAGTTTGGTAAGTTGTGTTTCCATTTTCATTTGTCTCAAGATATTGTTTGATTTCCTTTTTGATTTCTGCTTTAACCCATTGGGTGTTCAGTAATGTGTTGTTTGATTTCCACACATTTGTGAAAATTCCAGTTTTCCTCCTGCTATTGCTTTCTACTTTCATATCATTGTGGTCAGAAAAGTATGTCAATCCTCTTACATTTTCTAAGGTTTGTTTTGGGACCTAATATATGATCTATCCTGGAGAATGTTCCATGTGCATTTAAGAAGAACATGTGTTCTTCTGCTGTTGGGTGGAATGCTCTGTATATGTCCGTTAGGTTCATTTGGTCTAAGATATAGTTCAAGCCAAGGTTTCCTCATTGGTTTTCTCTCTGGATGATCTATCCATTGTTGAATGTGGGATATTGAAGTCCCCTAATATTATTGCATTGTTGTCTATTTCTCCCTTCAGACATGTTAATATATGCTTAATATATTTAAGTATTCTGATATTGGGTGCAGATATATTTACAATTGTTATATCCTTTTGATGAACTGACCAATTTATAATTATACAATGACTTTCTGTGTCTACATTTTTTTTACTTAAAGTCTATTTGTCTTGTATAACTATTCCCTCTCTCTTTTGGTTTCTAGATACATGAAATACCTTTTTCTTTTTTAAAAAAATTTATTTTTTTAGCATCTTTATTGGAGTATAATTGCTTCACAATGGTGTGTTAGTTTCTGCTTTATAACAAAGTGAATCAGCTATACATATACATACATCCCCATATCTCAACCTTCTTGCGTCTCCCTCCCACCCTCCCTATCCCACTCCTCTAGGTGGTCACAAAGCACCGAGCTGATCTCCCTGTGCCATGCAGCTGCTTCCCACCAGCTATCTATTTTACATTTGGTAGTATATATAAGTCCATGCCACTCTCTCACTTTGTCCCAGCTTACCCTTCCCCCTTCCGCTGTCCTCAAATCCATTCTCTATGCCTGTGTCTTTATTCCTGTCCTGCCCCTAGATTCTTCAGAACCTTCTTTTTTTTTCTTAGATTCCATATATATCTGTTAGCAAATGGTATTTGTCTTTCTCTTTCTGACTTACTTCACTCTGTATGACAGACTCTAGGTCCATCCACTTCACTACAAATAACTCAATTTCGTTTCTTTTTATGGCTGAGGAATATTCCATTGTTTATATGTACCACATCTTCTTTACCCATTCATCTGTCAATGGACATTTAGGTTGCTTCCATGACCTGACTATTGTAAATAGAGCTGCAGTGAACATTGTGGTACATGCCTATTTTTGAATTATGGTTTTCTCAGGGTGTATGTCCAGTAGTGGGATTGCTGGGTCATATGATAGTTCTATTTTTAGTTTTTAAGGAACCACCTTACTGTTCTCCATAGTTGCTGTATTAATTTACATTCTCACCAATAGCACAAGAGGGTTCCCTTTTCTCCACACCCTATCCAGCATTTATTGTTTGTATATTTTTTGATGATGGCCATTTGACTGGTGTGAGGTGATACCTCATTGTAGTTTTGATTTGCAATTCTCTAATGATTAGTGATGTTGAGCATCCTTTCATATGTTTGTTGGCAATCTGTATATCTTCTTTGGAGAAATATCTATTTAAATCTTCTAGCCATTTTTGGATTGGGTTGCTTGACTTTTGATATTGAGCTGCATGTGCTGCTTGTATATTTTGGAGATTAATCCTTTGTCAGTTGCTCCGTTTGCAAATATTTTCTCCCATTCTGAGGGTTGTGTTTTGGTCTTGTTTATGGTTTTCTTTGCTATGCAAAAGCTTTGAAATTTCATTAGGTCCCATTTGTTTATTTTTGTTTTTATTTCCATTTCTCTAGGAGGTGGGTCCAAAAGGATCTTGCTGTGATTTATGTCATAGAGTGTTCTGCCGAGGTTTTCCTCTAAGAGTTTGATAGTTTATGGCCTTACATTTAGGCCTTTAATCCATTGTGAGCTTATCTTTGTATATGGTGTTAAGGTGTGTTCTAATTTCATTCTTTTATATGTAGCTGTCCAGTTTTCCCAGCACCACTTATTGAAGATTCTTTTCTCCATTGTATAATCTTGCCTCCTTTATCAAAGATAAGGTGACCATATGTGCATAGGTTTATCTCTGGGCTTTCTATCCTCTTCCATTGATCTATATTTCTGTTCTTGTGCCAGTACCGTACTGTCTTGATTACTGGAGCTGTGTAGCAGAGTCTGAAGTCAGGGAGCCTGATTCCTCCAGCTCCATTTTTTTTCCTCAAAATTGCTTTGGCTATTCGGGGTCTTTTGTGTTTCCATACAAATTGTGAAATGTTTTGTTCTCGTTCTGTGAAAAATGCCATTGGTAGTTTGATAGGGATTGCACTGAATCTGTAGATTGCTTTGGGTAGTAGAGTCATTTTCACAATGTTGATTCTTTCAATCCAAGAACATGGTATATCTCTCCATCTGTTTGTATCATCTTTAATTTCTATCATCAGTGTCTTATACTTTTCTGCATACAGGTCTTTTGTCTTCTTAGGTAAGTTTATTCCTTGCTATTTTATTCTTTTGGTTGCAATCGTAAATGGGAGTGTTTCTTGAATTTCTCCTTCAGATTTTTCATCATTAGTGTATAAGAATTCAAGAGATTTCTGTGCATCATTTTGTATCCTGCTACTTTACCAAATTCATTGATTAGCTCTAGTAGTTTTTTGGTAGCATCTTTAGGATTCTCTATGTAGAGTATAATGTCATCTGCTAACAGTGACAGTTTTACTTCTTCTTTTCTGATTTTTATTCCTTTTATTTCTTTTTTTTCTCTGATTGCTGTGGCTAAAACTTCCAAAACTATGTTGAATAATTATGGTGAGAGTGGGCAACATTGTCTTGTTCCTGTTCTTAGAGGAAATGGTTTTAGTTTTTCACCATTGAGAATGATATTGGCTGTGGGTTTTTCATATATGGTCTTTATTATGTTGAGGTAGGTTCTCTCTTTGTCTACATCATGGAGAGTTTTTATCATAAATAGGTATTGAATTTTGTCAAAAGCTTTTTCTGCATCTATTGAGATAATCATATAGGTTTTATCCTTCAGTTTGTTCATATGGTGTATCACATTGATTGACTTGCATTCATTGAAGAATCCTTACATTCGTGGGATAAACCCCACTTGATCAGGGTATGATCAGGGTATGATCCTTTTAATATGCTGTTGGATTCTGTTTTTTAGTATTTTGTGAGGATTTTTGCATCTATGTTCATCAGTGATATTGACCTGTAGTTTTCTTTTTTTGTGACATCTTTGTCTGGTTTTGGTGTCAGGGTGATGGTGGCCTCGTAGAATGAGTTTGAAAATGTGATGACCCAAAACCAATAGGATGCAGCAAGAGCAGTTCTAAAAGGGAAGATTATAGCAATACAATCCTACCTCAAGAAACAAGAAAAATCTCAAATGAACAACCTAACCATACACCTAAAGCAATTAGAGAAAGAACAAAAAACCCCCAAAGTTAGCAGAAGGAAAGAAATCATAAAGATCAGATAAGAAATAAATGAAAAAGAAAATAAGGAAACAATAGCAAAGTTCAATAAAACTAAAAGCTAGTTCTTTGAGAAGATAAACAAAATTGATAAACCATTAGCCAGGCTCATCAAGAAAAAAAGGGGGAAGACTCAAATCAACAGAATTAGCGTTGAAAAAGGTGAAGTAACAACTGACACTGCAGAAATACAAAGGACCATGAGAGATTACTACAAGCACCTATATGCCAATACAGTGGACAACCTGGAAGAAATGGACAATTTATTAGAAAAGCACAACCTTCCAAGACTGAACCAGGAAGAAATAGAAAATATAAACAGATCAATAACAAGCACTGAAATTGAAACTGTGATTAAAATCTTCCAACAAACAAAAGCCCAGGACCAGATGGCTTCACAGGCAAATTCTATCAAACATTTAGAGAAGAGCTAATAGCTATCCTTCTCAAACTCTTCCAAAATATTGCCATTGTTTCTTAATCAAGCTTTCTGCCTCTTTCTCCTTGTCTTCTCCTTCTGGGACTCCAATAATTCATAGATTGTTCCTTTTAATGATATTCCATAATTCCCATAAGCTTTCTTCACTTATTCTTTTTTCTTTTTACTCTTCTGAATGGATGATTTAGGATAATTTGTTTTTCAGGTCTTCCAAATTCTTTCTTCTGTTTGGTCAAGTCTACTCTTGGAGCTCTTTTTCCTTCAGTGAAGTCATTGTATTCCTCAATTCTAGGATTTCTGTTTGTTTGCTTGTTTTCTAATAGTTTGTTTGTTTTTGTTGTCTAACTTATTTTGTCCTCCATTGTTTTCCTAATCTCATTTAGATATCTATCTTTGTGTTCTTTTTGTTCACTGAATTTCTTTAATAGGATTTCTTTCCCCAAATCTATCTTTAAATTTTTTTAAACTTTGAGATATAATATAGCTAACATAAAAGTTGTCATTTAATCCATTTGTAAGTGTTAATAAAATTATTTTGAATTATTTGTCAGGCAGTTGGTAGACCTCCATTTCTTTAGGTTCAGTCAATAAGTTTTATTAGTTTCCTCGGTGGTGTCATGTTTCCTTGATTATTCATGATCCTTGTGCATTGCATTGGTGTATGTACATTTCAGGAAGTAGGCACTTTTTCCAATGTTTACAGACTGGCTTTAGCAGACACATCCCTTCACCAATCAGACTGTCTAAAGATTCTGTGTGGGCTTTCTAGTGGTATCCATGGGAAGGTTTGCTGCTGGGGTCCTTGGATGGGAAGTCTAGTGCCTGGGTCAGCAGGTGGGCAAGCATGGTGCTTATGTACACGGGAACCAGCTTGGTGCTTCAGTCTATGGAGGTGGGCCTGGAACCTGGGTTCACTGTGGTGGGCCTGGTGCTTTAGACTGTAGTGATGGGCCTGGGATTGGGGTCTTCATGGGCAGACCTGGATCCTGGGTCCACAGGGACAAGTTGGGCACTGGGACTCCTGGGGTGGCCTGGGGTCTGGGCCCATGGAGGCCAGTCTGATACTGGGATGGGTCAGGAGCCTGGTTTCATGAGAGCTGTCCGGGGGACTGGGATGATGAGGGCCAGCCTTGTGCTAGTGTGAACCTGGAGGCTGGGGCTGTGAGAGTATATCTGTAACCTGGGGCCTCAGGGTCCAACCTGGAGGTTTGTTCTGCTAGTGCCAGTCTGGTGCTTGGGCAGAAAAGGAGCCTGGATCTGTGGGAACCAGTCTGGTGTTTAGGTCCATGGAGGCCAGCCTAGCACTGGGGTGGGCTAGGGGTCTGGGTCTGTGGTAGTCTGCCTGGTGCTGGACCCAGTAGGGAACCTAGGTTTACAGGTGCCCATTTAGAGCCTGATTTCACGAGGGTTGATTGGGAGCCTGGGGCCATAGAAGCCAACAGGTTTGCATGAACCAGCTGGTGCTGGGATGTGCCAGGAGCTTGGTACCATGGGAGTCAGCCAGCGTTGCGGTGGGCCAGGAACCTAGGTTTTCAGAAGTCTGCCAGGAGCTGAGACCTTCAGGAGCTGCCCAGGCCACAAGAGCAGGCTGGAGCTTGGGTGGGCTGAAAGCCTGGGTTTGTGGGAGCCTGCCAGGAGCACCTGGTTCTGTGGGTGCTGCCTGGGGCCAATGAAATCAGCTAGTGCCCAGGTGGGCCAGAATCTCAGGTTCATGGAGGCCCACTGGAAGCCTGGAGTTGAGGAAGCCACGTGGGACTGTGGGAACTGCCTCGGGCAGCTGGCACCAGTAAGTGCTGGGGTGAGCAGGGACCTGGGTTTGTAGGAGCCCACCTGGAGCTTAGTGCCATGGAAGCCACCTGGGTCCACTGGAGCCAGCAGGTGCCAGGGTGACTTAGGGGCATAGGTTCATGGGAGCTTGCAGAGAGCCACTTAGAGTTCTTGGAGTCACCCTGGTGCTGTTTCAGGCTGGCTCTGTGGTCCATGGTGAAGTCAGGTGCTCACTTCACTCTCCTCCCACAACAGGAAAGGTGTCTCTGCCATGGGCTGCCCACACGTGGGGGCGGCGTGATGGGGGTAATGTAAATCTATCTTTCCTACACCCTTCAATGAATCTTTTATTATTTCTGAGCTTCACCAAGGTGTCATAATTCTTCACTTGAAATCCTTAGCTCTGGTGAAGATATTTTCATGTGTGGATATTTGTTCAAATTGATGTTTCTGTGTTGGGATGAACACTAGAAATTCCTATGCTGCCATTTTGCTGACGTCACTCCCCTCCACCTATGGTTCTGAGTGGAAAACACAGGGAGTGTTAGGGCTTCAGCCCTGTTAAGTGCTCTGTGGTCCCTCCCATGAGTGGCAAATTACATCAAGGAGCAGTTGACTTGAAAGTTCCAGGCCATCGTCATTTCTCTCAAGGAGGAGTTCTACACCAAAACTCCTCATTGGAGTCCACCCCAAGGTAGGGTCGGCCTGGCTCAGGAGCCAGCCCCACTCCCTGCCTGACTCCCCAGGACAGGAAGGGGAGGCTGCAGTGGAGGGGCATGAGATTGGGGGAGCATAGGGACTCAGGTCCTGAATGACTTATTCCTAGAATGCAAGGATGGTTCAACACATGAAAATCAATTAATGTACCTCACCACATTAACAGAGTGAAGGGAAAGAACCATATGATAATTAAAATTGATGAAGTAAAAGCATTTGACAAAATTCAACACTATTTTGTGATAACAACACTCAAGAAAATAAGACTAGAAGAAAACCTCCTGAAAATAATAAAGGTCCGATATGAAAAAGATACAGCTAACATCATACTCAATGGAGAAGGACTGAAAGTTGTCCCCCTAAAATCAGGAATAAAACAAGGATGCCTGCTTTCACCACTTGTATTCTACCTAAAAGTTGAATATTCAACATGGAGGTTTTTCTAGAGCAAAGAAAAGGAAGAATTAAAATTATCTCTGTTTACAGATGACCAGATGCTATATGTACAAATATGTGTATTTCACACACACACACACACACACACACACACACACACTGTTAGAGCTAATAAACCCAGTCAGCAAAATTTCAGGATACAGTATCAATATGCAAAAATTAGCTTTATTGCTATACATTTAAAATGAACAACTGGAAAGGAAAGGAAATTTTAAAAATGAGTCCACTTAAAATAGCATCAAACAAATAGAGTCAAAAAAGAGTGGATATGTGTATATGTATAACTGATTCACTTTACTGTACAGCAGAAACTAACAAACACAACATTGTAAATCAACTATACTCCAATAAAAATTAATTTAAAAAATAAATAAAATAGCATCAAACAGAACAAAATACTTAGGAATAAACTTAACCAAGGAGGCAAACCACTTGTATACTGAAAACTAAAAAATATGGCTGAAAGAAATTAAAGAAAATAAAAATAAATGGGAATATGTCCTTGCCCATGGATTGGAAGACTAAATATTGTTATCATAACAATACTACCTCACAGCAATCTACAGAATCAATGCAATTCCTAACAAAATCTAGTGACATTTTCACAGAAAGGTTAACTCAACCTAAAATTCCCATGGAATCTCAGTGGACCCTGAATAGCCAAAGCAATCTTGAAAAAGAAGAAAAAAGTTGGAGAACTCAAACTTTTAATTTCAAAATTTACTACAAAGCGAAGGTAATTAAAACAGTGTGGTACTGGCATAAAGACAGACATATAGACCAATGAAATAGAATAGAGAGCCCAGAAAAAACTCTTACATATATGGCCAAATTATTTTTGACAAGGGTTCTGAGACCATTCAATGGGGAAAGGACCAAACATGATGTTGAGTAAACTGGATATCCACATCAAAATAATGAAGTTGGACCTTTATTTAACTCAAAAGATAACTAAAGATCTAAAAGCAAGTAATAAAACTATAAAACTCTTAGAAGAAAACATAGGGGGAATACTTTGACATTAGATTGACAATAATTTCTTGGACACAACACCAAAAACACAGGCAACAAAAGAAAAAATAAATGTGGGCATTGTTAAAATAAAAAACTTTTGTACATCAAAGGACACCATCAATAGAATGAAAAGGCAACTTGCAGAAATTGAAAAATACCTGCAAATCATATATATTATAAGGGATTCATGTACAGAATTTATAAAGAACTCCTATGACTCAATAATAAAAAACCTAATTCAAAATTTGACAAAAGATTTGAAAAAAAATTTCTCCAAAGAAGGTATACAAATGGCCAATAAGCATATGAAACATATCATCAGGGAAATGCAAATCAAAAATAACCCAATGAATTATCACCTCACACCCATTTAGGATGATCACTATCAAGAAAACAGAAAATAATGAGTGTTGATGGGGATGTGGAGAAATTGGAATCCTTTGCACTGTTGGTAGGAATGCACATAGGTGCAGCCACTATGAAAAATAGTACGAAGGTTCTTCAAAAGATTAAAAATAAAATTACCATATTATCCAGCAATTCCACTTCTGAGTAAATGCCCAAAAGAATTGAAAGCAGGTCCTGAAAAAGATATTTGTACGACAGTGTTCAAGCAGCATTATTCACAATAGCCAAAAGGTAAACAACCCAAATATCCATTGGGAGTTGAAGGGATAAATAAAAAGTGATATATATATATATATATATATATATATATATATATATATATATACAAAACGTAATTTTGTGGTAGTTAATTTTATGCATCAACTTGACCGACCATGGGGTGCCCAGATTAAATATTATTTCTGGGCATGTCTGCAAAGGTGTTTCCAGATAATATTAGCATTTGAATTGGTGGACTTAGTAGACTCCATTCCACAATGTGGATGGGCATAATCCAATCCATTGAGGACCTGAATAGAACAAAAGGTGGAGAAAGGAGGAATTTGCATATTTTTTTAATTTATTTTTTTATACAGCAGGCTCTTATTAGTCATCAATTTTATACACCACAGTGTATACAGGTCAATCCCAATTTCCCAATTCATCACACCACCACCCCCACTGCCCCCCGCTTTCCCCCTTTGGTGACCATACGTTTGTTCTCTACATCTGTGTCTCAATTTCTGCCCTGCAAACTGGTTCATCTGTACCATGTTTCTTGGTTCCACATATATGCGTTAATATATGATATTTGTTTTTCTCTTTCTGACTTACTTCACTCTGTACAACAGTCTCTAGAACCATCCATGTCTCTACAAATGACCCAATTTCATTCCTTTTTATGGCTGAGTAATATTCCATTGAATATATGTACCACATCTTCTTTATCCATTCGTCTGTCGATGGGCATTTAGGTTGCTTCCATAACCTGGCTATTGTAAATAGTGCTGCAGTGAACATTGGGGTGCATGTGTCTTTTTGAATTATGGTTTTCTCTGGGTATATGCCCAGTAGTGGGATTGCTGGGTCATATGGTAATTCTATTTTTAGTTTTTTAAGGAACCTCCATACTGTTCTCCATAGTGACTGTATCAATTTACATTCCCACCAACAATGAAAGAGGGTTCCCTTTTCTCCACACCCTCTCCAGCAATTGTTGCTTGTAGGTTTTCTGCTAATGCCCATTCGAACTGGTGTGAGGTGATACCTCACTGTAGTTTCGATTTGCATTTCTTTAATAATTAGTAATGTTGAGCAGTTTTTCTTGTGCTTCTTGGCCATCTGTATGTCTTCTTTGGAGAAATGTCTATTTAGGTCTTCTGCCCATTTTTGGATTGGGTTGTTTGTTTCTTTAATCTTGAGCTGCATGAGCTGTTTATATATTTTGGAGATTAATCCTTTGTCCGTTGATTCATTTGCAAATATTTCCTCCCATTTGAGGGTTGTCTTTTCGTCTTCTTTATGGTTTCCTTTGCTGTGCAAAAGCTTCTAACTTTTTTTTTTTGTTTTTTTGTTTTTTTTTTTTCGGTACGTGGGCCTCTCACTGTTGTGGCCTCTCCCGTTGCGGAGCACAGGCTCCGGATGCGCAGGCTCAGCGACCATGGCTCACGGGCCCAGCCGCTCCGCGGCATGTGGGATCTTCCCGGATGGGGCACGAACCCGTGTCTCCTGCATTGGCAGGCGGACTCTCAACCACTGTGCCACCAGGGAAGCCCTTCTAACTTTCATTAGGTCCCATTTGTATATTTTTGTTTTTATTTCTATTACTCTGGGAGGTGGATCAAAAAAGATCTTGCTGTGATTTATGTCAAAGTGTGTTCTTCCTATGTTTTCCTCTATGAGTTTTTTTTGTGTGTGTGTGGTACGTGGGCATCTCACTGTTGTGGCCTCTCCCGTTGTGGAGCACAGGCTCTGGACGCACAGGCTCAGTGGCCATGGCTCACAGGCCTAGCCACTCCACAGTATGTGGGATCTCCTGGTATGTGGGATCTTCCCAGTCGGGGGCACGAACCCATGTCCCCTGCATCGGCAGGTGGACTCTCAACCACTGCACCACCAGGGAAGGCCCTCTAAGAGTTTTATAGTGTCCGGTCTTACATTTAATTCTCTAATCCATTGTGACCTTATTTTTGTGTATGGTGTTAGGGAGTGTTCTAATTTCATTCTTCTACATGTAGCTGTCCAGTTTCCCAGCACCACTTATTGAAGAGACTGCCTTTTCTCCATTGTATATCCTTGCCTCCTTTGTCATAGATTAGTTGACCATAGGTGCCTGGGTTTATCTCTGGGCTTTCTATCTTGTTCCACTGATCTATGTTTCTGTTTTTGTGCCAGTACCATATTGTCTTCATTACTGTAGCTTTGTAGTATAGTCTGAAGTCAGGGAGTCTGATTCCTCCCACTCCATTTTTTTCCCTCAAGACTGCTTTGGCTATTCGGGGTCTTTTGTGGCTCCATACAAATTTTAAGATTTTTTTGTTCTAGTTCCATAAACAATGCCATTGGTAATTTGATGGGGATTGCATTGAATCTGTAGATTGCTTTGGGTATTATATTCATTTTCACAATATTGATTCTTTCAATCCAAGAACATGGTATATCCCTCCATCTGTTAGTAATCATCTTTAATTTCTTTCATCAGTGTCTTATAGATTTCTGCATACAGGTCTTTTGTCTCCCTAGATAACTTTATTCCTAGGTATTTTATTATTTTTGTTGCAATGGTAAATGAGAGTGTTTCCTTAATTTCTCTTTCAGATTTTCATCTTAAGTGTATAGGAATGCAAGAGATTTCTGTGCATTAATTTTGTATCCTGAAACTTTACCAGATTCATTGATTAGCTCTAGTAGTTTTCTGGTGGCATCTGTCGGATTCTCTATGTATAGTGTCATGTCATCTGCAAACAGTAACACTTTTACTTCTTCTTTTCCAATTTGTATTCATTTTATTTCATTTTCCTCTCTGATGGCCGTGGCTAGGACTTCCAAAACTATGTTGAATAACAGTGGTAAGAGTGGACATCCTTGTCTTGTTCCTGATCTTAGAGGAAATGCTTTCAGTTTTTCACCATTGAGAATGATGTTTGCTGTGGGTTTGTCATATATGGCCTTTATTATGTTGAGGTAGGTTCCCTCTATGCCCACTTTCAGGAGAGTTTTTATCATAAATTGGTGTTGAATTTTGTCAAATGCATTTTCTGCATCTACTGAGATGATCATATGGTTTTTCTTCTTCAATTTGTTAATATGGTGTATAACATTGATTGATTTACATATATTGAAGATTCCTTGCATCCCTGGGATAAATTCCACTTGATCATGGTGTATGATCTTTTTAATGTGTTGTTGGATAGTTTTTGCTAGTATTTTGTTAAGGATTTTTGCATCTATATTCATCAGTGTTATTGGTCTGTAATTTTCTTTTTTTGTAGTATGTTTGTCTGTTTTTGTATCAGGGTGATGGTGGCCTCATAGAATGAGTTTGGGAGTGTTCCTTCCTATGCAATTATTTGGAAGAGTTTGAGAAGGATGGGTGTTAGCTCTTCTCTAAATATTTGATAGAATTCACCTGTGAAGCCATCTGGTCCTGGACTTTTGTTTGTTGGAATATTTTTTATCACAGTTTCAATTTCATTACTTGTGATTGGTCTGTTCATATTTTCTACTTCTTCCTGGTTCAGTCTTGGGAAATTATACCTTTCTAAGAATTTGTCCATTTCTTCCAGGTTGTCCATTTTATTGGCATAGAGTTGCTTGTAGTACTCTCTTAGGATGCTTTGTATTTCTGCAGTGTCTCTTGTGACTTCTGCTTTTTCATTTCTAATTTTATTGATTTGAATCCTCTCCCTGTTTTTCTTAATGAGCCTGGTTAATGGTTTATCAGTTTTGGCTGTCTTCTCAAAGAACCAGCTTTTAGTTTTATTGATCTTTGCTATTGTTTTCTTTGTTTCTATTTCATTTTTTTCTGCTCTGATCTTTATCATTTCTTTCCTTCTGTGAACTTTGGGTTTTGCTTTTTCTTCTTTCTCTAGTTCCTTTAGGTGTAACGTTAGATTTTTTAGTTGAGATTTTTCTTGTTTCTTGAGGTAGGCTTGTATAGCTATGAACTTCCCTCTTAGAACTGCTTTTGCTACATCCCATAGGTTATGAATCTTCGTGTTTTCATTGTCATTTGTCTCTCGGTATTTTTTTATTTCCTCTTTGATTTCTTCAGTGATTGCTTGGTTATTTAGTAATGTATCATTTAGTTCCATGTTTTTGTGTTTTTTACGTTTTTTTCACTGTAATTGATTTCTAATCTCATAGCGTTGTGGTCAGAAAAGATGCTTGATATGATTTCAATTTTCTTAAATTTACTAAGGCTTGATTTGTGACCCGAGATGTGATCTATCCTGGAGAATGTTCCGTGCCCACTTGAGAAGAAATTGTGATCTGCTGTTTTTGGATGGAATGTCCTTTAAATATCAGTTAAATCTATCTGGTCTATTGTGCCATTTAAAGCTTTTGATTCCTTATTAATTTTCTGTTTGGATGATCTGTCCATTGGTGTAAGTGAGATGTTAAACTCCCCCAATATTATTGTGTCACTGTTGATTTCCTCTTTTTGAGCTGTTAGCAGTTTTCTTATGTATTGAGGTGCTCCTATGTTTGGTGCATATATATTTATATTTGTTATATCTTCTTCCTGGATTGATCCCTTGATCATTACGTAGTGTCCGTCCTTGTCTCTTGTAACATTCTTTATTTTAAAGTCTATTTTATCTGATATGAGTATTGCTACTTCAGTTTTCTTTTGATTTCCATTTGCATGGAATATCTTTTTCCATCCACTGACTTTCAGTCTGTATGTGTCCCTAGGTCTGAAGTGGCTCTCCTGTAGACAGCATATATATGTGTCTCGTTTTTGTATCCATTCAGCAAGCCTGTGTCTTTTGGTTCAAACATTTAATCCATTCACATTTAAGGTAATTATCGATATGTATGTTCCTATGACCATTTTCTTAATTGTTTTGGGTTTGTTTTTGTAGGTCCTTTTCTTCTCTTGTGTTTCCCACTTAGAGAAGTTTCTTTAGCATTTGTTGTAGAGCTGGTTTGATGGTGCTAAATTCTCTTAGCTTTTGCTTGTCTGTAAAGCTTTTGATTTCTCCATTGAATCTGAATGAGATCCTTGCTGGGTAGAGTAATCGTGGTTGTATGTTCTTCCCTTTCCTCCCTTTATGTATATCATGCCACTTCTTTCTGGCTTGTAGAGTTTCTGTTGAGAAATCAGCTGTTAACCTTATGGGAGTTCCCTTGTATGTTTCTTGTCATTTTTCCCTTGCTGCTCTCAATAATTTTTCTTTGTCTTTAATTTTTGCCAATTTGATTATTATGTGTCTCAGCATGTTCCTCCTCGGGTTTATCCTGTATGGGACTCTCTGTGCTTCGTGGACTTGGGTGGCTATTTCCTTTCCCATGTTAGGGAAGTTTTCGACTCTTATCTCTTCAAATATTTTCTCTGGTCCTTTCTCTCTCTCTCTTCTCCTTCTGGGACCCCTTTAATGCGAATGTTGTTGTGTTTAATGTTGTCCCAGGGGTGTTTTAGGCTGTCTTCATTTCTTTTCATTTTTTTTTCTTTATTCTATTCTGCAGCAGTGAATTCCACCATTCTGTCTTCCAGGTCACTTATCCGTTCTTCTGCCTCAGTTATTCTGCTATTGATTCCTTCTAGTGTATTTTTCATTTCAATTATTCTATTGTTCATCTCTGTTTGCTTGTTCTTTATTTCTTCTAGGTGTTTTTTAAACATTTCTTGCATCTTCTCGATCTTTGCCTCCTTTCTTTTTCCAAGGTACTGGATCTTCTTCTCTAGCATTATTCTGAATTCTTTTTCTGGTTGGTTGCCTATCTCCACTTCATTTAGTTGTTTTTCTGTGGTTTTATCTTGTTCCTTCATCTGGTACATAGCCCTCTGCCTTTTTCATCTTGTCTATCTTTCTATGAATGTGGTTTTTATTCCACAGGCTGCAGGATTGTAGTTCTTCTTGCTTTTGCTGTCTGCCATCTGGTGGATGAGTCTATCTCGAATTTGCCTCTTTTTTTTTTCTGCCTGACTACTTGAGCTCAAACATCTCATCTCATCTTCTGCTCTCGGATACCATTGGTTCCTGTGTCCTCAATCCTTCAAACTTTTATACCACCAGCTTTCCTGGGTCTCAAGCTTGTGGACAGCAGGTCGTGGGACTTCACAGCCTCCATAACTGTGTGAGCCAATTCCTCACAATTTCTCTCTCTCTCTTCTCATATGTAGATCTATATGTCTATACATCATATAGATATATATCTCCTACTTTTTTCTCTGGAGAACCTTAATTCAAATATTCGGCTTTTTAAAAAGAATGAAATTCTGACAGATGCTACAGGTGAACCTTGAAGACATCATAAGTGAAATAAGCCAGACATAAAAGGACAAATACTGTATGATTCCACTTATATGGGGTACTTAAAGTAGTCAAATTCATAGAGACAGAAAATATAATGGTTTTTGCCAGGGGATGTGGGTGGGGGAGGGGAGAATGGGGAGTTGTTTTTTAATGGGTACAGAATTTCAGTTTGGGAAGATGAAAAAGTTCTGGATATGGATAGTGGTGATGGTTGCACAATAATGGAAATGTACATAGTGACATTGAACTATGCATCTAAATTTATTAAAATGGTAAAATTTTGTCATGTATATTTTACAATAAAAAATTAATATTGTGAACCAATTTAAAAAATGAACAAATTTCTCTCATCTTATTTCTGGAAATTCAATTCAGTGGGTGTGGATAACTAATCCCTACCTCACAAGGTAGAAAGCATTACATGAGATGCCTTGGGATAAGACCCTGGCACATAGGAACACAGGTGCTACAAAAGATTTAAATCCTGAGGATCAAAGAGGTGAGTTGCCTTGTCTGAGATCCCAGTGGTTTGCTGGCAGAGCCTAGACTTCCACTGGGATCTCCTCTGTGCTTGCCCAGTGCTTTCCCTTGTGCCACACCACCTCCTATCATCACAAGGCAACACGTGCTCAGTGCAGGCTGTGCCCAGAGAAGAACAGACACCATGGTGTGTTTCCAACAGCCCGCTGGATCTGAGTAGAATCCCTAGTGCTAGTTGGAGGACACTAGGTTGACTCCCTTATGTTCTGGACCTGGTAGCCTTAGTCTCGGGGCACAAACATGAGTCAAATCTTTCTCCTTTCTTTGAGGAACTCACTGTCTAGTTGGGGAGGAAATTCATAAAGCAGTGTGATCAGTGCTCTGACAGGAGCATGGATAATGGAGGGGCATCTAGCTTAGGTAGAGGTCCAGGGAAGACGTCCTCTAGTCTAGGAAGTGACACCTGAGCTGACTCTTGGGGGACTGGCAGGAATTAGCCAGTTGAGGAGCAAGTGGAAGGAATTTCCAGGTAGTGGGAACAGTATGCACAAAGACCTGAAGGAAAGAAACATCCTAGCAATTCAGAAATACTAAAGCATAAGGTTTCCTGGGCTGGGGAAAAGCAGCAGGAAATGAAGCTAGAGAGGTAGTCAGGAACCAGATTTGAAGAGGATTGTAAGAACCTGGCTACAGAGTTCAGATATATCTCATGGGACTGTGTGGTTCCCAAGGTGGCTGTGCACCAGAAACACATGGGGCATCCTGGGCCCCAACCTCTGAAAATTCAGTTTCAGTAACTATGGCATGTGGCATCAGAATCTTGAATGCTTATAAAGGTCAACACATGACTCTAGGGTACAGCCAGTTTTGGGAAGGGTAGCCTGAAGGCAGTGGGGAACCCATGGAATGAGTGGCTTTAAGCAGGGGAAAATCTGGGTCCAATGTGAATTTAACAAAACTTTTTCCGGCCAGGATTAGGTTAGATATCTGCTCATGCTGTATGCTGCCATGCCTGTAGTTTCCCTGCTGTTCAATTCTCACACTGTTTTATATTTGTTTGTTTTGTTTCACTGAATAAGCTGTAAACACCACTAGGGTGGGCCTGGGGTTATCTTGCTACTGGTATATCCCCAGCAATAAGCACAGTACCTGGCATAAAACAGACACCCAATAAATAGTTTTTGAAAGAATGAATGCATTTTTGAGGGAGATGATGGAGACAGGGTGATTATTTAGTAAAGTACTGAAAAGACAGGGAGAAGTATTAAGGAAGGAGTGATGTCAGCAAGATGGCAAACTAGGAGGTCCCCAACACTCGTCTCCCCCACCAATAAAAAAAAATGAATAAACAATTGCATACTGACAAAAATAGCTCTGGGAGAGCTCCAGAATATAATAACAGAGCTGCAGAAACCCTGTGTAGTGCAGAAACTGAGGAAAGCTGCATAGGAAAGCTGCATAGAAAACCTTAGGAAGCACTTGGCCTATGTTACCCATCTCCCAGTCCAACACAGTTTGGTGCCAAGAGGGGTCCCCTCAGTGTGAACTCCCCCAGTGGGGAAAAAGAAAGCTGTGACAAAGCGAAAGAGAGGCATGGACATATATACACTACCAAACGTAAGGTAGATAGATAGTGGGAAGCAGCCGCAGAGCACAGGGAGATCAGCTCGGTGCTTTGTGACCGCCTGGAGGGGTAGGATGGGGAGGGTGGGAGGGAGGGAGATGCATGAGGGAAGGGACATGGGAACAGATGTATATGTATGACTGATTCACTTTGTTATAAAGCAGAAACTAATAAAAAAATAAAATAAATAAAAAATAAAAAAATTAAAAAAAGAAAAAAGAAAAAAAGAAAAAAAAAAGAAAGAAAGCATGAGAACCCCAGCAGCCCTCATCACCACTGCTGAAACCTGTGGCTTTTACCACCAAGGACCCCCACAGTCTTCATCAGTATGGAACCCAGCTGACACAGCTGTCTTGGGTCCATGCCACTCTACTCCCCACCCCACAGAGTGAAGGAGCTCCCTATGCTCCCCATCCCCCCAGAAGTAGTCATCAAAGACCCACCACATTGGAGACCTATGCCCAAGCCCAGACCAGAGCCTCTACAGCAGGGGTCCCCAACCCCTGAGCCATGGACTGGTACTGGTCCGGGGCCTGTTAGGAACCAGGCCACACAGCAGGAAGTGAGTGGAGGACAAGTGAGTGCAGCTTCATCTGTATTTACAGTTGCTCCCCATCACTCGCATTAATGCCTGAGCTGCGCCTCCTGTCAGATCAGTGGAGGCATTAGATTCTCATAGGAGCATAAACCCTAATGTGAACTGTGAATGCAAGGGATCTGGGTTGCATGCTCCTTATGAGAATCTAATGCCTGATGATTTGAGGTGGAGGTGAGGTGGTGATGCTAGCACTGGGGAGCAGCTGCAAATACAGATTATCATTAGCAGAGAGGTTTGACTGCACAGAGACCATAATAAATCAATTGCTTGAAGACATGTCAAAACCCTATCAGTGAATGGCAAGTGAAAACAAGCTCAGGGCTCCCACTGATTCTGCATTATGGTGAATTGTATAATTATTTCATTATATATTACAATGTAATAATAATAGAAATAGGGACTTCCCTGGTGGCTCAGTGGTTAAGAATCCACCTGCCAAGGCAGGGGACACGGGTTCGAGCCCTGGTCCGGGAAGATCCCACATGCCATGGAGCAACTAAGCCTGTGTGCCACAACTACTGAGCCTGCGCTCTAGAGCCAGTGTGCCACAACTACTGAGTCCCTGTGCCACAACTACTGAAGCCTGCACGCCTAGAGCCTGTGCTTCACAACAAGAGAAGCCACCACAAGGAGAAGCCCGCACAGCAATGAAGACCCATTGCAGCCAATAAATAAATAAATAAATAAATAAATAAATAACATTTATAAATAATAGAAATAACGTGCACAATAAATGTAATGTGCTTGAATCATCCCAAAACCATCCTCCACCCCCGGTTTATGGAAAAATTGTCTTCCATGAAACTGGTCCCTAGTGCCAAAAAGGTTGGAGACTGCTGTTCTACGGTGTCACTGCTCCTCAGGACGAGGGCTGGCACTTCCCCCCTGAAACCACCTGCATGCCCTAAACCCCAGCTCCATGGCCATTTACTAAGTGCCCATGCCTCAGACACTGGCGCCATCACCACAGTGAGTGCATCTAAGCTTCAATCAAAAGCATTGTAGTCATCTGCATGCCTTCAAGCTCTGGATCCAGCTTCATGGAAGTTCCACGTGTAGACCTCAGACACCAGCCATCACCACTACCACAAGCATGCACATGTCCTGGATTCCGGCACCATTGCTGTCACTTGTGCACCCATGTACCAAACCTGATGCCAAGAAAGATATCCTCTGACATGACTTCATCTTGCAAGGGAAAATAAGAACAAAAAGACCATAGGAGCCTTTGCCACTGAGGATCCTAACAGGTCTTATTGCCACAATGGACACCTACAGTCTTGGCTACAGAGGACCCCATAGTCTTCATTGATGCTGACTTCCACTGATGCAGCTCCATGGAGACCATTGTTGCTGCACCCTCCCCATACCCGGAACCACCACTATGCCCACTAGGAGCTGAAACTGCCACACTCCACCAAGTCAGCACCTTCACACACACTAGTAGGTCTTTCCCCACTGAAGTGAGTCTGAGTCACTTCTGGACTTTACAGACTGCTCCCTCAATTGTGCAGATATCAGTGCAAGGCTAAAAGAAACACAAAAGAATCAAGAAAACATGACACCATCAAAGGAATACAAGAACTTTCCAGGAACTGCTTCCAAAGAAATAGAGATCTAGAAATTGACAAAGAATTCAAAATAATTGTTTTAACTACTCTTAAGCAAGCTACAAGAGAACACAGATAGACTACAAGAGAATACAAGAGAGACAACTCAGTGAAATCAGGAAAACTGATTTGGTTGAAAATTTCTCAAATCTTGGGAGGGAAATGGATATCCAGATTCATGAAGTTCAAATATCCCCAAACATAATCAACTAAAAGAAGACTACACCAAGAGATGGTGCAATCAAATTGTCAAAAGTCAAGGAAAAAAGCAATTTTTTTTTTTTTTTTTTTGCATTACACGGGCCTCTCACTGCTATGGCCTCTCCCATTGCGGAGCACAGGCTCTGGATGCGCAGGCCCAGCGGCCATGGCTCACGGGCCTAGCCGCTCCACGGCATGTGGGATCTTCCCGGACCGGGGCACGAACCCGTGTCCCCTGCATCGGCAGGCGGACTCTCAACCACTGCGCCACCAGGGAAGCCCGGAAAAAAGCAATTTTAAAAGCAGCACAAGAAAGCAACCTATCACATATAAGGCTCACCCTGAAAAGACTGTCAGCAGATTTCTCAGCAGAAACTTTGCAGGCCAAGAGACAGTGGGATGATATATTCAAAATACTGAAAGAAAAAAAAAAGCCAGCCAAAAATACTATACCTGGCCTCCCATCCAAGTACTAACCAGACACAGACGTACAGAACAAATGTATGGACACCAAGGGGGGAAAGGAAGGTGGGATGAATTGGGAGATTGGGATTGACATATATACACTACTATGTATAAAATAGGTAACTAATGAGAACCTACTGTATAGCACAGGAAACTCTACTCCATGCTCTATGGGAACCTAAATGGGAAGGAAATCCAAAAATGAGGGGATATATGTATACATATAGCTGATTCAATTTGCTGTACAGCAGAAACTAACACAACATTGTAAAACAACTATCCTCCAATAAAAAAATACTATACCTGGAAAAATTTTCCTTAAAAAGGAAGTAGAACTTACAACAGCCAGGACATGGAAGCAACAGATGTCCATCGACAGATGAATGGATAAAGAAGATGTGGTACATATATGCACGGAATATTACTCCGATATAAAAAGGAACGAAATTGAGGTATTTGTAATGAGATGGATGGACCTAGAGTCTGTCATACAGAGTGAAGTAAGTCAGAAAGAGAAAAACAAATACCATGTTCTAACTCATATACATGGAATCTAAAAAAATACGGTACTGATGAACCTAATTGCAGGGCAGGAATAAAGACGCAGATGTAGAGAACGAACTTGAGGGCACAGCAGGGGAAGGGGAAGCTGGGATGAAGTGAGAGAGTAGCATTGACATATATACACTGCCAAATGTAAAATGCATGGCTAGTGGGAAGCTGCTGCATACCACAGGGAGATCAGTTTGATGCTTTGTGATGACCTAAAGGGGTGGGATAGCTGATTCACTTTGTTGTACAGCAGAAACTAACACAACATTGTAAAGCAATTATACTCCAATAAGATATAAAAAATAAAAGAATGGGAAAAAAGGGAAGTAGAAATAAAGTCTTTCCCATACAAACAAAAACTGAGTGAGTTCATCACCATTGGGCCTGCCTCACAAGAAACACTTAAGGGAGTTCTTCAAAATGAAACAAAAATGTGCTAAACAAGAAGATGAAAGCATAAATGTCACTGGTTAAGGTAAATATATAGACATATACAGATTAATGTAACACTGTAAAGGTGGTGCCTAAATTACTATTTTTAACTTTCTATTTTATATTGGAGTATAGTTGATAAACGATGTTGTGATATTTTCAGGTGTACAGCAAAGCGATTCAGTTATATATATACATATATCTATACTTTTGCAAATTCTTTTCCCATTTAGGTTGTTACATAATATTAAACAGAGTTCCCTGTGCTATACAGTAGGTCTTTGTTGTTTATCCACTTTAAATATAGCAGTGTGTCAATTCCAAACCCCCTATCACTCATCCCCCACTACCCTTGCCCCCTGGTAACCATAAGCTTGTTCTCTAAGTCTGTGAGTCTGTTTCTGTTCTGTAAATAAGTCCATTTGTATAATTTTTTTAGATTCCACATAAAATCTATATCCTACAGTGTTTCTCTTTCTCTGTCTGACTTCACTCAGTATGACAGTCTCTAGATCCATCCATGTTGCTGCAAATGGTATTATTTAATTTTCTTTAATGGCTGAGTAATATTCCATTGTATATATGTGCCACATCTTCTTTATCCATTCATCCGATGATGGACACTTAGGTTGCTTCCATCCCCTAGTTATTGTAAATAGAGCTGCAATGAACATTTTGGTACATGACTCTTTTTGAATTATGGTTTTCTCAGGGTATATGCCCAGTAGTGGGATTGCTGGGTCATATGGTAGTTCTATTTTTAGATTTTAAGGAACCTCCATACTGTTCTCCACAGTGGCTGTACCAATTTACATTCCCACCAACAGCGTAGGAAGGTTCCCTTCTTTCCACAAATTCTCTGGCAATTATTGTTTGAGTAGTTTTTGATAATGGCCATTCTGACTGGTGTGAGGTGATATCTCATTGTAGACTTGATTTGCATTTCTCTAATAATTAGTGATGTTGAACATCAATTCATGTGCCTCTTGGCCATCTGTATGTCTTCTTTGGAGAAAGGTCTATTTAGGTCTTCTCCCTATTTTTTGATTGGTTTTTATTAATGACATTAAGCTGCATGAGCTGTCTGTAAATTCTGGAGACTAATACCTTGTTGGTCATATCATTTGCAAATATTTTCTCCCATTCTGTTGGTTGTCTTTTCATTTTGTTTATGGTTTCCTTTGCTGTGCAAAAGCTCTTGAGTTTAATTAGGTGCCATTTGTTTGTTTTTGTTTTTATTTCCATTTCCCTGGGGGACAGATTGAAAAAGATCTTGCTGTGATTTATGTCAGAGAGTGCTCTGCCTATGTTTTCCTCTAAGAGTTTTATACTGTCCGGACTCACATTTAGGTATTTAATCCATGTTGAGTTTATTTTTGTGTATGGTGTTAAAGAATGTTTTAATTTCATTTTTTTACATGTAGCTGTCCAGTTTTCCCAGCACCATTTGTTGAAGAGACTGTCTTTCCTCCATTGTACAGTCTTGCCTCCCTTGTCATAGATTAATTGACCATAGGTACATGGGTTTATTTCTGGGCTTTCTATCCTGTTCCATTGATCTATATTTCTGTTTTTGTGCCAGAACCATACTGTTTTCATGACTAGAGCTTTGTAGTAGAGTCGGAAGGCACGAAGCCTGATTCCTCCAGCTCCGCTTTTCTTTCTCAAGATTGCTTTGGCTCTTCAGGGTCTTTTGTGTCTCCATACAAATTTTAGGATTTTTTGTTCTAGTTCTGAGAAAAATGTCCTTGGTAATTTGTTAGGGATTGCATTGAATCCGTAGATTACCTTGGATAATATAGTCATTTTCACAATGTTTTATGGTAGCAACTTTGGGATTCTCTATGTATAGTGTCATGTCATCTGCAAACAGTGACAGCTTTACTTCTTCCTTTCCGATTTGGATTCCTTTTATTTCTGTTTGTTCTCTGATTGCTGTGGCTAAAACTTCCAAAACTATGTTGAATAAGAGTGGTGAGAGTGCACAACCTTGTCATGTTCCTGATCTTAGTGGAAATGGTTTCAGTTTTTCGCCATTGAGGATGATGTTGGCTGTGGGTTTGTCATATATGGCCTTTATTATGTTGAGGAAAGTTCCCACTGTGCTGACTTTCTGCAGGGTTTTTATCATAAATGGGTGCTGAATTTTGTTGAAAGGTTTCTCTGCATCTATTGAGATGATCATATGGTTTCTCTCCTTCAATTTGTTAATATGGTGTATCACATTGATTGATTTGCATATATTGAAGAATCCTTGCATTCCTGGAATAAACACCACTTAATCATGATGTATGATCCTTTTAATGTGCTGTTGGATTCTGTTTGCTAGTATTTTGTTGAGGATTTTTGCATCTATGTTCATCAGTGATATTGGCCTGTAGTGTTCTTTCTTTGTGACATCGTTGTCTGGTTTTGGTAACAGGGTGATGGTGCCCTTGTAGAGTGAGTTTGGGAGTGTTCCTCCCTCTGCTATATTTTGGAAGTGTTTGAGAAGGATAGGTGTTAGCTCTTCTCTAAATGTTTGATAGAATTCGCCTGTGAAGCCATCTGGTCCTGGGTTTTTGTTTGTTGGAAGATTTTAAATCACAGTTTCAATTTCAGTGCTTGTGATTGGTCTGTTCATATTTTCTATTTCTTCCTGGTTCAGTCTCGGTAGGTTGTGTATTTCTAAGAATTTGCCCATTTCTTCCAGGTTGTCCATTTTATTGGCATAGAGTTGCTTGTAGTAATCTCTCATGGTCTTTTATATTTCTGCAGTGTCAGTTGTTACTTCTCCTTTTTCATTTCTAATTCTATTGATTCGAGTCTTCTCCCTTTTTTTCTTGATGAGTCTGGCTAACGGTTTATCAATTTTATTTATCTTCTCAAAGAACCAGCTTTTAGTTTTATTGATCTTTGCTATCATTTCCTTCATTTCTTTTCCATTTATTTCTGATCTGATGTTTATGATTTCTTTCCTTCTGCTAACTTTGGGGTTTTTTTGTTCTTCTTTCTCTCATTGCTTTGGGTGCAAGGTCAGGTTGCTTACTCGAGATGTTTCCTGTTTCTTAAGGTGGGATTTTATTGCTATAAACTTCCCTCTTAGAACTGCTTTTGCT
Source organism: Mesoplodon densirostris (assembly GCF_025265405.1). Classification (NCBI taxonomy): domain Eukaryota; kingdom Metazoa; phylum Chordata; class Mammalia; order Artiodactyla; family Ziphiidae; genus Mesoplodon; species Mesoplodon densirostris. The sequence goes on from NC_082681.1 coordinate 91,208,563, forward strand.
GCATCCCATAGGTTTTGGGTGGTCGTGTCTCCATTGTCATTTGTTCTAGGTATTTTTTTATTTCCTCTTTGATTTCTTCAGTGATCACTTCGTTATTTAGTAGTGTATTGTTTAGCCTCCATGTGTTTGTATTTTTTACAGATCTTTTCCTGTAATTGATGTGTAGTCTCATAGCATTGTGGTCGGAAAAGATACCTGATACAATTTCAATTTTCTTAAATTTACCAAGGCTTGATTTGTGATGCAGGATATCATCTATCCTGGAGAACATTGCATGAGCACTTGAGAAAAATGTGTATTCTGTTGTTTTTGGATGGAATGTCCTATAAATATCAATTAAGTCCATCTTGTTTAATGTATCATTTAAAGCTTGTGTTTCCTTATTTATTTTCATGTTGGATGATCTGTCCATTGGTGAAAATGGGTTGTTAATGTCCCCTACTCTGAATGTGTTACTGTTGATTTCCCCTTTTATGACTGTTCGTATTTGCCTTATGTATTGAGGTACTCCTGTGATGGGTGCATAAATATTTACAATTGTTATATCTTCTTCTTGAATTGATCCCTTGATCATTATGTAGTGTCCTCCTTTGTCTCTTGTAATAGTCTTTGTTTTAAAGTCTATTTTGTCTGGTATGAGAATTGCTACTCCAGCTTTCTTTTGATTTCCATTTTCATGGAATATCATTTTCCATCCCCTCACTTTCAGTCTGTATGTTTCCCTAGGTCTGAAGTGCATCTCCTGTAGACAGCATATATACGGGTATTGTTTTTGTATCCATTCAGCCAGTCTCTGTCTTTTGGCTGGAGCATTTAATCCATTTACATTTAAGGTAGTTATTGATATGTATGTTCCTATTACTGTTTTCTTAATTGTTTTGTGTTTGTTATTGTAGGTCTTTACCTTCTCTTGTGTTTCCTGACTAGAGAAGTTCCTTTAGCATTTGTTGTAAAGCTGGTTTTGTGGTGCTGAATTCTCTTAGCTTTTGCTTGTCTGTAAAGGTTTTAATTTCTGCATCGAATCTAAATGAGATCCTTGTTGGGTAGAGTAATCTTGGTTGTGGGTTTTTCCCTTTCATCACTTTAAATATGTCCTGCCAGTCCCTTCTGGCTTGCAGAGTTTCTGCTGAAAGATCAGCTGTTAATCTTATGGGGATTCCCTTCTATGTTATTTGCTGTTTTTTCCTTGCTGCTTTTAATATTTTTTCTTTGTATTTAATTTTTGATAGTTTGATTAATATGTTTCTTGGCGTGTTTCTCCTTGGATTCATCCTCTGTGGGACTCTCTGTGCTTCCTGGACTTGATTAACTATTTCTTTTCCCATATTAGGGAAGTTTTCAACTATAATCTCTTCAAATACTTTCTCAGCCCCTTTCTTTTTCTCTTCGTCTTCTGGGACCCCTATAATTCGAATGTTGTATTAATATTGTCCCAGAGGTCTCTGAGACTGTCCTCAATTCTTTTCATTTTTTTTTTTTTCGTTATTCTGTTCTGCAGTCGTTATTTCCACTATTTTATCTTCCAGGTCACTTATCTATTGTTCTGCCTCAGTTGTTCTGCTATTGATCCCTTCTAAAGAATTTTTAATTTCATTTATTGTGTTATTCATCACTGTTTGTTTGCTCTTTAATCCTTCTAGGTCCTTGTTAACCATTTCCTTTATTTTCTCCATTCTATTTCCAACATTTTGGATCATGTTTACTATCATTATTCTGAATTCTTTTTCAGGTAGACTGCTTATTTCCTCTGCATTTGTTAGGTCTGGTGGGTTTTTGCCTTGCTCCTTCATCTGCTGTGTGTTTCTCTGTGTTCTCATTTTGCTTAACTTACTGTGTTTGGGGTCTTCTTTTTGCAGGCTGCAGGTTCATAGTTCCCATTGTTTTTGGTGTCTGTCCCCAGTGGCTAAGGTTGGTTCACTGGGTTGTTTAGGCTGTGTGGTGGAGGGTTCTAGTGCCTGTGTTCTGGAGGATGAGGCTGGATCTTGTCTTTGTGGTGGGCAGGTCCACATATTGTGGTGTGTTTTGGGGTGTCTGTGGCTTTCTTATGATTTTAGGCAGCCTCTCTGCTAACGGGTTGTGTTGTGTTCCTGTCTTGCTAGTTGTTTGGCATAGGGTGTCCAGCACTGGAGCTTCCTGGTCGTTGAGGGGAGGTGGGTCTTGGCGTTGATATGGAGATCTCTGGGAGATTTTCGCCACTTGATATTATGTGGAGCTGGAAGGTCTCTTGTGGACCAGTGTCCTGAACTTGGCTCTCCCACCTCAGAGGCACAGCCCTGATGCCTGGCTGTAGTACCAAGTGCCTGTCATCCACACGGCTTAGAATAAAAGGGAGAAAAAGAAAGAAAGATAGAAGAAGATAAAATAAAATAAAATAAAGTTACTAAAATAAAACATAAAAAATAATTATTAAATTTCTTTTTAAGTAATTTAAAAAAAGAAAGAAAGAAGAGAGCAACCAAACCAAAAAACAAATCCACTAATGATACCATGTGCTAAAAACTGTACTAAAAAACAAAAAACAGAAAAATGGACAGACAGAACCCTAGAATAAATGGTAAAAGCAAAGCTATACAGACAAAATCACACACAGAAGCATACACATACACACTCCAAAAAAAAAGAAAAAGGGAAAAAAATTATATATATCGTTGCTTCCAAAGTCCACCTCCTCAATTTGGGATGATTCGTTGTCTGTTCAGGTATTCCACAGATGCAGGGTACATCAAGTTGATTGTGGAGATTCAATCCGCTGTTCCTGAGGATGTAGGGAGAGATTTCCCTTTCTCTTCTTTGTTCACACAGCCCCTGGGGTTCAGCTTTTGAGTTGGCCCCCCTCTGCATGTAGGTTCCCTGAGGGCGTCTGTTCTTTGCTCAGACAGGACGGGTTTAAAGGAGCAGCTGATTCAGGGGCTCTGGCTCACTCAGGCCAGTGAGAGGGAGAGGTACAGAGTGCCAGGCGAGCCTGCGGTGGCAGAGACCAGCATGACTTTACACCAGCCTGAGGTGTGCCACGTGTTCTCCTGGGGAAGTTGTCCCTGGATCACGGGACCCTGGCAGTGGCGGGCTGCACACGCTCCCTGGAAGGGGGGTGTGGATAGTGACCTGTGCTCACACACAGGCTTCTTGGTGGCTTCAGCAGCTGCCTTAGCATCTTATGGTGGTCTCTGGGTTCTGCGCTGATAGCCGCGGCTGGCACCCGTCTCTGCAGCTCCTTTAAGTGGCACTCTTAATCCCCTCTCCTCATGCACAAGGAAACAAAGAGACAAGAAAAAGTCTCTTGCCTCTTCGGCAGCTCCAGACTTTTCCCCGGAATCATTCCCAGCTAGCTGTGGTGCACTATCCCCTTTCAGGCTGTGTTCACGCAGCCAACCCCAGTCCTCTCCCTGGGATATGACCAAAGCCTGAGCCTCAGCTCCCAGGCCCTGTCTGCCCCAGCGGGTGAGCAGAAGCCTCTTGGGCTTGTGAGTGTTGGTTGGCACCGATCCTCTGTGCGGGAATCTCTCTGCTTTGCTCTCTGCTCCCCTGTTGCTGTGCTCTCCTCCATGGCTCTGAAGCTTCTCCCCTCCACCCCCCGCACTCAGCCTGTGAAGGGGCTTCCTAGTGTGTGGAAACCTTTCCTCCTTCACAGCTCCCTCCCACTGGTGTATGTCCCGTCCCTATTTTTTTGTCGCTGTTTTTTCTTTTTCCCTACCCAGGTATGTGGGGAGTTTCTTGCCTTTTGGGAGGTCTGAGGTCTTCTGCCAGCGTTCAGTAGGTGTTCTATAGGAGTTGTTCCACATGTAGATGCATTTCTGATGTATTTGTGGGGAGGAAGGTGATCTCCACATCTTACTCTTCTGCCATCTTGAAGCTCCTCTCCACATTTTGTAAATAATGCTGCAATGAACGTGTCAATGCAGATATCTCATTGAGATACTGATGTCATTTCCTTTGGATATATACATAGTAGTGGAATTCCTGGGTCATACAGTAATTCAATTTTTAATTTGTTGGGGAACCTCCATACTATTTTCCATAATGGATGTACCAATTTACATTCCCATGAACAGTGTACAATGGTTCCCTTTTCCCTACATCCTCGCCAACACTTGTTATCTCTTGTGCTTTTGATCACACAGGTGTGAGGTGTTATCTCACTGTGGTTTTGATTTGCATTTCCCTGATGATCAGCTATGTTGAACAGCTTTTCATATACCTGTTGGCCATTTCTATGACTTCATTGGAAAAATGTCTATTCAGGTCCTTTGCCCATTCGAAAAGTTGGGTTATTATTATTTTGCTATTGAGTTATAGGAGTTTCTTATATATTTTGGATATTAACCTCTTCTCAGATAGCTTGCAAATATTTTCTCCCATTTCTCAGGCTGCCGTTTCATTTTGTTGATTGTTTCTTTTGCTATGCAGAGCTTTTTAGTTTGATGTTGTCTGACCTGTTTATTTTTACTTTTATTGTCTGTGATTTTGGTGTAATATCCTTGAAATCATTGTCAAGACGAATGTTAAGGAGATTTTCTCCTATGTTTTGTTTTAGGAGTTTTATGGTTTCAGGTCTCAAGTTTAAGTCTTTAATTCATTTTCAGTTAACTTTTTTGAGTGGTGTAAGATACGTGTTTAGTTTCATTCTTGTGCAAATGGATATCCAGTTTTCAGAAGACAGTTTATTGAAGTGGCTACACTTTCTCTATTGTGTATTCTTGGCATTCTTTTTTTTTAAATTTAAAAATTTATTTTATTGAAGTATAGTTGATTTACAATGTTGTGTTAATTTCTGCTGTACAGCAAAGTAATTCAGTTATATATATATATACATGCTTTTTCACATTCTTTTCTGTTATGGTTTATAACAGGATATTGACTCTAGTTCTTTGTGCTACACAGTAGGACCTTGTTGTTTATCCATCCTCTATATAATAGTTTGCATCTGCTAACCCCAAACTCCCAATCCATTCCTACCCCACCCAGTTTAATTCTTAAAAACATATCACATAATTGAAATTTCTGAATCAATGATTTCTACAGTTTTAAGACATTTGATAATTCATGTTATATTTCATTCCAGGAACTTGTACCAAATTACATGTGCTCTAACAGTATAGGACAGAACTTACTGCCCTGAAGTTTATTATACAAGAGGGGGTAATATTATTTTTAAACTGCCAATTTGGTATTTTACGACTTGAATTTGAATTTTTTTCTAATGAAAAATGTTTTTAGAGCACCTCAATACATAAGGGAAATATTAACAGCCATAAAAGGAGAAATCGACAGTAACACAATCATAGTAGGGGACTTTAACACCCCACTTTCACCAATGGATAGGTCATCCAAAATGAAAATAAATAAGGAAACACAAGCTTTAAATGATACATTAAACAAGATGGACTTAATTGATATTTATAGGACATTCCATCCAAAAACAACAGAATACATATTTTTCTCAAGTGCTCATGGAACATTCTCCAGGATAGATCATATCTTGGGTCACAAATCAAGCCTTGGTAAATTTAAGAAAATTGAAATTGTATCAAGTATCTTTTCCGACCACAATGCTATGAGACTAGATATCAATTACAGGAAAAGAGCTGTAAAACATACAAACACATGGAGGCTAAACAATACACTACTTAATAACGAAGTGATCACTGAAGAAATCAAAGAGGAAATTAAAAAATACCTAGAAACAAATGACAATGGAGACACGACGACCCAAAACCTATGGGATGCAGCAAAAGCAGTTCTAAGAGGGAAGTTTATGGCAATACAATCCCACCTTAAGAAACAGGAAACATCTCGAATAAACAACCTAACCTTGCACCTAAAGCAATTAGAGAAAGAAGAACAAAAACATCCCAAAGTTAGCAGAAGGAAAGAAATCATAAACATCAGATCAGAAATCAATGAAAAAGAAATGAAGGAAATGATAGCAAAGATCAATAAAACTAAAAGCTGGTTCTTTGAGAAGATAAACAAAATTGATAAACCATTAGCCAGACTCATCAAGAAAAAAAGGGAGAAGACTCAAATCAATAGAATTAGAAATGAAAAAGGAGAAGTAACAACTGACACTGCAGAAATACAAAACATCATGAGAGATTACTATAAGCAACTCTATGCCAATAAAATGGACAACCTGGAAGAAATGGGCAAATTCTTAGAAATACACAACCTGCCAAGACTTAATCAGGAAGAAATAGAAAATATGAACAGACCAATCACAAGCACTGAAATTGAAACTGTGATTAAAAATCTTCCAACAAACAAAAGCCCAGGACCAGATGGCTTCACAGGCGAATTCTATCAAGCATTTAGAGAAGAGCTAACACCTATCCTTCTCAAACTCTTCCAAAATATAGCAGAGGGAGGAACACTCCCAAACTCATTCTACGAGGCCACCATCACCTTGATACCAAAACCAGACAAGGATGTCACAAAGAAAGAAAACTACAGGCCAATATCACTGATGAACATAGATGCAAAAATCCTCAACAAAATACTAGCAAACAGAATCCAACAGCACATTAAAAGGATCATACACCATGATCAAGTGGGGTTTATTCCAGGAATGCAAGGATTCTTCAATATACGCAAATCAATCAATGTGATACACCATATTAACAAACTGAAGGATAAAAACCATATGATCATCTCAATAGATGCAGAGAAAGCTTTTGACAAAATTCAACACCCATTTATGATAAAAACCCTGCAGAAAGTAGGCATAGAAGGAACTTTCCTCAACATAATAAAGGCCATATATGACAAACCCACAGCCAACATTGTCCTCAATGGTGAAAAACTAAAACCATTTCCACTAAGATCAGGAACAAGACATGGTTGCCCACTCTCACCACTCTTCTTCAACATAGTTTTGGAAGTTTTAGCCACAGCAATCAGAGAAGAAAAGGAAATAAAAGGAATCCAAATGGGAAAAGAAGAAGTAAAGCTGTCACTGTTTGCAGATGACATGATACTATACATAGAGAATCCTAAAGATGCTACCAGAAAACTACTAGAGCTAATCAATGAATTTGGTAAAGTTGCAGGATACAAAATTAATGTGCAGAAATCTCTGGCATTCCTATATACTAATGATGAAAAATCTGAAAGTGAAATCAAGGAAACACTCCCATTTACCATTGCAACAAAAAGAATAAAATATCTAGGAATAAACCTACCTAAGGAGACAAAAGACCTGTATGCAGAAAATTATAAGACACTGATGAAAGAAATTAAAGATGATACAAATAGATGGAGAGATATACCATGTTCTTGGATTGGAAGAATCAACATTGTGAAAATGTCTCTACTACCCAAAGCAATCTACAGATTCAATGCAATCCCTATCAAACTACCAATGGCATTTTTCACAGAACTAGAACAAAAAATTTCACAATTTGTATGGAAACACAAAAGACCCCGAATAGCCAAAGCAATCTTGAGAACGAAAAACGGAGCTGGAGGAATCAGGCTCCCTGACTTCAGACTATACTACAAAGCTACAGTAATCAAGACAGTATGGTACTGGCACAAAAACAGAAAGATAGATCAATGGAACAGGATAGAAAGCCCAGAGATAAACCCACGGACATATGGTCACCTTATCTTTGATAAAGGAGGCAGGAATGTACAGTGGAGAAAGGACAGTCTCTTCAATAAGTGGTGCTGGGAAAACTGGACAGGGACATGTAAAAGTATGAGATTAGATCACTCCCTAACACCATACACAAAAATTAGCTCAAAATGGATTAAAGACCTAAATGTAAGGCCAGACACTATCAAACTCCTAGAGGAAAACATAGGCAGAACACTCTATGACATAAATCACAGCAAGATCCTTTTTGACCCACCTCCTAGAGAAATGGAAATAAAGACAAAAATAAACACATGGGACCTAATGAAACTTCAAAGCTTTTGCACAGCAAAGGAAACCATAAACAAGACGAAAAGACAACCCTCAGAATGGGAGAAAATATTTGCAAATGAAGCAACTGACAAAGGATTAATCTCCAAAATTTATAAGTAGCTCATGCAGCTCAATAGCAAAAAAACAAACAACCCAATCCAAAAATGGGCAGAAGACCTAAATAGACATTTCTCCACAGAAGATATACAGACAGCCAACAAACACATGAAAGGATGCTCAACATCTTTACTCATTAGAGAAATGCAAATCAAAACTACAATGAGATATCATCTCACACCAGTCAGAATGGCCATCATCAAAAAATCTAGAAACAATAAATGCTGGAGAGGGTGTGGAAAAAAGGGAACACTCTTGCACTGCTGGTGGGAATGTGAATTGGTACAGCCACTATGGAGAACGGTATGGAGGTTCCTTAAAAAACTACAAATAGAACTACCATATGACCCAGCAATCCCACTACTGGGCATATACCCTGAGAAAACCATAATTCAAAAAGAGACATGTACCAAAATGTTCATAGCAGCCCTATTTACAATAGCCCGGAGATGGAAACAACCTAAGTGTCCATCATCGGATGAATGGGTAAAGAAGATGTGGCACATATATACAATGGAATATTACTCAGCCATAAAAAGAAATGAAATTGAGCTATTTGTAATGAGGTGGATGGACCTAGAGTCTGTCATACAGAGTGAAGTAAGTCAGAAAGAGAAAGACAAATACTGTATGCTGACACATATATATGGAATTTAAGAAAAAAATGTCATGAAGAACATAGGGGTAAGACAGGAATAAAGACACAGACCTACTAGAGCATGGACTTGAGGATATGGGGAGGGGGAAGGGTAAGCTGTGACAAAGTGAAAGAGCGGCTTGGACATATATACACTACCAAACGTAAGGTAGATAGCTAGTGGGAAGCAGCTGCATAGCACAGGGAGATCAGCTCGGTTCTTTGTGACCGCCTGGAGGGGTGGGATAGGGAGGGTGGGAGGGAGACGCAAAAGGGAGGGGATATGGGAACATATGTATATGTATAACTGATTAAATTTGTAAAATAAAAAAAAATTTTAAAAAAATGTTTTTACAAGTTGATTCTTTTTGTTGTTGCTAACTGCCTATTTTTCTTTTTTATTTATTTATTTATTTATTTATTTATTTATTTTTTCTTTATAACAAATTTAATCAGTTATACATATACATATGTTCCCATATCCCCTCCCTTTTGCATCTCCCTCCCACCCTCCCTAACCCACCCCTCCAGGCGGTCACAAAGCACCGAGCTGATCTCCCTGTGCTATGCGGCTGCTTCCCACTAGCTATCTACCTTACGTTTGGTAGTGTATATATGTCCAAGCCGCTCTTTCACTTTGTCACAGCTTACCCTTCCCCCTCCCCATATCCTCAAGTCCATGCTCTAGTAGGTCTGTGTCTTTATTCCTGTCTTACCCCTATGTTCTTCATGACATTTTTTTCTTAAATTCCATATATATGTGTCAGCATACAGTATTTGTCTTTCTCTTTCTGACTTACTTCGCTCTGTATGACAGGCTCTAGGTCCATCCACCTCATTACAAATAGCTCAATTTCATTTCTTTTTATGGCTGAGTAATATTCCATTGTATATATGTGCCACATCTTCTTTACCCATTCATCCGATGATGGACACTTAGGTTGTTTCCATCTCCGGGCTATTGTAAATAGGGCTGCTATGAACATTTTGGTACATGTCTCTTTTTGAATTATGGTTTTCTCAGGGTATATGCCCAGTAGTGGGATTGCTGGGTCATATGGTAGTTCTATTTGTAGTTTTTTAAGGAACCTCCATACCGTTCTCCATAGTGGCTGTACCAATTCACATTCCCACCAGCAGTGCAAGAGTGTTCCCTTTTTTCCACACCCTCTCCAGCATTTATTGTTTCTAGATTTTTTGATGATGGCCATTCTGACTGGTGTGAGATGATATCTCATTGTAGTTTTGATTTGCATTTCTCTAATGAGTAAACATGTTGAGCATCCTTTCATGTGTTTGTTGGCAGTCTGTATATCTTCTGTGGAGAAATGTCTATTTAGGTCTTCTGCTCATTTTTGGATTGGGTTGTTTGTTTTTTTGTTATTGAGCTGCATGAGCTGCTTATAAATTTTGGAGATTAATCCTTTCTCAGTTGCTCCATTTGCAAATATTTTCTCCCATTCTGAGGGTTGTATTTTGGTCTTGTTTATAGTTTCCTTTGCTGTGCAAAAGCTTTGAAGTTTCATTAGGTCCCATGTGTTTATTTTTGTCTTTATTTCCATTTCTCTAGGAGGTGGGTCAAAAAGGATCTTGCTGTGATTTATGTCATAGAGTGTTCTGTCTATGTTTTCCTCTAAGAGTTTGATAGTGTCTGGCCTTACATTGAGGTCTTCAATCCATTTTGAGCTTATTTTTGTGTATGGTGTTAGGGAGTGATCTAATATCATACTTTTACATGTCCCTGTCCAGTTTTCCCAGCACCACTTATTGAAGAGACTGTCCTTTCTCCACTGTACATTCCTGCCTCCTTTATCAAAGATAAGGTGACCATATGTCCGTGGGTTTATCTCTGGGCTTTCTATCCTGTTCCATTGATCTATCTTTCTGTTTTTGTGCCAGTACCATACTGTCTTGATTACTGTAGCTTTGTAGTATAGTCTGAAGTCAGGGAGCCTGATTCCTCCAGCTCCATTTTTCGTTCTCAAGATTGCTTGGGCTATTCGGGGTCTTTTGTGTTTCCATACAAATTGTGAAATTTTTTGTTCTAGTTCTGTGAAAAATGCCAGTGGTAGTTTGATAGGGATTGCATTGAATCTGTAGATTGCTTTGGGTAGTGGAGTCATTTTCACAATGTTGATTCTTCCAATCCAAGAACATGGTACATCACTCCATCTATTTGTATCATCTTTAATTTCTTTCATCAGTGTCTTATAATTTTCTGCATACAGGTCTTTTGTCTCCTTAGGTAGGTTTATTCCTAGATATTTTATTCTTTGTGTTGCAATGGCAAATGGGAGTGTTTCCTTAATTTCACTTTCAGATTTTTCATCATTAGTATATAGGAATGCCAGAGATTTCTGTACATTAATTTTGTATCCTGCAACTTTACCAAATTCATTGATTAGCTCTAGTAGTTTTCTGGTAGCATCTTTAGGATTCTCTATGTATAGTATCATGTCATCTGCAAACAGTGACAGCCTTACTTCTTCTTTTCCGATTAGGATTCCTTTTATTTCCTTTTCTTCTCTGATTGCTGTGGCTAAAACTTCCAAAACTATGTTGAAGAAGAGTGGTGAGACTGGGCAACCATGTCTTCTTCCTGATCTTAGTGGAAATGGTTTCAGTTTTTCACCATTGAGGACAATGCTGGCTGTGGGTTTGTCATATATGGCCTTTATTATGTTGAGGAAAGTTCCCTCTATGCCTACTTTCTGCAGGGTTTTTTTCATAAATGGGTGTTGAATTTTGTCGAAAGCTTTCTCTGCATCTATTGAGATGATCGTATGGTTTTTCTCCTTCAATTTGTTAATATGGTGTATCACGTTGATTGATTTGCGTATATTGAAGAATCCTTGCATTCCTGGAATAAACCCCACTTGATCATGGTGTATGATCCTTTTAATGTGCTGTTGGATTCTGTTTGCCAGTATTTTGTTGAGGATTTTTGCATCTATGTTCATCAGTGATATTGGCCTGTAGTTTTCTTTCTTTGTGACATCCTTGTCTGGTTTTGGTATCAAGGTGATGGTGGCCTCGTAGAATGAGTTTGGGAGTGTTCTTCCCTCTGCTATATTTTGGAAGAGTTTGAGAAGGATAGGTGTTAGCTCTTCTCTAAATGCTTGATAAAATTCGCCTGTGAAGCCATCTGGTCCTGGGTTTTTGTTTGTTGGAAGATTTTTTTATCACAGTTTCAATTTCAGTGCTTGTGATTGGTCTGTTCATATTTTCTATTTCTTCCTGATTCAGTCTTGGCAGGTTGTGCATTTCTAAGAATTTGTCCATTTCTTCAGGGTTTTCCATTTTATTGGCATAGAGTTGCTTATAATAATCTCTCATGATTTTTTGTATTTCTGCAGTGTCAGTTGTTACTTCTCCTTTTTCATTTCTAATTCTATTGATTTGAGTCTTCTCCCTTTTTTTCTTGATGAGTCTGGCTAATGGTTTATCAATTTTGTTTATCTTCTCAAAGAATCAGCTTTTAGTTTTATTGATCTTTGCTAGTGTTTCCTTCATTTCTTTTTCATTGATTTCTGATCTGATTTTTATGATTTCTTTCCTTCTGCTAACTTTGGGATGTTTTTGTTCTTCTTTCTCTAATTGCTTTAGGTGCAAGGTTAGGTTGTTTATTCGAGATGTTTCCTGTTTCTTAAGGTGGGATTGTATTGCTATAAACTTCCCTCTTAAAACTGCTTTTGCTGCATCCCATAGGTTTTGGGTCGTCGTGTCTCCATTGTCATTTGTTTCTAGGTATTTTTTAATTTCCTCTTTGATTTCTTCAGTGATCGCTTCGTTATTAAGTAGTGTATTGTTTAGCCTCCATGTGTTTGTATTTTTTACAGATCTTTTCCTGTAATTGATATCTAGTCTCATAGCATTGTGGTCGGAAAAGATACCTGATACAATTTCAATTTTCTTAAATTTACCAAGGCTTGATTTGTGACCCAAGATATGATCTATCCTGGAGAGTGTTCCATGAGCCCTTGAGAAAAATGTGTATTCTGTTGTTTTTGGATGGAATGTCCTATAAATATCAATTAAGTCCATCTTGTTTAATGTATCATTTAAAGCTTGTGTTTCCTTATTTATTTTCATTTTGGATGATCTGTCCATTGGTGAAAGTGGGGTGTTAAAGTCCCCTACTATGATTGTGTTACTGTCGATTTCCCCTTTTATGGCTGTTAGTATTTGCCTTATGTATTGAGGTGCTCCTATATTCGGTGCATAAATATTTACAATTGTTATATCTTCTTCTTGGATCGATCCCTTGATCATTATGTAGTGTCCTTCTTTGTCTCTTCTAGTAGTCTTTATTTTAAAGTCTATTTTGTCTGATATGAGAATTGCTACTCAAGCTTTCTCTTGGTTTCCATTTGCATGGAATATCTTTTTCCATCCCCTTACTTTCAATCTGTATGTGTCTCTAGGTCTGAAGTGGGTCTCTTGTAAACAGCATATATATGGGTCTTGTTTTTGTATCCATTCAGCCAATCTGTGTCTTTTGGTGGGAGCATTTAGTCCCTTTACATTTAAGGTAATTATCGATATGTATGTTCCTATTCCCATTTTCTTAATTGTTTTGTGTTCGTTATTGTAGGTCTTTTCCTTCTGTTGTGTTTCTTGCCTAGAGAAGTTCCTTTAGCATTTGTTGTAAAGCTGGTTTGGTGGTGCTGAACTCTCTCAGCTTTTGCTTGTCTGTAAAGGTTTTAATTTCTCCATCAAATCTGAATGAGATCCTTGCTGGGTAGAGTAATCTTGGTTGCAGGTTTTTCTCCTTCATCACTTTAATTATGTCCCGCCACTCCCTTCTGGCTTGTAGAGTTTCTGCTGAGAGATCAGCTGTTATCCTCATGGGGATTCCCTTGTGTGTTATTTGTTGTTTTTCCCTTGCTGCTTTTAATATGATTTCTTTGTGTTTAATTTTTGACAGTTTGATTAATATGTGTCTTGGCGTATTTCTCCTTGGATTTATTCTGTATGGGACTCTCTGTGCCTCCTGGACTTGATTAACTATTTCCTTTCCCATATTAGGGAAGTTTTCAACTATAATCTCTTCAAATATTTTCTCAGTCCCTTTCTTTTTCTCTTCTTCTTCTGGAACCCCTATAATTCGAATGTTGGTGCGTTTAATGTTGTCCCAGAGGTCTCTGAGACTGTCCTCTGTTCTTTTCATTCTTTTTTCTTTATTTTGCTCTGCAGCAGTTATTTCCACTATTTTATCTTCCACCTCACTTATCCGTTCTTCTGCCTCAGTTATTCTGCTATTGATCCCGTCTAGAGTATTTTTTATTTCATGTATTGTGTTTTTAATCGATGCTTGATTCATCTTTAGTTCTTCTAGGTCCTTGTTAACTGTTTCTTGCATTTTGTCTATTCTATTTCCAAGATTTTGGATCTTGGAAACAGAATGTTGGATCATCTTTACCATCATTATTCTGAATTCTTTTTCAGGTAGCCTGCCTATTACCTCTTCATTTGTTAGGTCTGGTGGGTTTTTATCTTGCTCCTTCTCCTGCTGTGTGTTTTTCTGTCTTCTCATTTTGCTTATGTTACTGTGTTTGGGGTCTCCTTTTTGCAGGCTGCAGGTTCGTAGTTCCCATTGTTTTTGGTGTCTGTCCCCAGTGGCTAAGGTTGGTTTAGTGGGTTGTGTAGGCTTCCTGGTGGAGGGGACTAGTGCCTGTGTTCTGGTGGATGAGTCTGGATCTTGTCTTTCTGGTGGGCAGGTCCACGTCTGGTAGTGTGTTTTGGGGTGTCTGTGGACTTTTTGTGATTTTAGGCCGCCTCTTTGCTAATGGGTGGTGTTGTGTTCCTGTCTTGCTAGTTGTTTGGCATAGGGTGTCCAGCACTGTAGCTTGCTGGTCGTTGAGTGAATCTGGGTGTTGGTGTTGAGATGGAGATCTCTGGAAGATTTTCGCCGTTTGATATTATATGGAGCTGGGAGGTCTCTTGTGGACGAGTGTCCTGAAGTTGGCTCTCCCACCTCAGAGGCACAGCACTGACTCCTGGCTCCTCAATTTGGGATGATTTGTTGCCTATTCATGTATTCCACAGATGCAGGGTACATCAAGTTGATTGTGGAGCTTTAATCCGCTGCTTCTGAGGCTGCTGGGAGAGGTTTCCTTTTCTCTTCTTTGTTCTCACAGCTCCTGGGTCTCAGCTTTGGATTTGTCCCCTCCTCTGCGTGTAGGTCGCCGGAGGGCGTCTGTTCTTTGCTCAGACAGGACAGGGTTAAAGGAGCAGCCTCTTCGGGGACTCTGGCTCACTCAGGCCAGGCGGGAGGGAGGGGCACGGAGTGCGGGGCGAGCCTGCAGTGGCAGAGGTCGGCGTGATGTTGCACCAGCCCGAGGCATGCCGTGCGTTCTCCCAGGGAAGCCGCCCCTGGATCCAGGGACCCCGGCAGTGGCGGGCTGCACAGGCTCCCGAAAGGGCAGTGTGGCCAGTGACCTGCGTTCGCACACAGGCTTCTTGGCGGCGGCAGCAGCAGCCCCAGCGTCCCACGCCCGTCTCTGGGCTCCGCGCTTTCAGCCGCGACTCGTACCCATCTGTGGAGCCCCTTTAAGCAGTGCTCTTAATCCCCTCTCCTCGCGCACCAGGAAACCAAGAGGGAAGAAAAAGTCTCTTGCCTCTTCGGCAGCTCCAGAGTTTTCCCGGACTCCCTCCCTGCTAGCTGTGGCGCATTAGCCCCCTTCAGGCTGAATTCTCGCCGCCAGCCCCAGTCCTCTCCCTGCGCTCTGACCGAAGCCCGAGCCTCAGCTTCCAGCGCCGCCCGCCCCGGCGGGCGAGCAGACAAGCCTCTCGGGCTGGTGAGTGCCGCTCGGCACCGCTCCTCTGTGCGGGAATCTCTCTGCTTTGCCCTACCCAGGTATGTGGGGAGTTTCTTGTCTTTTGGGAGGTCTGGGGTCTTCTGCCAGCGTTCAGTAGGTGTTCTGTAGGAGTTGTTCCACGTGTAGCTGTATTTCTGGTGTATCTCTCTTGGCATTCTTGTGAAAGATTAGTTGATAGTATATCTATGGTTTATTTCTGGGCTCTCTGTTTAGTTCCACTGGACTATGTTTCTGTTTTATGCCAATACCATAGTGTTTTTATTATTAACATGTATGGACCTTGAGGATATAACTCTGTAATATAGTTTGGAATCAGGGAGTGTGGTGCCTCCAGATTTGTTATTTCCCAATATTGCTTTGGCTATTTGGGGTCTTTTTGTGGTTCCTTAGAAATTTTAGAATTGTTTTTCTTATTTCTATGAAGATGCCATTGGCATTTGATTGAGATGGCATTCAATTTGTAGATTGCTTTGGATAGTATGGACATTTTAATGATATTAATTTTTCCAGTCCATGAGCATGAAATATCTTTCCATTTATTTGTGTCTTCTTTCAATTTCTTTCATCAGACACCTAGCGTTTTCAATGTACAGGGCTATCATCTCCCTTGTTAAGTTTATTCCTACATATTCATTCCTTTAGATATTGCTGTAAATGAGCTTTTTTAAACCTTTATTTCTTTTTGGGATAGTCCATTGATAGTGTATAGAAATGCAGCTGATTTATGTATGTTGGTTTTGTGTTCTACAACTTTACCAAATTCGTTTGTTAGTTCTAACAATTTTTTGGTGGCGTCTTTAGGGTTTTCTGTATAAAGTATCATGTCATCTGCAAATAATGACAGTTTTACTATTTCCTCTCTGATTTGGATACATTTTATTTCTTCTTCTTGCCTAATTGCTCTGGCTAGGACATCAGTACTGTGTTGAATAAGAATGGTAAAATAGGCATCTTTATCTTGTTTTTGCTCTTAGAGGAAAAGCTTTCAACTTTTCACTCTTGAGTATGATGTTATCTGTGGGCTGCCATATAAAGTCTTTATTATGTTGAGATATGTTCCTTATACACCTACTTTCTGGAGATTTTTTATCATGAAATGTTGTATTTTGTCAAATGCTTTTTCTGCTTCTATTGAGATTATCATATGATTTTTATCTTTCATTCTGTTAATGTGGTGTATCACATTTATTGCTTTGCATATGTTGAACCATCCTTGTATCCCAAGGGTAAATTCCACCTGATCATAGTATATGATCCTGTTGAATTTGATTTGCTAGTATTTTGTTGAGGATGTTTGCACGTAAAATTCATCAGGGATATTGGCTTGTAATTTTTTTCTTTTCGGTACGCGGGCCTCTCCCGTTGCGGAGCACAGGCTCCTGATGCGCAGGCTCAGCGGCCATGGCTCACGGGCCCAGCTGCTCCGCGGCATGTGGGATCCTCCCGGACCGGGGCACGAACCCGCATCCCCTGCATCGGCAGGCGGACTCTCAACCACTGCGCCACCAGGGAAGCCCCCTGTAATTTTTTTTATTGTAGTGTCCTTATGTGGCTTTGGTCTGAGGGTAATGCTGGCCTTGTAAAATGAGTTGGGAGTGTTCCTCCTTCAATTTTTTGGAAGAGTTTTAGTAGGTCAACCTCATTTACTTAATCACATCTGCAAAGTCCCATGTTCCATGTAAGGTAATATTCACAGGTTCCAGGGAATAAGGACATGGACATCTATGGGGGATCATTATTCAGCCTACCACATCATGTAAATTTCTTACCTATTCAATAAAATAAAAGAAAGCAATATAAGAAAATAAATTAAAATCTTCCTCTATCTTTTCCTTTATAGTCTCTGGGTTTTGTGTTACACTAAGAAAGGCCTTCCCCATTCTAGACTATACAAATAATAATTTATATTTTCTTCTAATATTTTAAGAGTATTATTTTCACTAATAACTTTTTTATTGAGGTATAATTTACATACAATAAATGCTTAGATCTTAAGTGAAAAGTTCAATCTATTTTGACAAAAGCATGAACCCCTGTCACCCACTTCTCCATGAAGACAAAAAAAATTTCCTTCACTCTAAAAGATTCCTTCATGATCCTTCATACCAAACTTCTCCCAACAGTGTCACTCTTCTGAATTCTATCACCATGGATAGTTTTATCTCTTGTTGAACATTTTATAAATGGAAGCACACAGTATTTTCTCTTTTTTGTCTGGCTTCATTCACTCACCATAATGATTTTTAGATTAATCCAAGTTGTATGTATCAAGAACCATTAAGGATATATAGTTAAAACATTTTAAAAGTTATATCTTCAATTTTTCTGATTATGGAAGTTATACATACATATTACAAATTTTAACATTACATAAACATGTAATGTAGAAAGTGAAAAGTACTCATAATCTCACACCCCTGACCTAACTATTATTAATAGTTTGTTATACAGTTTTTCTATATTTTTCTATGCTAATAGTAGTGTTTTTATCAAAAAAGGATTATCCTATAGACACTATTTTGCAAGTGCTTTCTTCACTTAATACTATATATTTAGCATTGTTCTAAGTTATATAGCTGTATACTTTCCTTGTTCTTTCCCCATTTTTATTTTTAATAATTTTTAGTGCACAAGTAATATAAAAGTATGTTATCTTCTTAAATTTTTTAAAGCTTTAAGGCAAGGCTACAGTTATTTTTGACCATCACTCATTTCTAATTCCCTCTCTGCCTTTGCATGTGTTTGAATGACTGCATGATATTTCATTATATGAATGCAACATAATTTGAGAAATTCGCTTTCAGTGGGCAATCAACTTTTCATTTTTATTGTGAGTTATATGCAAATATTTTTCCAAGTTTATCCTTTGATTTTATTTATAATGTCATTCACTAAAGTTTATATTTTTCTATGGTTAAATTTATCTATCCATACATTGTTATTTGGGAAAAAAGTGAGAGGCAGAAAAGTACATATAGTATATTACCACTGTGTCAGAAAGGAGGGAATAGGAATAAATATTCATATTTGCTCACAATGGCATAAAGAAACTTTGATCGAATGAATGAACAAGAAGTTAACAAAAATGGTTACCTATACCTATAGGTTACCTATACCTATACCTATAGGTTTCAAGGGGGAAAAGGTGAATGGGGACAGGGTGCAAGCAATGCATACCAGTGTACACTTATTTATACAGTTTTTATTTTTTAACTATATGCATTAGACTTCCTATTGCTGCTGTAACAAATTACTACAAACTGAGTGGCTTAAAACAACACACATTTATTATCTTACATTTCTGAAAGTCAGAAGTCTGAAATGAGTCTTTCAAGGCTAAAATCAAAGACTGCAATCCTTCTGGAGACTAGGGGAAAATCATTTCCTTGACTTTTCTAGTTTTTAAGGCCACCTGCATTCCTTGGCTCATGGCCCCTTCATCTTCAAACCCAGTACTATAACATCTTCAAATCTCCCTCCTTCTCTCTCTCATCTCTGCATCTGTTGTCACATGTCCTTCTCTGACTCTGACTCTCCTTCCTCCTTTGTGATTACACTGATCCCATCTAAATAATCCAGGATCATCTCTCCATGTCAAGGATCCTTTTAGTTCATTCCTTTTTAATACTGAGTAATACTCCATTCTAAGGCTGTACCACATTTTGTTTATCTATTCACCTGTAGATGGGCTTTGGTCCAGGTTTTTTTTTTTTATTATAAATAAAGTATGGGTAGTTTTTGAACATTTATATTTTTGATACATCTGGAATTTATTTTAGTGTAAGGAGTGAGATAGAGATCCAACTCTGTTTTTGCCAAATCACAAGCCAATTATCCCAAAACCATTTATTGTATAATCCAGCTTTTCACGGATGATTTAAAATATCATCTTCCAACATACTAAATTCTCCATAGACTATTTTTTTCTTAACTTCCTATTGTATTCCATTAATCTAGCTGTCAGTTTTGAACCAATACCACCGTATTTTAATTCCTGTGCCCTTATAATGTGTTTCAATAATTCATAAGACTGGTTGGTACTCAATTTTTTTTCAGAATTTCCCTAGTTATTTCTAAACATTTATTTGTCTAAGGAGATACACTTCAGAACTTTAATTTCAATTAAAATTGTTTGGATTGTGCTAAATTTATAAATTAATTTGGGGAGAATTCACATGGTCTGTCCATCCAGGTACTAGCTATGTCCCTCTGTTCAAATATTTTATATCCTCCAGCGGAGCTTGTTAGCCATATGACGAGATTCCCAGAGGGTACAGTAGAAAGGTTTTAGAGGAAGAGAGGCAGTTCAAGTTTGATTCAAGGGAGGGAAAGCACAGAGTTGTATACAGGAGAGAATATATGATTCAAGGAGCATCTATAAAAGATGGTTACTGTATTAGTTATCTATTGTTGAGTAACAAGGAACCACAGCACCCTTTATTCATCTCATAGTTTCTGTGGTCTTAGCTGGGTCCAGGCCCTCTGTTGGATCCTCTGTTTCAGGGTTTCTCACAAGACTGCAATCAAGTTGGCCAGGGCTGGGGTCTCTCACATCTGAAGGCTTGATGGAGAAAGGATCCACCTCCAAGATCACCTGCTTGTTGGCAGATTTTTGGTTCCTCAAGGACTATCAGACTGAGAGACTCAGCTCCTGGCTGGATGTTGGCCTTCACTTCCTAGGCAGATGAGCCTCCCCAGTATGGCAACTTGCTTCATCAAAGCCAGGAAGGGAGAGGGTCTGCTAGCAAGATGGAAGTCACATTCCTATGTAAGCAATCCCTAAGTGACATCCTAGCTCCGTTGCCACATTTGAATGCTCAGAAGTTAGTCTTTAGGTCAGCTCACACTGACCTAAGGGGATGAGATTTTTACACAGGGTGTGAATACAAAGAGTCAAGGATCATTGGGAGGTCATCTCAGAGGCTACCTGCCACAGTTACTAAGAAATGTAAGGTATGGTAGGTTTGGTAGCATTAGCTAACAAAACATGTGAAAGGAATGTTCTAGAAGCCCCCTGATACATGGGGATAAAGAGGGACATGGAGGACTTCCGGGGAAGATGGTGGAAGAGTAAGATGCGGAGATCACCTTCCTCCCCACAGATACACCAGAAATGCAGCTACACGTGGAACACTTCCTACAGAACACCTACTGAACTCTGGCAGAAGACCTCAGACCTCCCAAAAGGCAAGAAACTCCCCACGAACCTGGGTAGGGCAAAGTGGAGAGATTCCCGCACAGAGGATCAGTGCCGACTGGCACTCACCAGCCCGAGAGGCTTGTCTGCTCGCCCGCCGGGGCGGGCGGCGCTGGAAGCTGAGGCTCGGGCTACGGTCAGAGCGCAGGGAGAGGACTGGGGCTGGCGGCGAGAATTCAGCCTGAAGGGGGCTAATGCGCCACAGCTAGCAGGGAGGGAGTCCGGGAAAACTCTGGATCTGCCGAAGAGGCAAGAGACTTTTTCTTCCCTCTTGGTTTCCTGGTGCACGAGGAGAGGGGATTAAGAGCGCTGCTTAAATGAGCTCCACAGATGGGCGCGAGCCGCGGCTGAAAGCACAGAGCCCAGAGACAGGCGTGGGGCGCTGGGGCTGTGGCTGCCGCCACCGAGAATCCTCGGTGCGAGTGCAGGTCACTGTCCACGCCGTCCTTCCGGGAGCCTGTGCAGCCCATCACTGCCGGGGTCCCGGCATCCAGGGAAGGCTTCCCTGAGAAAATGCACAGCGCGCCTCAGGCTGGTGCAATGTTACGCCGGCCTCTGCCGCTGCAGGCTCGCCCCGCACTCCGTGCCCTTCCCTCCCCCCCGGCCTGAGTGAGCCAGAGTCCCCGAAGCGGCTACTCCTTTAACCCTGTCCTGTCTGAGTGAAGAACAGACGCCCTCCAGCGAACTACCTGCAGAGGCGGGGCCAAATCCAAAGCTGAGACCCGGGAGCTCTGAGAACAAAGAAGAGAAAGGGAAATCTCTCCCAGCAGCCTCAGAAGCAGTGGATTAAAGCTCCACGAACAACTGGATGTACCCTGCATCTGTGGAATACATGAATAGGCAACAAATCATCCCAAATTGAGGAGCCAGGAGTCAGTGCTGTGCCTCTGAGGTGGGAGAGCCAACTTCAGGACACTGGTCCACAAAAGACCTCCCAGCTCCACATAATATCAAATGGCGAGAATCTTCCAGAGATCTCCATCTCAACACCAACACCCAGATTCACTCAACAACCAGCAAGCTACAGTGCTGGACACCCTATGCCAAACAACTAGCAAGACAGGAACACAACACCACCCATTAGCAAAGAGGCGGCCTAAAATCACAAAAAGTCCGCAGACACCCCAAAACACACCACCAGACGTGGACCTGCCCACCAGAAAGACAAGATCCAGCTTCATCCACCAGAACACAAGCACTAGTCCCCTCCACCAGGAAGCCTACACAACCCACTAAACCAACCTTAGCCACTGGGGACAGACACCAAAAACAATGGGAACTATGAACCTGCAGCCTGCAAAAAGGAGACCCCAAACACAGTAACATAAGCAAAATGAGAAGACAGAAAAACACACAGCAGGAGAAGGAGCAAGATAAAAACCCACCAGACCTAACAAATGAAGAGGTAATAGGCAGTCTATCTGAAAAAGAATTTAGAATAATGATAGTAAAGATGATCCAAGATTCTACTTCCAAGATCCAAAATCTTGGAAATAGAATACACAAAATGCAAGAAACAGTTAACAAGGACCTAGAAGAACTAAAGATGAATCAAGCATCCATTAAAAACACAATAAATGAAATGAAAAATACTCTAGATGAGATCAATAGCAGAATAACTGAGGCAGAAGAACAGATAAGTGAGGTGGAAGATAAAATAGTGGAAATAACTGATGCAGAGCAAAATAAAGAAAAAAGAATGAAAAGAACAGAGGACAGTCTCAGGGACCTCTGGGAAAACATTAAACACACCAACATTTCAATTATAGGGGTTCCAGAAGAAGAAGAGAAAAAGAAAGGGACTGAGAAAATATTTGAAGAGATTATAGTTGAAAACTTCCTTAATATGGGAAAGGAAATAGTTAATCAAGTCCAGGAGTCACAGAGAGTCCCATACAGAATAAATCCAAGGAGAAATATGCCAAGACACATATTAATCAAACTGTCAAAAATTAAACACAAAGAAATCATATTAAAAGCAGCAAGGCAAAAACAACAAATAACACACAAGGGAATCCCCATCAGGATAACAGCTGATCTCTCAGCAGAAACTCTACAAGGCAGAAGGGAGGGGCAGGACATAATTAAAGTGATGAAGGAAAAAAAGCTGCAACCAAGATTACTCTACCCAGCAAGGATCTCATTCAGATTTGATGGAGAAATTAAAACCTTTACAGACAAGCAAAAGCTGAGAGAGTTCAGCACCACCAAACCAGCTTTACAACAAATGCTAAAGGAATTTCTCTAGGCAAGAAACACAACAGAAGGAAAAGACCTACAATAACGAACACAAAACAATTAAGAAAATGGGAATAGGAACATACATATTGATAATTACCTTAAATGTAAAGGGACTAAATGCTCCCACCAAAAGACACAGATTGACAAATGGATACAAAAACAAGACCCATATATATGCTGTCTACAAGAGACCCACTTCAGACCTAGAGACACATACAGACTGAAAGTAAGGGGATGGGAAAAGATATTCCATGCAAATGGAAACCAAGAGAAAGCTGGAGTAGCAATTCTCATATCAGACAAAATAGACTTTAAAATAAAGACTATTAGAAGAGACAAAGAAGGACACTACATAATGATCAAGGGATCGATCCGAGAAGAAGATATAACAATTGTAAATATTTATGCACCCACCATAGGAGCACCTCAATACATAAGGCTAATACTAACAGCCATAAAAGGAGAAATCGACAGTAACACACTCATAGTAGGGGACTTTAGCACCCCACTTTCACCAATGGACAGATCATCCAAAATGAAAGTAAATAAGGAAACACAAGCTTTAAATGATACATTAAACAAGATGGACTTAATTGATATTTATAGGACATTCCATCCAAAAACAACAGAATACACATTTTTCTCAAGGGCTCATGGAACACTCTCTAGGCTAGACCATATCTTGGGTCACAAATCAAGCCTTGGTAAATTTAAGAAAATTGAAATTGTATCAGGTATCTTTTCTGACCACAATGCTATGAGACTAGATATCAATTACAGGAAAAGAGCTGTAAAAAATACAAACACATGGAGGCTAAACAATACACTACTTAATAACGAAGTGATCACTGGAGAAATCAATAAGGAAACTAAAAAACACCTAGAAACAAATGACAATGGAGACAGGATGACCCAAAACCTATAGGATGCAGCAAAAGCAGTTATAAGAGGGAAGTTTATAGCAATACAATCCTACCTTAAGAAACAGGA
This sequence comes from Mesoplodon densirostris, assembly GCF_025265405.1. Lineage (NCBI taxonomy): Eukaryota > Metazoa > Chordata > Mammalia > Artiodactyla > Ziphiidae > Mesoplodon > Mesoplodon densirostris. The sequence goes on from NC_082681.1 coordinate 91,232,469, forward strand.
AACATCTCGAATAAACAACCTAACCTTTCACCTAAAGCAATTAGAGAAAGAAGAACAAAAACATCCCAAAGATAGCAGAAGGAAAGAAATCATAAAAATCAGATCGGAAATCAATGAAAAAGAAATGAAGGAAATGATAACAAAGATCAATAAAACTACAAGCTGGTTCTTTGAGAAGATAAACAAAATTGATAAACCATTATGCATACTCATCAAGAAAAAAAGGGAGAAGACTCAAATCAATAGAATTAGAAATGAAAAAGGAGAAGTAACAACTGACACTGCAGAAATACAAAAGATCATGAGAGATTACTACAAGCAAGTGTATGCCAATAAAATGGACAACCTGGAAGAAATGGACAAATTCTTAGAAATGCACAACCTGCCAAGACTGAATCAGGAAGAAATAGAAAATATGAATAGACCAATCACAAGCAGTGAAATTGAAACTGTGGTAAAAAATCTTCCAACAAACAAAAACCCAGGACCAGATGGCTTCACAGGCGAATTTTATCAAGCATTTAGAGAAAAGCTAACACCTATCCTTCTCAAACTCTTCCAAAATATAGCAGAGGGAGGAGCACTCCCAAACTCATTCTACGAGGCCACCATCACCTTGATACCAAAACCAGGCAAGGATGTCACAAAGAAAGAAAACTACAGGCCAATATCACTGATGAACCTAGATGCAAAAATCCTCAACAAAATACTAGCAAACAGAATCCAACAGCACATTAAAAGGATCATACACCATGATCAAGTGGGGTTTATTCCAGGAATGCAAGGATTCTTCAATATATGCAAATCAATCAACGTGATACACCGTATTAACAAATTGAAGGAGAAAAACCATATGATCATCTCAATAGATGCAGAGAAAGCTTTCGACAAAATTCAACACCCATTTATGATAAAAACCCTGCAGAAAGTAGGCATAGAGGGAACTTTCCTCAACATAATAAAGGCCATATATGACAAACCCACAGCCAACATTGTCCTCAATGGTGAAAAACTAAAACCATTTCCACTAAGATCAGGAACAAGACAAGGCTGCCCACTCTCACCACTCTTCTTCAACATAGTTTTGGAAGTTTTAGCCACAGCAATCAGAGAAGAAAAGGAAATAAAAGGAATCCTAATCGGAAAAGAAGAAGTAAAGCTGTCACTGTTTGCAGATGACATGATACTATACATAGAGAATCCTAAAGATGCTACCAGAAAACTACTAGAGCTAATCAATGAATTTGGTAAAGTAGCAGGATACAAAATTAATGCACAGAAATCTCTGGCATTCCTATATATTAATGATGAAAAATCTGAAAGTGAAATCAAGGAAACACTCGCATTTGCCATTGCAACACAAAGAATAAAATATCTAGGAATAAACCTACCTAAGGAGACAAAAGACCTGTATGCAGAAAATTATAAGACACTGATGAAAGAAATTAAAAATGATACAAATAGATGGAGAGATGTACCATGTTCTTGGATTGGAAGAATCAACATTGTGAAAATGGCTACTACCCAAGGCAATCTACAGATTCAGTGCCATCTCTATCAAACTACCACTGGCATTTTTCACAGAACTAGAACAAAAAATTTCACAATTTGTATGGAAACACAAAAGACCCCGAATAGCCAAAGCAATCTTGAGAACGAAAAACGAAGCTGGAGGAATCAGGCTCCCTGACTTCAGACTATACTACAAAGCTACAGTAATCAAGACAGTATGGTACTGGCACAAAAACAGAAAGATAGATCAATGGAACAGGATAGTAAGCTCAGAGATAAACCCATGCACATATGGTCACCTTATCTTTGATAAAGGAGGCAGGAATGTACAGTGGAGAAAGGACAACCTCTTCAATAAGTGGGGCTGGGAAAACTGGACAGGGACATGTAAAAGTATGAGATTAGATCACTCCCTAACACCATACACAAAAATAAGCTCAAAATGGATTAAAGACATCAATGTAAGGCCAGACACTATCAAAATCTTAGAGGAAAACATAGGCAGAACACTCTGTGACATAAATCACAGCAAGATCCTTTTTGACCCACCTCCTAGAGAAATGGAAATAAAGACAAAAATAAACACATGGGACCTAATGAAACTTAAAAGCTTTTGCACAGCAAAGGAAATCATAAACAAGACGAAAAGACAACCCTCAGAATGGGAGAAAATATTTGCAAATGAAGCAACTGACAAAGGATTAATCTCCAAAATTTATAAGCAGCTCATGCAGCTCAATAACAAAAAAACAAACAACCCAATCCAAAAATGGGCAGAAGACCTAAATAGACATTTCTCCACAGAAGATATACAGACTGCCAGCACACACATGAAAGGATCCTCAACATCTTTACTCATTAGAGAAATGCAAATCAAAATTACAATGAGATATCATCTCACACCAATCTGAATGGCCATCATCAAAAAATCTAGAAACAATAAATGCTGGAGAGAGTGTGGAAAAAAGGGAATACTCTTGAACTGCTGGTGGGAATATGAATTGGTACAGCCACTATGGAGAACGGTATAGAGGTTCCTTAAAAAACTACAAATAGAACTACCATATGACCCAGCAATCCCACTACTGGGCATATACCCTGAGAAAACTATAATTCAAAAAGAGTCATGTACCAAAATGTTCATAGCAGCCGTATTTACAATAGCCTCGAGATGGAAACAACATAAGTGTCCATCATTGGATGAATGGATGAAGAAGATGTGGCACATATATACAATGGAATATTCCTCAGCCATAAAAAGAAACGAAATTGAGCTATTTGTAATGAGGTGGATGGACCTAGAGTCTGTCATACAGAGTGAAGTAAGTTAGAAAGAGAAAGACAAATACTGTATGCTGACACATATATGGAATTTTAGAAAAAAATGTCATGAAGAACATAGGGGTAAGACAGGAATAAAGACACAGACCTACTAGAGAATGGACTTGAGGATATGGAGAGGGGGAAGGGTAAGCTGTAACAAAGCGAAAGAGCAGCATGGACATATATACACTACCAAACTTAAGGTAGATAGCTAGTGAGAAGCAGCCGCATAGCACAGGGAGAACAACTCGGTTCTTTGTGACTGCCTGGAGGGGTGGGATAGGGAGGGTGGGAGGGAGATGCAAAAGGGAGGGGATATGGGAACATATGTATATGTATAACTGATTAAATTTGTTATAAAGCCGAAAAATATATATATATATATATAACTTGTTAAAAAATAAAAATAAATAAAACCCCAAACAAAACAAAACAAAACAAAACAAAAAAGAGGGACACAGGTCTTCAGGGTTCTCCTATAATCTAGATCAATTGCATTTCCAAGAGAATTGTGATCTCCGGTGGAAGAGGAGACTCCAGGTGTATTAGGCCAGCTCGATAATAACCATTTCCATTTCTGTAGCACTTCACAGCTTACACGTCTGCTTTTGGAGCCATTATTTAATTTGATTCTCATAACAACCCTATGAGGTAGCCAGGTTCAAAGAGGCCACATGGCCACCTCAGGTCTTACAATCAACGGGTGGCAGAGCAGAGACTAGTGCCCCAGTCTTCAAATTCCTAGCCTGTTACACCAGAGTGTCTTCTCCAAAAACACAAAGGTATGCTGTTTTTCCTCTTCAAAGGCTTCTCCTATCATCTTCCTCCCTCTCTGGGTTCTTATTGTGGCTCAGTTATTATTAGCCAGTCAGTCAAGCTTGCTGCACCTTCCAGAATTACTGTGGGGATCAGAGGTAATGTTGCAAAGTTCTCAGCCCACAGCCTGGCACACAGTAAGTTCTCACTAAATGGAAGCAATTATCTGCTATTATTTTTTCAACTCTTCCAGGCCAGCCTCATTGCCACTCACCTTCATTTCTGCTTCTTCCCATGAATCTCTGTAGTATCACATCCCAAGGTAAAACTTGCTTTCAAAAGACATCAATACCCAACAGCTTTTTAAAAATATTTTTTCTGATCTAATATTTCCATAAGGGTGTGTGTGTGTGTGTGTGTGTGTGTGTGTGTGTGAGAGAGAGAGAGAGAGAGAGAGAGAGAGAGAGTGAGACAGAGACAGAGACAGAGACAGAGAGAGAATGCACAAGTGCATGCTGTTTGACAACACTCAACAGCTTTTACAGGCAGTCATTACCCATCTACCAACACTTCCAACAAGGAGTATTTGGTTGTCAGTGGTGTGGCTTCAGCTTTCTTTCCCCCTAAATAAAAAACCAAACTCTAAAATACAGGTGTAATACCTAATGCCCAAATCTTGGTTCCTAACTGCCATTCTCAACTGAAAAGGACCAGGTCTCCTAGGGAAAAATGGTTGATACTGAGACTGGGGCAGGGGAACAGCAAGATGAGCCTGGAGCACCTTGTGGTGCCAGAAAACAAGGAAGTGCTCAAGGAAGGATGGAGACCTGCCAAAAGGACAAGGAGTCATCTTCCTGCTGGCTAAATATGGGACATTTTGAAAATCGAAATAAAGAATGATCTTAATGCATTATAACCCACTGAATATGATAGACAACCATGGGTCCATGAGGATATAAATAAATAAATGTAGGAGAAGAGAAAGCTCTCCTCTCACTTGAGAGCCAACTAATACAAGTCCAAAGAAGGATGGCATTGGACAGTCACCATTTGGCTACCTCAAGAATCATCAGTGAGGGCTTCCCTGGTGGTGCAGTGGTTGAGGGTCCGCCTGCCGATGCAGGGGACTCGCGTTCGTGCCCCAGTCTGGGAGGATCCCACGTGCCACAGAGCAGCTGGGCCCATGAGCCATGGCCACTGGGCCTGTGCGTCCAAGGCCTGTGCTCCACAATGGGAGAGGCCACAACACTGAGAGGCCCACATACCGCAAAAAAAAAAAAAAAAAAGAATCATCAGTGAATGTTAAAACTGGTGGGTGAAAGTTTGAGGAGATGAGGAGATATATATATATATATATATATATCCACAAAATATTCACCAGTGACAAAGGGGAAAATTGTAGCATTACAGTGGAACAACACAAATAGTCATCATGTGCCTCCTGATATGATACACTGAAAAGGACACAGCATCCTTTCTGTGATATTCCTACCAAAGTAAAATCTGATCATGAGGGAATATCAGAAAAAAAACAAATTGAGGGATAGTCTAAAAATAACTAGCCTGCACTCTTCAAAAATGTCAGTGTCAGAAGACACAAAGACTGAAGAACTCTTCCCTACCGAAGGGGACTAAAGAGATATGACAACTGAATGCACATGGTTCAGTTTTCTTTTGCTATAAAGGACACTGTTGAGGAAACTGGTGAGCTCCAAATAAGTTCTGTAGAGTATAATTATAATAGTATTGTATCAATGTGAATTTCCTGATTTTGATGATTGCTCTGTGTTTATGTAAGATAATTTCTTGTTTTAGGAAAAACACATTGAAGTATTTAGGAGTAAAGGGGCATCATGTCTGCAACTGACTATGAATTAGTTCACAGGAAAAAAAATATATATATATATGAGACAGAGGGAGAAATAGAGTAAGATAAGTGTAGTAAAATGTTAACATTTGAGGAATCTGGTATTTGTTTTTAATAAATTTATTTATTTATTTATTTATTTATTTATTTATTTTTCGCTGCGTTGGGTCCTTGTTGCTGTGTGCGGGCTTTTTGTAGTTGTGGCAAACGGGGGCTGCTCTTTGTTTACGTGTGTGGGCTTCTCATTGCAGTGGCTTCTCTTGTTGTGGAGCACGGGCTCTAGGCAGGAGGGTTTCAGTAGCTGTGGCACGTGGGCTCAGCAGTTTTGGCTCGTGGGCTCTAAAGCACAGGCTCAGTAGTTGTGCACGGGCTTAGTTGCTCTGTGGCTTGTGGGATCTTCCAGGACCAGGGTTCAAATCCCTGTCCCGTGCATTGGCAAGGAGATTCTTAACCACTGAGCCACCAAGGAAGTCCCTATTTGAGGAATCTGGATTAAGAGTACACAGCAGTTCTTTGTACTATTCTTGGAACTCTTCTGTAAGTCTGAAATTATCTAAATAAAAATTTAAGAGAAAAAATTCCTAATTTAAAAAACACAGTTAAAAAACATTTACAAAAAATATAGAGCTAGTACCATACTTAGTGGTGAGAAACTAGACCTTTTCCCACTCAGATCAGGAACACGGCAAGGATGTCTGCTCTCATTACTCCTTTTCAACCTCACACTGGAAGTCCTTGCTAATGCAATAAGCAAGAAAAGGAATTTAAATGTATAGAGATTGGGAAGCAAGAAATAAAACTGTCTTTGTTCACAGATGACATAATTGTCTATGTAGAAAATCACAAAGAATCAACAAAAAGATGGCTGGAACTAATAAACAGTTACAGCAAGGTTGCAGGATACAAGGTTAATATACAAAAGTCAATTGCTTTCCTATATACCAGCAATGAACAATTGGAATTTTAAATAAAAAACCCAATACCAGTTATGTTAGTACCAAAAAACTAAATACTTAGGTATAAAATTAACAAAATACGTACAAGATCTATATAAGGGAAACTATAAAACTCTGATAAAAGAAATCAAAGAAGATAAATGGAGACATATTCCATGTACATGGATAGGAAGACATATTGCCAAGATGTCTGTTCTTCCTGACTGGATCTATAGATTCAATGCAATACCAAGCAAAATCCCACCAACTTATTTTGTGGATATCAACAAACTAATTCTAAAGTTTATCTGTAAATGCAAGAGACCCAGAATAACCAACACAATACTGAAGGAGAAAAAGAAAGTCTGAGGACTGACACTACCTGACTTTGAGACTTACTATAAAGCTCCAGTAATTGAGACAAATGTGATATTGCTGAAATAATAGACAAATAGATAAATGGAACAGAATAGAAACCTTAGAAATAGATCCACACAAACATAGTCAACTAGTCTTTGACAAGGAGTAAAGTCAATTCAATGGAGAAAGAATAGTCTTTTCAACAAATGCTGCTGAAACAACTGGACATCCACATGCAAAAACATTAATCTAGACAAAGACCTTACACCCCTCACAAAAATTAACTCAAAATGGATCATAGGCCTATGCATAAGATGCAAAACTACAAAATTCCTAGAAGAGAACATAGAGGGAAAATCTATGTAACCTTGAGTTTGTCAATGACTAAAAACAACACCAAAAGTACAACCCATGGAAGAAAAAATTGATAAACTGGGCTTTGTTATCAGTGGAAGACACTTAAAAAGAATGAAAAGAAAAGCCAGAGAATAGGTGACAATATTTGCAAAACACATATCTGGTGAAAGGCTGGTAATTAGAATATATAAAGGACTCTTAAACCACCCCCCAAAAAAATCCAATTTAAAAATGGGTACAAGGTCTCAATGGACACCTCACCAAAGAAGATATACAGATGGCAAATAAGCACATGAGAAGATGTTCAACATCTATGTCATTAGGGAAATGCAAATGAAAACAACAATAAGATACCACCACAGACCTATGAGAATGGCCAGAATCCAGAACACTGACACCACCAAATGCTGGTGAGGAGGTGGAGCGACAGGAACTCTCATTCGTTGCAGGTGGGAATGCAATATAGTACAGCCACTTTGCAAGACAGTTGGGCAGTTTCTTACAAAACTAAACATACTCTTGCTGTACAAGCCAGCAATCATGCTTCTTGGTATTTACCCAAATGAGTTGAAAACATGTCCACACAGAAACTTGCACACGAATGTTTATAGCAACTTCATTCATATTTGCCAAAACTTGGAAGCAAGCAAAATATCCTTTAGTATGTGAGTGAATAAATTGTGGTACATCCAGACAATGAAATATTATTTTGTGATCTAAAGAAGTGGGCTATCAAGCCATGAATAGACACAGAGGAACCTCAAACACATATTACTAAGGGGAAAAAGTGAATGTGAAAAGATTACACATTGTATGGTTCCAACTATATGACGCTCTGGAAAAGGCAAAAGGATGGAGACAGTAAAGAGAGCAGTGGTTTCCAGGGCTTCAGGGAGAGGAAGGAAGGGGTGAATGGGTGGAACAGGGGATTTTTAGGGAAACTACTCCATATGACACTGTAGTGGTGGATACATGTCATTATGTATTTGTCAGAACCCACAAATGGTGAGCCTTAATGTAAACTATGGACCTTAGTTAATAATAATGTATCAGTCAATTATATCTCAATAAAGCTGAAAAAAGAGAAAAAATAACAATGTATCATTATTGGTTCATCAATCGTAACAAATGTACCACAATAATGCAAGATGTTAATAATAGGGGAGACTGGGTTGGGTGAGGGGGGTATATGGAAACTCTCTGCACTTTCCATCCAGTTTTTGTGTAAACCTAAAACTGTTCAAAAAAATAAAGTCTATATATAAAAGAAGGAATGAAGTATTGATACATACTACAACACAGATGAACCTGGAAAACATTATGCTAAGTGAAAGACGTTAGTTGCACAAGGTCACATACTGTATGATCCCATCTATAGGAAACGTTCAGAATAGGAAAGTCCACAGAGACAGACAGTGGTTTCCTAGGGAAGGGAAGATGGGGGCTTTGGGGGTGACAGCAAATGGGTACAGGTTTTTTGGTGAGAGTAAGGAAAATATTCTAAAATTGATTGTGGTGATGGTTACACAACTCTGGATATACTAAAAGTCATTGAATTATATACTCTAAATGGATGAATTGTCTAGTGTGTAAATGATATCTCAATAAAGCTGTTAAAAAATAGAAACACAGCTATGCACACAAAGGACACACAGGGAAGTGCTAACAGTGGAGATCCTCAGTAGAGAACTGGGGAACTGAGGGTGGGGTGAGAAAGAGACTTATTTTTCACCGTGTACCTTCATGTGTCATTTGAAGGTTTTATCCTGTGTGTGTTTAACATAATCCTAACTTCCCCTCAAATACTGTTTCCAACAAGCCTACCTTGCTTTTCCTAACTGCATTCAAACAATGATCTCTCTCAGCTCGGTCCTTTGTGACCACCTAGAGGGGTGGGCTAGGGAGGGTGGGAGGGAGACGAAAGAGGGAGGGGATATGGGGATATATGTACATGTATAGCTGATTCACTTTGTTATAAAGCAGAAATTAACACACCGTTGTAAAGCAATTATACTCCAATAAACATGTTAACAAAACAAAACAAGACAATGATCTCTCTTATGCTATCTCTCAAAATAAGACACAGAGAAAATCAAACCTAAAATCTGGCCAAACAGTTCTAAAGGAGGAAAGAAAAGTAATAAAAGGAATGCCAAAACCCATGCAGAAAGGAGTTCCATAAGTATACCCACTCAATGGAATATCGTGCGGCCATTTGAATGATGTTTATAAAGACTTTTAATGGGGAAATGCTTATGTAAAATGGCAATATATAATTGACTATACAGCCTGATCTCAAATATGTTTTTTAGGCCTAGAATACAGCCTAAATGCACCAACATGCTAACATTCGTTTTCTTTGGGCAGTAGGATGTGTTTTTTTCCCCCAAATTTTCATCAATGAACATGTATTACTGTTGGAGGGAGGGGCGTTTATTTTGTTGTTTGGGGACTTCTGAGCAGATGGTGAGAGAGAAAGTATACATATATTTTTTTAATAGAAGCATAAAAAATATATTTTTTTTAATGGAAAGTGCCCAGTCTGGGTCCGGCTTTCTAGCTCCGGACTCTCCAAGGCCACACTCCACCCTTTCTTTCAAAGCACAGCCCCCACCAGTCCCTCCTATCGGCCAGGCCTCTCTCAACCCAGCCACTCTTCTTCCCAGACCCTTGCTGAAGCCATGATCCACTTCGTTTCTGAACTTTCCTCATCCCCTTTCATTGTGAAGCCTGACACTCCTATGCAAGTCCTGCCCTTGCTGCTGATTAGGTGTCTAAACTTCTGTAAGTCACTTCCTGTCTAGGAGCCTCAAGTTCTTCAGAGATGAACCAGGATATTAAGTTTTCACATAAAGCGGCTGCTGTGACTGTTAAGAGATTATGTATAGTGAGACCCAGCAAGTAATAGAAGCTCAATAAACGTTCACGTTCCAACACCCACCCCCCGACCCCGCCTCGATACGTCTTGGTGTCACCACAGCACAAGGTCACAAGTAGGTGTTCAGGATATGATTTCTTCTCTCTCTCCTGCCTTGACAATTTCTTCTCTAAGACACCGGTTCAAGGCATGACTCCACCATTAACTACCGCAAATCTGTTGTCTAAAGGGGATGTCGGGGACAATGTGGAAGTGACTTGGAGTTGACCAGAGTTGGAGTCTCACCATTGCTGTACTTAGCTGTGTGGCTTTGGCAAGTCATCGAAGTCTCCCTGTGCCTCACTTTATTTACCTATAAGGGGGAGGGGAAATAATAGCGCCTACCTCGGTGGGCGCCCTCACCTTCTATCCGCACCACACCCCCTCTCTCCCACCACACCTCATCTCCCTGCTCACTTGGCTGGTTTGCCTCACCCTGCGTCGTCAGCTGGTGAACCAAGCCACGCCCCCTCCCGGAGCAACCACGCCCTGGAGCTGAGAGGAACCTGCCAGAAAAGAGGGACTTCATGCAAGCCCAAAACTTTTGGGCAGGAGTGCACAACCATGGAGCTGAACCCAAATTTCATTCGTCATTCAACCATTCACGCACCTGAATGCATGCGATGAATATTCGCTGACCCTTCCTCTAGGACCAGACAGGTGCTGGGCTTTGCTGGAGACAGAGTCAGCTGCCCTCTCGGAGCTTCCCATATGTAGGAGAGAGAGCCCCAGACATCAATTCCACAAAGGGCAGGGCGGAGTGGAGCTCTGGGGGCTGTGGGAGCCCAGAGAACAGGATCCAGTCCTGCTTGGGAATCAAGGAAGGCGGCTTGGATGAAGTGACACTTGAGGTGAGTTCATTAGGTTTGGGGAGTCATTGTGAAGGGCCTTCCATGCGGGAGACATTGCACAGACACCGAAGGGAGAGCCTGGTACATTGAAGGGCCCACATGTAGTCAGTTCAGTGGCCAGAGCACAGTGTGTGAGGCCAGGGTGGCAAGAGATGAGGCTCGAGAGGCTTGGCAGGGGCCAGAACTGTGGGTGGCCTTAACTGCCCAACAAGGATCTAGAATTTTATCCTTGTGGGGGGTTGGGGTGTCACAGAAGGAAGTGACGTGTTGACTTCTAAACCAATGTGGTCTCCCTGCTGGTGCCCAGAATAGTAGGTTAAAGGCAGCCAGTCTGGAAGCAGGGAGCTGGGGAGTAGACTTGGGGTCATTCAGGTGAGAGGTGCTGAGTCTGGAGCAGGGCAGTGGCAGAGGATGAGGAAAAAGGGTGGAGTATTTGGGAGACAGAAAGGAGAATCAGCAGGACTTGGTGAGGGATTGGCTTTGAGGAGAGAAGGGGAATTTGGGCTGCACGTAAAGCAGAGAATACAGAGGAAACATATAGCACATGTGCCAGGGAGTGATTGAGATCATGGTGGGAGGAACTCTGAGGGCTGAGAATTCAGCGTGGGATAGCAGGGGCAGAAACACCTTTCTGGAGGAGGAAGGATTCAGACTAAGGCTCACCGTGTGTCCTTGAGCCAGTCGCTTTATCTTCCTCTGGTCCTTTAGGGTCCCACCTGCTAAACTGAGAGACAGAGAATGATCATTGTGAGGAGTGAATCACATAAAAGAATGTCCAGGAGGTGCCGAGCCCTGTGGGTGATTTGGAGGGGGAGATGTGGGGCAGGTGTGTTTGATCCACGGTGAGGTGGGTCTGGGCTGCCATTTGTGCGACAGCATTGCCATTGGCGGTGGGAGGCACCTACTTACAGAAGAAGGAGGTGTGTGGGGAAGGGATATGTGACCTGAAGACATGTGTGTTGGATTTGAGAGCGTCAAAGGCCAAGGCAGTCAAATCACTCTTACCCTGGGAGGCCGTATCTTGACAGTCAGGAGCAAGGGACTTCTCTGAACGGTGAACCCCAGACTGCTACTTCCTCAGGAAATACCTAGACCAAAGCCTCTGGGTTCTGATCTCAAGTCGTCACCCGAGTTGCCGTGTGAGCCTGGGTCAGTTCTAACCCATTGGGTCCCAGGTTTTCCATATGAACAACAACGATGATAAAAACATATGTGTGTTTGTGGAGAGGTGGATGAAATGTTTTCAGAGGTCCTCACCAGGTTTGTTATGCTTCAGTTCTATGACCCTGAGTCCTTTTTTAAAAAGTCTAGTCCTGTCTCCGTCCCTGACTTACTGTGTGGCCTTGAGCAGCTGCTGGACCTCTCTGGGCCTATTTTCACATCTGGAATATCAGGAGATTGGGCAAGAGAGTCTCCAACATCCAGTGATTCTCCCTGGAGGATGCTCGCCCTCTTCTCCAGCTGAAAGCTTCAGACAAATCAGAGGAAAGCGAGGCGCTGGTCACAGACGACCCCCTCCTTCCAAACCTTCCGTCTTCTCCCTACTGTCAGGAGCTTGCAGCACCAGCTCGCTTGCCAAACTTGTTGCTATGACAACGGGTTACAAATAACTCAGATGCAGACAAAGATTTTAACCCAAGAGCTGCTGGGCCAATGGCTTCTTCCTCCCTCCCCACATCAGACTGAGGGAACAATCTGACGAATTCTTTGGGATCAAATCACTCACCTGCTCACAAGCCTGCCAGGGCTCCTCGGTGTCACAAGATTAAGTTCTGGTGTCTGAGGCCCTCCTGGAACCTGATTCAAATCCTTCCAATTACATTTCCCACTGGCTCCCGTTAAAAAGTAGTCACTCCCATTTTTGAGCACCTACTGTCTGCCAAGCCCTGTGTTGGATGCTTTACATACTGTAGCTAAGAAAACCTTCCCAGAATTCTATCAGATAAACATTATTATTCCCATTTTGTAGAGGAGAAAGTTGAGGCTCACGGATGTGACTTGAGTAAGGAGATCAGAGAGTCAGAATTCAAACTCAAATCCACCAGATTCCCAAACCCAGGCTCTTTTCATTGTGGTTCACAAATGTTGGTCTACACACTTGGGGCATATTCAGACAATCTAGGGCAGTTAAAAATTCAGATTCTAACTTCCATTCAAGAAGGTGGAACACGTCTGTCTCCTCTAACTCCTGAGACGTCATAAAATAAGAGTAAAGGAATCACGTGTATAAACCCACATCTCCAAAGAAAACTGGAGAAGTTTCCATCAATCAGGGAGAGATTTTAGCAAGTTTCTGGCAAGCAGAAAGGGACTGGAGGGGTGGTACTGAGAAAGCACAGCAGGGGAAGGCGAGGCACAGTCCACACATGGGAGGGGATCCATGAGAAGAGCACTGGTCTATCCTGCAAAATTCTGGCGAGGCGGCTCTGGTGCAGAAAAGGTATCCGACAGTGGAGTGAAGCGTAGAGCCCCAGGCAGGGGGAGAATTGAAAGTACGTGTTGGAACAGTTGACTCCCCCACCCTCCCTCTAACCTTCCCTGTGCTCGTGGGTAGAAACCACAAGAGCCAAACATCTATACTCAAGCAGAATACAGAGAGTTCCCCCGAAGAAATCAAACAGTCCCAGAGCAAAGCCTCCACTTTCTGGACATAGAGATCCTCCAGAAGATGGTCCCCACCCAGTCACCTTAAGGGGAAATTTAATAGCAGACTTGACAAACCCCTACGCCTTCCACAGGCTCCCAACCAATCAACTTTTTATTGATTTCGTCTTAAATCAATGGGCTGAGAGGTTTGAACACTTGTGGGGAAATATGCTGATAGGTTTATGAACGAACTGATGAAACAAACGGTAAAAGCTAAGGCTGGGCACGTTTCAAGTGGAAAAAAAAAACCCAAGCAATTATTAAATTCAGGAACACACCTCAAAAAAGGCCAACGCCCCCCCCCCCAAAAAAAATCCAGGTAATTATAGTACATTTCTTGGCTTGGTTGCAACTACTGATTTGCTAGGAATTGGGATATAAACATGTTGGAAGAGTGAAGGGAGGGAAAAGAGGGATGTGTGTGTGGAGGGGGATAAAGTCTTCTTCTACCATAATGAGCTGTCAAGAGATAATGTCTCCAATTGCTAAGTTAAGAAATAGTAGCATAAGCACATAATAGAGAAACATGGTGGTCCTTCAGTGAAAAATCCTTTCAACTACAAGTAACAAAAAACCCAACCGACAGTGGCTTCAACACATATAGCATTATTTATTCATTAGTTTATTTATTTTTCAGGAAGTTAACTTATTATTTACAAAAGTGTGGCATGTGTTCAGCTGCTCAATGATGCCATCAAGGATCCAGGCTCTTTCTAACTTTTTCTTCCTTAATGTGTGGAGTCTACATCCTCATGTTCATCCCCTCATGATCACAAGATTTCTGTCACAGCTCCAGGCAGCACAGCTATATTCAAGGCAGAAAGAAGAAGAAAGGGGACGTTGTCAGATATGTGTGTCTCAGGAAAACAAAAGCCTTTCAGAGGGCCCCAGCAAACATCTCAGGGCCATAACTGGAACCCATAGCCATCTCTAGCTGCAAGGGGGCTAAGAAAGTATCTGGCTCTTCAGCCTCTGAGTGGGAGATGGCAAGGGAGAAGGGGGTTTTGGAGTAGTAAGTGACGGAAGAAAAAGCCAAAGACGCAAAATAAAGTTCTTGCCTCTAGGGAGCAGGACTTGCAGTGGGAAGGAGCGGGACAGGATATTGCTGGGGTTTATTATGAGCTCTTTAGAACTTTTTTATTTTTCAACTATGTGCAAGTCTTACTTTGATGAAAAGTAAAAACTTAGAAATAAAGTGCTATGGTTTCTATGAAAGGAAAACATTTTAAAAATAAAAACTGGTGGCAGTTTTCTGTTTCCAGAGAAAAGGACATCCATTCACCTTAGAAGCAAACTAACCAGAATTGGGTCTTTATTGGACTAAGGAATCTCAGGTATCCACCCACTGATCTTACAGAAAATTGTGCCATCACTATTAACCTGAATGTGGCTGCTGGAAACCAGTACAGCACTGTATAGCAGTTACATGGGTTGACTGGGGTTAGTCCTGGTGCAATTTCCTGTCTGCCGTTTTATTGGCCTTGTGACCCTGGGCAATTGACACGTGGGAGCCTCACTTTCCTTCTTTAGGAAATGAAGGTAATCCAAGTGCCTGGTTCAGAGTAAGCACTCAGCAAATGTTACCTACTGTGATACAAATGTTAAACGTTCTGAGCAGTGACATAATTTGGGTGTACTACAACAGTATTATGCTTCTACTGAGTTCGTTTTTCTTTCTTTCTTTTTTTTTCTTTTGTCCTACTCATGGGCTTGGACTGAACTGTCCCTGAAAATTATTTCTTGTTCCCGAGAGATGTGCGTGCATATTTTTGCCCAGGCTTTTGCTCACAGAAGATACGCAGTTTGGACCATCAAAAAATGTGCAGGGGCTTCCCTGGTGGCGCAGTGGTTGGGAGTCCGCCTGCCGGTGCGGGGGACGCGGGTTCGTGCCCTGGTCTGGGAAGATGCCACCGTGCCATGGAGCGGCTGGGCCCGTGGGCCGTGGCCACTGGGCCTGCGCATCCGGAGCCTGTGCTCCGCAACGGGAGGGGCCACAACGGTGAGAGGCCCACGTACCGCAAGAAAAAAAAAAAAGAAAAAAATGTGCAGGCTTGGATTGCTGTCGGCTCCTATTGGAGGACGGACTGTAAAAAGGAACTAGTCTGGGTTATTGTTTCCACAACATATATTGCGATTTAACATTAAAGACAATCCACCCTGTGAAATATGCTGCTGACTACTGTGATGGCCTTGTGTAGGACACAGGGACCAGGTCACCACTGTGGGAAGTAGGTGTGAGAATATCCCAGAAAGAAAATGGATATGGGCAGTGTCGTGCTGGTGCAGGAAATACAGTTGGCCTGGGAGTGGGGAACAGAACAGTGACCTCCTCTCTCTGATGTCAAGGTGGGAACTGGAGATCTGGCCCCCAGGTAGGGAGCATATGGCCAAAAACCTTCCAGTTGGTGGATAATAATCTTTCCCACACATGGTATCAGGCTAGGGGGCTAAAGAGAGGGACAGCCAATAAGCGGTCCCTTTCAGAGGAGCGTGGGTGACATTCTTGTGGAGAGGTAATATCTGGTATCCATTTACAGTTTTCCTTTCTGGTCTGGTAATTATCATCTGTTATCCCCAAGACTCCTGTAAAGTTCTATTAAGTACACATACAGAGAAGGTATTGCATGCCTTAAAAAACAAAACAAAAGAAAACATAAACGATGCTATGAAAAAGGCATCTTTGGAGAATAAGAAAGAGTGCTTAGAAATTTTAAATGACTGCCAAAAATAAAAATCTTCAGTAGAAGATAAAGTCAAGAAAATGTCCCAGAATGCAGAACAAAAAAGCAAAGATATGGAAAATATGAGAGAAAATAAAAAGACCATCACCCAGGAGGTCAAAATCCAACTAACAAGAGGTCTAGAAAGGGAACAGAGAAAATAGAGGAGAGAAAATTTTCAAAGAAATAAAAGAGTGATTTCTTAAAGGAGGCGGACTTGTGTCTTCAGATTGAAAAGGCCCAACCACCAGGTGCCCAGTAAAACAGATAGGGAAGAAACACACTTTTGGGCTCATCACTGTGATATTTCAAAACACTTAAGTATGAAGGGAAAAACATGTAAGCTTCCAGAGGTAGGGAAAACAGGTCACCAACAAAAAATTAGAACCCGACTTCTAATCAGCAACACTACATGCTAAAAGCAATATGTGCAACATTCAGAGGAAAAATATATTTAACATAGAATTCTAAAGAAAAACTATCATACAAATATAAAGGTAAAATAATGCTACATTTTCAGACATGCAAAGACCCTAAAACTTACCTTCTTAGGAAGTTACTTGAGGATGTTCTCCAACAAAATATGTGACGTATCAGTCAGGATTGTTGGATGCAAGTAAGAGAAACTGACTCTAGTTAACTAGAGCAGAGAAGGGATTTATTGCAAGGTCATTATTGTAGCTCACAGAAGTCTGGAGAATCGGGCAGGAGAAGCCACAACTAAGGCCACGCTGGGGGGACAGCTGGGTTTGAATGCTGCTACTGGCACTGCTAGCCCCACTGCTGTGACCCACGGACATTACCCCTAGCATCACATGCCACTGAAGATGAACTCTAATCCTCTTTCTGTCTGTTCTCATTTACTTGTGGTCATCTTCAGCATTGTGTTAATCATGCTCTTCAGTCCATGGCACATTATTTTCATCAGTCCATTCAAGGCCCCCTTTTTGCTTGATTTCATTGTAGTATTATTTTTCCCTGTCAGTCCCCACCCCACCCCAACTCCCACTCTCCTGCCCACCTCAGTGAACAACTCCAGTGTATGTCATGTATATACACTTCCAATCCATCTTCCACAGATCTCCTTAGATATATGCACAGCCATCATATTATACAGTGTTGTTTTACAATTACACAGATGGTATTATGCTGTAAATCTCATTCTCTTTTTCACCTTTTCTATTCAACACTAGGTTTTGGAGACCTATCTATGTGACTATATGTAAATTTAGCTATTTTCTTTTTATTGTTTTATATATTCCATCTTATGAATATATCAGTTTGCTTATCCAGTCCCACGTGATGGTCACCTGGACTGCTTCCAATTCTTCTCTATCACAAACAGTGCTGCAACAAACCACCTCAACTATATTTCCTTAATGACCTGTGTAAGAATTCTCTAGAATATATACCCAGGAGTGCCACTGCTGGGTCGTAGGGTATACACCTACTGAATTTCAGGAGGTACTGCCAGCTTAGTCTCTGGAATACCTGTACCAGTTTACACTCCCACCCACACGTTTCCTTTTCCTCACATCCTCATCAGGACTCGATAATATCTGACTTTCTGCATGTTGCCATCCTTTTATTGATTTCTCAATATTATTTTAGTTTTCATTTCTTTAATTATTCACAGAGTTGAAAATCTTTTAATATATTCAAGTTTCCTCTTGTGTAAATTCAAGTTTCTCCTTCTGTTACTCTTCATATCCTTTGCCTATTTTCCTATTGAGTTTACTATCTTCTTTCTCTAGTTATTAATCTTTTGTCAATTTTGCTCATTGCAAATATATTTTCCTAATCTATCATCCACCTGTTAATCGTGTATATTTCTGTCTCATTTGTGTTGCTTACTCTGGACTCAAAGCCATGAACAGAGTATTCAGCCCTTGCTGCCTGGTGGGCAGGGAAAGGAAATCTGACCACCTTCAGTTTCCATAGAGGAAGTGGGGGCCTGCCTTCCACCGAGACTCACACGATGGGGGATCCCCCCAAACAGGCTGGAGATTTAGATACTAGGAAGCCAACAGAGTTCACTCCTTTGGTTGTCCAACATCTACATATACCCTTCCTCCCAGACTTACTCTAAAATATGCTTTCAGAATGTAGTGCCTCATATAAGCAAAAAATGCACTCATTCCTTCTCTGAAGGGTGAGACCAACAAGTATAAGTTATAATGCTTTCTGGTGCAGGTGATATAAAACCCAACTCTAACTGGTTTAAATAACACAAGCAATTTATTGGCTCGCTTAACTGCCAAGTCCATAGGCAGGGAAGACTTGAGGCCTGGTATGATCAGGAATATGCTTCCATTTCCCTGTAATTCTCTTGGCTGTGCCTTCTCCATTTGTCAGCTCCATCCTCAGGTAGGCCTTCCACATGTTCACAAGATGGTTAACAGCAGCGACCAGGCTACATGCTTCTTTGTTCATGTCCAAGGGAAGACAGCCTACCTCTTCCCTCAAAAACTGAACAAAAGCTTCAGTGTGACTGGATCATCTCTGAACCAATCATCACTGTGGCAAAGGGGAGAGAGAGATTATCCATAAAGTTCTATACCTAGAGCTGGCAATGGGGTCAGTCCCACTCAAATTGCATAGTTGTTGTACAATGGGGGAGGAGAAGAATGGATGTTGGAGAACATCTACAAAGTCCACTACAAAGGAGTAAACTAAGAAAGAGGAAGATATGGGGTCCAGGAAAGATTGGGTCCAACCCAGAAGGGTAATGAAGGGACGTCCCAGGATGACAGTTGTGCTGCAGGCCTATAGAGCAATCAGTCCAAATTGGAGCAGGAAGACAGAGGGCTGAGGAGGAACATATCTGGGAAAAAGCAGGATTCAAATGATTTTATACTTTCAATTATTTTGAACAACTTAAGAAGGTAATATATCAGAAAATGCAAGGAAAAAAGAAAGGCAATTAGAAACCCCAGGGTGAAAAATATATAAGAAAAGAGATGTAATCCTACTACACTAATTAGATTTTTGTGGAACAGTATTTATATAATCATAACAACATAAAGACTTTAAACTTTTAGAATGATCTGTTGGCACAGTATGGATGATTTAATTGTGGTTACAGAACGTAAATATTACTAGCCTTATTAATAGAAACATAAAAGTACAGCTAACAGGGGCTTCCCTGGTGGCACAGTGGTTAAGAATCCACCTGCCAATACAGGGGACACAGGTTCGAGCCCTGGTCCAGGAAGATCCCACATGCCGTGGAGCAACTAAGCCCGGGTGCCACAACTACTAAGCCTGTGTGCCACAACTACTGAAGCCCGCACTCCTAGAGCCCATGCTCCACAACAAGAGAAGCCACTGCAATGAGAAGCACATGCACCACAACCAAGAGTAGCCCCCACTCGCCACAACTAGAGAAAGCCCGTGTGCAGCAATGAAGACCTAATGCAGCCAAAAATAAATAAACAAATAAATATTTTAAAAAGTACAGCTAACAGAAATTGAGAGAAAGAGGGAAGTTAAGACTATTATTTAAAAATGCAAAGCTAAGGAATAGCTGATATATAACTAGCAATATGGTTATATTAAGGGCATGGGAGGAGGGCCCTTGGGTGGTATAAATAGCAGGATATCAACAGATAATGTCTAAAATTGATAAATAAGTTTATAAATAGAAAAATCTATATATTATTTAGATATATGTAGATATTTACCAGAACAACAACAACAACAAAACTCAGTTAAGTGTTAAAAGTAAACCAGTAGATTTCCAGGTCAAGATAGCAGACTTACCACATGTTTTAGCAGTTTCTTCTTGAGAATCTGCTAAAATGACAGCGAAAACATAAAAATAAGGTATTATAAACACAATGATGAAGTGAATGGGAGCTGGTCCATCAGCAAAAAATATATACATTCCAATAAATTTCTGGAAGATAGGAAGTAAAGGGAGGAATGGTGACTGATGAAGAATGGTGAAGGAAACTATAGTCTGGAGTATGCATGGAAGTATTGTCATGAAGGAGAAGCTGATCTTTTTCTGCAGAAGCCTGCAATGTCTTGGGTCTTGACAGTGCCAGGTATGATGAAAAGTGGAAGGGAGATGTGTGGCTGAAAACAGTTTAATTGAAAGGCTGTATATAAAACCATCAACTCACCCCCTTGGGCACAATTCACAGCAGCCAGGTGCCTACCCATTAGGGTTCTGCTTTAAGGAAATTAAACAACCTCAGAGAAAATATTTATGCATTCTGGAATTCAGGGACTCTGCAGCATAGCAGTCAGTTCTCTTCCAATCATCTTAAAGGAAAGTCACCAGTTGCCTAGCACTTTCCCCATATACAGAGCTTCCAGTCAAATTTTTATTTCTGCATCCTTAAATATTAGTCAACAACCATGGATCACTAAGCATTTGAGAAAAGATTGCAACATGAAAAAAAAGAGACCAAAATAAGTAATAGGGGTAAAACAATCTCAAATGAACTAAGTATTTCAAAGAAGAGAAGGAAATATAAAAATGCCTCTAATTATTATCTCAGAGAGATTCAAGGTGATAGTGCATACACAAAACATGAACAGGATGCTCTAAGAAAGGAAAGGAGAACATTAATAAAATACTTGGAAATTATAAAAGTGGTTGGCAAAATGAAAGGAAATGCAATAGAATAGTTGCTTTAAGGAAAGTAAAAAAAAAAAAAGTAAAGTTAAAATTTCTTCCAGAAACATAAACAAAAATAAAAAGAAGAGATAGAGAGAGTTATGAAAGGAGAATTATGAAAGGAGGGAGGTGGGAGGCAAGGAGAAAGTGAGGGAGGGAGAAATAGGAGGGGTGGAAATTAGGAAAGGAAGTACAAAAACTATAAAAGATCAATTCCAAAGGTCTAACATTCAAATTGAAGGAGTTCCAGAAGGAGAACAAAAAAATTGGAAAGGAATGTATCAAAGAAATATATAAGAGACTTTCCCAGAGTTAGAGGACTTCAAAGTGAGGAGACCTAACAAATGATCATAATTATGTAAAAATTTTACATAATTTTATTTATTTATTTATTTTAGCCATGCACATGCAGGATCTTAGTTCCCTAACCAGGAATCAAACCCGTGCCCTCTGCAGTAGAAACACGAAGTCCTAACTGCTGGATTGCCAGGGAATTCCCTACATAATTTTAGAACACCAAGAATAAAATTTTTATAAACAACTATTTTTAAATGGGGAGGAATAGCATAGAAGTACTTTCCCCTATTCCTTCCACCAAGTATGACTAAATCCTAAGACTCAGTCTCCATTGCTTTATAAAACAAACATAAGAAGACTCTGAAATGGGGAGAGAAAAAGGCAAATCAGCTAGGGAACTCAGCAACAGAAGAGCAGCACTGTGGTGAGTTTCCTGGGTTTGCTTTTGCCCCCACATATCAAGGACTTGGTGCTGGAGAAGGTGGCAATTAGTTTTAATAGCCACTCTAATCCAGCCAAACACCACAGAAAAATCTTTGGCCCTACCAGAAAAGGCCACATGGGGGGCCTAGACTTCCAGACTTGCTGGCTCTAGGGAGTAATCCCTCCCCCTTCCCACTGGGGAGGTGCCAGAGAAAGTTCAGTCGGAAGCCAGAACTCCCAACCTCAACTGAGTGGGGATCTTGGACTTCCACACCCATCCAGCAGTAATGAGGAAATCAATGTTCCCTCTTCCACTAGGACAGCAGTGTCTGAGGAGGCAAGCTAAAACAGAATATTTAAATAAGATCCAGAGTCACATAACACAATACCCCAAATGTCCAGTTTTCAGTAGAAAATTACTCATCATACCAAGAACCAAGAAAATCGCAACTTGAATGAGAAAAAACACTTGATAGACTCCAACACTGAAATGACAGAGATGTTGAAGTTATCTGACAAAAGTTTTTAAGGAGCTGTCATAATGCCTCAATAGATAGTTAGAAACCATGCTTAAAAGAAATGAAAAAAATAGAAACTTTCAGCAAGGAAATAGGAGATATAAAGAAGAACAAATTAGAAATTTTAGAACTGAAAACACAACTGAAACAAAAACCTCAGTGGATGGGCTAACAGGAAAATGGAGAGGACAGGGGAAAGAATCACTCAACTTGAAGACTGAACAATGGAAATTACCCAATCTAGACAACAGAGAGAAAACAGACTGGCAAAAAAAAAAAAAAAAATATATATATATATATATATGAACAGAATGAGGGTGTGTGGCTCAGAGACATGTGAGTCTATAAGAAAACATTTGAAATTCATGTCATTGGGGTCCCAGAAGGAGAGGAGAGAAAGAAATGGGGAAACTTACCTGTAAAGCAATGAGATTCAGACTGCCTATCAAACCTATTATCAATACTGGAATGCTAGAAGTAAATGGAGCAATGCCTTTAAAGTTCTGTGGGAAATTGACATTGAGCCTCAAACTGTATAACCAAATGTGAGGATGAAACAAAGATATTTTCAGACATGCAAGGACTCAGGAAATCTATCTCCCACACAACCTTTCTGAGGAAGAAATCCCCTACAAATATTTTATTGCTGTCAATTTTGCCTTCAGACCTGTCAATATTTTCTCTATATATTTAAGTGCTCTGATTTTGTGTGAATATATGTTTAAAATTGTTCTATGTTTCTATTGAATTGACCCTTTTATCATTATATAATGACCCTTTTCTCTAGAGATAGCTTTAGACTTGAAGTCTATTTCGTCTGATGCAAATATAGCCACTCTTGTTTTCTTTTGGTTACTGTTTGCATGAAATATCTTTCTTCAACTCTTGACTTTTAGTCTATGTGCGCCTTTAAATTTTAAGTAAGTCTCATTGACAGCATATTGCTGGATAATTTTAAAATATCTGTTCAACCACTTTATGTCTTTTGATTGGTGAGTTTAATCCATTTACATTTAATTATTGATAGGTGAGGACTTGCTATTGCCATTTTGTTGTTTTCTGTCTGTCTTGCAGTTGTTTTGTCCCTCTCTTCCTCTCTTGCTGCCTTCCTTTGTAATTTGATGATTTTTTTATAGAGATTTGCCTTGAGTCTTTTCTCTTTATCATATGTACATATTTTTTCTTTGTGGTGAGCTTGAGGTTTGCATAAAATATGTTGTAGTTGCAACATTCTATTTTAAATTAATAACAACTTAACTCTAATCACACACAAAAACACTACATACACTTTTACTTCCACTCACACACTTTGTGTTCTTGTAGTGAGAGTTTGCTTCTTTTTATACTATGTACCCATTAACAAATTTTTATCTAGTAAATTTATATAAGGGTTAAAAGTAATTTATGGGGGAGATTAGCTCAAGATGGCAGAGTCAAAGGACATGAGCCCACCCCCTTCTTATGAAAACACCAAAATCACAACTAACTGATGAACATGCATTGACAAAAAAAAAAAAACAACAAACAAGCAAAAACACACTGGAACCTACCAAAAAAAAGATACCCTACATCCAAAGACAAAGAAGAAGCCACAACAAGATGGTAAGAGGGGTGCAATCATGATAAAATCAAATCTCATACATACCAGGTGGGCAACCCCAAACTGGAAAACAAATAAATCACAGAACTTATCCCACAGGAGTGAAAGTTCTGAGCCCCACATCAGGCTTCCTAACCTGGGAGTCGGGCAAAGGGAGGAAGGGTCCCCAGAGAATCTGGCATTTGAAGCCAGAGGCATTTGATTGCTGGAAATCCATGGGATGGGGGGAAACAGAAAGTCCTCTCTTGGAGGGTGCCCACAATATCTCATGTGCACCAGGACCCGGGGAAAAAAGCAGTGACTCCATAAGAGACTGGGCCAGACATACCTGCTAGTATTGGATGGTCTCCTGTGGAAGTGGGGGGTGGCTGTGGCTCACTGCAGGGACAAAGACACTGGCAGCAGCAGTTCTGGGAAGTACTCATTGGCATGAGCCCTCTCAGAGGCCATCATTAGCCACACCCAACAGCCTGTAGGCTCCAGTACTGGGTCGCCACAGGCCAAACAATCAACAGGGCAGGAACACAGCCCCACCCACAGGCAGATGAGCAGATTGAAGTTTTACTGAGCATGCCCCTGCCCACCAGAGGGACAAGACCCAGCTCCAACAACCACCAGTCCCTCCCATCAGGATACTTGCATGAGCCTCTTAGACAGCATCATCCACCAGAGGGCTGACAGCAGAAGCAAGAATAACTACAATCCTGCAGCCTATGGAACAGAATCCACAATCACAGAAAATTAGACAAAATGAAATGGCAGAGGAATATGTCCCAGGTGCAGGAACAAGATAAACCCTAAGAAAAACAACTAAGGGAAGTAGAGATAGGCAACCTGCCAGAAAAGGAATTCAGAATAATGATAGTGAAGATGATCTGGGGTCTCAGAAAGAAATGGAGGTAAGGATCAAGAAGATGCAAGGGAGCTTCCCTGGTGGTACAGTGGTTGAGAGTCTGCCTGCCAATGCAGGGGGCACGAACCCGTGTCATTGAGATTTGGGGTTTATTTATTATCAAAGCATAAGCCACCCTATCACGATGCCTAACAGAAAAGAGCATCAGGTAATCCACAGGTTCCATGAGAGGCCTGGAGAGCCAGGCAGGGTCAGGAACCAAGAATGGCATGACATAACACAGCAAAGATTTGATGCAGGAATGGTCTGATAGGATGATGCTTTTGCTCCCATTGTCAACTAACACTTGCCACTACGGCTTAACCCTGTTGTCCCTTGATATTATTACTGACTTATCTTTCACCTCCTTGACTTAATTGAAACTTGCTTCACCCCCTGAAAAATTGAAATCCGCTCAATCTGCTGTTCTCTATCCAATAATGTCCTCAATCATATGCCTTATCGTCCTTCTATCACAGCCCCAACACTGGATGAATATAATTATCCACCTTCTCTATGTCAATCCTAGGCTCATAATTGCTCAGATGGGAGCCACTAAAAAGTCATGAACCCCAACCTCTCTACTAGGTCTTCTATGCTGTATGGCAATTCTGTTTCCCTGCCGGGTTTTCCAAGACTCCATGGGCAGCTTTACCAAATCTCCATTTCCTCAGCTCTCCTACATTTTCCCCTCTCTTACCCTCTCACTTCACCTCCTACTGCACTTGAGAGACCGCCAAACAGCAATGTTCTCAACTCTTTGACACACACTACCTGTAAACTGGTGAGTATCCCCACCTGACCAATTCTTGCTCTTTCCCTATTGTCACAGTGGAAGAGGTGCCCTTTTTCTTGTTGACTCGTCTTTCCACTGGAGTTCTGTGTCCCATTCCCTTCAACCTCCTCAGGAAACTTGATCCCTCCTGTATCTTCAGCCTTTCCCTTTCTTTGAATTGGCCTTTAAACATATTCAATCTCTTGAATTTGGAAAAAAATATCTCTCTTTCTTATAAGGACAAAGTTAAATTTACCATGTGACCCAGCAATTCCACTCCTAGGTATCTACCCAAGAGAAATGGAAACATATATCCACACAAAGACTTGTACTTGGATGTTCACAGCAACATTATTCAGAATACCAAAAGTTGGAAACAACACAAATGTCGTTCAACAAGTGAATGCATTTAAATAAAATATGGGATATAAATTCAATGAAATGCAATTCAATAATAAAAAGCAACAAAGTATTGATACATGCTACACCATTAACAAATCTCAAAAATATTATGCTCAGAGAAAGAAGCCAAATGCAAAAGAACACATATTGTATGGTGCCATTTACACAAAATTACTCCAAAAAAAAGGCAAATCTGGAGGGACAGAAAATAGTGTTTTTCTGGAGCTTGACTGTAAATGGACACAAGAGGTCTCTTTGGGGTGATGGAACTGTTCTAAAAGTGGATTGTGGTGATGTTTGTACAACTCCATTAACAAGCTAAAATTCATTAAATTGTAAACTTAAAGCAGGTGACTTTTATACTATGTAACTATACCTCAATAAAGATGTTTAAAAACAAAAACATTCACTCAACCAGTCATCACTCTCTAGCTTCTGCCCTATATCTCTATTTTCTATCATGGGCAAATAGCTTGAGAATGTGGTTTACACTCCTGTCCATACTTCCTGTTCACTGTTTTCATTTTTATCTTTTTTCCTCTGATCACCTCTTAACCCATTGCATTTTGCCTTCCACTCCTTCCTTCTTAGCCCTTGTAATTTGCCATCCACCCCCACCATTCCATGTTCTCTACAAGACTCCCAGTGATCTTGTTGCTAAATCTAGAGGTTGGTTTTTAGGCTTTGTTTTGTGTAATATTTGGCATGTTGACCTCTCCTTCCATTTGGAAGATGATTTGCACTTGATTTCTGTGACACCACACTCTCCTGGTTCTACTCTTTAATCTTAGGCCACTACTTCTCGGTTCCTTTTGTGGGCCCCTCTTCCTCTGCCTTTTTAAAAGATGTCTATATCTAAGAGAATAGATCCTAAAAGTCCTAATCACAAGAGAAAAAAATGTTTAACCATGTATGGTGATGAACATTAACTAGATTTATTGTGGTGATCATTTCACAATATATAAAAATATCAAATCATTATGTTGTACACCTGAAACTAATATAATGTTATATGTCAATTATATCTCAGTTTATTAAAGATATGTTTTGATGTGGGCCATTTTTAAAGTCTTTATTGAATTTGTTACAATACTGTTTCTCTTTTATGTTTCGGTTTTTTGGCCCTGAGGCATGTGAGATCTTAGCTCCCCAACCAGGGATCAAACCCACATCCCCTGCATGAGAAAGCGAAGTCTTAGCCACTGGACCACCAGGGAAGTCCCTATATCTCAATTTAAAAAAAAAAAAGATATATTAGCATTTAACTTTACAACTCTTTGGTGAGCAACTTTATTTTTTTTAAACATATTTATCAGTGGTGAACTTTAAATGTAATTTAAATGGCAACTTTAAATGAAACTTATTAACATTGCAATGTATCAAATTACATATGAAAGCTATCAATTTATATAACTATGTGATGATAATAGTGTAGTCAAAATTTTTTTAAAATATTTTTTTAAAACTTATTTTTAAACTAAACAATTGAAAATTTAATTTAATTTCTTAAAAGTTACTTTTAGTGGACTTAACTTTTGTTTTGCTTGATGTGAGAAAATAATTTTTAACTAGCTGCTTGATATTCTTTCAGGTATTTTCAACATTTTTTCTTTTCAATACTTGACGTAATTAATGGTGGATTAAATAACTTTTGGATAATTAAATAGAAGCCTTTTTTATTTAACTCTCAAAACCCAAATAACACACAAAGGCACTGAGGATCAAACATAAAGGCAGTCAATGGCAGCCAAAAGGCACAAGCAGGTCACTTGCCATATGTCTGCGAGAATGAGCGATGGTTTGAAAGTTTTCAAATCACAGCCATCTATTCGCCATGATTTTGTAACGCTAAGCTTGCATACACTTTGTGTATCTTACATGACTTCAGCATTATTGCTGCTCATGTGACCCAAGAAAACCCAGTAAGAGAAATTAAAAACTAAAGAATAAGATTTTGTCAGGTAGAGCTGAGCTTTAGAGGAACACAAACTATCATAATAGCTGTTTTTTACCCCCAAAACACCCATTTTCACCCCCCTTGGGGGTGATTACCCACCACCCCATCCACCTTCCACCCCCACGTTGAGAATGCAAGCCCTGCAGTAGTATTTCATTTGGACTGAATAAAACAAGGTAGAATGAATGCTAGGTAGCCAAGAAAGAGATAGAGAGAGGGGCGTGTGGGGAGAACAAGAATTATCTACTAGGCATATACATACTACTATCTATATATATTTTAATAACCTATAATGGAAAAGAATCTAAAAAAGAATATATATAGATATAGATATAGATATAGTTATAGATATATATCTGAATCACTTTGCTGTACACCTGAAACTAACAAAACACTGTAAATCAACTATACTTCAATAAAAAAAAGAATTTTAAAAAAAGTAATTATCGACTAGAGACCAACCATTTGTGAGAACAAGATGGATAACAAACTTTTCTCCAAACGTACAATTACAAAAATGCCTTGGTCCAACATAATGCTAGTAATCCATATATAATAGCCATTCACCCCTTCTCCAAAAGGAGATCATCCCGAATCTTATCACCTACTATCTCCAGCTCCAACTCCAAAAGTTTTGGGGTGATATCTTTTCCTCTTCCACCTACCTTGCAACCCCTTCTAGATATGCTACAAGCTATGAACTAGATTGTACAATGAACCATCATTTACACACTGTATTCTACAATGTGGTGAAGATGAAGAAAGATGATGGAAATAAATTACACACACACAGAGCAAGGAAGGAAATAAGGAGAATGGTTATAGTTCTTGTTGCTGAAACTAGTCCAGAGGCCATAGCTGGGGTTTCTGACTTTCCTTTCTCTGTTTTGAATCCATGTGCATCCTTAGACTTTAACAAGAACCTTAGGTGTTCATGGTTATTTGTTTGGTAGCGTGAGGCCCTTGGTGGTCCTGTGTGTGTATCACTACTGTATTCTTTGGATAATCTTTATCACTGGATATGATGGGGATGAAGGTACCAAGGAGATTTCCTGGGACTCATATACTCAGATATAGAGGGTAGATTAAGCCCTGCTCCAGTGGGTCTAGCAATCCTGAGCTGCAACTTGTGTGTTATGCTCCTGAGACCCTAGAGGTTGCCTAAACAATGATTGTGTGGAATCTGAGCTCTTGGAGGTCCTACCTGTATTGGCTGGCTGTAATCTGCATTGACCTTTTGCCACTGGACATGGCAGTGCTAGGGTCATGCAATGAATATCCTGGGTTCCAGACATGCTCTTCCTTACCCCATTGTGTAGCAGAGAGATTCCCTAATTCCCCTTGATAGTTGGGACCACTCATCCCAGCCACATAGTAAACACCCTTTTTTTTTTTTTTTTGCCTATTGGTTCAATGTCATGAGGAACTCCAATTGGCCAGGTGAAAGTCTCAACTTCCTGTGAATCAAATTTTTGCAATTGTTTCACTAAGTGAAGTGATGAGAGGTTCCATTCCCATTTCCACCCTTTGGTTCCTAGACCTGTGTATTCTGTTTATGGGAGAAAGAGCATCATATATTGGTCGTTGATTCACAGAACTCACTGAATTCTACAGGATGGCCCCCAGACCTCACAAAGTGTTGTTTCCTAACTGTCACCAGAACTAAATCTTCCATAGGCCATCCCACCCTTCTGCAAAGGCAGTTGCTTGTGGGTGACGGCCTATTATCGTTAGACCATTTGTCTTACCTCTTTCACTGTGAAATGTGTTCCTTGACCAGAAAAAAAGATATTGTATGAGATATTTCAATGGCGTACAAAGTGTATAAAGTAATTAGAAAATCCAAGGATGGTGGTGCTGGTAAAAGCACCAGGGAAGGCAAATCCATTCCAGAATATGTGATTATTTCCATAAGGATAAATTTATGTCCACTCCCTGATGGAAGAGGTCCAATCCTCCTGTCATCCAAGGACTTGTTTGTCTCTCCAGGAACTGGTGACATATTGGGGTTTCTGCTGTTGAGAAATTGGGCACTCAAAAGTGTTGGTAGCCAAGTCAACCTATGTGAAGGTAAATCCATGTCAAATCCCTACATAACATCCATCCCTTCTACAATGGCAGTTTTGTTCACTGGATCATCTAACAAGCACTGGAATGTCTAGAGAAAGAGGTTGACAGATTTCTACAGGCTGGGTCATCATGCTCCCTTTTGTAAGCAATCACACGAGACACAAATATTCTCACACTCAGCCCATTCCGAGAGATTCGTTCACTTACTCCTCATATATACGTACTCAAAGCAATTAGACTGTGCCTTACACGTAATAAGTGCTCTCTAAGTATTTTGTTGCCTTGTTGTTATTGCTCAGTTCTCCTATCTTGTTCCTTCCCAGTGTCTGACCATCTGACAAGACTGTTAATTGGCATTTATCAGTGCCCTGGCTAGGTCACTTTCTGAATTAAGAGATCAACCAGATGCACAGCTCCGAGTTTTGCCTCCTAGGAGAATTTCCCTTCCTTACCTCCCATCAGGGTCACATCTCAGTGGCGCTGTTAACTTCCAGTTAGTCCCTACTTATCATACAGCATCATCTGCAAACCATGCTCCTGGATTTTTTCTTCTTCAGTAAGCTGGTTATTGGGAACTCACCACAAGGGCCTAGAAGTGAGATGAGGGAGAGAAAGCAGTGTGGCACGAGTAGGGACTATGGGAGTTTGCACCTCCTATAACTTGCTTTTGCTTTCAGGACCTGCTCCAGACTGACTTTGTTTATACTGCTGCTCTTTGGTGATGGAGTGTTGTTATTGCCTGTCCAACTTTATGGCTTGGTGGATCAGATGGCACCCAGCCTAGGATGGGTAGCTCAGTTTGCGTGGTCACCTGGGGTCCCATGAAAATTCCTCTCTACAAATCACTAGTACAGAGTAATGAAGACCTGATGATAATTGTAATCATTAGCATTAGCGAGCACTTACTAAGATCCAATTATGGTTCCAAATGCTTTATATAAGTGATCTCATTGAATTCGCACAAACATTGTCTATAAAAGAGGTGCTATTATCCTTCCCGTGCTACAGATGAGGAGCCTGAGGCTTAGAGAGTGTGAATAACTTGTCCAGGGACCCACAGACAGCATCTGAGTCCTTGGAGCCTGCATGCTTAAACCCTAAGCTATAAATGGCAGCTCCCTCCCCACTTCTCCTTAAAGGTTAAAACAGAGGAGAGAGCCAATCCTGTGGGGATAAAACAGAACAAAGACCTCTGAAAGGAAGGAAGCCAAGAGAATGTATGTAAGCAGGCGCCTCAGAGAGTATGGGAGCTCAGTTTGCCCCTAAGCTTCCTGACAGCTGTAGCAGGAAGAGGTAGGGTAGCAGAATTCCCAAGCTTCACTTTTCTGGAAAAAAAGCGGCACATAGACATGTCTAAATGGACATTTGTCTTGGACTGAAATTCCAGAGGAGTTGTTCTTGGCTCTTGCTCTTGTGGCCAGCTTAGCAAACATCTGGGATCAGAAATTCATCTGTGATTTCATGAGACAGTAAGCGCTTTATTTTTACACATGATTCTGAGCATCTCCCACTGAAGGCAGAGAGATGTATGAAATTCTATCCCAGTCTCCACAACAGTTTTGTCAAACCCCCATTCTCCTCAGCCCTCTCACACCTATACATAACTTTGGCCTCACCTCCTACTGCATTGAAAATAGAAGACACCAGACAGCAATGTCCTCAATTCCTTGCCATAAACTACCTACAAACTCATGAGCATCCCCACCTGTCCTCTCCTCACTCCTTCCTCCCCTGTAACAGTGGAGGAGTTGCCCTTTTTCCTACTGAATAATCCTTCAACTAGTGTTCTGTGTCCTATTCCCTGCTACCTCATCAGGAATCTTGATCAGTCAGTTGCCTCTCTCCTTTCTGTATCTTCAGCCTCTAATTTTTCTCCTGATGCAGGCTTTAAACATGTTTGAGTTTCTTACATCTTAAGAACACATTGCCAAGACATAGAGTCCACTTCCAAGATGGCAGAATAATGAGTTCCGTGGACCCATTTCCCAGCATACAAGCAAAATTAGTGAAAATAATTTTTAAAAAACAACCATTTAAAATCTCTGGAAACTGTCCTAAAGGCATACACCAAATGAAGCATTTATTCAAGAAAATCTCTTAAAGCTTGGTAAGAACAATGAGAGTCTGTGGCTTTCAATCCGTGACCCACTCCCTCCTTCCCCTTCCCCCACTCAGCTTGAAGGAAGCTCCACTGTGGGTGGGTGTGGCCAAAAAGATGAGGCTCCCACTCGCCTCAGCATCCAGCCAACAATTGCTATATCTCACCTGGAGAGGCAGGCCACCAGCATTTCTCATCCCTTCCAACTCTGAGTTGAAGAGGTGAGTGCAGTCAAGAGGCAGGGGGCTCCCTTCCTCTACGTAACTCCTTAGTCGTAGGGCAGACACTCTACCCGAGGCATGACAGGCCAGAAATACAGGTGGCCCAGTCAACTTTACCCAAGCTCACTCATAGAGCAAAAGTTCCACACTGAGAGAGGCAAGTTGAAAAGGCAAAGGTCTACTGCCCTGCTCAGCCCTCAGATTAGTGGCCCAGAGATTTTTCCCAGGGAGAGTGGCTGTCTATAGGAAAAGAATTCCAGAGCTCTTCCCAAAAGAACTTACTTTATTTGAAACAAAGTATGGGGAAGTTGCAGCCTATGAACACTCCTGAAAATAATAATTTCTCTTAATTAATTTAGCAATAAGCTAAATCATAGGCCAGCTAGTTCACCAAACAGAAGCAGGGAAACATATAGCTAAGAGCCTTTGCTGGGATCATAACAGACCTCCAAGTCTGATCTCAAAAAATACCCCTACACAAAACTGACTAGATCAGAATGTGAAGCAAATTATGCCCCAGGAGCTTCCCTGGTGGTGCAGTGGTTGAGAGTCTGCCTGCCAATGCAGGGGACACAGGTTTGATCCCTGGTCTGGGAAGATCCCACATGCCACGGAGTAACTAAGCCCATACACCACAACTACTGAGCCTGTGCTCTAGAGCCCACAAGCCACAACTTCTGAGCCCACTTGCCACAACTACTGAAGCCTGCACACTCTAGGGCCTGTGATCCACAGCAAGAGAAGCCACTGCAATGAGAAGACTGTGCACCGCAAAAAAGAGTAGACCCCACACGATGCAACTAGAGAAAGCCAGTGCACATCAATGAAGACCCAATGCAGCCAAAAAAATAAGTAAATAAATTTTAAAAAAAGAAAAATAAATTTTTAATCACTTTAAAAAAAATCTTCAACAAAATACTAGCTAGCCGAATTCAGCAGTGTAAAAAAAGTATTATATGCCATGATCAAGTGAAATTTACCCAAAGAATGCATAGTTTAACTTCCAGAAATCAATAGAATAAAGAACAGAAACCACATGGTCATCTCAGACACTGGAAAAGCATTTGACAAAGTCCAACATCCATTCATGACAAAAAAAATATTCTACAAACTATAAACAGAAGACTTCTTCAATCTGATGAAGGCCATCTACAAAAATCCCAGAGTTAACATCATACTTCATGGTTAAAGACTAAATAATTTCTTCTTGAGACAAGGAAGAAGATAAGATGCCCTCCCTTGCCGCTTCTGTTCAACATTGTCCTGTTGGTTCTACCCAGGGCAAAGGGGCAAACAAAAGTCATAAAAAGCATGCATTTGAAAAGGAAGAAATAAATTTATCTCTATTTACAAAAGATATGGTCTGACAGAAAATCCTAAAGAATAAACAAAAAATTATTATAGATAATAAATTTCAGCATGGTTGCAGATACAGGATCAATATACAAAAATCAATTATATTTCTTATTCACTAACAATGAACAATTCAAAAAGGAAATTAAGAAAAAAATTATTTACAACAGGATCAAAAAGAATAAAACAGGAACAAAGTTAACAAAAAAGTGCAAAACTTGATTCACAGAATGATAGACAAGATGAAAAGGCAGAGGGTTATGTACCAGATGAAGGAACAAGATAAAACCCCAGAAAAACAAATAAATGAAGTGGAGATAGGCAACCTTCCAGAAAAAGAATTCAGAATGATGATAGTGAAGATGATCCAGGAAAAAGAATGGAGGCAAAGATCGAGAAGATGCAAGAAATGTTTAACAAAGACCTAGAAGAATTAAAGATGAAACAAACAGAGATGAACAATACAATAACTGAAATGGAAACTACACTAGAAGGAATCAATAGCAGAATAACTGAAGCAGAAGAATGGATAAGTGACCTGGAAGACAGAATGGTGGAATTCACTGCTGTAGAACAGAATAAAAAAAAAGAATGAGAAGAAATGAAGACAGCCTAAGATACGTCTGGGACAATATTAAATGCAACAACATTCGCATTATAGGGGTCCCAGAAGGAGAAGAGAGAGAGAAAGGACCCGAGAAAATATTTGAAGAGATTGTAGTTGAAAACTTCCCTAACATGGGAAAGGAAATAGCCACCCAAGTCCAGGAAGCGCAGCGAGTGCCATACAGGAGAAACCCAAGGAGAGACGCCAAGATACATAGTAATCAAATTGGCAAAAATTAAAGACAAAGAAAAATTATTGAGAGCAGCAAGGGAAAAATGACAAATAACATACAAGGGAACTCCCATAAGGTTAACAGCTGATTTCTCAGCAGAAACTCTACAAGCCAGAAGGGACTGGCACAATATACTTAAAGTGAAGAAAAGGAAGAACCTACAA
The DNA here is from genome assembly GCF_025265405.1 of Mesoplodon densirostris. NCBI lineage: Eukaryota > Metazoa > Chordata > Mammalia > Artiodactyla > Ziphiidae > Mesoplodon > Mesoplodon densirostris. The sequence goes on from NC_082681.1 coordinate 91,266,949, forward strand.
CCATGATTACTCTACCCGGCAAGGATCTCATTCAGATTCGATGGAGAAATCAAAAGCTTTACAGACAAGCAAAAGTTAAGACAATTCAGCACCACCAAACCAGCTGTACAACAAATGCTAAAGGAACTTCTCTAAGTGGGAAACACAAGAGAAGAAAAGGACCTACAAAAACAAACCCAAAACAATTAAGAAAATGGTCATGGGAACATACATATCAATAATTACCTTAAGGGCCTCCCTGGTGGCGCAAGTGGTTGAGAGTCCGCCTGCCGATGCAGGGGATACGGGTTCGTGCCCCGGTCTGGGAGGATCCCATATGCCGCGGAGCGGCTGGCCCCGTGAGCCATGGCCGCTGAGCCTGCGCGTCCGGAGCCTGCGCGTCCGGAGCCTGTGCTCCGCAACAGGGGAGGCCACAACAGTGAGAGGCCCGCATACCGCAAAAAAAAAAAAAAAAAAAATAATAATAATAATTACCTTAAACGTGAATGGATTAAATGCTCCAACCAAAAGACACAGGCTTGCTGAATGGATCCAAAAACAAAACCCATATATATGTTGTCTACAAGAGACCCACTTCAGACCTAGGGACACATACAGACTGAAAGTGAGGAAATGGAAAAAGATTTTCCATGCAAAAGGAAATCTAAAGAAAGCTGGAGTAGCAATACTCCTATCAGATAAAATAGACTTAAAAATGAAGAATGTTGGGCTTCCCCGGTGGCGCAGTGGTTGAGACTCCGCCTGCTGATGCAGGGGACATGGGTTCGTGCCCCGGTCTGGGAAAATCCCACATGCCGCGGAGTGGCTAGGCCCGTGAGCCATGGCTGCTGAGCCTGTGCGTCCAGAGCCTGTGCTCCGCAACAGGAGAGGCCACAACAGTGAGAGGCCTATGTACCGCAAAAAAAAAAAAAAAAAAAAAGAAGAAGAAGAATGTTACAAGAGACAAGGAAGGACACTACCTAATGATGAAGGGATCAATCCAAGAAGAAGATATAACAATTATAAATATATATGCACCCAACATAGGAACACCTCAATACATCAGGCAACTGCTAACAGCTCTAAAAGAGGAAATCGACAGTAACACAATAATAGTGGGGGACTTTAACACCTCACTTACACCAATGGACAGATCATCCAAAATGAAAATAAATAAGGAAACAGAAGCTTTAAATGACACAATAGACCAGATAGTTTTAATTGATATTTATAGGACATTCCATCCAAAAGCAGCAGATTACATTTTCTTCTCAAGTGCATATGGAATAATCTCCAGGTTAGATCACATCTTGGGTCACAAATGAAGCATCAGTAAATTTAAGAAAATTGAAATCATATCAAGCATCTTTTCTGACCACAAGGCTATGAGATTAAAAATCAATTACATGGAAAAAAACATAAAAGAGACAAACTCATGGAGGCTAAACAATATGTTACTAAATAACCAATAGATCACTGAAGAAATCAAAGAGGAAATGAAAAAATACTTAGAGACAAATGACAATGAAAACACGATGATCCAAAACCTATGGTATGCAGCAAAAGCAGTTCTAAGAGAACTACCTCAAGAAACAGGAAAAATCTCAAAGAAACAATCTAAGCTTACACCTAAAGGAACTAGAGAAAGAAGAACAAACAAAACCCAAAGTTAGTAGAAGGAAAGAAATCATCAAGATCAGAGCAGAAATAAATGAAATAGAAACAAAGAAAGCAATAGCAAGGATCAATAAAGCTAAAAGCTGGTTGTTTGAGAAGATAAACAAAATTGATAAACCACTAGCCAGACTCATCACGAAAAAGAGGGAGAGGACTCAAATCAATAGAATTAGAAATGAAAAAGGAGAATTACTATAGATACCGCAGAAATACAAAGCATCCTAAGAGATTACTACAAGCAACTCTATGCCAATAAAATGGACAACATGGAAGAAATGGAAAAATTCCTAGAAAGCTATAACCTCCCAAGACTGAACCAGGAAGAAATAGAAAATATGAACAGAGCAATCACAAGTAATGAAATTGAAACTGTGATTAAAAATCTTCCAACAAACAAAAGTCCAGGACCAGATGGCTTCAAAGGTGAATTCTATCAAACATTTAGAGCAGAGCTAACACTCATCCTTCTCAAACTGTTCCATAAAATTTCAGAGGAAGGAACACTCCTAAACTCAGTCTATGAGGCCCCCTTCACCCTGATACCAAAACCAGGCAACGATACTACAAAAAAAGAAAATTACAGACCAATATCACTGATGAATATAGATGCAAAAATCTTCAACAAAATACTAGCAAAGAGAATCCAAAAATACATTAAAAGGATCATACCCCATGATCATGTGGGATTTTTCCCAGGGATGCAAGGAATCTTCAATATACACAAATCAATCAATGTGATACACCATATTAACAAATTGAAGAATAAAAACCATATGATCATCTCAATAGATGACGAAAAATCTTTTGACAAAATTCAGCACCAATTTATGATAAAAACTCTCCAGATAGTGGGCATAGAGTGAACCTACCTCAACATAATAAAGGCCATATACGACAAACCCACAGCAAACATCATTCTCAATGGTGAAAAACTGAAACTATTTCCTCTAAGATCAGGAACAAGACAAGGATGTCCCCTCGCACCACTATTATTCAACATAGTTTTGGAACTTCATGCCACGGCAATCAGAGAAGAAAAAGAAATAGAAGGAATACAAATTGGAAAAGAACAAGTAAAAGTGTCACTGTTTGCGGATGTCATGATACTATACATAGAGAATCCGAAAGATGCCACCAGGAAACTACTAGAGGTAATCAATGAATTTGGTAAAGTTTCAGGATACAAAATTAAAGCACAGAATTTTCTTGCATTCCTATATACCAATGATGAAAAATCATTGGTCAGTCACAAAAAGACAAACACTACTTATATGAGGTACTTAAGAGTAGTCAAAGTCATAGAGACAGAAAGTAGAATGATGGTTGCCAGGGGCTGAGTAAGTGGGAACAGGGGAGTTATTGTTTAACAAGTATAGTGCTTCAGTTTCACAAGATGAAAAGAGCTATGCAGATGGATGGTAATGATGGTGGCATAATAATGTAAATTTACTTAATACCATAAACTGCACATTTAAAATTGGTTAAGATGGTACATTTTGTTTTATATTTTTTCACAATAAAAATAAATTTAAGCAAAAAAAGAAAGAAACAAAGAAAGAAAATAGGTCTAATGAGATTATCTACTCTGAAGAAGAGAAAGAAAAAAGAATAGAGAAAAATGAATAGAGCCTCATGGGCCTGTGGGAAACCATCACGTGTACTAACCTCCATATGCATAATGGGAGTGGCTATCCAATTATCAGACAAAATAGACTTTAAGACATATATTATTACTAGAGATAAAGAAAAACATTTTATAATGAAGAAAAGTTCAACGAGAAAGCTCTAACAATTAGAAATATATATGTACTTAACAACAGAGTCCCCAAATACATGAGACTTTAAAAAATGACAGAATTGATGGGAGAAAGAAACAATTAAAAAAGATTAATTTGAGACTTCAATACTGCTCATCCAATAATGGATAGAACTACTAGGCAGAAGATCAACAAGGAAATAGTACACTTGAACAACACTACAAATTAAATCTAACAGAACATCTATAGAGTACTCCCCAGAACAACAGCAAAATATACATTATTTTCAGAGGCACATAGAACATTCTCCAGGATAGACCACATGTTAGGCCATAAAACGAGCCTCAATAAGTTTAAAAGGATTAAAATCATACCACATATGTTCTCTCATCATAAAGCAAGAAATTAGAAAACAATAACAGAAGGAACTCTGTGAAAGTCACAAATGTAAGTTAAACAATGTACTCATAAATAACAGAGGAATAATCACAAGGGAGATTAGAAAATACTTTGAGATTAAAAACAAAACATAGCAAAACATATGGGATGTGGATGAAGTAGTGTTTACAAGGAAATTTGTAACCGTGAACACCTATATTAGAAATGAAAAAATATCTCAAATCAATAACCTAAATTTCTAGTTTTATCCATAGCAATCAGAGAAGAAAAAGAAAGGAATCCAAATCAGAAAAGAAGAAGTAAAACTGTCACTGTTTGCAGATGACATAATACTCTACATAGAAAATCCTAAAGATGTCACTAGAAAACTACTAGAGCTAATCAATGAATTTGGTAAAGTAGCAGGATACAAAATTAAGGCAAAGAAATCTTCTGCATTCTTATACACTAACAATGAACAATCAGAAAGAGAAATTAAGGAAACACTCCTATTTACCACTGCAACAAAAAGAATAAAATACCAGGAATAAACCTACGTAAGGAGGCACAAGACCTGTATGCAGAAAACTACAAGACATTGATGAAAGAAATCAAAGACGATACAAATAGATGGAAAGATATACCATGTTCTTGGATTAGAAGATTCAGCATTGTGAAAATGAGTATACTACCCAAAGCAATCTATAGATTCAATGCAATCCCTATCAAATTACCAATGACATTTTGACAGAACTACAACAAAACATTTTACAACTTATATGGAAGCAAAAAAGATCCCGAATAGCCAAAGCAATCTTTAGAAAGAAAAACGGAGCTGGAGGAATCAGGCTCCTTGACTTCAGACAATACTACAAAGCTACAGTAATAAAGACAGTATGGTACTGGCACAAAAGCAGAAATATAGATCAGTGGAACAGGATAGAAAGCCCAGAGATAAACCCATGCACATATGGTCACCTTATCTTTGACACAGGAGGCAAGAATATACAATGGAGGAAAGACAGTCTCTTCAATAAGTGGTGCTGGGAAAACTGGACAGCTACATGGAAAAGAATGAAATTAGAACACTCCCTAACACCATACACAAAAATAATCTCAATATGGATTAAAGACCTAAATGTAAGACTGGACACTATAAAACTCTTAGAGGAAAACATAGGAAGAACACACTTTGGCATAAATCACAGCAAGTTCTTTTTTGATCCACCTCCTAGAGTAATGGAAATAAAATCAAAAATAAACAAATGGGACCTAATGAAACTTCAAAGCTTTTGCACAGCAAAGGAAACCATAAACAAGACCAAAAGACAACCCTCAGAATGGGAAAAATATTAACAAATGAAGCAACTGGCAAAGGATTAATCTTCAAAATATACAAGCAGCTCAGGCTGCTCAATATCAAAAACACAGACAACCCAATACAAAAAAGGGTGGCTGACCTAAATAGACATTTCTCCAAAGAAGACATATAGATTGCCACAAACACATGAAAAGATGTGCAACATCACTAATCATTAGAGGAATGCAAATCAAAACCACAATGAGGTATCACCTCATGCCGCATGCTGGTAAGAATGGCCATCATCAAAAAATCTACAAACAATAAATGCTAGAGATGGTGTTCAGAAAAGGGGACCCTACTGCACTGTTGGTGGGAATGTAAATTGATAAGCCACTATGGGGAATAGTACGGAGGTTCCTTAAAAAACTAAAAGTAGAACTACCATAAGACCCAGCAATCGCACTACTGGGCATATACCCTGAGAAAACCATAATTCAAAAAGATACATGCACCACAATGTTCATTGCAGCACTATTTGCAATATCCAGGACATGGAAGCAACCTAAATGTCCATTGACAGATGAATGGATAAAGAAGATGTGGCTCATACATACAATGGAATATTACTCAGCCATAAAAAGGAATGAAATTGGGTTATTTTTTTTAGTACTTTCCTCAGTTTCTTATACCAGAAATTATGAATTAGTTTCCATCTTAAGATACAGCATTTAGGGGAAACATAATCATTTTAGGGTTTCCTGATCCAGATTGTTGATTTTGTAAAGCTGGTTACACACAGCAAATTTTTAGCAAAGAAAAACATGAACTTGAATCATAGAGCACTGCTTATCAAAGGGTGGTTTGCAAGACTACTAGGATCAGATTCAAATAATGAACTAGCTACAAATTTTGATTTCTAGGCCCTGCCCCAGAACTAATGAATAATATACCTAGGGTTAGGGCCCAGAAATACTGCATCTTTATTTTTTTTTAGTTTCTACTGTATAACAAAGTGAATCAGTCATACAGAAACATCTGTTCCCATATCCCTTCCCTCTTGAATCTCCCTCCCTCCCACCCTCCCTATCCCACCCCTCCAGGCGGTCACAAAGCACCGAGCTGATCTCCCTGTGCTATGCGGCTGCTTCCCACTATCTATCTACCTTACGTTTGGTAGTGTATATATGTCCATGCCTCTCTTTCGCTTTGTCACAGCTTAACCTTCCCCCTCCCCATATCCTCAAGTCCATTCTCAAGTAGGTCTGTGTCTTTATTCCTGTTTTACCCCTAGGTTCTTCATGACATTTTTTTCCTTAAATTCCGTATATATGTGTTAGCATACGGTATTTGTCTTTCTGTTTCTGACTTAGTTCACTCTGTATGACAGACTCTAGGTCTATCCACCTCATTACAAATAGCTCAACTTCGTTTCTTTTTATGGCTGAGTAATATTCCATTGTATATATGTGCCACATCTTCTTTATCCATTCATCCGATGATGGACACTTAGGTTGTTTCCATCTCCGGGCTATTGTGAATAGAGTTGCAATGAACATTTTGGTACATGTCTCTTTTTGAATTATGGTTTTCTCAGGGTATATGCCCAGTAGTGGGATTGCTGGGTCATATGGTAGTTCTATTTGTAGTTTTTTAAGGAACCTCCATACTGTTCTCCATAGAGGCTGTACCAATTCACATTCCCACCAGCAGTGCAAGAGTGTTCCCTTTTCTCCACACCCTCTCCAGCATTTATTGTTTCTAGATTTTTTGATGATGGCCATTCTGACTGGTGTGAGATGATATCTCATTGTAGTTTTGATTTGCATTTCTCTAATGATTAATGATGTTGAGCATTCTTTCATGTGTTTGTTGGCAGTCTGTATATCTTCTTTGGAGAAATGTCTATTTAAGTCTTCTGCCCATTTTTGGATTAGGTTGTTTGTCTTTTTGCTATTGAGCTGCATGAGCTGCTTATAAATTTTGGAGATTAATCCTTTGTCAGTTGCTTCATTTGCAAATATTTTCTCCCATTCTGAGGGTTGTCTTTTGGTCTTATTTATGGTTTCCTTTGCTGTGCAAAAGCTTTGAAGTTTCATTAGGTCCCATTTGTTTATTTTTGTTTTTATTCCCATTTCTCTAGGAGGTGGGTCCAAAAGGATCTTGCTGTGATTTATGTCATAGAGTGTTCTGCCTATGTTTTCCTCTAAGAGTTTGATAGTGTCTGGCCTTACATTGAGGTCTTTAATCCATTTTGAGCTTATTTTTGTGTATGGTGTTAGGGAGTGATCTAATCTCATACTTTTACATGTCCCTGTCCAGTTTTCCCAGCACCACTTATTGAAGAGGCTGTCCTTTCTGCACTGTACATTCCTGCCTCCTTTATCAAAGATAAGGTGACCATATGTGCGTGGGTTTATCTCTGAGCTTTCTATCCTGTTCCATTGATCTATCATTTTGTTTTTGTGCCAGTACCACACTGTCTTGATTATGGTAGCTTTGTAGTATAGTCTGAGGTCAGGGAGCCTGATTCTTCCAGCTCCGTTTTTTGTTCTCAAGATTGCTTTGGCTATTCGGGGTCTTTTGTTTCTCCAAAGAAATTTTGAAATTTTTTGTTCTAGTTCTGTGAAAAATGCCAGTGGTAGTTTGATAGAGATTGCATTGAATCTGTAGATTGCTTTGGGTAGTAGAGTCATTTTCACAGTATTGATTCTTCCAATCCAGGAACATGGTATATCTCTCCATCTATTTGTATCATCCTTAATTTCTTTCATCAGTGTCTTATAATTTTCTGCATACAGGTCTTTTGTCTCCTTAGGTAGGTTTATTCCTACATATTTTATTCTTTTTGTTGCAATGGTAAATGGGAATGTCTTCTTGATTTCACTTTCAGATTTTTCAACATTAGTGTACAGGAATGCCAGAGATTTCTGTGCAATAATTTTATATCCTGCTACTTTATCAAATTCATTGATTAGCTCTAGTAGTTTTCTGGTAGCATCTTTAGGATTCTCTATGTATAGTATCATGTCATCTGCAAACAGTGACAGCTTTACTTCTTCTTTTCCAATTTAGATTCCTTTTATTTCCTTTTCTTCTCTGATTGCTGTGGCTAAAACTTCCAAAACTAGGTTGAATAAGAGTGGTGAGAGTGGGCAGCCTTGTCTTGTTCCTGATCTTAGTGGAAATGGTTTTAGTTTTTCACCATTGAGGACGATGTGGCTGTGGGTTTGTCATATATGACCTTTATTATGTTGAGGAAAGTTCCCTCTATGCTTACTTTCTGCAGGGTTTTTATCATAAATGGGTGTTGAATTTTGTCGAAAGCTTTCTCTGCATCTATTGAGATGATCATATGGTTTTTCTTCTTCAATTTGTTAATATGGTGTATCACGTTGATTGATTTGTGTATATTGAAGAATCCTTGCATTTCTGGAATAAACCCCACTTGATAATGGTGTATGATGCTTTTAATGTGCTGTTGGATTCTGTTTGCTAGTATTTTGTTGAGGATTTTTGCATCTAGGTTCATCAGTGATATTGGCCTGTAGTTTTCTTTCTTTGTGACATCCTTGTCTGGTTTTGGTATCAAGGTGATGGTGGCCTCGTAGAATGAGTTTGGGAGTGTTCTTCCCTCTGCTATATTTTGGAAGAGTTTGAGAAGGATAGGTGTTAGCTCTTCTCTAAATGTTTGATAGAATTCGCCTGTGAAGCCATCTGGTCCTGGGCTTTTGTTTGTTGGAAGATTTTTAATCACAATTTCAATTTCAGTGCTTGTGATTGGTCTATTCATATTTTCTGTTTCTTCATGATTCAGTCTTGGCAGGTTGTGCATTTCTAAGAATTTGTCCATTTCTTCCAGGTTGTCCATTTTATTGGCATAGAGTTTCTTGTAGTAACCTCTCATGATGTTTTGTATTTCTGCAGTGTCCTTTGTTACTTCTCCTTTTTCATTTCTAATTCTATTGATTTGAGTCTTCTCCCATTTTGGGTTATTTGTAATGAAGTGGATGGCCCTAGGGTCTGTCATACAGAGTGAAATAAGTCAGGAAGAGAAAAACAAATACCATATGCTAACACACATATATGGAATCTAAAAAAACGGTACTCATGATCTTAGTGGCAGTGCAGGAATAAAGACTCAGATGTAGAGAATGGACTTGAGGATTCGAGAGGAGGGAGGGAAGGTGGGACAAAGTGAGAGAGTAGCATTGACATATATACACTACCAAATGTAAAACAGATAGCTAGTGGGAAGCAGCTGCATCACACAGGGAGATCAGCTCGCTGATTTGTGACCACCTAGAAGAGTAGGATAGGGAAGGTGAGAGGGAATCTCAAGAGGGTTGAGATTCAGATCAGAATCAGACTGTGATTCAGTAGATCAGACTGTGAAGCAAATTATGCCCCAGGAGCTTCCCTGGTGACGCAGTGGTTGAGAGTCTGCCTGCCGATGCCTGGGACATAGGTTCATGCCCTGGTCTGCGAGGATCCCACATGCTGCGGAGCGGCTGGGCCCATGGGCCATGGCCACTGGGCCTGCACGTCCAGAGCCTGTGCTCCTCAATGGGAGAGGCCACAGCAGTGAGAGGCCTGCGTACCGCAAAAAAAAAAAAAAAAAAAAAATTATGCCCCAGGACATTTCAGAAATAATAGAGCAATCAGCCAATAATTAGTAGAGATCGACAGCTGCGTGTGATATCAAATGAGATAGATAATTTAACAGAGAGATCAGGGGAAAAGACAGTCAAAATGAGCCCTGCTAAAAGCACTGTCATCCCATGGTGACCATGAATATGCCCAAGGCTGAGAACCCTGAGGAGCAACACCAGAGTTTCATACTATGGGGAAATAGTCTTCACTAAAGTAGTTTAGCCAAGTCACTAATAAATAAATAAATAAATAAATAAACAGTAACAAAAACAAGCACTAGCAAGAAGTGAGGGGAGTCAGTATCCACAGTTACTACAATATATTACTAAAATGTCCAATTTTCAACAAAAAATAGTGACACATACAAAGAAAGAGGAAAATGTGACCATACTAAAGGGAAAAATTAAGACAACAGAAACTGCCTATGAGAGGGGTCAGATATTGGGTTTAACATGCCAGGACTTCAAAGGAGCCATTATAAGTATGTTTGAAGAACTAAAGGACACTTTGCTTGAGGAAGTAAAGGAAAAGGACATTCAAAAACAGCCTCATATATGCAGAATTTAGAAAGCCACATACATGCTCTGTCATGCTGACAAACGACCTGAGAAAACCCTAAGCTTTCACCTCAGGTGATACCTAGGCTTAGAGCAGGCCTATCTAATCCATAAGGAATACACCAGCAAAGAGTCAGTCTGGAAAGATCATAGGAGAAATTGTTAATGTCTCTTTTTTGTTTGTTTGTTTGACTGTTTCTACTCCTGAAATTCAAGGAAATCTCTGTGCAAAAATTAGCTGAACAAAAGGCAAAGGAACAGAGACATCACCAAACACACAACAAGGAAGAGTCTTTGAAAATTTAGTATGGTATGGTCTAAAAGCAAACAGGGAGAATCTGATTTTCAAAGTTATGACATTATAATTATCAAATGCTCAATTTTCAACAAGAAATACAAAAAATACCAGAAAAACATAGTTCATTCAAATGGACAAAATAAAGTGATAGAATTTTTCCCCAGTGCATTTTATGCAGAAATAGAAAAATCCACACCAAAATTAATATGAATCTTAAGAGACTTCAAATAGCAAAAATATCTTGGAAAAGAACAAAGAAGAACTCACACCTCCTGATTTCAAAAATTACCACAGTGCTACAGTAATCAAAACAGTATGGTATATGCATAAAGACAGACATATAGACCAAATGAATAGAATAGAGATCCTAGAAATAAACCCTCACACATGTGGCTGAATGATTTTTGTTCAATGGGGAGAGGACAGTCTTTTCAACAAATGGCCCTGGGAAAACTGGGCATTTGCATGTAAAAGGATGAATTTGGACTCATATCATACATCACATACAAAAATTAACTCAAGATGGATCAAAGACCTAAATGTAAGAGCTAAAACTGTAAAGCTCTTAGAAGAAAACATAGTGGGAAGTTTTAATGATGTTGGATTTGGCAATGATTTCTTGAATATTACACCAAAAACACAAGCAACAAAAGAAAAAAATAATAAATTAGTTAAATAGGACTTCATCAAAATTTAAAACATTTGTGTAGCAAAGGACACTATCAAGAGGGTAGAAAAAAAACCTGTGGGAGAAAATATTTGCAAATTATATATCTGCTGAGGAATCGTTATGGACTGAATTTTGCCCCTCCTGCCAATTTTATATGTTGAAATCCTAAACCCCCGTACCTCAAAATGTAACTGTATTTGGAGATAAGTTCCTTAAAGAGGTAATTATGGTTAAATGATATCATTAAGGTTGGTCATAAAATCAATATGATTGGTGTCCTTATAAGAAGAGGAAATTAGAACACAGACAAATGTAGAGGGAAGACCATGTGACAAGAAAGGGAGAGACGGTCATACAGAGTGAAGTAAGTCAGAAAGAGAAAAACAAATATCATATAATATCGTTTATATGTGCAATCTAGAAATATGGTACAGATGAACTTATTTGCAAAACAGAAATAGAGTCACAGAAGTGGAGAACAAACTTACAGTTACCAAGGGGGGGAAGGGAGGGTGGGATGAAATGGGAGATTGGGATTGACATATATCCACTACTACGTATAAAATAGATAAATAATGAGAACCTACTGTATAGCACAGGGAACTCTACACAATGCTCTGTAGTGACCTAAATGGGAAGGAAATCTAAAAACAAGTGGATATATGTATATGTATAACTGATTCACTTTGCTGCACAGCAGAAACTAACACAACATTGTAAAGCAGCTGTACTCCAATAAAAATTAATTTTGAAAGAAAGGACGGAAGGAAGGAAGGAAGGGAGGGAGGGAGGGAGGGAGGGAGGGAGAAATGGCCATCTACAAGCCAAGGAAAAAGGCCTCAGAAAGAAACTAACCCTGCTGACACCTTGATCTTCGACTTCTAGACTCCAGAATCACAAGAAAATTCATTCCTGTTGTTTAAGCCACGCAGCCTTTGGTTGTTATAGCAGCCTTAGAAAACTGATGCAGGGTTAATACCCAGAATATACACAAAATAACACCTACAACTCAACAGCAAGAAAACCAAGCAACCTGATTCAAAAATGGGCAAAGAACTTGAATAGATATTTCTCCAATGAAGAATCAAATGCTCAACATCTCCAATGGTTAAGGAAATGCACATCAAAACCACCATGAGATACTACCTCGTATCCAAGGGGATAGTTATTTTCAAGAAAATAACAAGTGTTTGCAAGGATGTAGAGAAATTCGACACCTGTACATTAGTAGTGGGAATATAAAGTGGTGTGGCTGCTATGGAAAACAGCATAGTAGTTCCTCAAAAAATGAAACAGAATTACAATATAATTCAGCAATTCCACTTCTAGGTATATACCCAAAATAATTGAAAGCAGGGACTCAAACAGATATTTGTAGCCAGTATTCATAGCAGCGTTATTCAAAATAGCCAAAAGATGTGAACATCCTAAATGTCCATCAACAGGTGAATGGATAAACAAAACGTGGTGTATACATACAATGGAATATTATTCAGCCTTAAGAAGGAATGAGATTCTGATAAATACTACAACATGGATGAACCTTGAAAACATGTTAAGTTAAATAAGCCAGACACAAAAGAACAAATATTGTATGATTCCACTTATATGAGATACCTAGAGCAGTCAAATTCACAAAACAGAAAGTAGAAAGTTGGTTACCAGGGGTTGAGGGGGAGGGGGAGGCGGAAGTTGTTTAATGGTTACAGAATTTTAGTTTGGGATGACAAAAAAGTTCAGGAGTTGGATGATGTTTGCACAACAATGTGAATGTACTTAATACCACTGAATTATACACTTAAAAATGGTTTAAAAGGTAAGGTTTAGGTTACGTATGATATTTTACCACAATTTTTAAATGGGCAAAGGATTTGAATAGGCATTTCTCCAAAGAAGATATAAAAATGACCAATAAGCACAAAAAAGGATGCTCAACATTATTAATCATTAGGAGAATGAAATTTTGTAGTAAGTTTTGGGAGTGTTAAGTCCTCCAAATTTGTACTTCTTCTGCAAATGTTTTGGTTACTCTGCATCCTTTCTATTTCCATAAGATATTATAATAATTTTGTCATTTTTGAAAAAAAGGCATCTGGGATTTTGATAAGGATTACATTGAACCTGTAGCGGATTTAGGGAGTACCTCCATCTTAACAAACTTAAATCTTCCAATCTATGAACATGGAATTTCTTTCCATTTATTAGGTCTTCTTGTTAATTTCTCTCAACCACATTTTATAGATTTCATTGTACAAGTTTTGCACGTTTTTTAAATTTTTAAATTGTATTTAATTTATTTTTTTAAACAGCAGGTTCTTATTAGTCATCAATTTTATACTCATCAGTGTATACATGCCAACCAAATCGCCCAATTCATCACACCACCACAATCACCCCCCTGCGGCTTTCCCCCCTTGGTGTCCATACGTTTGTTCTCTACATCTGTCTCAATTTCTGCCCTGTAAACAGGTTCATCCATACCAATTTTCTAGATTCCACATATATGCGTTAATATACGATATTTGTTTTTCTCTTTCTGAATTACTTCACTCTGTATGACAGTCTCTAGATCCATCCACGTCTCAACAAATGACCCAATTTCATTCCTTTTTATGGCTGAGTAATATTCCATTGTATATATGTACCACATCTCCTTTATCCATTCATCTGTCGATGGGCATTTAGGTTGCTTCCATGACCTGGCTACTGTAAAGAGTGCTGCAATGAACATTGGGGTGCATGTGTCTTTTTGAATTATGGTTTTCTCAGGGTATATACCCAGTAGTGGGATTGCTGGATCATATGGTAATTATATTTTTAGTATTTTAAGGAACCTTCATACTGTTCTCCGTAGTGGCTGTATTAATTTACATTCCCACCAACAGTGCAAGAGTGTTCCCTTTTCTCCACACCCTCTCCAGCATTTGTTGTTTGTAGATTTTCTGATGATGCCCATTCTAACTGGTGTGAGGTGATACCTTACTGTAGTTTTGATTTGCATTTCTCTAATAATTAGTGATGTTGAGCAGCTTTTCATGTGCTTCTTTGCCATCTGTATGTCTTCTTTGGAGAAATGTCTATTTAGGTCTTCTGCCCTTTTTTTTTTTTTTTTTTTTTTTTTTGCAGTACGCGGGCCTCTCACTGTTGTGGCCTCTCCTGTTGCGGAGGACAGGCTCCGGACGCGCAGGCCCAGCGGCCACGGCCCATGGGCCCAGCCGCTCCACGGCATGTGGGATCTTCCCAGACCGGGGCACGAACCCGTGTCCCCTGCATCAGCAGGTGGACTCTCAACCACTGCACCACCAGGGAAGCCCCTTCTGCCCATTTTTGTATTGGGATGTTTATTTTTTTTAATATTGAGCGGCATGAGCTGTTTATATATTTTGGAGATTAATCCTTTGTCCATTGATTCCTTAGCAAATATTTTTCTCCCATTCTGAGGGTTGTCTTTTCGTCTTGTTTCTGGTTTCCTTTGCTGTGCAAAAGCTTTGAAGTTTCATTAGGTCCCATTTGTTTATACTTGTTTTAATTTCCATTACTCTAGGAGGTGGATCAAAAAAGAACTTGCTGTGATTTATGCCAAAAAGTGTTCTTCCTATGTTTTCCTCTAAGAGTTTTATAGTGTCTGCTCTTACATTTAGGTCTCTAATCCATTTTGAGTTTATTTTTTCTGTATGGTGTTAGCGAGTGTTCTAATTTCATCCTTTTACATGTAGCTGTCCAGTTTTCCCAGCAGCACTTATTGAAGAGACTGTCTTTTCTCCATTGTATATCCTTGCCTCCTTTGTCATAGATTAGTTGACCATAAGTGCATGGGTTTGTCTCTGGGCTTTCTATCTTGTTCCATTGATCTATGTTTCTGTTTTTGTGCCAGTACCCTATTGTCTTGATTACTGTAGCTTTGTAGTATAGTCTGAAGTCAGGGAATATGATTCCTCCAGCTCTGGCTTTTTCCCTCAAGATGGATTTGGCTATTTGCGGTCTTTTGTGTCTCCATACAAATTTTAAGATTTTTTATTCTAGTTCCGTAAAAAATGTCATTGGTAATTTGATAGGGATTGCATTGAATCTGTAGATTGCTTTGGGTAGTATAGTCATGTTCACAATATTGATTCTTCCAATCCAAGAACATGGTATATCTCTCCATGTTGGTATCATCTTTAATTTCTTTCATCAGTGTCTTATAGCTTTCTGCATACAGGTCTTTTGTTTCCTTAGGTAGGTTCATTCCTAGGTATTTTATCCTTTTTGTTGCAATGGTAAATGGGAGTGTTTCCTTAATTTCTCTTCCTGATTTTTCATTGTTAGTGTATATGAATGCAAGAGATTTCTGTGCATTAATTTTGTATTCTGCAACTTTACCAGATTCATTGATTAAGTCTAGTAGTTTTCTGGTGGCATCTTTAGGATTCTCTACAAATAGTATCATGTCATCTGCAAACAGTGACACTTTTACTTCTTCTTTTCCAATTTGTATTTCTTTTATTTCTTTTTCTTCTCTGATTGCCGTGGCTAGAACTTCCAAAACTATGTTGAATAATAGTGGTGAGAGTGGACATCCTTGTCTTCTTCCTGATCTTAGAGGAAATGCTTTCAGTTTTCCACCATTGAGAATGATGTTTGCTGTGGGTTTGTTGTATATGGCTTTTATTATATTGAGATAGGTTCTCTCTATGCCCACTTTCTGGAGAGTTTTTATCATAAATCGCTGTTGAATTTTCTCAAAAGATTTTTCTGCATTTATTGAGATGATCATATGTTTTTTCTTCTTCAATTTGTTAATATGGTGTATGACATTGATTGATTTGCATATATTGTAGAATCCTTGCATCCCTGGGATAAAGCCCACTTAATCATGGTGTATGATCCTTTTAATGTGTTGTTGGATTCTGTTTGCTAGTATTTTGTTGAACATTTTTGCATCTATATTCATCAGTGATATTGGTGTGTAATTTTCTCTTTTTTTTGGTAATATCTTTCTCTGGTTTTGATATCAGAGTGATGGTGGCCTCATAAAATGAGTTTGGGAGTGTTCCTTCCTCTGAAATTTTTTGGGAGAGTTTGAGGATACGAGTTAGCTCTTCTCTAAGTGTTTCATAGAATTCACCTGTGAAGCCATGTGGTCCTGGGCTTTTGTATATTGGAAGATTTTTAATCACAGTTTCAATTTCATTACTTGTGATTGGTCTGTCCATATTTTCTATTTCTTCCTGGTTCAGTCTTGGGAGGTTGTACCTTTGAAAGAATTTATTGATTTCTTCCAGGTTGTCCATTTTATTGGCATAGAGTTGCTTGTAGTAGTCTCTTAGGATGCTTTGTATTTCTGCAGTGTCTGTTGTACCTTCTCCTTTTTCATTTCTAATATTATTGATTTGAGTCCTCTCCCTCTTTTTCTTGATGAGTCTGGCTAATGGTTTATCATTTTTGTTTATCTTCTCAAACAACCAGCTTTTAGTTTTATTGATTTTTGCTATTGTTTCCTTTGTTTCTATTTCATTCATTCCTGCTCTGATCTTTATGATTTCTTTCCTTCTACTAACTTTGGGTTTTGTTTTTTCTTCTTTCTCTAGTTCGTTTAGGTGTAAGCTTAGATTGTTTCTTTGAGATTTTTCCTGTTTCTTGAGGTAGTTCTCTTAGAACTGCTTTTGCTGCATACCATAGGTTTTGGATCATCGTGTTTTCATTGTCATTTGTCTCTAAGTATTTTTTCATTTCCTCTTTGATTTCTTCAGTGATCTATTGGTTATTTAGTAACATATTGTTTAGCCTCCATGAGTTTGTCTCTTTTATGTTTTTTTCCATGTAATTGATTTTTAATCTCATAGCCTTGTGGTCAGAAAAGATGCTTGATATGATTTCAATTTTCTTAAATTTACTGATGCTTCATTTGTGACCCAAGATGTGATCTAACCTGGAGATTATTCCATATGCACTTGAGAAGAAAATGTAATCTGCTGCTTTTGGATGGAATGTCCTATAAATATCAATTAAAACTATCTGGTCTATTGTGTCATTTAAAGCTTCTGTTTCCTTATTTATTTTCATTTTGGATGATCTGTCCATTGGTGTAAGTGAGGTGTTAAAGTCCCCCACTATTATTGTGTTACTGTCGATTTCCTCTTTTAGAGCTGTTAGCAGTTGCCTGATGTATTGAGGTGTTCCTATGTTGGGTGCATATATATTTATAATTGTTATATCTTCTTCTTGGATTGATCCCTTCATCATTAGGTAGTGTCCTTCCTTGTCTCTTGTAACATTCTTCTTCTTCTTTTTTTTTTTTTTTTTTTTGCGGTACATAGGCCTCTCACTGTTGTGGCCTCTCCTGTTGCGGAGCACAGGCTCTGGACGCACAGGCTCAGCAGCCATGGCTCACGGGCCTAGCCACTCCGCGGCATGTGGGATTTTCCCAGACCGGGGCACGAACCCATGTCCCCTGCATCAGCAGGCGGAGTCTCAACCACTGCGCCACCGGGGAAGCCCAACATTCTTCATTTTTAAGTCTATTTTATCTGATAGGAGTATTGCTACTCCAGCTTTCTTTAGATTTCCTTTTGCATGGAAAATCTTTTTCCATTTCCTCACTTTCAGTCTGTATGTGTCCCTAGGTCTGAAGTGGGTCTCTTGTAGACAACATATATATGGGTTTTGTTTTTGGATCCATTCAGCAAGCCTGTGTCTTTTGGTTGGAGCATTTAATCCATTCACGTTTAAGGTAATTATTGATATGTATGTTCCCATGACCATTTTCTTAATTGTTTGGGGTTTGTTTTTGTAGGTCCTTTTCTTCTCTTGTGTTTCCCACTTAAAGAAGTTCCTTTAGCATTTGTTGTACAGCTGGTTGGTGGTGCTGAATTGTCTTAGCTTTTGCTTGTCTGTAAAGCTTTTGATTTCTCCATCGAATCTGAATGAGATCCTTGCCGGGTAGAGTAATCGTGGTTGTAGGTTCTTCCTTTTCTTCACTTTAAGTATATTGTGCCAGTCCCTTCTGGCTTGTAGAGTTTCTGCTGAGAAATCAGCTGTTAACCTTATGGGAGTTCCCTTGTATGTTATTTGTCATTTTTCCCTTGCTGCTTTCAATAATTTTTCTTTGTCTTTAATTTTTGCCAATTTGATTACTATGTTTCTTGGCGTGTTTTTCCTTGGGTTTATCGTGTATGGGACTCGCTGTGCCTCCTGGACCTGGGTGGCTATTTCCTTTCCCATGTAAGGGAAGTTTTCAACTATAATCTCTTCAAATATTTTCTCGGGTCCTTTCTTTCTCTCTTCTCCTTCTGGGACCCCTATAATGTGAATGTTGCATTTAATGTTGTCCCAGAGGTCTCTTAGACTGTCTTCATTTCTTTTCATTCTTTTTTCTTTATTCTGTTCCATAACAGTGAATTCCACCATTCTGTCTTCCAGGTCACTTATCCGTTCTTCTGCCTCAGTTATTCTGCTATTGATTCCTTCTAGTCTAGTTTTCATTTCAGTTATTGTATTGTTCATCTCTGTTTGTTTGGTCTTTTATTCTTCTAGGTCTTTGTTAAACATTTCTGGCATCCTCTCGATCTTTGCCTTCATTCTTTTTCCGAGGTCCTGGATCATCTTCACTATCATTATTCTGAATTCTTTTTCTGGAAGGTTGCCTATTTCCACTTCATTTATTTGTTTTTCTGGGGTTTTATCTTGTTCCTTCATCTGGTACATAACCCTCTGCCTTTTCATCTTGTCTATATTTCTGTGGTTGTGGTTTTTGTTCCACAGGCTGCAGGATTGTCATTCTTCTTGCTTCTGTATTCTGCCTTCTGGTGGATGAGGCTATCTAAGAGGCTTGTGCAAGTTTCCTGATGGGAGGGACTGGTGGTGGATATAGTTGACTGTTGCTCTGGTGGACAGAGCTCAGTAAAACTTTAATCTGCTTGACTACTGATGTGTGGGGCTGGGTTCCCTCCGTGTTGGTTGTCTGACCTGAGGCAACCCAACACTGGAGCCTACCTGGGCTATTTGGCACGGCTAATGGCCCACTCTGAGAGGCCTCACGCCAAGGAGTACTTCCCAGAACTTCTTCTACCAGTGTCCTTTTCCCCATGGTGAGCCACAGCCACCCCCCGCCTCTACAGGAGACCCTCTAACAATAGCAGGTAGGTCTGGTTCAGTCTCCCCTGGGGCCACGACTCCTTCCCTTGGTTCTTGATGCACACACTACTTTGTGTGTGCCCTCCAAGAGTGGAGTCTCTGTTTCCCCCCATCCTGTCGAAGTCCTGCAATCAAATCCCACTAGCCTTCAAAGTCTGATTCTCTAGGAATTCCTCCTCCTGTTGCTGGACCCCCAGGTTGGGACGCCTGACGTGGGGCTCAGAACCTTCACTCCAGTGGGTGGACTTCTGTGGTATAAGTTTCTCCAGTCTGTGAGTCACCCACCCAACAGTTGTGGGATTTGATTTTACTGTGATTGCGTCCCTCCTATCATCTCACTGCGGCTTCTCCTTTGCCTTTGGATGTGGGGTATCTTTTTTGGTGAGTTCCAGTGTCTTCCTGTCGATAATTGTCCAGCAGCTAGTTGTGATTCTGGTGTTCTCACAAGAGGGAGTGAGAGCACGTCCTTCTACTCTGCCATCTTGGTTCAGGAGCAGTCTAGACCTATTTTCAAATGTTCTGACTTGTTCTCTTGCCAACACAAATCTGCTATTAAGTCTCTCTAGTGAATTTTTCATTTTAGTTATCATGCCATTAAAATGCAAGAATTTCTATGTGGTTCTGTTTTATAATATCTACCTCTTTACTGATATTCTCTAACTGATGAGCTATCATTTTCATACTTTCCTTTAATTCTATAGGCAAGTTTACTTTAGTTCTTTGAACATATTTATGACAGCTGACTTAAAATGTTTGTCTTCTAAGTCCAACATCTGGGATTCCTTGGGTTGTTGCCTTTTCTTAACCTGTGTTTAGGCCATACTTTCCTGTTTCTTTCTGTGCCCCTTAATTTTTATTTTAAATTGAATATTTTAAATAATATAATGTGGCAATTCTGGAAATCAGATACCCCTCTCCCCAGAGTTTGTTGCTGTTGTTGTTGCTGTTGTTGCCACTTTATGTTTGTTTAGTGACTCTTCTGGACTAATTCTGTAAAGTCTGCATTTTTTGTTGTGTGTAGCTACTGAAGTCTCTTCTCATTTATCTTAGTTGTCAGCTAATGATTGGAAAGATATTTTCTTAAACACACTGAACAAATAAGTGTTCTATTATTCACCAAGGGGATTTGTATGTGCTGGGACATGCCTTAAACAATCTGGCAGTTTAAAACTATGACTTTGCTTTCACTTCTTTCTTGTTTAGACTCTCAAGGCCAGAAGGGGGTGACTAATATTGGTTTTGTCAGATATTTCCTTGAAACACTCACAGCCCTGGACATGCACTTCACCTTCTAGATTCCTAGGAATATGTTGGCACTTTTCAAACCCCTGTATGGACATTTAATTCACTAAATTTTTATTTTAAGGGTTTTGGCTAGCCTCTTATTTGCAACTGGTAACTCATTCTTAGGTGTCTGCAATACTAAACAATTGTCACTGATTATTTTCTAGAAAGGACCTCAGAATAGAGCTTTCCTCATTGAGTGAGCAAGATAAAATCAAGACAAGTCCTGAGAATGAGGCTTTTCCAGAGAGCTGCTAAACAGATCAAATAGTGACAGTTTGTGGGAATGGGGCTTTGAGTGCATGAGGGAAATTATTGGGGGGATAAAAATGTTCTAAAACTAATTTATGGTGATGGTTGCAAACTCAGTAAAGTTACCTAAAATCATTGAACTGTGCAGTTGAAATGGGTGAATTTTATGATATAAAATATAGCTCAATAGAAATGTTTAAAATAATTTAGATTAGCCATTAGAAGAAAAGACATAAGTGTATAACTTCCAAGATTAGAAGGAACATTGAATTTGGAATGAAAAAAATCTTTTAAATCAACCCATAGCAAGGCAAACAACAATAGGAAAAGAATCATTTAAAAGGTGGTTTTGATATGGAAGGAGGGGCTATAACACCTTGAAGTGTAAAAAAGTAAGGAATTGCTCCAGAAATGATGGTCACGTGTCAAAAGGACCCAAGAGCAAACTTGAGAGAGCTCCCAATGTCCGAATCAGGGACAATTTGAGCAAAAAAATATATATATATATACAAATAAATATCCAAGAGTCCATCTTGACATAAATAATTTAATAAACAAAAGATAGGGTAGAAGGGAAAGCTCTTCCTTACAGTAGAATTCCAATTATTAATGTAGACAGAATAATAGAAATAGAAGATCTCCATTTGCCAAATATCACAAGAACAATTGTTTCAGGAAAACATGCTCAGTGGATCTCAGGGGATGCTAAAATTAGTGGGCTTATGATGAGAAACAAGATATTTAGATAGTCTTGAATTATCTTTTCACAAGATATTTATTAATTACAAAGGGGAAACTTTTCAGTAGAGAATCCTAGCAGACACTGACTTTAACCAAGTGGTCAAGATAATTAGCTATATGGAGAGCATGTATCCCCTAATAGTGATGTACTGAGAAGGGCATAACATCACTGCTATCACATTCTTGCCAAACATGTATAAGTTGGATTTAATAATGAGAAAATATCAGACAAACCCAAATTGAGGGACATTCCACAAAATAAGTGGCCAGCACTCGTCAAAAGTATCAAAGTCATGATATACAAAGAGAGATTAAGGAACTGTCAAAAACCAGAGGAGATTGACATTTAGGTTGCTTACATGTCCTGGCTATTGTAAATAGTGTTGCCATGAACATTGGGGTGCATGTATCTTTTTGAATTATGGTTTTCTCCAGTTATATACCCGGTAGTGGTATTGCTGGGTTATATGGTAGCTCTATTTTTAGTTTTTTAATGAACCTCCATACTTTTCTCCATAGTAGCTGTACCAATTTACATTCCCACTAACAATGTAGGAGGGTTCCCTTTTATCCACACCCTCTCTACCATTTACTGTTTGTAGATTCCACAGAGGAATGGATAAAGAAGATGTGGTACATATATACAATGGAATATTACTCGGCCATTAAAAATATGAAATAAAGCCATTTGCAGAAACATGGATGGATCTAGAGATTGTCATACTGAGTGAAGTAAGTCAGACAAATACAAATATCACAGGATATCGCTTATATGTGGAATCAAAAAAAGGGGGTACAAATGAACTTATCTACAAAACAGAAATAGAGTTACAGATATAGAAAAGAAACTTATGGTTACCATGTGCTAAGAAGAGGGAGGAATAGATTGGGAGATTGGGATTGACATACACACACTACTATATATAAAATAGATAACTAATAAGGACCTACTGTATAGTACAGGGAACTCTACTCAATACTGTGTAATGGCCTATATGGGAAATGAATCTAAAAAAGAGTGTATACATGCATGTGTATAACTGATTCACTTTGCTGTACACTGAAAACTAACACAACATTGTAAATCAACTATACTCCAATAAAGATTTTTAAATAAAAATAAAATAAAAGTAAAAAAACAGCGGAGATTAAGGAGACATGACAACTAAACAAAATATGGAATCCTGGATGTCACATTAGTGGGACAATTGACAAAACTTGAATAAGGTCTACAGATTAGTTAATGATATTGTATCAATGTTAGTTTCCTGTTTTCCAGAATTGTGTATCAGTGTTAATTTCCTGTTTTCCAGAATTGTATTGTGGTTATGTAAGACATTAACATTTAAGAAAGCTGGGTGAAAAGTATTTACAAATTCTTCGTACTAAATTTGTAACTTTTTCACAAATCTAAAATTATTTCAGAATGAACACTTAATTTTTTAAATAAAAAATGAAGTAATGGGCTTACACTTCCAGTATAATGGGTGAGTAGGAGCTCTGAGAGGCCCTCCACAAAAACTAGACTCCAGATATGTTACACTGTGCCTCTGGCAAAAGGTAGAGGAGCTTTCCAGCAATACCCCACACTGCTGCCACCAAACAATATAAGCTGGGCATGGGGTAGAATTAGGAAACCTGCAGTCTTGGTGGTAATACTCTGAAGTAGTGGTAATGTCGAGGAGTCACCCACTAGGGAACAAAGCCTCAAAGGCAAGAGCTTGGACAGGACAAGAATTCCAACATCTGTAGAGCCAGAGTGACAGGGACCAGGGAGGGGTTGAATTTCCATGAAGCCTGAGTCCTCTAGCAACCATTTGTATGGATAATGACTATTGGAATAGCAAGGAAATGGGAAGCTGAGCCTGAGACTCCAACTCAGAGACAAACCTTGAAGAGAGAGGCTGAAGTGATCATTTCTTTTGGGAAGAAAGTTTTCCCCAAGTTAGGCCTCACACAGGTTAAGTGGAGCATGATCTCACAAAGATTACCAAACACCAGATCTCATCCATTAGTAAGAATCAGTAGAAATAAGACAAAAGAAAAACACATGTAAATCCTCAAGACGATAGATGTTGGAACAATCTAGTACGTAATAGTTATGTATGAGATGTTTAAAGAAATAAAGGATACAATTACAAAGATAAGGATGCAATAAAAATCAATAAGAAATGAATAGACGTGGAGAAAATGAGTTGAATTTTGAGCAATGAAAAATGTAATTGTTAAAATTTTAAAACTAAATGCATGGGTTAAACATCAGATTAGAAACAGGTGAAAAGATAATTATTGAATTGAAAGATACATGGGAAGAATTTATTCCAAAAACAACATAGAGAGATATAGAGAATGAAAATATTAAAGAGGGTTTAAGAGACATGGAGAATAGAGTGAGATGATCTAACAAATGTTTGGAGTCTCAAAAGGAGAAAGTGGAGAGACAGTGAAAGAGACAATATTTAAAAAAAATAATGGCAAGGATTTCCTGGTTGCAGTAATGCCAGGCTAGGCTACTTGGATCAACTGTCTTACAGAAAACTAAAAAGGTTTAAGGTATATATCACACACATACACACACATTATATATATATATATGTACATATATATGGCATGTATGTAAATGTGTATGCATATAAAAATCTTAGAACACTGAAGAGCTGAAAAGATAGTTGGTAAACTGCCAACTTATATTTGGGGGGAGTGGATGAGGGTGAAGCAAAGCCCAAATCCATAAAGGTAAGGAGAATATTAGAGCATCAGAGAGGCTTTTGCCTTGAGGACATTTGTCCACAATCACACTTAGCTTCTGATCAATGGTGAAGGTGATGGAAGTGAAGGCTCGGCTCCTCCTTCTGGGTGGGAGAGATAGAGGAAACTCTCCACACATTTACTGGGGACTCCAAAGGTCTGCATTGTCAGGATAAGGGCAAACCAAAACTAAACTCCTTTTTACAACCCCAGGGTTTATTGAGGAAGCCATTTTAGTCTGCCAACTATAATTATATACCCATCTCTTTCTCATTCAAGAACAAGAGGAAATGAAGACATCTCAGAAACAACAGACTTAGAGAGTTCACCATCATCAGATTCCCACTAAAGAAGATCCTATAGGATGTACTTCTGGAAGAAAGGAAGTGGTCCCAAATGGAAGGTCTGAGGTGCAAGAATGAACAAAGAGCAAAAAGAGTGGTAAATATGTGGGAATATGTAAGTAAATATTAACCATATTAAAAAGAAATAATAATATCTAGAAGGATTGAATAATTAAAGTACCAGACAATACCATGTAGGTTGGGAGGGAACAAAGGGAAATCTCTGGGATAAGGTTTGATGAACCTTAGACTTCTTTGATCAGATGCAGGGTAACCAGTGAAATAGAAACCAAGGATATAACTTCCAAACTAGTAGAGAGAAAAAAGTGGAGAAATAAAAATATTCAATCTACAATAAATGAAAGGCAAGAAGGGAGAGAAAAAGAAACAGAATGCGAGTCTGAAGAGAATGCACAAAATAAGATGGAAGATTTAAACTCCAAATATCAGTAACCATTTCATAGGTAAACAGACTTAAATGGTCCAGATAAGAGATAGAGATTATCACACTGGATAAAACAAACAAGCAAAAAAAAAAAAACACAAAAAAACCCCAAAGTCCTTACCTTGATAAACAGCATCTGCAAATACTTACAGCAAGCAGTATACTTAGAATTAATGGCACCATTTCATTTAAGTCAAGGACAGGACAAGAGTTCCTATATCAGGTGGGAGAGCTGAGCTCAGGACATTGGTCCACCTGAGACCTCCCAGCTCCACGTAACATCAAATGGCTAAAGCTCTCCCAGACATCTCTATCTCAAAGCTAAGACCCAGCTCCACTCAACGACCAGCAAGCTACAGTGCTGGACACCCTACGCCAAACAACTAACAAAACAGGAACACAACCCCACCCATTAGCAGAGAGGTTGCTTAAAATCTGAATAAGGTCACAGACACCCCAAAACATACCACCAGATGCGATCCTGCACACCAGAAAGACAAGATCCAGCCTCATCCATCAGAAAACAGGCACTTGTCCCCTCCACCAGGAAGCCTACACAACCCACTGAACCAACCTTACCAACTGGGGGCAGACATGAAAAACAATGGGACTACGAACCTGCAGCCTATAAAAAAGAGACCCCAAATACAGTAAATTAAGCAAAATGAGAAGACAGAGAGACACACAGCAGATGAAGGAGCAAGGTAAAAACCCATCAGACCAAACAAATGAAGAGGAAAGAGTCAGTCTACCTGAAAAAGAATTCAGAGTAATGATAGTAAAGATGATCCAAAATCTTGGAAATCGAATGAAGAAAATAAAAGAAATGGTTAACAAGGATCTAGAAGAACTAAAGAGCAAACAATCAATGATTAACAACACAATAAATGAAATTAAAAATTCTCTACAAGGAATTAATAGCAGAATAATTGAGGCAGAAGAACGGATAAGTGACCTGGAAGATAAAATAGTGGAAATAACTACTGCAGAGCAGAATAAAGAAATAAAAAAGAAAAGAATTGAGGACAGACTCAGAGACCTCTGGGACAACATTAATGGCACCAACATGTGAATTACAGGTGTCCCAGAAGAAGAAGAGAAAAAGAAAGGGACTGAGAAAATATTTGAAGAAATTATAGTTGAAAACTTCCCTAATATGGGAAAGGAAATAGTCAGTCAAGTCCAGGAAGCACAGAGAGTCCCATACCATACAGGATAAAGCCAGAAAGGGGTGGCAGGACATACTTAAAGTGATGAAAGGGAAAAACCTACAATCAAGATTACTCTACCCGGCAAGGATCTCATTCAGATTTGACGGAGAAATCAGAATCTTTACAGAGAAGCAAAAGTTAAGAGAATTCAGCACCACCAAACCAGCTTTACAACAAATGCTAAAGGAACTTCTCTAGGAAGAAATACAAGAGAAGGCAAAGACCTACAATAACAAACTCAAAACATTAAGAAAATGGTAATAGGAACATACATATCGATAACTACATTAAATGTAAATGGATTAAATTCTCCAGCCAAAATACATAGACTGGCTGAATGGATACAAAAACAAGACCTGTATATATGCTATCTACAAGAGACCCACTTCAGACCTACGGGCACATACACATTGAAAGTGAGGGGATGGAAAGATATTCTATGCAAATGGAATCAAAAGAAAGCTGGAGTAGCAATTCTCATATCAGACAAAGTAGACTTTATTTTTCTAAAAACATTTTAATTGGAGTATAATTGCTTTACAATGGTGTGTTAGTTTCTGCTTTATAACAAAGTGAATTAGTTATACATATACATATATCCCCATATCTCTTCCCTCTTGCGTCTCCCTCCCTCCCACTCTCCCTATCACACCCTACTAACTGGTCTCAAAGCACCGAGCTGATCTCCCTGTGTTATGCGACTGCTTCCTGATAGCTATCTATTTTACATCTGGTAGTGTATATACGTCCGTATGTACACTACCACTCTCTCACTCTATCCCAGCTTACACTTCCCCCTCCTCGTGTCCTCCAGTCCAATCTCCAGTAGGTCTGCGTCTTTATTCCCATTTGCCCCTGGGCTCTTCATGACCTTTTTTTTTTTTTTTTTAGATTCCATATATATGTGTTAGCATACAGTGCTTGTTTTTCTCTTTCTGACTTACTTCACTCTGTATGACAGACTCTAGCTCCACCCACCTTACTACAAATAACTCAATTCCGTTTCTTCTTCTGAGTAATATTCAGAAGAAGTAATATTCCATTGTATATATGAGCCACATCTTCTTTATCCATTCATCTGTCGATGGACACTTAGGTTGCTTCCATGTCCTGGCTATTGTAAATAGTGCTGCATTGAACATTGTGGTACATGACTGGTTTTGAATTATGGTTTTCTCAGAGTATATGCCCAGTAGTGGGATTGCTGGGTCGTATGGTAGTTCTATTTTTAATTTTTTAAGGAAGCTCCATACTATTCTCCATAGTGGTTGTATCAATTTACATCTCCACCAACAGTGTATGAGGGTTGCATTTTCTCCACATCCTCTCCAGCATTTACAGTTTGTAGACTTTTTGATGATGGCATTCTGAGCAGTGTGAAATGATATCGCATTGTAGTTTTGATTTGCACTTCTCTAATGATTAATGACGTTGAGCATTCTGTCATATGTTTGTTGGCAATCTGTATATCTTCTTTGGAGAAATGTCTATTTAAGCCTTCTGTCCATTTTTGGATTAGGTTGTTTGTTTTTTAGATATTGAGCTGGATGTGCTGTTTGTAAATTTTGGAGATTAATCCTTTGTCAGTTGCTTCATTGACAAATATTTTCTCCCATTCTGAGGATTGTCTTTTCATCTTGTTCATGATTTCCTTTGCTGTGCAAAAGTTTTAAGTTTCATTAGGTCCCATTTGTTTATTTTTGTTTTCATTTCCATTTCCCTGGGACCTGGGTCAAAAAGGATCTTGCTGTGATTTATGTCATAGAGCGTTCTGCCTATGTTCTCCTCTAAGAGTTTGATAGTGTCTGGCCTTACATTTAGGTCTTTAATCCATTTTCAGTTTATTTTTGTATATGGTGTTAGGGAATGTTTTAATTTCATCCTTTTATGTGTAGCAGTCCAGTTTTCCCAACACCACTTATTGAAGAGGCTGTCTTTCTCCATTGTATATTCTTGCCTCCTTTATCAAAGACAAGGTGACCATATATGCAAGGGTTTACCTCTGGGCTTTCTATCCTGTTCCACTGAGCTATATTTCTGTTTTGTGCCAGTACCATACTGTCTTGATTACTATAGCTTTGCAGTATAGTCTGAATTCTGGGAGGCTGATTCCTCCAGCTATTTTTTTCTTTCTCAAGATTGTTTTGGCTATTTGGGGGAATCCAAATCAGAAAAGAAGAAGTAAAGCTGTCACTGTTTGCAGATGACATGATACTATACATAGAGAATCCTAAAGATGTTTCCAGAAAACTACTAGAGCTAATCAATGAATTTGGTAAAGTAGCAGGATACAAAATTAATGCACAGAAATATCTGGCATTCCTATATACTAATGATGAAAAATCTGAAAGTGAACTTAAGAAAACACTCTCATTTACCACTTCAACAAAAAGAATAAAATACCTAGGAATAAATCTACTATGGAGAAAAAAGACCTGTATGCAGAAAATTATAAGACACTGATGAAAGAAATTAAAGATGATACAAATAGATGGAGAGATATACCATGTTCTTGGATTGGAAGAATCAATATTGTGAAAATGACTATACTACCAAAGCAATCTGCAGATTCAATGCAATCCCTATCAAACTCTCATGGGCATTTTTCATAGAATTAGAACAAAGAATTTCACAATTTCTATCAAAATAGACTTTAAAATAAAGACTGTTACAAGAGACAAAGGAGGACACTACATATTGATTAAGGGATCAATCCAAGAAGATGTAACAATTGTAGAAGGTATATAATAACAATTGTAAATATTTATGTACCCAACAAAGGAGCACCTCAATACATAAAGCAAATGCTAACAGCCATAAAAGGGGAAATCAACAGTAACACAATACTAGTAGGGGATTTTAACACCCCACTTTCACCAATGGACAGATCATCCAAAATGAAAATAAATAAGGAAACACAAGTTTTAAATGACACATTAAACTATATGGACTTAATTGATATTTATAGGACATTCCATCCAAAAACAACAGAATACAGTTTCATTTCAGGTGCTCATGGAACATTTTCCAGGATAGATTATATCTTGGGTCACAAATCAAGCCTTGGTATATTTAAGAAAATTGAAATCATATCAAATGTCTTTTCCAACAACAACGCTATGAGACTAGATATTAGAAGAAAAGAATCTGTAAAAAATACAGACACATGATGGCTAAACAATACACTACTAAATAACCAAGACATCACTGAATCAAAAAATACCTAGACCAGCAATCCCACTATTGTGCATATATCCTAAGAACACTATAATTCAAAAACAGTCATGTACCACGATGTTCATTGCAGGTCTATTTACAATAGCCAGGATATGGAAGCAACCTAAGTGTCCATCGACAGATGAATGGATAAAGAAGATGTGGCACATATATACAATGGAATATTACTCAGCCATAAAAACAAATGAAATTGAGTTATTTGTAGTGAGGTGGACGTAGTCTGTCATACAGAGTGAAGTAAGTCAGAAATAGAAAAACAAATACTGTATAATTACACACATACATGGAATCTAAAAAAGAAAGAAAAGTGGTTCTGAAGAACCTAGGAGCAGGAAAGGAATAAAGATGCAGAAGTAGAGAATGGACTTGAGGACATGGGGAGGAGGAAGGGGAAGCTGGAACGAAGTGAGAGAGTGGCATGGACATATATACACTACCAAATGTAAAATAGATATCCAGTGGGAAGGAGCCACATAGCACAGGAAAATCAGCTTGGTGCTTTGTGCCCACCTGGAGGGGTGGGATGGGGAGGATGGGAGGAAGACACAAGAGGTAGGACATATGGAGATATATGTATAAGTATAGCTGATTCACTTTGTTATAAAGCAGAAATGAACACACCATTGTAAAGCAATTATACTCCAATAAAGATGTTTAAAAAAACTAAAAAAAAAAACCTAGAAAAAAATGACAAGGAAAACACAACGACACAAAACCTATGGGATGCAGCAAAAACAGTTCTAAGAGGGAAGATTATAGCAATACAATCCTACTTCAAGAAATAAGAAACATCTGAAATAAACAACTTAACCTTACACCTAAAGCAATTAGAGAAACAAGAACAAAAAAAACCCAAACTTAGCAGAAGGAAAGAAATCATAAACATCAGATCAGAAATAAATGAAAAAGAAATGAAGGAAACAATAGTAAAGATGAAGAGAACTAAAAGCTGGTTCTTTGAGAAGATAAACAAAATTGGTAAACCATTAGCAACACTCATCAAGAAAAAGAGGAAGAAGACTCAAATCAATAGAATTAGAAATGAAAAAGGAGAAGTAACAACTGACACTGCAGAAATACAAAAGATCATGAGAGATTACTACAAGCAACTCTATGCCAACAAAATGGACAACCTGGAAGAAATGGACAAATTCTTAGAAAAGCACAACCTTCTGAGACTGAACCAGGAAGAAATAGGAAATATAAACAGACCAATCACAAACAGTGAAATTGAGACTGTGATTAAAAATCTTTCAACAAACAAAAGCCCAGGACCAGATGGCTTCACAGGCGACTTCTATAAAATATTTAGAGAAGTGCTAACACCTATCCTTCTCAAACTTTTCCAAAATATAGCAGCGAGAGGAACACTCCCAAATGCATTCTACAAGGCCACCATCACCCTGATACCAAAACCAGACAAGGATGTCCAAAAGAAAGAAAACTACAGGCCAATATCACTGATGAACATGGATGCAAAAGTCCTCAACAAAACACTAGCAAACAGAATCCAACAGCACATTAAAAGGATCATACACCATGATCAAGTAGGGTTTATCCCAGGAACGCAAGAATTCTTCAATATATGCAAATCAATCAATGTGATACACCATATTAACAAACTGAAGGAGAACAACCATTTGATCATCTCAATAGATGCATAAAAAGTTTTGACAAAATTCAACACCTATTTATGATAAAAACCCTGCAGAAAGTAGGCATAGAGGGAACTTACCTCAACATAATAAAGGCCATATATGACAAACCCACAGCCAACATCATTCTCAATGGTGAAAAACTGAAACCATTTCCTCTAAGATCAGGGACAAGACAAGGTTGTGCACTCTCACCACTATTATTCAACATAGTTTTGGAAGTTTTAGCCACAGCAATCAGAAAAGAAAAAGAAATAAAAGGAATCCAAATCAGAAAAGAAGTAAAGCTGTCACTGTTTGCAGATGACATGATACTATACATAGAGAATCCTAAACATGCTACCAGAAAATTACTAAAGCTAATAATGAATTTGGTAAAGCAGCAGGATACAAAATTAATGCACAGAAATCTCTTGCATTCCTATACACTAACAATGAAAAATCTGAAAGTGAAATTAAGGAAACACTCCCATTTACCATTGCAACAAAAAGAATAAAATACATAGGAATAAACCAACCTAAGGAGACAAAAGACCTGTATGCGGAAAACAATAAGACACTGATGAAAGAAATTAAACATGATACAAACAGATGGAGATATATACCATGTTCTTGGATTGGGAGAATCAACATTGTGAAAATGACTATACTACCCAAAGCAATCTACAGATTCAATGCAATCCCTATCAAACTACCACTGGCATTTTTCACAGAACTAGAACAAAAAAATTTCACAATTTGTATGGAAACACAAAAGACCCCAAATCACCAAAACAATCTTGAGAAAGAAAAACGGAGCTGGAGGAATCAGGCTCCCTGACTTCAAACTATATTACAAAGCTACAGTAATCAAGACAATATGGTACTGGCACAGTCCAGTACTATCCTGGTACCAAACTTTCTACAGGAGAGAAAGCCCAGAGGTAAACCCATGCACATATGGTCACCTTATTTTTGATATAGGAGGCAAGAATATACAATGGATAAAAGACAGTCTCTTCGTCTGTCATACAGAGTGAAGTAAGTCAGAAAGAGAAAGACAAATACCGTATGCTAACACATATATATGGAATTTTAAAAAAAATGTCATGAAGAACCTAGGGGTAAAACCGGAATAAAGACACAGACCTACTTGAGAATGGACTTGAGGATATGGGGAGGGGGAAGGGTAAGCTGTGACAAAGCGAAAGAGAGGCATGGACATATATACACTACCAAACGTAAGGTAGATAGATAGTGGGAAGCAGCCGCAGAGCACAGGGAGATCAGCTCGGTGCTTTGTGACCGCCTGGAAGGGTGGGATGGGGTGGATGGGAGGGAGGGAGATGCATGAGGGAAGGGATGTGGGAACAGATGTATATGTATGACTGATTCACTTTGTTATAAAGCAGAAACTAATAAAATTAAATAAATAAATAAAGACCTAAATGTAAGGCCAGAAACTATCAAACTCTTAGAGGAAAACATAGGCAGAACACTCTATGACATAAATCACAGCAAGATCCTTTTTGACCAACCTCCTAGAGAAATGGAAGTAAAAACAAAGATAAACAAATGGGACCTAATGAAACTTCAAAGCTTTTGCACAGCAAAGGAAACTGTAAACAAGACCAAAAGACAACCCTCAGAATGGGAGAAAATATTTGCAAATGAAGCAACTGACAAAGGATTAATCTCCAAAATTTATAGGCAGCTCATGCAGCTCAATAGCAAAAAAACAAACAACCCAATCCAAAAATGGGCAGAAGACTTAAATAGGCATTTCTCCAAAGAAGATATACAGACTGCCAACAAACACATGAAAGAATGCTCAACATCATTAATCATTAGAGAAATGCAAATCAAAACTACAATGAGATATCATCTCACACCAGTCAGAATGGCCATCATCAAGAAATCTAGAAACAATAAATGCTGGAGAGGGTGTGGAGAAAAGGGAACACTCTTGCACTGCTGGTGGGAATGCGAATTGGTACAGCCACTATGGAGAACAGTATGGAGGTTCCTTAAAAAACTAAAAATAGAACTACCATATGACGCAGCAATCCTACTACTAGGCATATACCCTGAGAAAACCATAATTCAAAAAGAGTCATGTACCAAAATGTTCATTGCAGCTCTATTCACAATAGCCCGGAGATGGAAACAACCTAAGTGTCCATCATCGGATGAATGGATAAAGAAGATGTGGCACATATATACAATGGAATATTACTCAGCCATAAAAAGAAATGAAACTGAGCTATTTGTAATGAGGTGGATAGACCTAGAGTCTGTCATACAGAGTGAAGTAAGTCAGAAAGAGAAAGACAAATACCATATGCTAACACATATATATGGAATTTAAGAAAAAAAATGTCATGAGGAACCTAGGGGTAAAACAGGAATAAAGACACTTGAGGTTATGGGGAGGGGGAAGGGTAAGCTGTGACAAAGCAAAAGAGAGGCATGGACATATATACAGTACCAAACGTAAGGTAGATGGATGGTGGGAAGCAGCCGCATAGCGCGGGGGGATCAGCTCGGTGCTTTGTGACTGCCTGGAGGGGTGGGATAGGGTGGGTAGGAGGGAGGGAGACACAAGAGGGAAGGGATGTGGGAACTGTTGTATATGTATGACTGATTCACTTTGTTATAAAGCAGAAACTAAAAAAAAAAAAAAAAGAATTAACGTCAATCCTTACAAACTTCCAAAACATAGAAGAGGAGGTAACACTTCTTATATGAGGCCTGATACCAAAACCAAAGACATCACCAGTAATGAAAACTCCAGATTAATATCCCCTATAGATATAGATGCAAAAGTCATCAACAAAATATTAGCAAATCGAATTTAGCAGGACACAAAATAGATTATACACCATGACCAAGTGGCATTTAATCCAGGAGTGCAAGGTTGGTTTAATATGCAAACACCAGACTTCTTTGGTGGTGCAGTGGTTAAGACCAACACAGGCAAAAATAAATAAATTAATTAAAAATTTAAATATAGGCATTTAGCAGGTGGGGTCAAGATGGCAGTATAGGAGGATATGGAGTATACTTCTCCTCACAAGTACATCAAGAATACATCTATAAATGGAACAATTCTCAGAGAGCACCTATTGAACAATAGTGGAGGACCTTGGACACCTAAAAGGACAAGAAAAATCCCTGTGCAACCAGGTAGGGTGAAAGAAAAAAAAAAAGGAAAGAGGAAACAGGATGGGGCCAGCACTGCTTGTGGGGAGCTGAAGGAAAGGAGAGGTTCCCACAATCAGGAACGCCCCTTCACAGTGGGGACATCAGCTGGAACACAGAGGGGGCTTTGGGGGATCAGAGGGCAAAGCAGCAACCAGCCTGTGAAAGGCAGGACAGAGTAAGACATATGTGCATGGTCCATGCCGAAGCCCTGAACACCCCAGACTGAATTGTGTGTCTCCTGGTGTAGAGGGGGGCTGGGTGCTGGAAAGTGATGTTTGGTGAGTGGACCCAGGGAGGGGACAGCTGTTGGCTGTGAAGGGACAGACTGAAGGGATGGGACTAAGGAGCTCCACAACCAGGAAAGTTTGTGGAAGAAGCCCAGACCAACATAGAAACAAGGTGCCATTGTTGAGTGGTGTGCAAAGGGAAGGCTGCCATTGCAACCCCCTTCTCTACCCGCCGGCCCCTGCCTCCACAGGCAGTAGCAGGGACATCCGCCTGAGCAGACTCGCCCACACCTCAAGCCAAAGACTCCTCCGCCTGTGCAGGCCCCAGTGGACCCGAGTACCACACCTGCCAAAACTTCCCCTGTGCAGGCTCCAGTGGGCCTGAGCACCATCCCCGACAAAGCCTCCTCTGGCCATGCTGGCACCAGCAGCCATGCCCATCATCAACACCTGTGCCCGTGCTGGCCTTCATGGACACATGTGCTCTGGGGCAGCCTTGGGAGCAGACTCTGGTGGGAGGAACACATGCAGAGGTGGGGTTGAAACCACAGCTGAGCCCCAGGGACTGTGCAACTAAGGAAGAAGAGCTGAAATCTCTCCGCACGGTTACACAAACTACAGAGCTACACCTCTGCTCATAGCTTCCTAAATTTAACGCCTGCAGAATATCCAAACGGACAAGTGCTCCTGCAGCTGAGACGGGTCTGGCTTCAGCAGCTGTGGACTTTGTGGGCACGTACACACAGGGTTCTGTGCTGCTTTGATAGCTCCCACAGTGGGTCCAGGTGCACAACTACTGCAGTCCTGGGACCTGACCTCAGTGGGTCTGTGCTGGTGACCTGGTGAAAACAACACCTGAGAGTCACCAGGGCCAATTGCCAGTATACCCATGGTTAAGATGGGACTGAGAGCTGTGCCAACAACAGTGTACTTTGTGAGCCCACACAATAGGTGAAAGGGGACACAACAGAGCACACTCACAGGTGAACAGCCCCAGAGGAGGAATACCCAGAGGCTTCTCACACAGTGGGAGTGCTCCAATCCCACCTACCTCACATTGCAGATCAGAAACACAGCTAAGAAACAGACCTCAGGGCCTCTACTTCAACAACTAAGGAGCACACCATGTCCCTGACAGGACAGTGACAACCACAGAACAAATGGGAGGCCCTGCTCAATATCCACCTCACCCACCGGGGGCAGACACCAGAAGCAAGAGGAGCTATAATCCTGCAGCCTGCAGAAAGGAGACCACAAACACAATAAGTTAGACAAAATGAGATGACAAAGAAATCTGCTGCAGAAGAAGGAGCAAGATAAAAACCTACAAGAACGACTAAATGAAGAGGAGATAGGCAATCTACCTGAAAAGGAATTCAGAATAAAGAGAGTAAAGATGATCCAAGATCTTAAAAAAAAAAAAAAGGAGAATGGAGGCATGGATTGAGAAGATGCAAGAGATGTTTAACAAAGCCCTAGAAGATCTAAAGAAGAAACAAACACAGATGAACAATACAATAACTGAAATGAAGAATACTCTATAAGAAATCAATAGCATAATAACTGAGGCAAAAGAATGGATAAGTGAGCTGGAAGACAGAATGGTGGAAATCAGTGCTGCAGAACAGAATAAAGAGAAAAGAAATGAGGACAGTCTCAGAAACCTCTGGGACAACATTAAATGCACCAACATTTGAATTATAGAGGTCCCAGAAGAAGAAGAAGAGAGAGAAAGGGCCTGAGAAAATATTTGAAGAGATTATAGTTGAAAACTTCCCTACCATGGGAAAAGAAATAGTCACCCAAGTCCAGGAAGTACAGAGAGTTCTTTCCAGGATAAACCCAAGGAGGAACACGCTGAGACACACAGTAATCAAACTGATAAAAATTAAAGACAGAGAAAAAATATTAAGAGCAACAAGGGAAAAACAACAAATAACATACAAGGGAGTCTCCATAAGGTTACCAGCTGATTCTTCAGCAGAAACTCTGCAGGCCAGAAGGAAGTGGCATGGTATATTTAAAGTAATAAAAAGGAAAAACCTAAAACCAAGATTACTCTACCCAGCAAGGATCTCATTCAGATTCGATGGAAAAATCAAAAGCTTTACAGACAAGCAAAAGCTAAGAGAATTCAGCACCGCTAAACCAGCTTTACAACAAATGCTAAAGGAACTTCTCTAGGAGGGAAACACAAGAGAAGAGAACAAAAGAGGGAGGGAAGAAAAAAGACCTACAAAAACAAACCAAAAAAATTAAGAAAATGGCAATAGGAACATACATATTGATAATTACCTTAAATGTAAATGGATTAAATGCTCCAACCAAAAGACAGACTGGCTGAATGGATACAAAAACAAGACACATACATACACTGTCTACAAGAGACCCACTTCAGACCTAGAGACACATACAGATTGAAAGTGAGAGGATGGAAAAAGATATTGCATGCAAATGGAAATTAAAAGAAAGCTGTAGTAGCAATACTCATATCAGACAAAATAGACTTTAAAATAAAGACTGTTAGGGCTTCCCTGGTGGTGCAGTGGTTGAGAGTCTGCCTGCCGATGCAGGGGACATGGGTTCGTGCCCCAGTCCAGGAAGATCCCACATGCTGCAGAGCGGCTGGGCCCTTGAGCCATGGCCGCTGAGCGTGCGTGGCCAGAGCCTGTGCTCCGCAATTGGAGAGGCCACAACAGTGAGAGGCCCACGTACCGCAAAATATATATATATATATAAAAAATAAAGACTGTTACAAGAGACAAGGAAGGTCACTACATAATGATCAAGTGATCAATACAAGGAGAAGGTATAATAATTGTAAATATATATGCACCCAACGTAGGAACACCTTATTATATAAGGCAAACACTAACAGCCATAAAAGGGGAAATCGACAGCAACACAAAAATAGTGGGGGACTTTAACACCCTACTTACACCAATGGACAGATCATCCAGGCAGAAAGTTAATAAAGAAACATAAGCCTTAAAGGACACATTAGACCAAATAGACTTAATTAATATTTATAGGGCATTCCATACAAAAGCAGCAGAATACACTTTCTTCTCAAGTGCACACGGAACATCCTCCAGGATAGATCACACCTTGGGTCACAAATCGAGCCTCAATAAATTTAAGAAAATTGATATCATATCAAGCATCTTTTCTGACCACAATGCTATGTGATTAGAAATTAATTACGGAAAAAAATTGTAAAAAACACAAACATATGGAGGTCAAACAATGTGTTATTAAATGACCAAAGGGTCACTGAAGAAATCAAAGAGGAAACCGAAAATTACCTAGAGATAAGTGACAATGAAAACATGTCAATCCGAAATCTATGGGACACAGTAAAAGCAGTTCTAAGAGGGAATTTTATAGCAATACAATCTTACCTTAAGAAACAAGAAAAATTGCAAATAAACAACCTAACCTTACATCTGAAACAACTAGAGAAAGAAGAACAAACAAAACCCAGTCTTAGTAGAAGGAAAGATATAATAAAGATCAGAGCAGAAATAAATGAAATAGAGATGAAGAAAACAACAGCAAAGATCAATGAAACTAAAAATTGGTTCTTTGAGAAGATAAAAAAATTGATAAACCTTTAGCCAGACTCAACAAGAAAAAAAGGGAGAGGACTCAAATCAATAAAATTAGAAATGAAAAATGAGAAGTTACAATGGACACCACAGAAAAACAAAGGATCATAAGATATTACTACAAGTAACTGCACACCAATAAAATGGACAACCTAGAAGAAACAAGTTCCTAGAAGGGTACAACCTTTCAAGATGGAACCAGGAAGAAATAGAAAATATGAACAGACCAATCACAAGTCCTGAAATTGAAACTGTGATTTAAAAACTCCCAACAAGGGCTTCCCTGGTGGCGCAGTGGTTGAGAGTCCGCCTGCCGATGCAGGGGACGCGGGTTCGTGCCCCGGTCCCGGAAGATCCCACATGCCGCGGAGCGGCTGGGCCCGCGAGCCATGGCCGCGGAGCCTGTGTGTCCGGAGCCTGTGCTCCGCAACGGGAGAGGCCACGGCAGTGAGAGGCCCGCGTACAGCAAAAAAAAAAAAAAAAAAAAAAAAAACTCCCAACAAGCAAAAGTCCAGGACCAGGTGGCTTCACAGGCAAATTCTATCAAACATTTAGAGAAGATTTAACACCTACACTTCGGAAACTCTTCCAAAATATTGCAGAGGAAGGAACACTCCCAAGCTCATTCTACTAGGCCACCATCACCCTGATACTAGAACCAGACAAAGATATCACACACACACACACACACACAAAAGAAAATTACAGGCCGATATAAAACATAGACGCAAAAATCCTCAACAAAATACTAGCAAACCGAATCCAACAGCACATTAAAAGGATCATACACCCTGATCAAGTGGGATTTATCCCAGGAATGCAAGGATTCTTCAATATACACAAATCAATCATTGTGACACACCACATTAACAAATTGAAGAATAAGAACCATATGATCATCTCAGTAGATGCAGAAAAAGCTTTTCACAAAGTTCAATATGCATTTATGATAAAAACTCTCCAGAAAAGTGGGCTTAGAGGGAACACACCTCAACACAATAAAGGCCATATACAACAAACCTCCAGCTAACATCATACTTAGTGGTGAAAAGCTGACAGCATTTCCTCTAAGATCAGGAACAAGACAAGCATGTCCACCCTTTCCACTTTTATTCAACATAGTTTTGGAAGTCTTAGCCATGGCTATCAGAGAAGAAAAAGAAATAAAAGGAATCCAAATTGGAAAAGAAGATGCAAAACTGTCACTGTTTGCAGATGACATGATACTATACATAGAAAATCTTAAAGATGCCACAAGAAAACTACTAGAGCTAATTAATGAATTTAGTAAAGTTGCAGGATACAAAAATAATACACAGAAATCTTTTGCATTCCTACACACTAACAACGAAAGATGAGAAAGCGAGATTAAGGAAACAATCCCATTTACCATGGCATCAAAAAGAATAAAATACCTAGGAATAAACCTATCTAAGGAGGCAAAAGACCTGCATCAGAAAACTGTAAGAGGCTGATGAAAGAAATCAAAGACAACACAAACAGATGGAGAGATATACCATGTTTCTGGATTGGAAGAATCAATATTGTGAAAATGACTATACTACCCAAAGCAATCTATAGATTCAATGGAATCCCTATCAAATTACCAAGGGCATTTTTCACAGTACTAGAACAAAAAAATGTGGCAGTTTGTATGGAAACACAAAAGACCCCAAATAGCCAAAGCAATCTTGAGAAAGAAGAATGGAGCTGGAGGAATCATGCTCCCTGAATTCAGACTCTACTACAAAGCTACAGTAATCAAGGCAGTATGGTACTGGCACAAAACAGAAATATATATGAAAGGAACAGGATAGAAAGAGCCCAGAGACAAACTTACGCACCTATGGCCACCTAAACTATGACAAAGGAGGCAAGAATATACAATGGAGAAAAGACAGTCTCTTCAATAAGTGGTGCTGGGAAAACTGGACAGCTACATGGAAAAGAATGAAATTAGAACACTCCCTAACACCATACACAAAAATAAACTCAAAATGGGTTAAAGACTTAAACGTAAGGTCAGACACTAAAACTCTTAGGGGAAACCATAGGCAGAACACTCTATGACATAAATCACAGCAAGATCCTTTTGGACCCACCTCCTAGAGCAATGGAAATAAAAACAACGATAAACAAATGGGACCTAATGAAACTTCAAAGCTTTTGCACAGCAAAGGAAACCATAAACAAGACCAAAAGACAACCCTCAGAATGGGAAAAAATATTTGCAAATGAAGCAACTGACAAAAGATTAATCTCCAAAATTTATAAACAGCTCATGCAGCTCAATAGCAAAAAAACAAACAACCCAATCCAAAAATGGGCAGAAGACTTAAATAGGCATTTCTCCAAAGAAGATATACAGACTGCCAACAAACACATGAAAGAATGCTCAACATCATTAATCATTAGAGAAATGCAAATCAAAAGTACAATGAGATATCATTTCACACCAGTCAGAATGGCCATCATCAAGAAATCTAGAAACAATAAATGCTGGAGAGGGTGTGGAGAAAAGGGAACACTCTTGCACTGCTGGTGGGAATGTGAATTGGTACAGCCACTATGGAGAACAGTATGGAGGTTCCTTAAAAAACTAAAAATAGAACTACCATATGATCCAGCAATCCCACTACTGGGCATATACCCTGAGAAAACCATAATTCAAAAAGAGACATGTACCAAAATGTTCATTGCAGCTCTATTCACAATAGCCCGGAGATGGAAACAACCTAAGTGTCCATCATCGGATGAATGGATAAAGAAGATGTGGCACATATATACAATGGAATATTACTCAGCCATAAAAAGAAATGAAACTGAGCTATTTTTAATGAGGTGGATAGACCTAGAGTCTGTCATACAGAGTGAAGTAAGTCAGAAAGAGAAAGACAAATACCGTATGCTAACACATATTATGGAATTTAAAAAAAAATGTCATGAAGAACCTAGGGCTAAAACGGGAACAAAGACACAGACCTACTTGAGAATGGACTTGAAGATATGGGGAGGGGGAAGGGTAAGCTGTGACAAAACGAAAGAGAGGCATGGACATATATACACTACCAAACGTAAGGTAGATAGATAGTGGGAAGCAGCCGCAGAGCACAGGGATATCAGCTCGGTGCTTTGTGACCACCTGGAGGGGTGGGATGGGGAGGGTGGGAGGGAGGGAGATGCATGAGGGAAGGGATGTGGGAACAGATGTATATGTATGACTGATTCACTTTGTTATAAAGCAGAAACTAATAAAAAAATAGATAGCTAGTGGGAAGCAGCCGCATAGCACAGGACGATCAGCTGGGTGCTCTGTGACCACCTAGAGGGGTGGGATAGGGAGGGTGGGAGGGTGGGAGGGAGATGCAAGAGGGAAGAGATATGGGGATATATGTATATGTATAACTGATTCACTTTGTTATAAAGCAGAAACTAACACACCATTGTAAAGCAATTATACTCCAATAAAGATGTTTAAAAAAAAAAAGAGGACCCACTCCACTTGATTTCAAAACATAGTGTATAGCTACAATAATCAACACTGTGTGTTATTGGTTGAAGGACAGACACATAGATCAATGGAACATGTAGAGAACCCAGAAATAGATCCACACAAGTCCAGCCAACTGATTTTTGACAAAGATGCAAAATAAATTCAAAGGAAGAAAGAGCCTTTTCAGCAAATGGTGCTGGAGCAATAGGGTATCCATTAGCAAATAGAGGAACCTCAACCTAAACCTCAAACCTTACACAAAAATTAACTAAAAATGGATCATATATTTAAATATAAAATGTAAAATTATATTAGAAGAAAACATAGGAGAAAAATCTCCAGAACCTAGGACTTATTGAAGTGTTCTTAAGCTTGACACCAAAAAGATGATCCATAAAAGAAAAATATCAACAAATTGGACTTCATCAGTAATTTAAGCCTTTGCTCTGCAAAAGACCTTGTTAAGATGATGAAAAGATAAGCTATATACTAGAAGAATACATTTGCAAACCACATACCTGATAAAGGACCTCTATCTAAAATTTATAAAGAAATCTCAGAACTCAATGGTAAAAAATAGACAATCCAATTAGAAAATAGGCAAAAGATATGAAGAGACATTTCACCGAACAGGACAAGAGGATGGCACATAAGTTTATGAAAAGTTGTTCAACACCATTAGCCATTAGAGAAATGCAAATTAAGATCATAAAGGGATGCCACTACACAACTATTAAAACAGCTAAAATAAAAAATAGTGGCAAACTCAATGCTGGGAAGGATGTGGAGAAACTGGATCTCTTATGCATTGCTGGTGGGAATGTAAAATGGTACAGCAACTCTCAAAAATAGTTTGACAGTTTCTAATAAAACTAACATACAATGACCCAGGAATTGCACTCTTGGACATTTATCTGAGAAAAATGAAAACTTATGTTTACACAAAAACCTGTACACAAATGTTCATAAGAGCTTTATTCCTAACAGCAAAAGTGTTGGCAACAACCAAAATATCTTTCTTTTTTTTTTTTTTTTTTTTTTTTTGCGGTATGCGGGCCTCTCACTGTTGTGGCCTCCCCCGTTGCGGAGCACAGGCTCCGGACGCGCAGGCTCCGGACGCGCAGGCTCAGCGGCCATGGCCCACGGGCCCAGCCGCTCCGCGGCATATGGGATCCTCCCAGACTGGGGCACGAACCCGTATCCCCTGCATCGGCAGGCGGACTCTCAACCACTTGCGCCACCAGGGAGGCCCAACCAAAATATCTTTCAATGAGTGAATGGCTGAGCAAACTCTGATACATCCATATAATGGGCTAATACTCAACAATAAAAAAGGAATGAAATATTGATACATGCAAAAACTTGGATGGACCTCAAGAACATTATACCA
The DNA here is from genome assembly GCF_025265405.1 of Mesoplodon densirostris. NCBI lineage: Eukaryota > Metazoa > Chordata > Mammalia > Artiodactyla > Ziphiidae > Mesoplodon > Mesoplodon densirostris. The sequence goes on from NC_082681.1 coordinate 91,310,151, forward strand.
AATGAAAAAAAAAAAGCCAATCCCTAAATATCACACACCGTACAATTCCTTTTATATTACATTCTTCAAAAGACAAAATTATAGACATGGAGAACAGATTAGTGGCTGCCAAGGGTTAGAGATAGTAGGGGGTAGAGAATGGATGGATGTAACTATAAAGGCATCAGGGGATCATTGTGGTTATGGAATAGTACTGTATGTTGATTGCAGTGATGGTTACACATATCTAGGTACTTTATACTAATACCTGTTAGGGAAACTGGGTGAAGAGTACACTTCACTTCTTTGTACTATCTTTTTAACTTTCTGTGAATCTATAGTTAGTTCAAAATAGTTTCTTTTTTTTTTTTTTTTTTTTTGCGGTATGCGGGCCTCTCACTGTTGTGGCCTCCCCCGTTGCGGAGCACAGGCTCCGGACGCGCAGGCTCCGGACGCGCAGGCTCAGCGGCCATGGCTCACGGGCCCAGCCGCTCCGCGGAATATGGGATCCTCCCAGACCGGGGCACGAACCCGTATCCCCTGCATCGGCAGGCGGACTCTCAACCACTTGCGCCACCAGGGAGGCCCCAAAATAGTTTCTTTAACAAACAAATCAGGTTGCTTACAAATTAAGCTGACCTTCCCTTTAACACTAAATGCCAAAAGACAAGAGACTTTTTTCTATATTTTTGAATGGAAATGCTTGTGACCCAAGAATTTTATACTTAGCCAAGTTGTCTCTCATATGTGAAGGAAATATAAATATATGTTCAACTTCATTCATTTGTTCTACAAGATATTTTGAGCTCCTATTCCATAACAGGGAATGTGCTATGCGCTGCAGATAAAAGAGTGAAAATAAAGATATATTTTCTGCCCTCACGAAACCCCCCAAAAGTACTGTGAAGTAGGTTTAGAATAAATAAGCAAAGAAACAAATGAAGAAATACTTTAAAACTGAGATAGATCCCATAAAGGAAACAAATAGAGTGCCATGATTCAGAATAACATGGGAAAACCTAATTTAGAAGATGTGAATTTGCACTTACACAAGAACTAGTACTTACTTTTGGCTTCCTGTTCCAAAGCATTCCCAGCCCCTTTATTTGTTGACAGAGACACGTTCTCATCACAGACGCTGAGAGAGCTAAACACCCACTTTCCCAACCTCCCTTGCAACTAAGGGGCAGACATGTGATCCAATCCTGGCCAATGGGACCCGAGAAGTCAGCTGTGAGGCTTCTTGGAAAGGTTTCTCTCCCTGATAAAATGCAAAAGAGAACTTTTTCTTTTCTATTTTTTGATGTGGTTGTATGGGAGCTTGATGTCCAAAGCTGTGGCAGCCCCCTGAGGAGACTGGGTTGAAAACAAAAGCCAAAAGTTTTTCTGCTTTAGACCACTATTTTCCTAGTCCTTTGGCTAGAGGACCAGGCCATTCTTGGAGTTTTTGTGTGTGTGCCTATTGGCAATTCAGGGTTGGAGGTTTCTGCAGTGCCCTGTCCAATTGGGATATATGGGAGGCACTAAGGAAACCCAGGGAACTCACTGCTGTGTTGTTCCTCAAGTCCCAAGGTCCCTAGGCAGTCTATCTTCTTTCCACCTTTCAGAGTCTTCCTTTGCTTATTTGCTGTGTTATGTCCAGGGCTTGTTAGTTGTAGGAGGGAAGACTTGGGAGGAATGGGATTATTCCATCTTGGAAAGAAGTGGAAGTCCAAAAATTAGTTTTAAATGTTTCTTCTGGCTGCTTTGTAAGAGTTTGGCTTATATGGAGGCAAAGATAGTATAACATGTATACTTGTTAGGAGACAATTGAGTTGTTCCAGGGCCGAGATGGTAGCTTGGACTAGAGTGATGACAGTGGAATCAAACAGACACAGATGGATCTGAGATATATGTTGGAAATAGAATTAGATGGACTTGCTATTGGACTGGGTATGAGGAATGAGGAAAAGAAAGGAATCAAACAGAAACTGTTCAATATCTTCGGCATTTTCTGAGATAGAGGAGACAGAGGCAGAGATGGGTTTCAAGGGGAGGAGTGAGGAAAGCAGCATTTTCATTTTGGACATGTTGAATTTGAAATGTCTGTATGATATCCTAGCAGAGATGTCATGTAGGCAATTGGATGTATAAATTTAGAGCCTGGAGGAATGGTCTGGGCTAGAGAGTTTAAATTGGGAATCTTCAGGTTAAAGCCATGAGACTAGACAAAACCACTTAGGGAGGACAGGTAGAGAAAGAAAGGGGCCAGGACCAAGTCCTGAGGAGCTTGAATATGTAGAAGAAGAGAAGTCATAAAAGAAATACGGGAAAATAAAGCCAGTGATAATAGGGGCAAACCTACAAGTCTTCTGTGACTGTGTTGTCACAGAAGCTGAGAAAGGAAAACACTTCAAGAAGGAAGGAATGATAAACTACCAAATTCTGATGAAAGCAGGAATTAGAAGTCAGCAAGTTGGCCATTGGATTTGGCAACGTGGGGTCCACTTGTCATATTGACAAGAGCAATTTCCGTTAGATTATGAGGGTGGAAGCCCAATTTGAATGGGCTGATGAGTAAAGGGAAATCAAGAGGTGGCAGCAATACATAAGAGTATAGACAACCATTTTGAGAAGTGTGGTTGTGAAGGAGAACAGAGATATTCATTCATTCACTCTGCAAGTAGTTACTGAATGACTAATATAGGTTAGGCATTATTCTAAGTTCTGGGGATATATCTGTGAACAAGACAGGGCGACACATGCCCTAATGTGGAAAAGTATCTGGATAAGGACTCCAAAGAGGGTTCTTAAGGTTGGATAAACTAGAGTATGTCAGTAATCTAGTGGAAAAAGAAATACTCTTATGCAGCAGAGGGGATAACCCAAGGATAGAAGTCCTTCAGAAGGCAAAAGATAATGATGGGTTCAAAAATATACATCCTCATTACCTGCTTGTGAAAATTACTTGAATATGATCTCCAAACAAATGAGGAAGCAAAGTTTAAGAACTGTCTTCCAGTTTGAAAATAATTATTTTTTAACATTTTACTACAATTTTTTCAAACATATAGAAAACTCATAAGAATTATACAGTGAACACTAACATACCCACCACCTAGATTCTATAATTAATATTTAGCTATATTTGTTTTATCATATATCTATCCATCAACCCATATTACTTTTTGATGCATTTCAAAGTAAGTTAGAGACATCAATATGCTTTTTCACAAAGTATTTCAGTATGCATAAAAGATAATGATTTCAGCACATGTGTTTGTCTTTTTCATTCATAATCCCACTGAAACAACCCAAGAACTATAAAAATAGGACAAAGTCTTTATGAGTTAACAATGAATAGATCAGAAACTTTTTAAAACAACTACAAGACAGTTTGATAAAAGCAGTGAGTAACCTACAATTCAATTCAGGCAAAGTAGTAAGAAGTAAGAGAGCTATTACCCAGAAGAGCTTTGGAAATGTCCAAAGTCAGCAGCAGGGCCTGGGAACAGAGGCAGGCCATAGGACAGATGCCAGGGAGAAAACCAAAGGACTGGAGTAACTGTTCCAGCATGCCACATGTGAACAAACTGGCTGAACTCTGACTCTAGCCTTCATTTCCTGCAGATGGCAAGCAAAGTTAGAGGCATCACCATAGCAAGATTCTAAAATAGATAGTTGAACCAGTTAGACAAGGGCTGTTGTGCCCCAACTAGCTTCAGGCTATCACAATAAGCACTGGCACATCGGGAACATTCCTTGTTGTACTGTAGGCTCCCTATTTTCCATGGGCATTTAGACTTATGACCAGTCACAGGAGTTCCAAATCTCAGACAGCAGAAGCCTGAGGTGAAAGGAATGAAAGGTCACTCTAGGGAGAAAATTCGAGTCATGAGAGACATTGGGACATGGTGCTGGCACATGGAATGGTTGGGGGGAACATTGATCATTTTATAAAACAGTTAACTTCCCCAGCATATGATCATCTTTTGGTAGCTCATTCCATCCTCTTCGTGTCCCAGTTGAATTCCCCCAATATAGCAAAATAAAACTAAAGGAAATATAAACTTTCTCTTTTCCCCTTGGTCTTGGATAGCATCTATCCTAGACAGAGGGAACCAATCTCTAACGTCAGTAATAGACAAATATAGGCCCCCTCTTCAGAATAAGCAGTCAGAGACAAGTAATGAGCTCACAAAAAGATTCAATAATTTAAGACAGGAGACCATTCTGAGAAACTGTTTACCTTTGATAATAGGTGACAACTTTAGAAAATTGCAAATAGGTATATCTCAATGAGATTTGAGAGGACATTTCAAAAACAAGTCAAGCTTACTTTCAGATGAAAAACTTAATTATCAAATTTGAAAACACAATGGAGATAGTGAACAGTACATTGGATCCCGCTGCAAACCAGGTCAGTTATTCTTGAAAGAAATTCTTCTATAACCTAAAAAATAAAAAGATGATGATAATGAGTAAAAAGAAAAGCAACATGAAAGAATTTCATGAGTAAGGAAAGAAATCCTGTAAGAATCCAGAAAGAAAAAAGCAGGTTAACAGCAAAGGGGGAAAAAAATCAGGTCACCCTCAGATTTTCTTTCACACCACAAAATGTGAGAGGACAATTGAGCATTATCTATGGAGCCAAGGTTATGATGCCAGAATTCTATATCCCACCAAGCTATCACTCACATATAAGGGCAGAAGAAGAGACATTCCCAGATATGCAGGGACTCGGACAGTATACACATTCATTTCCCCTATGTCTAATCCTGTTCTGTAGAGAAACTTCCCTGTGCACAGACCATGCAAGGTGGTCCCAGACAACTGGCCACAGCTCTTTGGACCAGTGCTGGACACATGTCCCAGACTGAACCAATCAGGTTATTCTGAGAGCTAGAAATGGGACCCTGAGATATTGGTCAAAGAGATAACTCTGGGCATTTGAATCAAAAGGTCATTTAGAGTCAGCATGGGAGTCACTAGCATTGTAGACCCTCAAGTTGAAATTGTGGTGGAGCAGTGGGGCTTTGAGAGGGAGGAAGAACCTGATTTGCAGAAGGAAAAGGAGGATAGAGTGGATCCAGAGAGAGAAAGGAAATAGAAACAATGATTTATTTTCCTGTCCTTGATTATCTAAAGAGGCCACCTGTTGTTTTTGTTTTATAAAATCCATTTTTGTCATTTTCATGTTTTATTTCTGTAGTAGTTAATGTTCTTATAGACGCAAGTAACAAAAACAAATTCTAGCTTATGCAAGAAAGAGAATACTTTATAGAGATACAAGAGTAGCTAAAGAAATCCAAAGACAGAAACTGGGCCTCATGAAGGAATCAAATTCTCAAACACCCAGAAAGTCCTCTCTTTCCATCTCTAGTCTCTGCTACTCAATACATATTTGCTTCATTCTTCTCTCTCTTACTGCCAATTGATTCTCACTGCTTCCTGGTCTACAGGGTGGGAAATGATTATCAACAGCTTGAGAGTTGCCATCTCCTCCATCATTTGAGAGAGTTATCAAACTGAGACTGGAATCTCTTAGTCTCAGTTCCAAGGGCCCCACGGAAAGGGCTTATTGTTTCTGTTTGGATCAGATGCCCACTCCCAGTCCAATCATCTGTGGCCAGAGAACAGGGTCATGTTTACAAACTTGGTGTCTGGAAGCCCACATCTGTGCATCTAGGGTGGTTCCTGAAGTCCTCCTTAGAGGAGTCTACTGTAGATTATTTTAATAACAAAAACAAATACATTGGACAATGACAAATGTTGGTGAGGATGTGGAGAAATCAGAACCCTCATATATCGCTCATGGGAATGTAAATGGTGCCACTGCTTTGGAAAATTGTTTGGCAGTTCCTCAAATAGTATAACATAGAGTTACCATATCACCCAGAAATTACACTTCTGTGTATATACTCAAATGAATTGAGAACACATGTCCACATGAATGCTTGTACACAAATGTTCATAGCTGCATTATTCGTAATAGCCTCAAAGTGGAAACGACTCAAATGTCCATTGGTTGATGAATAGACAAACAAAATGTGGTATATTCATACAATTTAATATTATTCAAGCATAAAAACGAAGTGTTAATGCATGTTACAACATGGAAAACTCTTGAAAACATGCTAAGTAAAAGAAAGCAACATAAAAGGCCACATATTGCATGATTTCATTTATATGAGATGTTCAGAAGAGGCAAATCTATAGAGACTAGAAGTGGTTGCCAGAGGCTGGGGGAAGAAGAAATGGGGAGTGACTGCTAAGGGGCATAGGGTTTCTTCATGAAATGAAGAAAATATTCTAGAACATTCAATATCTAGAATTAGATATTAGTGATGATTTACACAACCTTGTGGACACACCAAACATCATTGAATTGTACACTTTAAAGGGACGAATTTTTGGTATGTGAATAATAATTCAATAAAATCATTGCATGAGAAAAAATAATGAAAGAGACCTTATAGGACTTCCCTGGTGGCACAGTGGTTAAGAATCTGCCTACCAATGCAGGGGACGGGGGTTCGATCCCTGGTCCTGGAAGATCCCACACGCCGCGGAGCAACTGAGCCCGTGAGCCACAACTACCGAGCTTGTGCTCTAGAGCCCGTGAGCCACAACTACTGAACCCGCATGCTGCAACTACTGAAGCCTGCGCGCCTAGAACCCGTTCTCCGCAACAAGAGAAGCCACCACAATGAGAAGCCAGCGCACAGCATTGAAGAGTAGCCCTCGCTCGCCACAACTAGAGAAAGCCCACGCACAGCAATGAAGACCCAACGCAGCCAAAAATAAATAAATAAATATATTTTAAAAATAAAATAAAAGAGAACTTTTTTAAACATCTTCATTGGAGTATAATTGCTTTACAGTGGGATATGGGATAATTGCTATCCCATATCTCCTGGGATAGGGAGGGTGGGAGGGAGACGCAAGAGGGAGGGGATATGGGGATATATGTATACATATAGCTGATTCACCTTGTTATACAGCAGCAACTAACACAACAATGTAAAGCAATTATACTCCAATAAAGATGTTTTTTAAAAATCATGTTTTTTAAAAAATCTAAACAATAAAGAACTCCACAAAGTAAAAAATAGAAGTAGTTTCCTTATCACCTCTAATGAGTAACCACCGTCAATTGGTTACTGTATATTCTTCTAGACCCTTTGTTATGCATATAAAATGTATACATAGTCTCCATAAATAGGTTTGGTGAGTTTTTTTCCTTTTTCACAAAGATCAAATAGATGGAATCATACTGTATGCTGATTTTGAATTTTCTCTGAACCTTGCATGAGTGCTACATTGTGTTAACCAGAGCCTGCATTCAGTGTTGGGGTATGGGGTCAGGGTACTGCTGGACAGAGTACACTCCTAGGTAGTCTTTTGGGGATAGGAGAATTCCTTGCCTTCTGGGGGCATCAGCTGCCTGGATACTACCTTACCTCTGCAGCCCAAGTGCTTCTCCTCACACAGCTGCCCTTGTTTCATCCTTCAAGCAAACGCCTTTGGCTCTCTTTTGCTACAAGTTTCTATTATCTCTAAGCTTGGAGCATCTCCTCCTCTAAGATGCCTCCACCTTTTGCAACAATTTTTGCCTGTTTTTGCGATTCAAGGGTTTGGTTTCCTTTGTCTTTCCAATTATATTTGCCTTCCATCTTCCACAGATACCTCATAATTCTGGGTCTACTGGGAGTGCCTCTTCCAGTTTTCAAGCACAATACTTATTTCTTTTTAAAATATATCATTTCTGTCCTTTCCAAATATTTAGAGTAGGAGCAGGATGCTGGAGCATGTGCTTAGTCCTCCATCTTGATCTATTCTCCTTCATACTGTTTTATGACTTGCCGTTTTCACCCAACAATATATACTGGGGTATTAGTTAGGGTCCCTTGATTGCAAGCAACCAAACCTGATTTATTCTAACAAAAGAACCAAAGGAACTTACTGGAAGAAGAATGAGATAACTCACAGAATTAATGAAAAAAAAACCCAACAACTGAATCTCAGAAAGGACAAGAACAAGGACAACTCCTAGGATCTAGCTAGTCTGTTCTAATTGACAAGATGCCATTGTCATGATGGATCTGCTCCAACGATATTTTTCCTATCTTTGTGTTATTACACAAAGGTTCAAGTTCCTGAGAGAGTCTTACTGACCTAACCTAGATCACATGCTCACCCTTTCACCATGGGAAATAAGAGGACTTAAATGGCAGTTTCATCAAGAATGTGTGTAGGTACATATATACAATAGAATGTTACTCAGCCATAAAAAAAAGAATGAAATAATGCGATTGCAGCAACATGGATGGACCTAGAAGTTATCATACTAAGTGAAGTAAGTCAGAAAAAGAAGACAAGAGTGTGTGTAATTATTGGGGTGGGATAGTTCCCCATAGGAAAAAGGAGGAGTTAGTACTAAAAGAAGGATGCTGCACAGGCACAAACAATTGCTGTCCACCACAGGCCACTTCTTGTCTGCCCAATAGCCACCTTCCTATACTTGTAATTTTAAAAATTGCATAATGCAACCCCTTATATAATGCAACTATTCCATGTACAACTGAAAGTACATTTACTCCTTCTTCATAGACAATCAACAAAAGTCTCACCAGTTATTATATCCAGCCCCAAGTCCAGGATCTCTATGTGATGTCTTTCCTTCTCCAGTTCCATCCTGATCTTATAGTCTGTAACCTTCGGACTAAATGATGAAGTTCACCATCACATCCATCACATCTACATATAGCAATGGATGAGAGTGAAAGAAAAATAATTTTTAAAAATATGTAAATATGTACATACATATGTGTAACACATAAAGTAAAGATATTCAAGTGGAAATATTCATTTCTGTAACTGGCCAGGAGCTTGTGGCTGGTATTTATGACTCCCCTTCCCAACTACCCATTATAAATTCTTAGCCCTTAGAGGTCCTGCCTATATGGAGTTGCTTTAGTCTTCCACTAGCTTTTACTTCTGGATACGGTAGCAGCAGGAAGTGCCCCAGAAGAACCCCTTCAGGTGCCATCCATACTCATCCTTGACTCATTGGGCAGTAGTAACCCTATTTCCCCTTGATAAACTCAATCGTTCCAACATAATCAGTAACTCCCTCTTATTTTTCTGGCCTGTCTTCCCAGTGGCATTAGAAGCTTGGAATGACAAGGTGGTTGTTTTCAAATATATCTCAGGGGAAGCATTCCTCTCTTCAGTATTAAAACCTCTTAACTGGGAGAGTTCAGAGTCACAGAGACAGGAAGCAAAAATGTTATAAATAATTCATTAAGTGTAATAATGAGAGAGATCATGTCCCTTTTCAATCCTTGATTCCTGGATCCATGTGTTCTGGCTGTGAGAAAGAAGCACCGTATATTTATCAGTTACTGTAGAATGGCACACCAACCTAACAAGGTGCTGTCTCCCAACTAGTGCCATAACTTCCCTTCCCATTCTATAAGGCCAGTTGCTTTGGGGTGATGGGATATGTAGTAAGACCAGTGAACATCAGTCCATTGCCTGGCTTTTTCTGCTATGAGTTCCTTGGCCAGAACAATATTTTATGTAATATCATAATGGTGAATGAAGTATTCAATACACCCATGGATAGTGAGATTTGCAGAAGCATGGTGGGCAAGGAAGGTAAATCCATTTCCAGGATAATTTGATATTACAGAGACAACAAATCACTGCCTGCTGCATGAGGGAAGGGGTCTAGTATAATCGAACGCCACTTTGTGGCTGGTTTGTCCTCACTAGCCATAATCCCTCATTGGAAGCTCATGGCAAGGAATCAGGGTTAAAAAAATAGTCACTCAGCAAAGACCAGTCCAGGTTTATAAGGGGAAGTTGGCCCTTTGCTCACGAGTACGTTGAGGAAGCACTGGGGTGGTTGGGAAGGGAGGGTGACTGACGTTCACAGGATGGGTCATCTTGTCCATCTGATTATTGAGAGCCTCTTCTGTAGCTGGGGACTTTCGTGAGTATTATCAAGTTATACAAACAGTTCCAAATTCTGGCACCATTTTGAGGGTTCTGTGTGCATGCATCTTCCCCAGGTTTTTATGCCATTATACCTCTAATCTTGTTCCTTTCCAGTTCCCAGCCCTCCAAACAAACCAGTCGAAATTGTCTATGATCTAGTGTACGTCCCACGCTTCTATCTCTCCTTCCTGGCAATTGAACAACCAGTTTCATTGCTTGAAGTTCTGCCCACTGATAAGATGTTCCTTCACCACTGTCCTTCAGGAACATCCCTGAGTAGAATGGTAACACTATAGCAGTCTACTTCCAACTGGTAATATCAAACATAACATGGAACAATTTGTAAACTAGGCCAAATAGTTTTTTTATTCCTCTATAATCTAGCCATAGGTAATTCTTATTGATTCCATTGGTGTGAGATCCAGGAAATGTGAACCACCATTCATGCAACTTACTTGTGCCTCCAGGATCTGCTTGAATGCAATCTTGTATTTACTTCACTTTCATTATGGAATACTTATGGGAACACCATATGCTATTGCTTGGTAGGTCAGAAAAAAAATTACTGATAGGGCTTCCCTGGTGGCGCAGTGTTTGAGAGTCCGCCTGCCGATGCAGGGGACACGGGTTAATGCCCCGGTCTGGGAGGATCCCACATGCCGCGGAGCGGCTGGGCCCGTGAGCCATGGCCGCTGAGCCTGCGCGTCCGGAACTTGTGCTCCCCAACGGGAGAGGCCACAACAGTGAGAGTCCCACGTACCGCAAAAAAAAAAAAAAAAAAAAAATTCTGATAGACAGCTTAGTTTATACACCTAGGGGTGTTGTATGCCTAGGGTCAAGGCATTCAGTCTCCACCAGAGCAAACCAAGATGTGTTACTCAAAAGGAGATCAGTGCTTGAGGAAAGGGGCACAGATATATTTCAAACCCCTAAAGATCTCAGTTGTGATTCCCCTAATAGGGCCTTCCATGGGATCCCTACCCACTAAAGATTAACCTGTTAGTTCTGTAAAGGAGACATGGGCAAGACTCTGGGTGGATTTTGGATTTAGCAGAGGCTGCTATTCCACTCACCCAGCCAGCACCACAGAAGGAAAGAGAGAGGAGGATTCTTCTTCTGATTCTTCTCATTCTATTGTGAGAACCCGAGGTGGGGGGATTCCTGGAGGAAAATGCAGAAAGAAGTTGAGAATGCTGCTGTCACTACAGCTCCCAGGAGATCCATACTGTCACACTAGCTCACAATCCAGGAATTGCCTCCAGCAATTCATCAAAATTTCTAGTTTAATGTTCTTACTGGCTTATATGGCATCAAGTAATGTCTACCCCAGGGAAGCAAATGTTTGGGTCCTGTGACTCCCTGCAGGCACCTGTGTCTCTCCATTTGACTTGTGGCTTCAGTTCTCTGAGGGGTTCATGAAGAGCCATTGATTTGCAGTCTGACCAGCTTTCTTCTTATTAGGGAAAGTGTGACATCTTTTCAGCTCTCTATATCTCCAAGTTGAAACTGGAAGTTCTTTGGACACTGAAATTTGAATTTCATATAATTTTCATGTCACAAAATATTATTCTTCTTTTGACTTTTTCATCCCTTTAAAAATGTGAAAATGATTATTAGCTCACAGACCATATAAAAGTAGGCAGCAGGCTGTATTTAGCCCACTTGTGGTAGTTTGCAAACCCCTGATCTAAGGGATTTATGCAGTTTATGGATTATCATGTGATATAGGGAAAGGTCTGCTGGGGCTTTTCCAAGAAAGGTTTCCTCACTCTGAGAGACACATAGAAAAGACAGTCCAGATTCTTCCTTTTGATGTTGCATGTTTGTATGTGATACACAGAACTTTAGCAGCCACCTGGCAACTGTGAGGAGACCTAGCCTGAAGATTAAAGCCAGGAGGCTGAGGATGGCAGAGCAAAAAGATGAAAAGAACCCAAGTCCTTGATGACACTGTTGAGTAGCTGAATTAACAAACACTGGAGCCATCCTAGTTCAGAACTTATTATATGAGATAATAAATTTTTCTTATTTTTAATTATCATTTTATTATTGAGTTACATTTTCTGTTAGGAATTCTAACAAAAACAAAGAGTCAAAATTCTTTGTTTTTAATTCATCAAAATAAAGAATTCTGCTCATTGAATGACACTGTTAAGAGAATGAATACACAGCCACAGAATGGGAGCAAATATTTGCAAATCATATATCTGATAAAGGACTTGAATCCAGAAGCTAAATCGAGCTCTCAAAACTCAATAATACAAATTGTGAAATTTTTTGCTCTAGTTCTGTGAAAAATGCTGGTGGTAGTTTGATAGGGATTGCATTGAATCTGTAGATGGCTTTGGGTAGTAGAGTCATTTTCATAATGTTGATTCCTCCAATCCAAGAACATGGTATATCTCTCCATTTATTTGTATCATCTTTAATTTCTTTCATCAGTGTCTTATAATTTTCTGCATACAGGTATGGAAACACAGAAACCCCAAATAGCCAGAGCAATCTTGAGAAAGAAAACGGAGCTGGAGGAAACAGGCTCCCTGACTTCAGACTATACTACAAGGCTACAGTAATCAATACAGAATGGTACTGGCACAAAAACAGAAATATAGATCAATGGAACAGGATAGAAAGCCCAGAGATAAACCCACGCACATATGGTCACCTTATCTTTGACACCAGAGGCAAGAGTATACAGTGGAGGAAAGACAGTCTCTTCAATAAGTGGTGCTGGGAAAACTGGACAGCTACATGTAAAAGAATGAAATTAGAACACTCCCTAACACCATACACAAAAATAAGCTCAAAATGGATTAAAGACCTCAATGTAAGGCCAGAAACTATCAAACTCTTAGAGGAAAACATAGGCAGAACACTCTATGACATAAATCACAGCAAGATCCTTTTTGACCCACCTCCCAGAGGGATGGAAATAAAAACAAAACTAAACAAATGGGACCTAATGAAACTTCAAAGCTTTTGCACAGCAAAGGAAACCATAAAGAAGACAAAAAGACAAGCCTTAGAATGGGAGAAAATATTTACAAATGAAGCAACTGACAAAGGATTAATCTCAAAAACATACAAGCAACTCATGCAGCTCAATATCAAAAAAACAAATAACCCAATCCAAAAATGGGCAGAAGACCTAAACAGACATTTTTCCAAAGAAGATATACAGATTGCCAACAAACACATGAAAAAATGCCCAACATCATTAATCATTAGAGAAATGTAAATCAAGACTACAATGAGGTATCATCTCACACTGGTCAGAATGGCCATCATCAATAAATCTACAAACAATAAATGCTGGAGAGAGTGTGGAGAAAAGGGAACACCCTTGCACTGCTGGTGGGAATGTGAATTGGTACAGCCACTATGAAGAACAGTATGGAGGTTCCTTAAAAAACTACAAATAGAACTACCATATGACCCAGCAATCCCACTACTAGGCATATACCCTGAGAAAACCATAATTCAAAAAGAGTCATGTACCAAAATGTTCATTTCAGCTCTATTTACAATAGCCAGGAGATGGAAGCAATCTAAGTGTCCATCAACAGATGAGTGGATAAAGAAGATGTGGCACATATATACAATGGAATATTACTCAGCCATAAAAAGAAACGAAATTGAGTTATTTGCAGTGAGGTGGATGGACCTAGAGTCTGTCATACAGAGTGAAGTAAGTCAGAAAGAAAACTAAATACCGTATGCTAACATATATATATGGAATCTAAGGAAAAAAATGTCATGAAGAGCCTAGGGGTAAGACGGGCATAAAGACACAGACCTACTAGAGAATGGACTTGAGGATATGGGGAGGGGGGAGGGTAAGCTGTGACAAAGTGAGAGAGTGGCATGGACATATATACACTACCAAACGTAAAATAGATAGCTAGTGAGAAGCAGCCGCATAGCACAGGGAGATCAGCTCGGTGGTTTGTGACCACCTAGAGGGGTGGGTTAGGGAGGGTGGGAGGGAGGGAGACGCAAGAGGGGAGAGATATGGGAACATATGTATATGTATAACTGATTCACTTTGTTATAAAGCAGAAACTAACACACCAATGCAAAGCAATTATACTCCAATAAAGATGTCAAAGAAAAGATGTGGCACATATATACAATGGAATATTACTCAGCCATAAAAAGGAATGAAACTGAGTTATTTGTAGTGAGGTGGTTGGACCTAGAGACTGTCATACAGAGTGAAGTAAGTCGGAAAGAGAAAAACAAATACCATATGCTAACACATATATATGGAATCTAAAAGAAGACATGGTCAGAAGGACCTAGGGGCAAGACGGGAATAAAGATGCAGACCTACTAGAGAATGGACTTCAGGATATGGGGACAGGGAAAGGTAAGCTGGGACAAAGTGAGATAGTGGCATGGACATATATACACTACCAAACCTAAAATAGATAGCTAGTGGGAAGCAGCCGCATAACACAGGGAGATCAGCCCGGTGCTTTGTGACCACCTAGAGGGGTGCAATAGGGAGGGAGGGAGGGAGGGAGATGCAAGAGGGAAGAGTATGGGGACATGTATATATATAACTGATTCACTTTGTTATAAAGCAGAAACTGACACACAATTGTAAAGCAATTATACTCTAATAAAGATGTTTAAAAAAACAAAACAAAAAACTCCCATCAAGGAGGAGCACAATTCTCTAATTTTTTTCACAGTAGGAGTGCCCTCTGTGTCATTAAAGTTGCAGCATATTTGTTCCTCATGATTAGGTTATATTTATTTTTCTGCTAATTGATCAGTGTGAAGCATCTATAAGTCAAGGATGACTACTTTAATCTATAAAAACAAAACAAAACAAAACAAAAACTCAATAATAAAAAAAAATTTTAAGGGACTTCCCTGGTAGTGCAGTGGTTAAGAATCCACCTGCCAATGCAGGGGGCACGGGTTCAAGCCCTGGTCTCGGAAGATCGCACATGCCGTGGAGCAACTAACCCCATGCACCACAACTACTGAGCCTGCACTCTAGAGGCCCTGAGCCACAACTACTGAAGCCCACGCACCCTAAAATCCATGTGCGGCAACTATGGAGGCTGCGTGCTGCAACTACTGAAGCTCGCGTGCCTAGAGCCTGTGCTCCGTAGCAAGAGAAGCCACCACAATGAGAAGCCCGTGCACCGCAATGAAGAGTAGCCCCGCTCGCCACAACTAGAGAAAGCCCAGATGCTGCAATGAAGACCCAACGCAGCCAAAAAGTTTTAAAAATTGAAAAAGAAAAATTTAAATTAAAAAAAGGCAAAATATTTGACCACTCTACCACAGAAGATATATGGATGGCAATAAGCACATTAAAAAGGCGCTCAACACCTTTAGTCATCAGGGAAATGAAAATTAAAGCCACAGTGAGATACTACTACTACCATATAGAATGGCTAAAATTAAAAAAAAACTAGCCAACCCAATTGTTGGAGTATGTGGAGGAGCTGGAACTCTTACACACTGATAGCAGAATATTAAACAGTCCAGCCGCTTTGGGAAACCGTTTAGCAGTTTTGCAAAAGTTAGCTATATACCTGCCATATGCTTCAACCATTCTTCTCCTAGGATTTATCTAAGGGAAACGAAAGTATGTTTTCACAGAAAAAGACTTGTACAAGAATGTTTATAGCCACTTTATTTTTAAGTCTCCAACTGGAAACAATCCAAAGGTCCATCAACAGGTGAATTGGATTTAAAAAATTGTGGTACGTCCATACAATGGAATTCTACTCTGCAATAAAAATGAGTGAACTACAATACCCCAACACAGATGAATCTCAAACTAAAGTGTGCTGAGTAAAAGAAGCCAGACAAAAATGAGTACATACTGCATGACTCCATTTATATAAAGGTCTAGAAATTACAGCTAATCTATAGTGACAGAAAGCAGAGCAGTGGTCACCTGGGGGGGGCAGGGGGGCAAGGGTAGGTGAGAGGAATTACAAAGGGGCATAGAGAAATTTGGGGTGGTGATGGATATATTCATTATATTGATTGTGGTGATGATTTCATATATGTATGTGTAGATATATATATATACACATACATATATATGTCAAAACGTATCACAATTAACTGTGCACTCTAAATATGTGCAATTTATTACGTATCAATTAAATCTCAATAAAAATATTAAAATAATAAATCTTTGCTTACACAAGTTCATATGGGTTTTCTATCATTTTTAACTAAAATTTTTAACTGATACAATTGTCATAGTTAGGCAAACTATGTCTAAATGATACATTTAATCAACCTCTAATATACCCAGTTGCACAATGGTGGAAGGAAAACCAGATAACTGAAATTAAAACTAGCATTTGGAAAAGAGGAAAGGAAACAGCACATAGCAGTCGGCTACCAGTCCAAAATCCAGACTCTACTTGGGTAGCAAAGGTTCCCTTCCTCTGCCAGTAGAATGCATCCCTTGATCAACCAATCTGTCTGCTCCCACCTCTGGGTCTGTCTTGGGAAAACTTATCCAGCCTGTTGTCCCCCTTGGCCCCATAGAAGAGGGTTATTGGGGAGAATTCCTCTTCTTGGGGCTGTATCACTTTAGTGGCCCACTTGTTGTTGGCAGATTCAGTGTTTCTGAAAGTATGATCCCTGATGTGTCTGAATCACAATCACCTGTTTAAAATGCAGGCTTCTGGGCCTCACCCCTGAACTACTGAATCAGAATACCTAGGGGCCTAGGAATTTACATTTCACTAAGCATTCTAGGTGATTCTTAGGTATATTGTAGTTAAGAAACATTGGATTAAGCCTTGAATTGTCACTCTCATTTCAAACAAAGAAAAGTCCAATTTAGGTTTCAATATTATTTCATCTCATATTGATAATCCCTTCTGAGGCTGTCCTAACCTAATGTTTCTCAAACTAAGGTCCATGGCCTGTGGGGGTTCCAAAAGCATATTCTCAGCTGTCTACATATTCTTCATAAAATATTTTAATTTTGTATTTTTCTTTTGATGATAATCTACTTACAACAATTGTGATTCTAGATTTGGATGATTATCTTATAGTCAAGTCCAGCCAAATAATTTGAATACCCATGTTACCACTGCTTTTGGTACTAAGGTTGATACTAAAACATATTATTTCAGTTGTCAGGTGTATAACAGTGTCTATGCCCCTCTGTCCCTAGGTAGTGATATATTAACATGCCCCAGTTCTTGTCTCAAAGAGCTCCTCTCTGACACCTGCAGATGTCCAGGGTGACCAGAAAGCACCCCTTCAAGTGCCATGGCTAACGGTCCTCACACATTGACTAGATGATTGTGGTACAAGGTCATGAGGCACAGACAGGATCTTGTTTCCACTCATGTAATAAGAAGGCAGTGAGAAGGTGAGGTTTGGAGGTACAGGCGGGGCAACAGTTCACTTATGCAGATGCTCAGGTGGCAAGATGTCAAAGCACAAATAAGGTGATGTTTCCATTCATGGGATGGATACTCTTGAGACTTAGCTCCTGGACATGGTTCTGGGTTTGGTTCTCTGGTCCAAATCAGTGTTTCTCATGGCAATATCCCTCATCTACTGACCTAGCCCTTCTCAGGCCACTGATCAGCTTTGTAACGGCACCCAATGGCTGGTCTCCATTACCTTAAAAGACAGGTCAATGTTTTTATTTTTTCATGATCTCAGCCTACCCTCAAGAAGGACTTCTTGACACAATATGTGTGTCACGATTTGAGCTCTCATAACCTACTACCTTATGCTCCCAGTGAAAATCTTTATGCCTCCCCAAAGAAAACTCACTCTACATCCCACATCCCTCTCCATGAGAAAATGGAAAACATCATTTTCTAAAACGGGTTCAAAAATTCCTGCATGGTAGTTTCAGGGTTGATTGATTCAGTAATCAAACAACATCATCAAAGGCACAAGGGCTTCCATTCTTTTCTCTCTGCCTTCCTCTACTGACAGCAGATATTTCCTCCTGGTTTTAAGATGGCTGTAGCAGTTCCAGCACTGCATGCAGACATAGCAACATCCTGTTAAAAAAGAGGGGAGTTTCCTCCTATACATCTCCTTTTATTACTGAGGAAAACCATTCCAAAATTCCCCCAGTAGACTTCCCCTCAGGTCCTAGGACTGGGTCACATTCCCATACCTAAACCAAGGAGAATCAGGCCATCAGCGATTGGCATTGACCATTCAAGATTCCACCACCACCTCAACATGGGGCTGGGGTACGACCCATCCCTAAGCACATGACCACTTCAGGACCATACCAGCAAGGAAGAAGAGGGAGAAATGGATGTAGGCAAACAAACAACTAGCCTTATCAGCTTTACCCACCTACATTCAGATTCCCCACATATGGACTGTTTGGTTCAAAGAGTGCTGCACAGGATTCTCCAAGGCTGTAGGTGGGTGGGCAGCTTCTCCTTATTCCCACTTGAATTCACTGCCCAACTCCCTCACTCTCTGATGGTTAAGGTGCTGTTTCCTTCAATTTAGTATAAAGCTGAATCCCTCAAAGGATTTGTTCTTGCCTTCTGTTCTGGGTGTGGAAAGATTGTTCCCTGTCTACACTGGGGTATGTGGGGGTAGTTTTCCTAACCAGTTCCTTTATGAACAATAAGTTATTTTGGTAGATCACTTTATCTGGACTTGCCCCACTTTCTGACTACACTTTGTACACAGCAGAGGGACCCAAGTTTCCTTACCACATGCTAGGAATTTGTTGCTCACAGGGCAGCCCCAAATTTCACAGCAGCACCCAGGCCCCTTATCCTGTAGTTCCCCTTGCTTTTTCCTCTTGTTCACGGTAAGAGGCAGTAGTGGCTAGCTTACCAGCCACTACTGAGGATACTAACGGTAGATGAACAATAAGTGAAGTTCCCTGTAGCCTTGCCTCCCTCACCCATTCCAAATCAGAGATCAGTGAACAGCCAAGTGTATTTTCCAAACACCAAAAAGCAGCAGCAAAACTTATGGCATTACTTTGTGACCACCTAGAGGGGTGGGATAGGGAAGGTGGGAGGGAAGGAGACGCAAGACGGAAGAGATATGGGAACATATGAATATGTATAACTGATTCACTTTGCTATAAAGCAGAAACTAACACACCATTGTAAAGCAATTATACTCCAATAAAGATGTAAAAAAAAAAACAAAAAAAAAACCTTATGGCATTAATTCCTCCTGGTGGCATTTCAGATGTGTTCCAAGAATGCCTCATATTGGTTTCACTGCATTTTCTGATCAGGCCTGAGCATCCCAAATACATTTAATAAAAGTTAGTTAAACCCCTCTGGTTGTGGGTCTCCCCAGGCACAGTGGGGCTCAGTCCTGAACCTCTGCACCCTAGTTAATTGAAGTACTGTTGTCAGCAAATGTCCATCTAGGGGAAAGTTCGTTCACTGAGAATTTTAGGGCAGGAACTTCCTAAAGTTGTTATGCATAAACCTCTTAGTTTTGGAACCAAATGGCTACAATCAGGACGTATACTGTGGTGCCTGATTTTGTCCCTAGGTATGTTCAGGTGCTTCTCATCAAAGGATCAAAGGCAATGGCTTGCTGAGAAAAGCACTCTAAATTCTCTCCCTCCACCCACCACCACCACCCACTTGCTCCCAGATCACCCAAGTCATCATGCCACGGTCTCTAGACAAGGAAGTTATATATTCTGAGGATGACACTGATTGCTTCCTCTGCCTTGTACAGGGCACTGAAGCTCCGGATACATCCTCCACCTCCAACGATTAGGCACTTCTCATTCCCTCCAACCTTGCAAGAAAATATTAAGGTCCCAAGGGAAATAGAGCCCTTGTTTCTTTCTTTGATCACTTTCCTCAGCTCAGGGTCAGCCCACTCTGTCTTCCTCTACTCTGCACCCAAATGATGTAGCAATGACTACTGACTTGGTGCCACGTGACACCAAGCAGCCCCCCAACCGTCAGCCTGTGCTGGATCTTTTGCTACTCTTTCTGGGTGTGCATTTGAACCCACTTCCTCTGGTTAGGGACTTCCCCATCTTACGATTCTTGGAAGGAGGCAGGGCCTGCCTCCCGCTACATACTTGAAAATGCCACATCTACTCTCCTTTGCAGCTAGGGTGTTGGCACATAACCTAGACCAGTCACCTTAGATTTTGTCAGAGTTAGAAACAAAGAATCAGGGACACAGGCAGAGTCTCTCTCGTGGGCAGCACTGGCATTCACAGAAAGATAGAGCTCTTTGCAGGGCGACAGTGCTGAAAGCCGCAGACTGGAGTGCTCAGAGGTGCTGCAGTGGGCTCTTTACCAGACCAGTTCTGCGGCTGGTTTGAGTGCTTGTTCCTGTGTGAAACCTGCTTCTCCAGACCACCTGCAGATTCTGGGAGCTGCCCAATATCCTTTTAATGAATTCTTTTCCTGCTTAAATCATCCAGTCAAATTCTGTTGCTTACAGTCAAAGACCTGGACTGATACACAGCTATATCTCCTTCAAGAATTTGTTCTACTTCTGAGAAGCCCCTAAGGGCTTTTTTTTTTGTCCCTAGGGAGAGTTGAAGGGGATTCTTTGTAGATGTCCATTCTGTTATGAATGCCAAAATTAGAAACAGTAAGTCTACCCACCATTGTCCCACAGTATCTCATTTAGTATCAGTGAGCATATATGTTCTGAGCAATGTTGGAAAGCCCCTTTCAAAGATATTTTGCCCCAGCAAAAAACTTTACAACGTTTCTTGAAATAATTAGTTTCATGACTTCCTTTATATAGTAGACCTGCTCTCTGTGAATACGTTATTTTGAAATGGGGATTTAAAATGTGCTTTGGCAGGAACTAAATATTCAAATATAATGAGTTTAATTGATTGTGTTTCTTTTGAGATGATGCAATAACTGCCTCGTATTGAGTCTGCTGCTCCAGAGTGTGCTGGCAGGAAGGCTTTCAAACTTTATCTTGATACATTTGAAATCTGGTAAGTGATTGGTTCTCTCTCTAAGCTCTGGTACAGAATCTAGCCCTAAATGATAAGGTACTAACATTTCCCTAAAACCTGACCAAAATAGGGCCACCCCTTGCTAAAACTTTGAATTCCAGCCATGTGGGTCTATCTGGGAAGGCTCTGGGGGCCACCACCTCCCTCGCATGACTACCAGGACTCACCTTTCGTATTTACCTCCACCTGCTGTGCCCACTTCAGGACGGTCAAAAGTGGGCTGCACTGGGGTTTGTGCCAAAACTGTCTACAAAGGCTCTAAGCATCTGGGGCTTGGGGGGATGCATACCAAGTATATATGTGCTGGTAAAGGAATTTGGGGGGTAAAGGAACTGTTCTATACCTTGATTGTGGTGGTGGTTATATGACTCTAGGCTCTGTCTAAACTCATAGAACTGTATACTAATAAGAGTAAATTTTATTACATGTAAATTAAAAATGAATTAAAAAATTTTAAAGAATATGAGTGCTATAATATCCATTTTCGTGAATTATGGCTGTGCAGTGGCACAGCATGCAGGCACAAGACCACAGTGGAAGACAGTGTCTCTAGCTAATCTGAAAGTACTATGTGGCTATCAGTTCATGCTCAATAGCCACCTCAAACATGAAATTCTAATATTTGTGAGTGACTGCCCTTTTTAGGGCCAAGAATTCAAATTTGTAAGGAGGGTACTGGGCATGGCTTTTTTTCAGGCTCCTGCAGAAGGCTAAATCTGTTCCCCTTTTGTATTGCTATAGTACTATTTATTCCTAGACCCTAAAAACTGACATCTATGTGCATAACAGGCCTGGTAGAATCACTGAATGCCAGGAAAGCAGTTTGCACTGAACAACAGTCCACAGGATCCAAATTCCCAGTAATAGGACCAACTTTCCCTAAACGTTGTATGGAGTGGCTGGATTCCTACCATTCTCTTGCTTTGTTGGTGAAGCCCTGGTTTCATTCATCTCCAGTTGCTGTCCCACACAACTCTTGGTTGACCTCCTATCCTAACAGTTCTCAAACTCTCAACAGTTTAGAATTACCTGACACCCAGGACACCACCCAGACTAATTGGATAAGAATCTCTGGGGTGTGGAGCCCAAATAGCAGTATTTTTTAAAAGCACCTCAGGTGATGTCTATACTTCTGAAAGGGGGTGAGTTTCTATATCATGGACTGACAGGAACACAGGAAAAAGAATACCACAGACTAAGTGACTTAAACAACAGAAATTTAGTTCCTACAGTTCTGAAGGCTGGAAGTCCAAGATCAAGGTATCAGCAGGGCTGGTTTCTCCTGAGGCCTCTCTCTTTGGCTTGCTGTCTCTTCACAGGGTCATCCCTCTGTGCTCACTTGCCTCTGGTATCTTTGTGTGTCCTAATCTCCTCTACTTATAAGGACACTGTCAGATTGGATTAGAGCCTACCCTAATTGAATTTCCTTTTTAAAGGCCCTATTTCCAAATATGGTCACATTCTGAGTTACTGTAGGGCTTCAACATATGAATGGAGGGGGTTA
Source organism: Mesoplodon densirostris (assembly GCF_025265405.1). Classification (NCBI taxonomy): domain Eukaryota; kingdom Metazoa; phylum Chordata; class Mammalia; order Artiodactyla; family Ziphiidae; genus Mesoplodon; species Mesoplodon densirostris. The sequence continues at coordinate 91,332,575 of NC_082681.1, forward strand.
CAATTCAGCCCATTACAAAGGAGAGGTTCCTCTAAGACTTCTCAACCTTTTTGTTATCTTAACATCTTGGGTTTAATAGTCAAACTGATGATTCTTTGGGAGTATGGCTGCCTGCATCAGGGGGAGGAACTAGAGTTCAACAGGGCAGTCCAGGTTTCACCTTCACGAGACCATTCTCCCAGTACTGACCCCTGCTCCTCCTAGGACCAATGTTGGGCATCTCTGCTTTGTCTTCAGAAGGCTCTGAAGTGGATCAGAATAGGACATTAATCAAATTAACTCCAAGTTCCCTGCCACATCCTAGGCCATAAAGTCTATCCCTGTTGTATTTTCCCATCCTAAATTAAGCCCAGCCACATTGTCCAATATGGTTCACCAGAAGTTACACATTCAGCCAAAATGATAGCATTAAAATATCCCAAATAATATATAAATGTCCTAGATTTGAACAATGTGAGATCTCTCCTCTTCTGAAATCCTTGGGAAGAAAGTAAATTCCAAAATTACAAAGAAATTTAAATCCAAAATCATTTCCTCCCCAATTTCTGTCTCTGCTCACTTTCAGCTAGAAGGATCTCACTCTGAGGTATCATGAGAGTGGAAGTTCCTTTGGCAACTGTAAACTGGGCTGTCATCCACTGGAATAGGTGAAGTTCATACAGGACCTCCAAAAAAAGAATTAATCCAACTCCAAGATTCACTTGTCTAAGAGTTCTAAAAGGATGCATAAGATTTTCCCCGCACCAATGCCACATGTACAAACTTTAGATGAAAATAATGCAAGGAAGCAATCAGACAAACCCAGTAAGTGGAACACTCTGCAGAACCATTGGCTTGGTATCTTTGGTCAATCAGTATTATTAAAAATGGTGTCTGTGTTAGATTAAAAGACACTTAAGGGACATAAGGATCAGATGCAATGCATGGTCTGGATTGGCTACTTTTTTGGATGAAGCAGCTATAAGGGACATTTTTAGGTCATTTGGGGAAATATGAATATGATCTGGGTGTTAGATAAGTTGAAAATTTACCAAAATAGGAAAACAGGTTGATGAATGAAAAAAAAGCAGGCTATAGAACAGTATGTGTAGTAAGATCTCAGTTTGGTAATAAAATAAAAGCACATATACACAAACACACACACACACACACACACACACAGTGTGTGGGGAGAAACTGCAGGTTACGCACTAGGGTCTCACAGTGGTGATTTCTAGGTAGTGGAAATTTTACTTTTTAAATCATTTATTATATTTCTGCTTGTCTGTATTGTCTAATTTTCTACAATCCATCTGCACTGCTTCTGTATTACTAAAAAGTTATTTAAAAGAAAAAATTCTTAGCCACAAACAAAACTCAGGCCTTGAAGCAGTTATCCCAAGCAGAATTATGTTGCTAGAGACTAGTACATAATAGTGTCCAGACCCACACTGGTGTCAGAAAGCAAGTGTATATCCGAGACAGTGATATCTGGAGGAAAGAAGGGTAACCATAGAAAATGTGAGAGAGAGGGAATCATCTTGCTTTCAGCCTCAATAGGAGGCAACTTAGAGTGTGTTAGTTGCCTAGGATAGGGTTGACAACCTCTCAATTTAAACTCTACTGGGATTTATCAAGAGATTAACAATGGCACTCAGTTTACCATACAAGGGAGAGTGGAATTCCATGTATGTTTACTGTTTCCTCTCTTGGAGAGTGGCATTTGGGACAATCCTGTCTTCTTGAAAAGTTAAGAGATATTCTGGGGTGGCACCCCTAGTCCTCAGGTCATCATTGTTTCTGTTTGAAACCACTTACATCTCTGTTTAGAACCCCAAGCTCCTGGCATCCCAACATTGCCCTGAGGATGGGCTTGGTGTGGTGACCCAGCCTCCACACTCTTGTGAGCAGCTTCCTCCCTCTAAAGTAAAGTAAGCATAGCTCTGAGCCTGGTTCAGAATCTTGCTATAGGAGTTTCCTATTGCTGCCGTAACAAATTACCACAAAATTAGCAGCTTAAAATATACGTGTGGTCTCTTACAGTTCTGGAGGTCAGATGTCCCACACAGGTCTCACTGGCTGATAATCAAGTGTCACCAGGCTTGTTCCTGTCTAGAGGCTCCAGGTCAGAATCTGTTCGTTGCTCATCTGAGCTGTTGACACAATTCAGTTCCTTGCAGTTGTTGGACTGAGGTCCCCATTTTCTTGCTGGCTATAAAGTGAGGTTAACTACATTCCTCCTCTTGTGGCCCCTCCTCCACCTTCAAAGTCAGCAACATGGGTCAAGTCCTTCTCATGTCACATCTCTCTATCCTACTCTTCTTCCACTTTTAAAGACTCATGTGATTGTGATTAGACTGGACTCTCCCTGTTGCTGACCCCTGGAGAGCTCCTTTTTTGTTAGTTTTCAAGTTCAGCTGTCCATTTTTTATAACTTCAAAAATATTTTATAAAAATGTGGAACAAAAAAATGTGGAACAAATGTTTCAAATTCAAACAAACTAAAAGATATAACAAAATGCAATGCATGAAACTTGACTGGATCCTGGTTTTTAAAAATGCTATGAAAAGATATTTGGGGGACAACTAGGGAAATCTTAATATGGCTTGGATGATATTATTAGATGATATTAAAATTTTATTGTGAGAATATTATTGTTCATTTCCTTAGGTGTGATAAAGGTGTTATATGTCAATTACACCTCAATAAAACTGGGCAGGGGGAAGAAAGAAATTCTGGATCTGGAAAAGCATCCACAGTTCAACAATTCTTATCTACTTTCACCTCCCAGAATTGGATAATTCCACAAGGACGTATTCTCCCATTAAAATCAATGTCTATTCAGAGACTTCCGGGTAAGATGGCGGAAGAGTAAGACGCGGAGATCACCTTCCTCCCCATGGATACACCAGAAATACAGCTACACGTGGAACAACTCCTACAGAACACCTACTGAACGCTGGCAGAAGACCCCAGACCTCCCAAAAGGCAAGAAACTCCCCCACATACCTGGGTAGGGCAAAGCGGAGAGATTCCCGCAGAGAGGATCGGTGCCGAGCGGCACTCACCAGCCCGAGAGGCTTGTCTGCTCGCCCACCAGGGCGGGCGGCGCTGGAAGCTGAGGCTCGGGCCTCGGTCAGAGCGCAGGGAGAGGACTGGGGCTGGCGGCGAGAACTCAGCCTGAAGGGGGCTAATGTGCCACAGCTAGCCGGCAGGGAGTCCGGGAAAACTCTGGAGCTGCCGAAGAGGCAAGAGACTTTTTCTTCCCTCTTGGTTTCCTGGTGCGCGAGGAGAGGGGATTAAGAGCACTGCTTAAAGGGGCTCCACAGACGGGCGCGAGTCACGACTGAAAGCGCGGAGTCCAGTGACGGGCGTGGGACGCTGGGGCTGCTGCTGCCGCCGCCAAGAAGCCTGTGTGCGAGCGCAGGTCACTGTCCACACCGCCCTTCCGGGAGCCTGTGCAGCCCGCCACTGCCGGGGTCCCGGGATCCAGGGGCGGCTTCCCTGGGAGAACGCACAGCGCGCCTCGGGCTGGTGCAACGTCACGCCGACCTCTGCCGCTGCAGGCTCGCCCCGCACTCCGTGCCCCTCCCTCCCGCCCGGCCTGAGTGAGCCAGAGTCCCCGAAGAGGCTGCTCCTTTAACCCTGTCCTGTCTGAGCGAAGAACAGACGCCCTCCGGCGACCTACACGCAGAGGCGGGGACAAATCCAAAGCTGAGACCCAGGAGCTGTGAGAACAAAGAAGAGAAAGGGAAATCTCTCCCAGCAGCCTCAGAAGCAGCGGATTAAAGCTCCACAATCAACTTGATGTACCCTGCATCTGTGGAATACATGAATAGACAACACATCATCCCAAATTGAGGAGCCAGGAGTCAGTGCTGTGCCTCTGAGGTGGGAGAGCCAACTTCAGGACACTGGTCCACAAGAGACCTCCCAGCTCCACATAATATCAAACGGCGAAAATCTTCCAGAGATCTCCATCTCAACACCAGCACCCAGCTTCACTCAACGACCAGCAAGCTATAGTGCTGGACACCCTATGCCAAACAACTAGCAAGACAGGAACACAACGCCACCCATTAGCAGAGAGGTGGCCTAAAATCATAAAAAGTCCGCAGACACCCCAAAACACACCACCAGACGTGGACCTGCCCACCAGAAAGACAAGATCCAGCCTCATCCACCAGAACACATGCACTAGTCCCCTCCACCAGGAAGCCTACACAACCCACTAAACCAACCTTAGCCACTGGGGACAGACACCAAAAACAATGGGAACTACGAACCTGCAGCCTGCAAAAAGGAGACCCCAAACACAGTAACATAAGCAAAATGAGAAGACAGAAAAACACACAGCAGGAGAAGGAGCAAGATAAAAACTCACCACACCTAACAAATGAAGAGGTAATAGGCAGTCTACCTGAAAAAGAATTCAGAATAATGATGGTAAAGATGATCCAAGATTCTATTTCCCAGATCCAAAATCTTGGAAATAGAATAGACAAAGTGCAAGAAACAGTTAACAAGGACCTAGAAGAACTAAAGATGAATCAAGCATCGATTAAAAACACAATAAATGAAATAAAAAATACTCTAGATGGGATCAATAGCAGAATAACTGAGGCAGAAGAACGGATAAGTGAGGTGGAAGATAAAATAGTGGAAATAACTGCTGCAGAGCAAAATAAAAAAAAAAGAATGAAAAGAACAGAGGACAGTCTCAGAGACCTCTGGGACAACATTAAACGCACCAACATTCGAATTATAGGGGTTCCAAAAGAAGAAGAGAAAAAGAAAGGGACTGAGAAAATATTTGAAGAGATTATAGTTGAAAACTTCCCTAATATGGGAAAGGAAATAGTTAATCAAGTCCAACAGGCACAGAGCGTCCCATACAGAATAAATCCAAGGAGAAATACGCCAAGACACATATTAATCAAACTGTCAAAAATTAAACACAAAGAAATCCTATTAAAAGCAGCAAGGAAAAAACAACAAATAACACACAAGGGAATCCCAATCAGGATAACAGCTGATCTCTCAGCAGAAACTCTACAAGCCAGAAGGGAGTGGCAGGACATAATTAAAGTGATGAAGGAGAAAAACCTGCAACCAAGATTACTCTACCCAGCAAGGATCTCATTCAGATTTGATGGAGAAATTAAAATGTTTACAGACAAGCAAAAGCTGAGAGAGTTCAGCACCACCAAACCAGCTTTACAACAAATGCTAAAGGAACTTCTCTAGGTAAGAAACACAACAGAAGGAAAAGACCTACAATAACGAACCCAAAACAATTAAGAAAATGGGAATAGGAACATACATATCGATAATTACCTTAAATGTAAATGGACTAAATGCTCCCACCAAAAGACACAGATTGGCTGAATGGATACAAAAACAAGACCCATATATATGCTGTCTACAAGAGACCCACTTCAGACCTAGAGACACATACAGACTGAAAGTAAGGGGATGGAAAAAGATATTCCATGCAAATGAAAACCAAAAGAAAGCTGGAGTAGCAATTCTCATATCAGACAAAATAGACTTTAAAATAAAGACTACTAGAAGAGACAAAGAAGGACACTACATAATGATCAAGGGATCGATCCAAGAAGAAGATATAACAATTGTAAATATTTATGCACCCAACATAGGAGCACCGCAATACATAAGGCAAATACTAACAGCCATAAAAGGGGAAATCGACAGTAACACAATCATAGTAGGGGACTTTAACACCCCACTTTCACCAATGGACAGATCATCCAAAATGAAAATAAATAAGGAAACACAAGCTTTAAATGATACATTAAACAAGATGGACTTAGTTGATATTTATAGGACATTCCATCCAAAAACAACAGAATACACATTTTTCTCAAGTGCTCATGGAACATTCTCCAGGATAGATCATATCTTGGGTCACAAATCAAGCCTTGGTAAATTTAAGAAAATTGAAATTGTATCAAGTATCTTTTCCGACCACAATGCTATGAGACTAGATATCAATTACAGGAAAAGATCTGTAAAAAATACAAACACATGGAGGCTAAACAATACACTACTTAATAACAAAGTGATCACTGAAGAAATCAAAGAGGAAATTAAAAAATACCTAGAAACAAATGACAATGGAGACACGACGACCCAAAACCTATGGGATGCAGCAAAAGCAGTTCTAAGAGGGAAATTTATAGCAATACAATCCCACCTTAAGAAACAGGAAACATCTCGAATAAACAACCTAACCTTGCACCTAAAGCAATTAGAGAAAGAAGAACAAAAACATCCCAAAGTTAGCAGAAGGAAAGAAATCATAAAAATCAGATCAGAAATAAATGAAAAGGAAATGAAGGAAACGATAGCAAAGATCAATAAAACTAAAAGCTGGTTCTTTGAGAAGATAAACAAAATTGATAAACCATTATGCATACTCATCAAGAAAAAAAGGGAGAAGACTCAAATCAATAGAATTAGAAATGAAAAAGGAGAAGTAACAACTGACACTGCAGAAATACAAAAGATCATGAGAGATTACTATAAGCAACTCTATGCCAATAAAATGGACAACCTGGAAGAAATGGACAAATTCTTAGAAATGCACAACCTGCCAAGACTGAATCAGGAAGAAATAGAAAATATGAACAGACCAATCACAAGCACTGAAATTGAAACTGTGATAAAAAAATCTTCCAACAAACAAAAGCCCAGGACCAGATGGCTTCACAGGTGAATTCTATCAAGCATTTAGAGAAGAGCTAACACCTATCCTTCTCAAGCTCTTCCAAAATATAGCAGAGGGAGGAACACTCCCAAAGTCATTCTGCGAGGCCACCATCACCTTGATACCAAAACCAGACAAGGATGTCACAAAGAAAGAAAACTACAGGCCAATATCACTGATGAACATAGATGCAAAAATCCTCAACAAAATACTAGCAAACAGAATCCAACAGCACATTAAAAGGATCATACACCATGAACAAGTGGGGTTTATTCCAGGAATGCAAGGATTCGTCAATATACGCAAATCAATCAACGTGATACACCATATTAACAAATTGAAGGAGAAAAACCATATGATCATCTCAATAGATGCAGAGAAAGCTTTCGACAAAATTCAACACCATTTATGATAAAAACCCTGCAGAAAGTAGGCATAGAGGGAACTTACCTCAACATAATAAAGGCCATATATGACAAACCCACAGCCAGCATCGTCCTCAATGGTGAAAAACTGAAACCATTTCCACTAAGATCAGGAACAAGACAAGGTTGCCCACTCTCACCACTCTTCTTCAACATAGTTTTGGAAGTTTTAGCCACAGCAATCAGAGAAGAAAAGGAAATAAAAGGAATCCAAATCGGAAAAGAAGAAGTAAAGCTGTCACTGTTTGCAGATGACATGATACTATACATAGAGAACCCTAAAGATGCTACCAGAAAACTACTAGAGCTAATCAATGAATTTGGTAAAGTAGCAGGATACAAAATTAATGCACAGAAATCTCTGGCATTCCTATATACTAATGATGAAAAATCTGAAAGTGAAATCAAGGAAACACTCCCATTTACCATTGCAACAAAAAGAATAAAATATCTAGGAATAAACCTACCTAAGGAGACAAAAGACCTGTATGCAGAAAATTATAAGACACTGATGAAAGAAATTAAAGATGATACAAATAGATGGAGAGATGTACCATGTTCTTGGATTGGAAGAATCAATATTGTGAAAATGACTCTACTACCCAAAGCAATCTACAGATTCAATGCAATCCCTATCAAACTACCACTGGCATTTTTCACAGAACTAGAACAAAAAATTTCACAATTTGTATGGAATCACAAAAGACCCCGAATAGCCAAAGCAATCTTGAGAACGAAAAATGGAGCTGGACGAATCAGGCTCCCTGACTTCAGACTATACTACAAAGCTACAGTAATCAAGACAGTATGGTACTGGCACAAAAACAGAAAGATAGATCAATGGAACAGGATAGAAAGCCCAGAGATAAACCCACACACATATGGTCACCTTATCTTTGATAAAGGAGGCAGGAATGTACAGTGGAGAAAGGACAGTCTCTTCAATAAGTGGTGCTGGGAAAACTGGATAGGGACATGTAAAAGTATGAGATTCGATCACTCCCTAACACCATACACAAAAATAAGCTCAAAATGGATTAAAGACCTAAATGTAAGGCCAGACACTATCAAACTCTTAGAGGAAAACATAGGCAGAACACTCTATGACATAAATCACAGCAAGATCCTTTTTGACCCACCTCCTAGAGAAATGGAAATAAAGACAAAAATAAACACGTGGGACCTATAAAAATTGAATAAATATTTTATATTGCTTCCAAGAAAAATAAAATAAAGTAAAACACTTGAAGTATGTTACAATGATATTCTTATCTCCCCTTCATAAATCAGTTCAAATGTTTTATATCCACTTAATATTATAGTATATAGTATTTTTCTATTGCTGTTGCAACAAATTACCACAAACTTCAAGGCTTAGCAATACGAATTTGTTATCTTACTGTTCTGTAAGTCAGCAGTCTGGATTGGCTCAACTGGTTTCTCTGCTCTGGGTTTCACAAGGCCATAATCAAGATCTTGGCCAGCTGGGCTCTTATCAGAGGCTCTGGAATCTGTTTCCAAGTCCATTCAGATTGTTGTTAAAATCTAGTTCTATACTCTGGTAGACTTGAGAACCGTGTTTCCTTGTTGGCTATCATCTGAGGGCAGCCCTTAGCTCCTAAAGGCCCCTTTCCAGTCCTCGCACATGGGCGCCTACATCCTACCCTTGGAATCCCTCTGACTTCTGCCATATCTCTCTTGCTGACAGCCAGGGTAGGTTCACTGCTCTTAAAAGGCTCATGTTATTAGATTGGGCCTACCCAAAAAATCCAGGATAATCTTCCTATCTTAAAGTCTGTACCCTTATTTATATCTGCGAAGTCACTTTTGTCATATAATATATCATATTCACAGGTTCTAGGGATTAGAGTGTGAACATGTTGGGGGGGGGTATATTTTGCCTATACTATGTGGGGTTTTTTTCCCAGCTGTTCTAAATATACCGTCTAGGGTCAGCTTTTGGAGAACAGTTTTCTGCGGGAATACCTCCTCATAGCATTGTAGATCAGGACTCTTGCTGGTAGAGTAATTCCAGTGCACTTTTTTCTTCTCTCCTTGGTTCTTTGGGACCCAGACAACCTCTCTGACTTACTAACAATTAAAATATCTCTGTTTTCTAGTTACATCTTTAAGAACCTTTAGATCTGAGTGTACCTTCTTTTTCCCTTTCATCTTTGTATAGTTTGTTCTCCAAGATCACATTTTCCTAAGAAAATCTCTCTTTCTCCAGCTTAAATAGTATATCTTCTTAGATCTTTTTCTTTCACTCTGTCACTGATCTTGTTCTGATAGTAAGATCAAAGCTTATTTTTATTTTTTAATGTTTTATTATGGGAAATTTCAAACATACACAAAATTAGAATACTGTAACAAACCCCTATGAATAATAATGAATCACTCAGCTTCAACAATTATCAACACTTTGCCAATTTATTTCTTGCTTTTTTTTGTATTTGCTTGTTTAATGTCTAGTACATTCCTTGATAGACTGTTAAATTCCACCAGAGTAGGGACTAAGACTGTCTTGGTCCCTCCCATAATCTCAGCATGTAGTAGGTGCTGACTAAAATGTGTTAAACGGAGAAAAAGCTCTTACCACCTGTACTATAATCCCTCCCCCAGTAGGGGCTGCTTGCGGGCGAGGACCACATGTGATTCATCGTGTCTGACCCATACCCAGCACATACTTAGGAACCAAAAACAATGTTCTGACTTCAAGAAACTCACAGTCTAGCTGGGAAAGAGATCAGTTATCAATCACAGGGCAGGGCAGTAGCATAGTGGCTATGTTACTTATCCCCTCCAAGCCTTGACTCCCCACCTGTTGACGTTACTTCACGGGATCGCTGTGCACCTCAAACGAGCTGATCCACTGAAAGTACTTAGAACACGACTTGGCGCACAGTGAGCACTCACTGAATGATAGCTTTTATTACAAGCAGAAAGCTCTGTGGCCGGGAATTCTGAGGGGGGTTCAGGGAAAGCACTCCGCTGGTGCTAATTTATAACGACAATTACAATTTGAGAGTCAGGATCTGCTGACACTCCTTTGCATCATCTCGTTCTACACATGAAAAAATCAAGGCTCGGCAAAACTGACTCCCGGGCCAACCGCAGAGCCTGATCGGGGCCAGTGGGCTGGGCTGGGGCAAGGGACAGACTGCCATTCAACCCGGGAGGCCTCCGGCCTCAGGCCAGCCCGAAGATGAAACTATAACAATGGCACCCTCCCTGCCTGGGGAAACTTGCCCTTCTCACGCACCTTCCATGCTGGCCACAGAGATCCCAGGAGAACACTTTGCCAATTTAAATTCATCTATTCATACATTTTTTCTGGAATATTAAGCTAACTTCAAACATCATGTCATATCACTCACAAATAAATTAGTATGAAGCATTATTTTGAAAGAAATCCAGTACCTCCTTGATTTTGTGAGCAAACTGTATTCCTAGAGAAGGTGGTCTTTAAAGTTTTTTGCTTAGCCTTTGGAATTTTAATAATTTTAAGACAGGTTTCTCCACAATACAAGAAGATGCTATATCCTATATATGGTAAGGACTCCCACTTCTCTATCTGTACCCTGATAAAGAACCACCTGCTTTCCTAAGTTAAGCCCATAGTCTGGGTGTTTAAAATCCAAAGTCATGGCCGTGGCTCATGTCATTAGTAAATTCAGAGTCAACCTGAGACCATGTGGAGATGGTGTATGTTTGGTGGGGTAAGTCTAGAAGTCTGTGGATGTGCCACAAAAGTTCAAGAAGGCAGCTCCTCCAGAGTTTTTCCTTGCCTCTGGGACAGGATGCAATTCAAATCAAGATAGAGAAACAGCACTGATGGAATGCCACCTACTGAATGTAAAGATATAATCTCACTCCTTAGTACTCACCTGGAACTTTGCTACTTTTGCAATTAAAAGCCCCAGCCTATGGTCCTGGCTAAGAAATAGGAAAAGGGGAGCAAAAAATTTTCAGCCCTCTGATGCTGCTTTGAAGCTGCTTTGAGGTGAACCTTAAGAGGTACCAAAATATTATTTTCCTGATACCCTAACCCCTGTCTCTGCCACAAAAGCATGCACAGTCTGTTCTTGCTAGGGTTCACTTGGGCCCACCTGCTTTTAGATACCAGCCACAGTTGTAAGGTCAAAAACCTATGAGGCCTGTGCTTTCTAAAGCTGCTGTCTATTAGAAGCAGTTGTGTGCCTTCAGACACCAATCATAATATAAACTTCTGCAAACTCCCAAAGTCAGTGATGTGCATGGCCAGTGCTTTCTAAGGCCTACCCTTATGAAAAAAAAAAGCAGCTGCAACACATGTGCATGCCAGCCACCACACTCCTGCAAGGAGAGCTGCCTCCCTCAAATGTTACTCTAGATCTCAAAGGCCAGACACTGTATCCATTTCCAAAGTTTCTTGACCCAACCCATGGGATCTCTCTAAAGGTCCTATAATCAGCCCAATTTCTCCCTTTGAATTCCAAAGTAATTGAGAGAGATATATAGGAGTCAAAGAAGGATAGGAATATTGAGATTTACTGTTGACAAGACTGGTTTGGAGAATAAGTCTATGGCCTGCAGTCTGAATCAGGTTTTCAACTTTTTCATCCTAAGCCTAGACTTTTGCACATTTCTGAGGGAATAGGTGGGTCTATATAGCAGACCCTCACGCTGCTGAGCTCACCCTAGTGGGGCTGACTACACAGAGGGGCAGAGAGGAGGACACAAGCATGCTATGAACAAGGGAGCTCTGAAAAATAGAGAGCAGGATGCTCGACAACCCTCGATGACATTTTGGAATCTCACCCAGCAGTCACTGTGGGGAGGAGGTGAGTGAAGGTGGGGGTAGTGGAGGGGGTGCTGAGAAGCTCTCTTCCTAATATTTCTGAAAGGGCAAAAGTTTCTAGTTCAGGGCTTCCCTGCTGGCGCAGTGGTTGAGAGTCCGCCTGCCAATGCAGGGGACATGGGTTCGTGCCCCGGTCCGGGAAGATCCCACATGCCGCGGAGCGGCTGGGCCCGTGAGCCATGGCCGCTGAGCCTGTACATCCAGAGCCTGTGCTCTGCAACGGGAGAGGCCACAACAGTGAGAGGCCACAACAGTGAGAGGCCCCCGTACCGCAAAAAAAAAAAAAAAAAAAAAAAAAAGTTTCTAGTTCAGGTACAGATGGGAATACTAGAAAGGGAAATATTACGTCATTAATAAATATGGTCAAAGGAGAAGCACCAAGAGAAGGGCTCCCTTCCCAAGAGGGCAGGGCTTTCTCCAGTGGCTTACATCCTCACTGCATGACTGGAACAAACTAGAACACAGTGATATGTAGAAATGGGTGCCCCAGTGCCCAGTAGAAACAGTGTAACATACTGCTTTCGTCCCATGAACATCTCTTAAGAGTCGTGCCTGATTACTGTGGCCATTTGGGAGAGAGAGAACTTTAAAGTCAATTTAAACCCAGTTATTGGTGGTGGTTTTTTTCTTTTGCCCTAGATGGCAGAAGACATCAAGTCCAAATGCAAGACAGAGGATAAAAGAGAGCTTAAAACAGAGCTTGCAAACTGGTAGCCTGCTGAACAGACCCAGTCTACAGATGTGTTTGATTTGGCCTATAAGAATTAAAAAATATATTTTAAAGTACTTGCCAGCATATAAAAATTGGTAGAGTTCATATAAAAACTCAGATTTTATGGCTTCTCTGGAAAAGTCGGGAGATTCTGGCTATGTGGATGTGCATTTCTGTATGGCAAAATTAGCTGTACAAAGAAGTCATGCTTCTTTTAGGAAGAGGCACAGTCTCCATGTAGGCTTTTGTGTGACCTGCCTAGCCCTTGCCTACATTTGAGCTTGTGATCGCTGATTTAAACTGACCAGCATTAGATATTGTTTGTGATCTGAAAGACATGCAAATCATCCATCTCCATAAGTTTTTAATCACGTCAGAGCAAGTATTTGGCAATGTGGAGAGTGCCAGGGAGGTGTGTGCCAAGAATCTGACCATCCATCAGGAGGGGGAAGAATAAGAAGACATCTGTCTATGTAATGAGGATGGAGAGATTGTTATGAAAGGCCGGAGAAAAGGGAGCCACAGCCCGCAGTGTGGAGAAGCAGGCTAGGTTGGAGCAGGTGACAGCGGGAGTCAATTACAGCCAAGTGTTGCTAGGGCAACTCAGGCTTCATGAACAGCCTGGAGGGCCTCTGGCCTTCTCACTGCTAAGGCAGCTGATTTAGGAGGCTAGAGCTCTGAGGTCAGGGAAGCTTATGAGGAAAAAGATAAGGTTGCAGAAGCATTGTCCTGAGGTTAGGGCTCAAGTGTTGGTAGTAGATACAGAGGGAGCCACAACGTCCCACACAGAGCCAATGGTGGCCACTCTAAAGGCCTCTGTAATTGAAAACTATTACATCTCCCCCCTTAAGGGCACCTTTTTCCAAACTATAGGTTGTAACACATTGGTGGGCTGTGAAGTTGATTTAGTGGGACGAGATCATAATTTTTTAATGAAAAGAAATAAATACAAGTTTTTAAAAACAGAGTTGTATTACACACAGTAAATACTGTTTTGTGAAATGCTGGTTTCAGGTATGTGTGTGTGCATGTGTGCGCAGGTGCACGTATACTGAGTTGTGATGTCGGATATGTTTCTTACTCTGTGAATTGAGCTCAGAAAAGTTTGAGAGCCCCTGTCACAGGCTACAGAGTGAGTCACTGTGGCCAGCTGACTGTATGTGCCTAATTTGGCAAGTCTAGTGGATTTTTTTCTCTTTTGTTTTTGTTTTTGCTGTTGTGAGCAAGAATGGCAGATGTAGGCCAATTATAGCCTTCTAAAGAGGACTCTCCAGTATCAGAAAAAACACAGGTAATGTTGGGCGAGCTGGGAAACAGGTTTTGGGGTGTGGCTTCTCAGGAGAGGCACAACTCCACCTGGCTGCTCAAGACTCTCCCTCCTGGGAGTGGTAGCACCGCAGGTGAGTATGCAAATGAAGCCGAAAGGAGAGACTGCTCTGCAGTGCTGGACCCCAAATCTGTTTTTGTCTGGAATTTTCCAGGGTTCTAGCAGCAACATCGTTCCCATCATTTTTTGCATGGTCCGCACTGTTGTTACCCTACCCAATGGCCATCCTTCACTTTACAGTCCCCATTTTTGTGAATATTTAGGGCAACCCTGTGCATCATGGGAGCTGGGATTCTCAAATGAAGACCTACCTACAAAATGCCAGCCCCCAATTTTTATTACATTCAAAAGGCATAACAACTACTCAGTCAACTTGTTATAAAAGTTTCCAAATGATAGACAGAAGACAAAGGGGGAAAGGAGGGAGGGATAAATCAAGAGTTTGGGATTAACAGATACACAGTACTATATGTAAAATAGATAACCAACAAGAACCTACTGTATAGCACAGGGAACTATATTCAACATCTTGTCATAACCTATAATGGAAAAGAATCTGAAAATATACATAACTGAAATTTATATAACTGAATCACTTTGCTCTACAAGTGAAACTAACACAACATTGTAAATCAACTATACTTCAATTTTTTTTAAAGTTTCTAAACATATAATCTCAAATTCTGCACCTAGCTGGTAACCAACAGTTTGCAGACTAGTACCAGGCTAGGGACCATACTGAGAGGGGCACTCGTCTGAGGCAACTAATCATGGTAATTCTATTTACCTTGCCAAATACTTGGTTTCAGCATGGGCATGAGACATGATTTCTGGCCATTGAGCTAAGAGAGGATGTCTACTGGGGGTTCCTGGAAAAAGTTTCTCTTAGTCTTAATAAGGGATACATGACAGTTATGTTCTTTCTTCCAGCCTCTTGATGTTGGTATATGACAACGTGATGACTGAGTAGCTGCGGCCATTTCGGGATCATAAGGTGAAGGACCAATAGGCTGAGGATAGTGGTACAGGATGGAGGTAAAGTGGGTACTTAATGATGTTGTTGAGCTGCTGAATCACCTACTTTTGCATCCCTCCCTCTATGTATATATGGGAGATAATAAAATGGGCTTACTTGTTGATCCACTTTGTGTTGGCTTTGCTGTTACTTGCAACCGAAAGAATTCTAATTGATGTACCTTGCAGGACATGACAGGGTTAACTAGTCTGAGTACAGAGGCCTAGCTGTACTTAGGATATTTTATTGTGAGCTTAGAATTCTCAGAAGAAATTTTTCAAATAAAAAATGGTTAAACAAAGCTGCAGTTGTGTACGGACCCACCAGACATAGCAGATGTCATTCTAATTCTAGTATCTTTTTTTTGTATTTTCTTTTTAAATTAACATACAGTAAATTTAAATTTTTGTGTATATAGTTCCATTTTAACACATGCATAGATTTGTGTAACCACCACTGTAATCATGATACAGAACAGTTCCATTGCCCCATAAAACTCTATCATGCTTTGGCTTTGAAGTCACACCCACCCCCCACTCCTAACCACTGATCTTTTCTCCATCACTATATTTTTATCCTTTCAAAAATATCATATAAATGGAAGTATACAATATGTAATGTTTTGAGATCATATTCCTTCATTCAGCACAATGCCTTTGAGATTGATTCAAGTTGTTGCATGTTCGTTTCTTTTTATTGTTGAGTAGTATTCCATTGGATGGATGTACCACAGTTTGTTTATCCATTCATTCCACAAAGGATATTTGTTGTTTCCAGATTTTGGTGATTATGAATAGAACACTTTAAGCTTTTATGTACAGGCTCTTTGTGAACATAAGTTTTTATTTCTCCAGGGTAAATACCTAGGATTAGGATTACTTGGTCATATGTTAAGTGTATATTTAACTTTATATGAAACTGACTAATTCTTTTCCAGGGTGGCTGTACCATTTTTCATGCCTCCCAGCAACATAAGAGAGTTCCAGATGTTTCTGTATGCTTTTTTCTAAAAAAAAATATAGTTTTATGATTGATATTCTGATCTATTAGCCACTTTGAGTTAATTTTCATACAAGGTGTGAGGTTTTGGTCAAGGTTCATTTCTTATACATGGATGTCCAATCGTTCCAATATCATTTGTTGAAAAGACTGTCATTTCTCCATTGAATTCTTTGCACCTTTGTCAAAAATCAATTGACCATATTTGTATGGGTCTATTCTCTCTTTGGTTGCATTGGTCCATATGTCTATCCTTTCTCTATACCACACTGTCTTGAATACTGTAGCTGTATAGTAAGTCTCAAAATCAGATGGTGTGATTCCTCCAACTTTATCAATATTTTCAATATCATTTTGGATTATACGTCCTTTGCCTGTCCACATAAATTTTAGAGTCAGCTCATCTGTATATACAACAAATCTTACTGGGATTTTGATAGGAACTGCATTACATCTACAGATCAATTTAGGGAAAACTGACATCTTTAATATGTTGAGAGCTCCAGTCCATAAACATGGTATATTTCTCCAGTTATTTAGGCCTTTGGAGATTTCTTTCATCAGTGTTTTGCAGTTTTCAGCATATAGATCCTGCACATGTTTTGTTTGATTTTTATCTATTTCATTTTTTGGAGCTATTATAAGTAGTATTGTTTATTGCTAGTATATAGAAATGTGATTGATTTCTGTGTGTTGATCTTGTATTCTTGAACCTTGCTAAATTCATTCATTAGTTCCAGGAGGGTGAATGTGTGTGTGTGTGCGTGTTATTTGTGACTGTCTGTGTAGACAATCATGTCATCTGTGAATAGGGACAGTTTTACTCCTCTCCCTTCTTTCCTCTCCTCCCCCTCCCTAACTGCCTAGGATTAAGATGCCTAATTTGGATGAAATATAAGAGTGGAGGATAAGTAGAGTTGTTATAGGTCATCTGCAAAGTATTCAAGTTGCTTAGAAGTCATTCTACACGCAAGAGGGAGGGGATATGGGGACACATATATACGTATAGCTGACTCACTTTGTTATACAGCAGAAACTAACACACCATTGTAAAGCAATTATACTCCAATAAAGATGTTAAAGAAAAAAGAGAAGTCATGCTACAACAAGATAATAGAGGGCTTCCCTGGTGGCGCAGTGGTTGAGAGTCCGCCTGCCGATGCAGGGGACACGGGTTCGTGCCCCGGTCCGGGAAGATCCCACATGCCGTGCAGTGGCTAGGCCCATGAGCCATGGCCGCTGAGCCTGCACGTCTGGAGCCTGTGCTCCGCAGCAGGAGAGGCCTCAACAGTGAGAGGCCCGCATACCACACACAAAAAAAAGATAATAGAAATACATATGCAGATGATATCATGTACTATGAAAAAATAATTAAAATTTTAATAACAAATATTATAAAAATACCAGTACTCCTATGTGCCAGGGACTGCTCTAATAATTATACATAAATGAACTTATCTAGTAATCACAATGCTATCATATGGGTACTATTTTCCCCATTTTACAGATGCAGAAACTGTAAATGGCAGAGCTGGGTACAAACCCAGGTAGTTTGGCTTCAGCACTTGCACGCTTTACTATTACACAATGGAACATAAGATTCTAGAAGCAAACTCTAAGATATCTGGGAGATTAGCATTTAATAAAGGGGGCATTTCAAATGAATGAGTAAAATGTCAACTATTCTATAATTATGTAGGAACAATTGGATAGCCATTGGGAAAAATTAAAGTTGGAAATCTACATTTGTTCTGTACATCAAAATAAAACCTGTATGGGACAAGTATTCAAAGGTAAAAATTAAAAGCATAAAGGTGCTAGAAGAAAACATGGAGAAAGAGTTTTATAATCTTGATGTAGGGAAAGCTTTTCAAAGTACAACACATATGCCAGCTATTATAAATGAAATGAACAATAATTTGATTATATAAAATATTTTAAATTTGTATATTCTAAGAAAAAAATTTACAAGTTTCAAAAACAAATAACAAACTGAGGAAAATATTTGAGACAGGAAGACAAAGGGTTATTATCCATAATATAAAAAAGAGCTATTCCATTTTAAAATCTGGTTGTTTGAGGTTTTGTTGTTGTTGTATGAATTCTTTATATGTTTTGGATATTAGTCCCTTATTGGCTATATGATTTGCAAATATCTTCTCTCATTCAGTAGGTTGTCTTTTTGTTTTGTTGATGGTTTCCTTTGCTAGGCAAAGCTTTCTAGTTTGATGTAGTCCCATTTGTTTATTTTTGCTTTTGTTTCCCTTGCCTGAGGAGATATATTCAGAAAGATATTGCTAAAATCTATGTCAAAGAGTGCACTGACTCTGTTTTCTTCTAGGAGTTTTATGGTTTCAGGTCTTACAGTCAAGCCTTTAATCCATCTTGAGTTGATTTCTGTGTATGGTATAAAATAATAGTGTAGTTTCTTTTTCTTTTTTTTTTTGCATGTGGCTGTGCAGTTTTAACACCATTTAGTGAAGAGACTATCCTTTCTCCATTGTATATTCTTTGTTATTTTGTTGTAAATTAATTGTCCATATATGTGTGGGTTTATTTCTGGACTCTCAATTCTGTTCCATTGATCTATGTATCTGTTTTTCTGCCAAGACCATGATGTTTTGATTATTATAGTTTTGTAACATAGTTTAAAATCAGGGAGTGTGATACCTCCAGCTTTGCTCTTTCTTCTCAGGATTGCTTTGGCTATTTGAGGTCTTTGTGGTTCCATATAACTTATAGAATTTTTTGTTCTGTTTCTGTGAAAAATTTCCTTGGGGTTTTGATAAGGATTTCATTGAATCTGTAGATTGTTTTAGGTAATATGGACATTTTAACAATGTTGATTCTTCCAATCCACAAGCACAAAATATCTTTCCATTTATTTGTGCCACTTTGGAAAACAGTATGGAGATTCCTCAAAAAATTAAGAATAGAACTACCATACGATCCAGCTATTCCACTTCTGGGTATTTATCCAGAGAATACAAAAACACCAATTTGAAAAGATATACGCACCCCTATGTTCATCACAGCATTATTTACAGTAGCCAACATATGGAAACAACCTAAGTGCCCATCAACAGATGAATGGATAAAGAGGATGTTTTACATACACACACACACACACACACACACACACACACACACACACCCCAGAATACTACTCAGCCATAAAAAAAATGAAATCTTGCCATTTACAACAACATGGATCGATCTTGAGGGTGTTATGCTAAGTGAAATAAGTCAAATACTACACGGTTTCATTCATATGTGGAATACAAAAAACAAACAAACAAAACAAAATAAATGAATAAACCAAACAAAACAAAAACAAACATGTATATATGGAACAGAGTAGCAGTTTCGAGAGGAGAAGTGGCAGGGGGGAGTTCAAACTGGTTAAAGGGGGTCAACTGTAGGGTGGTAAATGGGAAATAAATTTTTGGTGGTGAGCATGCTGGCATGTATTCAGAAGTAGAAATATAATGTAGTATAGATTAAACATATGATGTTATAGATCAATGTCATTGCAATAAAAAAAATTTAAATAAAAATTAAAGAAGAGAACTATTCATAATCAGTAACAAAATACTAAATTCAATAAAAACATGGGCAAACAACACAAACAGGCTACCCATTTGAAAAAGGAAGAAGAATACAAATGGCTAAGAAACAAATGAAAAGGTGCTCAACTTTACCAAAAATCAAAAACAATTAAAGCAATGACATATCACTTTGACATATCAGACTAACAAAGAAAAAATGAATGAAAATGCACAGCTTTGGCAAGGGTATGGGGGGAATCACTCTCATACTCTGGTACTACAAATATAAATTTGTATAATTTCTTTTAGAGGGCAAGTTGGCAATAGCTATCCAATTGTAAAATGTGCATACCCATTGGAGCAATTCCATTTCCAGCATTTGTCTTACAGAAGTACATACATGTGGGGCTTCCCTGGCGGTGCAGCGGTTAAGAATCTGCCTGCCAATGCAGGGCACGTGAGTTCGAGCCCTGGTCAGGGAAGATCCCACATGCTGCAGAGCAACTAAGCCCGTGTGCCACAACTACTGAGCCTGCACTCTAGAGCCCACAAGCCACAACTACTGAGCCCACGCGCCACAACTACTGAAGCCCACACGCCTAGATCCCATGCTCTGCAACAAGAGAAGCCACTGCAATGAGAAGCCCGTGCATCGCAACGAAGAGTAGCTCCCGCTCGCTGCAGCCAGAGAAGAGCCTGCACACAGCAACGAAGACCCAACACAGCCAAAAATAAAATAAATTAATTAAAAAAAGAATTATACACATGTGCAAAGTTATTTACAAGGATGTTCATTTTAGCACTCTATAATAATGAAAAATCAGTAACAATCCAAAGGAGCACCCACCCCATGCAACTAATTTTTTAGAAAGGGTAAAGTTTTAAGTATTTATATATTAAGAAACCCATAATCTACTGTTACCTTATCCACTTATTTCTGAGGATCCTCAGGGGATTCTTATAGGGTGACTATTACTTAAATTAGCACAGCTTTGTAACTTGTAGAATGGGCATAATTGTAATACTTGCCTCATAGGATTGTTTATTCATTCTTTCTTTCAAAAAATATTTATTAAATAGATACAAATGTTAGGTACTGTGCTAGGTGCTGGGGTACAAATATAAACAAAACAGACATAGTCCCTGCTCTCGAGGAGCTCACTGTCCACTATAAGGTGTGTGTGTAGGGTATATGTATGTCTGTGTGTGGTGGGGGGAACAGGCATTAATCACACAGCTGTACAACTGTCTTGGGTGCCTATGGAGTAAAATAGCAGAGTATCATGAAAGTGTATTACAGGCTGCCTTGGTCTAGTTTTGGGGGGGTGAGGGAGGGCTTCCCTGAAGTGATATTTGAATTAAAAAAAGATAGTGATGGACCAGGCACTTTGTACAAATGCTCACTCCAGAGATTAGTTAAAAAAAATAAGGTAGATGTATATACACTGACATAGAAAGCATGTCAAGAATACATTGTCAATAAAGCAAGTTGTAAAACAGATATAGCATAATTCTCTCCCTTTTTATGATTAAAAAATCTATAGTATAATACATATATCTATCAATGCATAGATAGAAAAAGATCTGGAAGAATATATATCATACTAACAGTTGTTAACTCTATTTGAATAATTTGTCTGTCTGACATTCTGTAATCAGAAAAAAACCAATAAAGACGTATATATATAGGAGCAACAGCATTAACGTTAGAAATGTTAGTATTCGAGGCAAAAAATTTTAAATAGGGTAAAAGAGATACTGATAAAAGATACTATCTATCAAGAATATCTTCTGTCATGAACATATATACCAAATGATATTCCATTAAAATATATAAAGAAATCAGAAAAACAGATAAGTTATATTTTATAAGGTAACTTAAGAAAATGCCTATGCAACCCTTGCAAAAGTTGATCATGTACTAAGTCACAAAAGAAAGCATAATACATTTCTATTAGTAGGAATCATAAAAGTCACGCTATTGGACCACAGTGCAATACAACTAACTTCTAATTACAAAAACAGCCAAAAAAAAGTTGTCACTTCAAAAATCAAACAACACTTCTAAATAACTCATGGTCAAAGAAGAAATCAAAACCAAAATTATAGACTAGAAATTAATGAGAATGAAAGTACTACATATTAAGGTCAAATAGAAAAAATTTATAACCTTAAATGATTTTAGAAATAAGTAAGGAAGACTGAAAATGAATAAGCCACATATTTAATGTAAGCCATTTCAAAGAAAACAGCAAAACAAACTTAGAACTAGAGGAAGATATTAATAAATATAAAAGCTGAAAATAATTTATTAAGTAGAGAATAGGATGGGAGAAAGTGGTAGAATAGGAAAATAAATCCGAGAAATATGGTTTGATTGATGGATAGATGATAGCTATGTGATAAAGTATAGCAAAACATTAATGATAAAATCTATGTTGTGGGTATGCAGGTGTTCACTGTAAAACTCCTTCAACTTTGCTCCATGTTTGAAATGTTCATAATTAAATAGATTAAAAACCTATTATCATCCAGAACATGAGTTTGTGAAACACTGCACTAGAAGTTTCACTAAACCAGGAGAAAGACAAAGATGTCCACTGTTGCCTCTACTATTTAACCTTTTTTTCCCAGAAGTTCAGTAAAACATTATATGTCAAGTAAATGTATATAGGAATTATAAATATGATAAGGAGGGGAAATCATTATCCACCTGGAAAACCAAAGAAAATGAATAGAAAAACTATTAGAACTTATAAGGAAGGTAAGTAGGATGGCCAGTTACAAAAAGGCATCCCATTATGCATGAAAAATATAAAGGGCTACTTCTAAATAGAGGTGGTAGTGAAGGGGAAGGGTGGTGAAACACGTCTTTCATGTGTTGCTCCGTGAATGGTACTTCCGTAATGTTTGAATCTTTTACAACAAGAATGATTCACGTAGTTGTTTGAAAAGGGGAAAATAAATCTATAGTAGGCAGAATTCTAGAATGCCCCCTCCCTAGATTTCCCACCCTAATTTCTGGACTTTGAATGTGATGAGATACCATACCTATGATATGTTATATTACCTGGTAAAAGAGATTTTGCAGATGTATTTAAGGTTCCCCTTAAAATAGGGAGATTATTTTGTATTATCCCAATAGCCTTAATCTAATCACATAAACCTTTTAAAAGCAGAGAGCTTTGAGAGATTTCAAGCAAAAGAACGATTCAGTGTGCCAGTGCTGGCTTGAAGATGAAAGGGGACACGTAAGGAAAAATGTGAGCAGCCTCTAGAAGTTGGGAGCATGGGGATCTCAGTGCTACAACAGTAAGGAATTAAATCCTGACAACAACCTGAATGAACCTGAAGTGGATTCTTCTCCAGAGAACTCCAGATAAAAGCCAAGTCTGGGGACACCTTGATTTTGGCATTGTATGATCCTAAACAGAGAACTCAATCAAGCCCACTAGGACATCTGACCTACAGAACTGTGAGACAATAAGGTGTTGTTTTATGGGTTTTTTGTTTGTTTGTTTGTTTGTTTCGGTACGCGGGCCTCTCACTGTTGTGGCCTCTCCCATTGAGGAGCACAGGCTCCGGACGCGCAGGCTCAGCGGCCATGGCTCACGGGCCTAGCCGCTCCGCGGCATGTGGGATCTTCCCAGACCAGGGCACGAACCCATGTCCCCTGCATCGGCAGGCGGACTCGCAACCACTGCGCCACCAGGGAAGCCCTAAGGTGTTGTTTTAAATGGCTAAATTTGTGGTAATTTGTTATGCAACTATAGAAAACAAATACAAAATACATTACATCAGCAAAACAATGATGTGTCCTCTATCAAATTTTCAAAAGTTCAAAATCTGTTAATGACCCAGTCATGCAGCAGGATAGGGAGGTGATATCCCATACACCCCACGGAAACGTAAATTGGGAAAATCTTTCTCAAAGTACACTGAGCTATGCCTATCAACCTCTCCCAAAATGTGGATATGCTGTGCCTTATTGAAATTATTGTAGTTAAATAATTATAGTGGTGAGGAAAGATTTTTCTAAATGTCCTTCACAGAATTGCTTATTAACAGTGGACAATTAGGAACAACATGAATATATGGCAATAGAAGACTAGTTTGTCAAATATAATATCCTACACCCATTTGATGAAATAAATTTATGTAATATAAAGCCCAATAGTAATTCTTATAGAACTTTACCAGCTAATTTAAAAATTCATCTGGAAAAGAAAATGCACCAGAATAGCCAAGAAATTTGTGGGGAAAAAGACAGAGGAGCTTGCCCTAGCAGAGATGAAATAATTTAATGTTTTTAAAAAGTATGGTATTGATGCTGGTATGGATTTTAGGACCATCGAACTGATGATTTACATTCAAACCCATATACATACTTAGGAATTTGGTTTTTATTTATTTAGTTAGTTTTGACTATGTTGGGTCTTTGTTGCTGCACGTGGGCTTTCTCTAGTTGTGGCGAGGGAGCTACCTTTGCTGCGGTGCATGGGCTTCTCATTGAGGTGGCTTCCCTTGTTGCGGAGCACGGGCTCTAGGCACGTGGGCTTCAGTAGTTGTGGCATGTGGGCTCAGTAGTTGTGGCTCACGGGCTCCAGAGAGTAGGCTCGGTAGTTGTGGTGCATGCGCTTAGTTGCTCCATGGCATGTGGGATCTTCCCGGACCAGGGCTCGAACCCGTGTCCCTTGCATTGGCAGGTGGATTCTTAACCACTGCACCACCAGGGAAGTCCCAGGAATTTGGTTTTTGATAGAGGGAAAGAATGATCTGTTCAATTAATGCTTAGGGCCCTATGAAAAATACTAATAAGTAATTAGTATTACAATGGAATAATATTCACCTATGAAACATACCATTGTTAGAACATTTAATGACTAAGAAAAATGTTTACCAAAAAAATTCCAGAAAATTAAAGAGCTAAATCTATAAAATTCTAAAATATTACAAGGAAATATAGAACAATGTTTCTAATCTTGGAGTAGAAAAGTCTTATACAAAACTCAAACTGCAAAAGCTATAAAAGAAACCATTGATAAATTTGAATACATTAACATTTAAAACATCTATACTCAAAAAGATCCCATAAGCAAAGCTTAAAAATAAGGAAAAGTCTGCAAAAAAATTTCCCATACCTGTAACAAAGATTTATATCCAGACTACATAATTTAATAACAAGTCAAAAAATCCCATTGGAAGACAGATAAAAGATATGAACAGGCAAAGTCACCAAACAACAAAAGCAAATGGCCAAAAAATCATATGAAAATATTCCTTAACTTCGATAATAATCAGGGAAATGCAAATAATGAGACATTTTTCAACCATCACATTGGTACAACATTGAAATGATTGGTTAATACCAGCATGGATAAAAATTTAGGGAAATGGTTATTCTTATTCACTCCTGATGTAGGTGTAAACTGGGTCTTTCTGCATGGCAATTTGGCATTACCTATTAAAATTCCAAAAAGTGCTGTTTGAGCCACCTATTTTACTTCTTCATATTTATCTTATAGAAATATTTTAGCATAGGACTGTTAATAGTAAAAAAAAAAAGCACTGTAACAGTATAAGATTGAAAACAATTTTGTATCTATCAATAGGTTACTTATTAATAGTTAACTCTAGTACACTCATTCAATGGAATACTATGCAGTACGTAAAATGAATGAGGTAGATTTATATATACTGACATGGAAGGATCTTCAAGACATAGTAAGTGAATAAAGCAATTAGAACAATACATAAAATAGGATGCCATTTATATTTTTAAAAAGTAAAAAACACAAAACAAAGCTATGTATTTCTATATGTGTATGTAAGAGGAACTTTACATTTTTCTGTTTTGAGTGTTTTGCAATAATGTATTCATTCATGTGTAATTAGGCAAACATTTTTAAAATGAAAAAAGAACAAAAACGAAACTAATTACATGTTAAAGAAAGGAATGCCTAATGTTGCCATTAAAATTGTTACAGGGCTTCCCTGGTGACGCAGTGGTTGAGAGTCCGCCTGCCGATGCAGAGGACATGGGTTCGTGCCCCGGTCCGGGAGGATCCCGCATGCCATGGAGTGGCTGGGCCCGTGAGCCATGGCCGCTGAGCCTGCGCGTCCGGAGCCTGTGCTCTGCAACGAGAGAGGCCACAACAGTGAGAGGCCCGCGTACCGCAAAAAAAAAAAAAAAAAATTGTTACAGACAAATATTTAATGGCATGACAAATATTCACTAGGTTATTAAATAATAACATGCTATGATACTGTTTTTGTTTAGAACATAAGTACATGTGTAATGCATAGAAAAAGGCTGGGAGGACATAAAACCAAAACATTAAGAGTGGTCCTCTCTAGGTGGTAGGATTATAAATTTTTAATCTTTTGGTATCTTCTTTATGCTTTCATATAATTTCTGAATAGTCTACAATTAAAAAAAAATAGAAACAACAGGTGTGTGCGTGTGTGTGTAGGGGGATATTAGTTGAAATTAGGACTGCAAAAGGAGTGGAGCTGGCAAGAGAACTAAAGGGTGCTGCAGACTGAAATTAAAACTAGAGTTGTGGGGTATGTGGGATTTTAGAATTAGGAGTTGGGGAACTAGACTTTATGGGGCCTAGGAATTGACAATAGAAATTTAAGGGTTAGAATTAGGAGTAGAGACCATGGATTATTAGAATTAATTCAGATGGTGTGAGAGATTGTAATTAAAATCAAAGTCTGTATTAAATTAAAAGGTTTTTTGAAAACTATAATGGCAATATCGGTGAGGGTATGGGAATATCTGAATGAACTGGAATTCTCATGTATTTCTGGTGGGACCCTAGCTACTTCATTTCTACAAATTTCTCGAGAAGAGTCTCAAAAATATCCAAATATTTAGTTACATCAAACTTCATACCTGTATTTTTTATAATTAAAAAAGACAAACATCGAGTCTTGGTTAAATAATTAGCATTACAATGGAGTAACATTCACCCATTAAAAATAGCATTGTAAGAATATTTAATGGGTCAATCTACCTCAAATGAGCCTCCATAAAACTGAGATTATACACAAAATTTTATGTGTAAATATATATATTTGGCGGGCAGTGGATCCATTCATCAGATTCTCTATTTGGGGCATTAACCACTGCTCTGGAGGGCTGGAATTAGAACCGGAGGGTACAATTACAGTTTTTATTTCCTCTATGTCTCAAGAGTACTTCAGATAGTGCTTTTGTCTCTATACTTTACATGCTTTTTGTTAAAAATTCAAACCTTACTGAAGTATCTAGAGTTTCGAGTCAAAGCTCCCTTCTTCTGCACCCCAGAAGTAAAGCACGGTTAATAGTGGTAACTCTTACCTGATCTTTTTTATTCTTATGCATTCACAGATGTAGATCCTCTATAAGCTCTTTGCCAATCGCACTGTCACCCCAAATAATACCAAGGAGAAAAAGAGAATGTTTATTGAGGTCTCACTACCTCCCTGAAGTAAGGGTTTACCTGTGTAAACTCACTATGGTAGGCGCCCCCGTCATCTCCCGCCCTCCACACAGTGTCCCCGCTTGCCCTCTCGCCCCCCATTCTTCGCTAGGCAGCTGGAGAGATTAATTTTTAAACGTTAGTCACATCAAATCACGTCACCCTTCAGCGGTTTCCATCGTGCCTCGAATCAACTCACAATTCCTTAGTGACCCTACTATCCTCTACGGTTGGGTTTGCTGGGCCTGGAGTACCTCAGGCGCGGTCCCCCCCGTAGGGGACCCGGCTTCACCGCGGAGGGAGTGCCCTCCCAGGGGGCAGGGGCGGGGCTTCTCGAGCTGGGGGCGGAGCCTCAGAACGAGTATGAGGAGAGCCGGAGGGGGAGGTTTTCGGCGGAGGGCGAGCGAGGGGAGCAGGTCTGAAGCAGGGCCGCGGACTCGGTACGCTCCTGGTAGTGCCGCTGAGGTGAGCGTCTTCCTCCGGGCTGGGGGGCGGGCTCTGCTCTCGCGGCCGTCCTCTGCTTCTCGCTGGGGGATGTTCCCACGGGACCCTGCGCTGAGGCGCGGAGGTGGCGGCCTTGGGGAGCCTACGGGAGAGGCTGGTGAAGGAACCCGGCGGCCTGCCTCAGCCCTCCCTCAACCCCGCCTTCTCTCCCCTCCCCCAGGCCTCGGCCGGCGCCAGTGAAGAGAGCTCGCCGCATCTCCTGGAGGCAGCCCGGCAGCGGCCGGCAGTGCGGCGAGAGAGCGGCCGACAGTGGGGATGCGAGGTACCGGCATTAGTCGTGGCCAAGTGGCCCTAGAGAGGGAGTAAAGGCCGGGCCTGCGGCGTTTCTCTCAGGGGTTCGAGGAAGGCGGCCTCAGAGGAGGGGGAAGGTGAGGGGGCTGGCAGGCAGGCTTCGCGGGTAACTACTTAGGCGTCGTATATGTAGGTTTTGGTATCTAAACGGTACTACACACACACGCGCGCGCACACACACACACATTCATTTCGGCTAATTGCTTTTTAAAAACTTAACAATATGTCTTGTAGATCTTCCTATATCAGGGAATCTAAATTTATCTCATTTATAAACAGCTGAATTGTATGATTGTACTACAGTTTATTTAACTATTTCCCGATTGATGTACATTGGCTTGTTTCCCTTTTGGGGGAGGGAAGGGGCTATTACAAGCAATGCTATAAATGAATGGGCTTGTGTGTGTGTGTGTGTGTGTGTGTGTGTATATTTCATGTATGAGTATTTCTATAGGAGAAATTCTTAGGAGAGTAATCGCTGGGTCAAAATGTTTATGCATTTTGAATTTTGATTAATTTGTCCAAACTGTCTTCCCAAAAGGCTATACTAATTTACACTCTTCAATGTTGTGCGAGAATGCCCATTTTTCCACAGTTGTGCCAACACAAATTATCATCAACCTTTGTAATTTTGGCCAATTTAAAGGGCAAAAAATGGTATGTCATTGTTTTCATTTGCATTTCCCTGATTACTTGTGAAGTTGAACATATTTTTTATTTGTCCGATTACAGAACTAAATAGGCAAATATCGATAGTTTTCCTATCTATAAGCAGTAAGCATTTCGAAAATTTAACACTAAAAAAACCCCATTCACAATAGCAAGAAAAAAGAATAAAAATACCTAGAAGTAAACTACAAAACTTTATTGAGGAATATAATGAAAGAACGTTTACATACGTGAAGAAGGGGATACTGTGCTTCTGTATAAGAAGGCTCAATTTTGTAGTGATGTCCATTTTTTTCTGTGTTGATTTATACAGTTCATGCAATTTCAATAAATATACCAAGTGTTTGGAACTTAATATGATTCTAAAGTTCATCCAGAAAAAATATGGCTAAGAACAACCGAGAAAATATTTTAAAGATAAGTAAATATGGGGTATTTGTACTACCAGATATTAAAATGTACTCTAAAGGAACATTATATAAATTAGAATAGACAGAACAATGCATTAGAATAGGAAAGCCCACAAATCGAGCCAGATTGGCTCCCAAGATTTATTGGAGAAACATTGTTGGCTAGACGTGGAAAAACTGCCATATTAAAAGCTTCAAGCACGCACTCCCCCCCCAACCCACCCCCTTGGAAGCTTGAATTTTTCCTGAAGGCAGACCTCTTTGTTTGGAGAAAACCACTTTATTGGATCTTTTGGTTATGCCAAGGTAAAGCCTCAGGAGTTAAAATTTGTGGCTTTGGAGCTAGAACTAATGATATGAGCCTTTAGTTAGATTAAGATGGATTCAGTAGCCTGCAGTGCGGCGAGGGAAGGAGTCTGAATATTATCGGTCTTAAAAAATTTTTTTCCGATCTAATGGGCCAAAAATGTTATGTCATTGTTTTCATTTGCATTTGCGTGCTTATTGTGAGATAGAACGTCTTTTATGTGTTAGTCCAAAATAATATGTGATTCCTGGAGTCAGGTAACAATGGGAGATCTATTGCTCCTCTTCCAGAATGGAGTTTGGTTAATTGGTACAGCTCCGCCCGGAAGCGTGAGAATAAACAGGTTGACTTTTTAAATTTTCCTCAAGCACTAGGCTCTAGACACCTTAGATCGGGGGCGGAGGCAGTTTTCAGGACATGGCCGAGATTTGGCGCTGAGCTGTGTCATCGCGAGGTTTGGCAGCCAGCTCCGCAGTGGGTCGGAAACCTCGTGGTAGGCGAGATCCCTGCAGGACGGGAGGTTCCTCCCTTCCCCTGAAAACTCCCAGTCATTTTCATGGAGCTCCGCCTCTCTCCTTTTTAGGAGCGTGCCCCAGGTCTCGCGAGATCTCGTATTTCCTAAAGACGAGGCGCGGGCGGCATCCTGCGGTGAATTCGAAGGTCTCGCGGAGACCGAAACGTGTTATCGCGATAGTTCTGACCGCGCATGCGCGAGCCGGCGGCGGCAGAGTGGCTCCGCCCCTCGGCTCCGTGAGTTTGTGCGTCATTTGCTTTTTGCTTCGCGTAGGGTGAGAGCGGAGCCGTAGCGACTTCGGCTTTGGTGGGAGGAGGGGTCTGTGAAGGGCTGGGCTCAGGCTGTTCCCGTCGGGTAGAGGTTCTCGCGGGATCGCGCGGAGGCGGCTGCGGTTCGGCTACAGACTGCAGTAGCCGCGGAGGCGGCGGCAGCGTCTTCGGCTCGTGCTGTTCCTAGCCGGTGAGTTCTCGCGGGAGCGGGGTTACGTTCTCTTGGAATCCTTCGGCGGTGGCGGAGGTACCTCGGGTGGGGGGTGGCAGTGACTAGGGTCGGTTTGCCTGCTGTTAAGATGGCGGCGGAAGCTGATGTCTGTCCGGCCAGGACCCGGGACTGAGATGTTGGCTGTCCGCGTTTGTGACATCTCTCAGGTACCCGACGTTAAGAAGGTGACGATTGGCGAAAAGCCGAGGTGCCGATAAGCCGAACCTGAGGCGAAGACCACTCCGTCTGTGGTCGGTTGAGGCGACACCATTTCCCGGGCCTCAACCGCGTGTGGGCCCGCCTTTACCCCACC
This sequence comes from Mesoplodon densirostris, assembly GCF_025265405.1. Lineage (NCBI taxonomy): Eukaryota > Metazoa > Chordata > Mammalia > Artiodactyla > Ziphiidae > Mesoplodon > Mesoplodon densirostris. The sequence goes on from NC_082681.1 coordinate 91,363,108, forward strand.
AATCGGTCAACGCCTCCGTTGTCGCCGCCGCAGTGGGCGGGTTGGGAAGGGTGGGGGACGGGAGTCCTGGAGTTCGTTGGGGAGTGGGGTTGGGGGTTAGATTGGGCAGCGGGGGAGATGGGACCAACCTACGATGACTGATTCCCTCCTCCTACCTTTTTGTGGGCTCGCCTCGGTTTTCCGCTCCTTCGGGGCCCAAGTGAATCCTCTAGTTTTTCTTGAGTTGAGGTGGGCTGTACTTCCCCAACTCCCATGGTCTTTGAACTAAGATAGAGCGGGTCAAGCTTTGGTGCCTCTGACGTATTCCTTCCCCATTCTCCCCTAATTCCACCGTCCCTTTGAATCTTCCTCATCTACATGGATATTTGAGGCTCGTATTTAAGAGGGAGAGTCAAAGCTTTTCCCTGTCATCCCCTCCCCGGTCCTGTTAGGCAGAGCTTAGCCCAAGTCTCCTAATCCGTCCCGCCCCCCCCCCCAATTGATCCACTTGACACAGACGTTGACTAGAGACCCTTTCCTGTTTCCTGCAGTTAGTCCGTCTTCGTGGATGGTCATAGTAGCCTTCAAGCCTGTATGACCCTGATCGGAGCACAGGGCACTGATTTCTCCAGCTCTGCTGCTCAACCATTTTTAAGTGGAACAATGAATGGATTGGTGGTTGGATGATTGCAGTCTTTGTGACCTCTTCGTTCTCGGGGCCGTTAGCCTTTCCTTCCTCATGAACACCCACTCCCCCCCCCCAAAAAAAGGGGGAAAAAAACTTTTAAAAAGGCTGTAGAGAATAACCCTCCAGTGAACTAACTTTTTGCTCTTCTTCCCCCCCCCTCCCCGCCCATCTCCTTTACAAGCTTGGGAACCGCCCCTTTTCCCTGCCTTGCTCTGAGTTCCTGTGGCCTCTTGGTCTGGACATCTTTTTTTGCTGCTAACCACCTCTTACATGTTTCTCATGTAATCATTAAGGATTTATTACTTCTTCTATTCCCCGCCCCCACCATGCTGTTTTTCTGGGAGCTGAATCCCCTAGAGAGAAAGGTAGCCTCCTGTCAGTCTCCACTACATTTACCCCCACCATGTGCTGGAAAATAAAATAGCTTTGATAGATTATGTCTTGCCCCTCAATCATTCCCCTTTTGTACTTTTTTTCTCCCCCCGCCATTCCACAATTACTATAGACAATTCCCTATCATTTGTTTCCTTTTTAGATTACATGTTCAGCATTGTTTTCTCTTAGCCCCGGAGTTGTGTATATTGAGGAGACACCAACACTTCCCACTCAAGGGAGGCAGCCTGGTATGGTAGAAATACTGTGTGTTTTGGGTTCACGTCAGATTTTGTGACCTTGGGGAAATTACTTTTCGTATTCTCAGTTTTTCATCTGTATAATGGGGACAGTAGCTCTTAATAGTTGTTAGAATTAAACAATTTATAAAGTGCCTGGCTTATGGTAGGCATACAGTAAATTGTGGTTACTTTTTCTTGGTGTAAAAATACGTTGGCAGATGCACCTGTGTCATATGGTAGTTTTATGACCTGGGAAAGAAGAGATTTTTGTTTAAAGAAACAGTTAAAGAACTGTAAATTTTTAGTATATTTCTAGGCCAGTCCTATCATTTTTGTATATTTCCCCCCCTTCGTAAGCCAAACTTTTTATCTCCAATGGTTTATTATGTTTGAATGTGATTCCTACCTATGTTTCTGGTCTAGGAATTTTAATGCAAAATCACCTTCCTGGAATGACCCCTGGCCATAATGTTCCTGTCAAGAACCACACCCAGGTGTTCTGCCTTTAGGAAGAGATGTTTCATCCCTTGCCTACTCCCTCCTTCCACTCCTTCAAAGTCAGTCTGTCCTGTCATTCACCCTATGAAAGTAATGAAATTTGGTGCTGTGCTTTTCACAGTAAGAAAGAGAACATCTGCTAGCTAGTTTTTAAGTGTTCATACTGCTTTTCCCCTACCTCCTTTCTTTGGTCCCTCAGATCAGTGTGGGGATCTGTCATTTGGGCTTACCTGAGCAGGATAATTCCTATCTGAGAGGATTTAGAAAGGTTGTTTGGGATACCAAGCTTCTTTTCCAAAGTGAATTACTGACAGTTCTTTAATACACTATCCCGTGTTGTGTTTTTGCCATTTGATATTTTCCAACACTCTTACTAAGTAGAAGTTGCTGTATTCAATTGGATGTTAGTTTTCCTTACTGTTTATATTTTAATTAGACCAATATTAAAGTGAGTGCTTTTTTCTAATTACCTTGGATGGATGATGGGGTTTGAAATAGGAATATGATGGTGAAAAGTTTACATAGGATTAAAATTTTGCCATGGGTAACCATCTGTGAATTAACTATATGCAGACACTGGTTTTGCGCTTTAGGGTTTGCTTTATTTAGTTTGAAGTGCTTTGGAGGTAATGTAATTTTCCCCCTTTTTATTGGGAGGACAAGAGATCGCTTTCTGTTTTGAGATTTTGCCTTGGTGTTCTTCACAATGGTTCAAGTACTGATTAGAAATTAAACCTTAACTTGAGTTTTGTCATTCGGAACTAGAATAAATCTGGGAATGATAATCTAGGTGTGACCTCTAAAAGGTTTAATTTATTCTAGGTTGGTCTCTGAGAAGGGAGGAAGGAGTGGCAATACCAATTAAAAACTGTCTAAGGTTCAGTGGCAGAGTTCAACCTGAGTTTCCAGGGTATTTATCATTTGTTTCCCAGTATGGCCAAAAAAGCATGTATGAAGGTGAAAAATAATTTATGTGTGCAGTCTTTTTCACAAAAAATTCAACGTTGTTTTACTGTCATTTCACAACAAGGATATAACTTTGTCTATAAAATAATCACTATTCCCTATAATTTTATTGGAATTGAGAGCTGAGTTTTCAGGGGTGTTGTCTAAATGTCAAAAGAATTGCTTTAGCTTTGGTTCTGAATTCTTGTTGCTGCTCAAAGCAGGTCCTAAAAAATGAAAATTGATATGTGAGGGTTATTGCTTAAGAAATAATAACTGTGATTATGTTTGAACGTTGATATAATCGTTAGCTCCCCCACACCCTAATAAATGTGTTGTGTATCTCTCCCCCCCCCCCTTTTTTTTTTTTTTTGTAGGTCCTCCAGTAGTCTGACCTGAGTGGGTTAGCACTCCAGAGGAACCAGCAGACCAACTTGGTCAGGAAGGTTCAGGAAGCTGTTGGAGCAGTGTTGGGATTTCCTACCAGGATGAGTATGATTGGCTGTGATTTTAGGTTAGTTTTTGTGGATCTTTGTGGGTAGTATTTATATTTTACTTCCTAGAATGGAGATGGTGGGGGTGTATGTATTTCCATTCTGTAATTGAGCTACTTTGGTTTCTTCCATTGTCTGGATCTGATGTGGTACTGACTGTTTCTTGTGTTTAAGTGGAGCTCATTACTAAATTAAAATTTAAATGAATTCTGTCTGTACATGATTTTTTAAATCACTCTAAGCATCATTCAAAAAATAAAATTGCAATATATTATGTCTAACCAATTTTTTGGAATTTTTTGAACATATGAAAATTGGATAATATAATGATCCCCCTGTGTACCCATCACCGGCTTTAACAGTTGCCAACTTGCAGCCATTCTTTTTCATCTATACTTCTACCCACTGAGGTGAGGTCCCTTACTCCCTACCCCCTGGATTATTTTGAAATAAACCCCTGCTGTTCTCTTTTTATTTGCAAAATATTTGTATCTAAAAGATAAAGGGCTCTTTTAAACATCAAAACCATTACCACAACTCAAAAAATTAACTGATTTTTTTTTCTTTTTCTCACCGTATTGCACTGGCTAAGACTTTCAGGATGATAAAAAAAATTAACTGATTTTTTAAAATATCAAATATGAAGCTAGTGTTCAAATTTTAGTTTGAATCAGGATCCAAAGAAAGTCCATTTATCACAGAGGAAGATTGATATCTCTCTTAAATCTCTTTTAATCTGCAAGTTCCCTCCCTTTTCTTTTTCTTTCAATTTATTTGTTGAAGAACTTGTCCTGTAGAGTTTCCCCCACATTTGGTGATTACATTCTCAAAGTGGTATCTAACCCATTCGTACTAAGTTAAAGACCCTGGAGGACCCCATTATAATGGAACAATGGCAGTAATCTCCTGTATCCCAGTTGGAGTTGATACTGCTGGCCTAGGCACTATCCCAAAATAACTAGTCATGGGTTCCTTTTTCTGTGGCAGAGTCTGATTTAATTGATACCTGACTTCAGTTCCATGTCTTGGCCCTGCTTACTGCTCCACATGAAAAGTAGGCCTCCTTGTGGAAGAAGCTAATGTTTCCTAGATAATGACCTGATTGTGCCTTTGGGGTTTTTCATTATGGTTTCAATTTCCTTAGGTAGTTTAGTTATTTTTATACTATCTTATAATGTTGCTTTTTATTCTTTTGATGTTGGTATCTCAGCTGCTCTGACCCATAACTTCTAGGCTTTTAAGACTTAGTAATGAGTTCCTCTGGCTGTAATACAGTTTTTGAAATGGCAATACTAAACAGTTTTTGAGAGCTTCCACTTAGACATCCTGATTTTCAGCTATTATACACAACTGTAGTTTTCCTGTTGTTATTTATTGTTCCATTTTATTTCTTCTGGAAATGCTGTTCCCCCAGCATAGAGTCCTTTAAACTGTTCATTTATTTCCTTGTTCAGCATTGGCCATCATAGGATCTACTGCATGTCCCTTCCATGGTCAAAACCTGAGAATGGAAGTTGGGCACATATGCTCCAGTCAGCCTTTGACTTAAGCACACGTTGGGGGGCAGAGCAGGGCCACTTGTACCTACCTTTGAAATGAGAGTGATTACAAGTTGAAGGGGCAGAGAAGGTTAGAGGTCATGAATGAAAGTTTCTGAGGTGTTTAGATGAAATATGATTGTGAATCATCAGTGCTATGGATCATGAGTTCAGGCTTTTCAGTTCTTTGTTCATTAATGGAGAAATCAGACCCTTAGTTGTAAATTGACTAAGTATTAAAGAAGTGATTTCTTGGGAATTACAGTGAAATCCATTTGTCCAAGAAAATAATTTGAGCACATTATGTATAGTGATTAGACATTTACCCTTGTCATCCTGAGTTTTCTGTAGTTAGGAAGTTTGAACAATATCGCTTAAACCTTGTAATCCTGAGTTTCTGAAACTAGGATAACTAGAGTTTTGGGAGAGAGCTTTGCACACAGTAGACATTTCAATATTTGAATTGTTTCCAGAATTACAAGTTTACAATGGAAATCTATTGCTTCTTTTCCCTTTTGTTGTGTTTTCAACCATGGATTCAAAGTATTACTGAAATGCCAGAAATGGTTGCTTTGAAAATATTTGCCTTTCACATTCTATGTTACCTCTCTTGCAGTTTGATTAAATTGTTAAAATCTGATGTGTAGCTGTAATCATATTTGGCTGCTTTACAGTGATCTCACTATCTGTAAAGTTGATAGTAACAAGCAATTGGGTGTTTTGCTATACTGTTCTCTGACTTGTTTCCTCAGTGACCGGTTACCAGATGTTTATGTGTTAATGTCAGGGATAATTCAGCTCAGATTCTTTGGAAGCCCTCTCATTTGATGTGTCATAAGGGTTGAGTTGCTAAAACTTGATGTACTTGTTGACCAGCTTGGTACAGAAACACTTTCAGATAGTGAAGGAGTGGTTCTCTCTGAGTAAAACAGCTGTAGGTTTTGTTTGGGCTGTTAACCTGAGCATTTTCAACTTCTGGTTAAAAGTTTTAGTCATTTGGCTTTAAAAATTACAGTGGTGACATGGATTAGTTCCAGAATGTGATTTTACCGAAAATTGGAATTTCTTTCAACTTCTTATTAATATATCTTTAAATGGAGATTGGTATTGTAGATTGATTCAGTTTGGATTGCTGACTGGACTAGGTGAATGTGAAAATTCTTTTTCAACTCTGAGATTCTGATTGTATGATCTTAGATATTGAAAGAAAGCAGTTTTTCCTTCTCAGTAATCTTTAAGTAGTGACTGAAAGGGACAAGGAGTAGGGAGATGCAAATTATTCTGGAATGACTTTTTAGTATAATCATTTAGATTTTAAAGATTGGTAAGTGTGAACATACTGCCATGAATTTATGTACCATCTTTAGCATAACACAAATTTTAAGTCCTTATAATTAGGTACCAAGATAATTGCTCTGGAAATACTTGGGTATATTGTATTTGGTGGCTGCTTATATTTTGGAACACATTTGGAAGATTGCTTTAATGATTACCTTATTTGCTACAGTTATTTTCTTATTTTCCTGTCTTTATAGTGAGGTGTATTTTTCCTGGTCTTCTTAATTTGTTTTTCTGGCCACACCACACAACCTGCAGGATCTTAGTTCCTTGACCAGGGATTGAACTTGGGCCCTTGGCAGTGAAAGCGTGGAGTCCTGCCTAACCACTGGACCACCAGGGAATTCCTGTCTTCTGGTCTTTGCTTTTTTTGTTTGTTTTTAAACTTCCCCTACTAATTTTCTATTACTGCATTCTGCTGATTGAATTCTTATAGGTGGAAAGAGCTTTCAGCACAGTGATTAAGAACCCAGACTCCCTGGGTTCAAGTTCCGACTCCATTGCTTATCAGCTGTGTCATCTTGTGAAAATTACTTAACCAATGTGCCACAGTTTTTAATCTGTAAAATGGTAATAATAGTGTTAACCTACCTCATAGGGTTTTTGAGAAGTTTAGCTGAGTTAATGCATATAAAGTTCATAGAACTTTAGGGAACATCAGAATCACCTAGAGGGCTAGCTAAAACACTGAGTTTCTGATTCTGTAGGTCGGGGTGGGGGTGGGGGCTAGATTTTGCATTTCCAACAAGTTCCCAAGGAGATGCTGGTGTTAATGGTCAGGGAACCAGTAGAATAGAACAGTGCTTGGCACAAAGTGTTAACTTTTTATTCAGGACTACTTTCCCAGTCCCTGAGTAAAACACTTGACTCTTCAGTGCTGATTAGTACTGCCTTCAGCTAGAAGCAGTTTTGAAATCCTTCATTGCAGTGGTTCTCAAAATGTGGTCCCCAGATCAGCATCAGCACCATCACCTGGGAACTTGTCAGAAATGCAGATTCTCAGGCTCTACCCCGGTTTTATTTTAAAAGTGTGTCTTGACTTAATTGAGGTGTCTTAGACTTTTATTAACAGCTTTATTGAGGTATAGTTCACATACCATACAATTCATCCATTTAAAGTATACAGTCGTTTTTATTTAGTACGTTCATGGTTGTACAACCATTACTACACCAATTTAGAACATTTTCGTCATCTTTAAAGGAAACCCAGTGGCCATTAATCACTCCCCTTCTCCTTTCTCACAACCAACCACTAATCTATTTTATGTCTCTATAGATTTGCTTATTTGGGGCATTTCATACAAAATGGAATCTTACCATATGTGAGAAACTTTAATGTGATTAAAATGTTTTCCTTTTATTGTTAAAAAAAATAGAAAACAAATAGGAAAACTACCCCCAAACAAATTTATGGTTTAATAAATTATCTTAAAGCACTTTTGTTACTACCACCCAAGTCAAGAAATAGAATTTTGCCTGTCACCCTAGGAGTCCCTCCATGTGCCCATCCCCATCACAGCATCCTCCCTCCCTCTGGAAAGTAACTACTGTTCTGACTTTATAGTAGTCACTTCTTTGCATTCTTTTATGGTTTTAATCATACAAGTGTGCATCCCTGGACAGTGTAATTTACTTTGTCCATTTTAAAAAACTCAATTTGTCTTTTAAGTATCTGTAGCTTCCCTTTCTTCCTTTTCTTTATACTTTGTCTATTGACGAACTCAGGCCATTTGACCTGTAGAATTTCCCAGACTAAATTTTGCTGATTGCATACTCAGTATAGTTCAATATGTTCTTCTGTCCTCTGTATTTCCTAAAAATTGATAGCTACATCCAGAGGCTTTATAAATTCAGATTCATTCCCTTTGGCGGTGGTGTGTTCATTTACATTTGTTAGGTTGTAGTGGTCTCTTGGATTTTTTTTTTTTTTGATGTTAACAGCTACTGCTGCCCAAAGCTTAGATCCATTATTAATTCATTGGGAGTTGCAAAATGGTGTTTTAACTCTCATTTTCTTTTCATGTATTGGCTGGAATAATTTATAGTTTATATAAGAAAGGCAGAATAAATGCTCAGGTTTTAAATTTTTTTCTGGCAACTTAACTAGTTCTGTCCCTTTGGACAAGTTAACCTATCAGTTGCTTCATCTGGGAAAAATACCTTATTTATGGGTTTATTGGGGTTAAATGTGAAAATATAAGGTGTTAGTATACTGTAGGTGGTTAAGTATATGATAATTTCTTTAACATACTATTTCACTTAACCCCTCTGACAGCTCAAAGATGGGCAGTCACGGTGGTGAACTGATGGCCAGTTAGCAAAGCCTGTCTGGATCCTTCAAGGCTGTGCTTAAGGAGGAATGGTATTTGTTCTTTGATCATTTGGGGGGCTAAGTCTCTGGCCAGTGATAACTGAACGCTCCACCAGAGTAGTTTTTCGCTTTGCCAAGCCTTTGGAGTCACATTCATACCCCCTGAAGGGTCTTACCCAGTTCTATGGTGGTGTGCAGTACATTGATTGCCTTGATCTCCCACCCTCCAGCTACACAGCCCCCTAGTGTTTTAGTTTGTTCAAGGTTCTCCTGTAACCTTAGTAACCCATGATGAGTCTTCCTAATGGTTATCAGTATCACCACTATTAACATACTGGAGTAGCACTTTTTTAAAATAAATTTTATTTATTTTTGGTTTTGGCTGTGTTGGGTCTTCGTTGCTGCATGCGGGCTTTTCTCTGGTTGTGGCGAGCGGGGGCTACTCTTCGTTGCGGTTCGTGGGCTTCTCATTGCGGTGACTTCTCTTGTTGTGGAGCACGGGCTCTAGGTGCGTGGGCTCAGTAGTTGTGATTCGCAGGCTCTAGAGTGCAGGCTCAGTAGTTGTGGCACATGGGCTTAGTTGCTCTGTAGCATGTGCGATCCTCCCAGACCCAAGGCTCGAACCCATGTCCCCTGCATTGGCAGGCACATTCTTAACCACTGTGCCACCAGGGAAGCCCTTGAGTAGCACTTTTAACATTTCATCTATTGTATAAAATATAGCATATGGCACATAGTAAGTCCTCAATAAACTGGAAACCATTGTTGGTTTTGTTGTTGTTATTGTTGTTAATATTATATCTTCTTTTTCCCTCTCACATCTTACTTCTCTTCAGTTCAACAAGCATTCTCTGAGTGTTTCTAAGTACAAGGAGCTAGGGACATACATTAGTATATGAGAAGAATATAAACGTGGATATATCCAGTATCATTGTTATAGATGCTTCTCTCTTTGTATCTATATCTGCTGCCATGTTTTACAGGGACTAGCTTGACTACTCCAGCTTAGAGTGCCTTGCAGTCTGTTGACCTAATCTGGAGTTCCAGTTCCCTGCTTCTCAAATTTCCTTAACTGTCTTGGTGAGGCCAGCCTTAAAAGGAAGTATAGTCTGGAGAAGTATAGATGTCACTTGAATACAACCTCTTACATAGAGCATTTTAGATTTTTGCTTTTCAAAAGTAAAGGCAGACTGCCTGCATGGGTGAATTCACATATCTACCTCTAGCAAAACAAATTACCAGTGGCATAAAAATGGTAGTCTTCTCCATGTCCAACAGAAGAGCTGGATAAGACGCTTATATTTGGTATTGTCTACATCAAACTCCTTATTTTATAGGCACAGGTTTTGGGGAAATGACTTGCCCAAGCTAACATGGCTGCTTAGGGGTGGAGTTGGCCATTGAACCCAGGTTATCTAGTTTGGTATGTTTCCACTTTGCTGTATCTTTCCTTAAAACTGAATTTATTATCTGTATTTCTAAATATGCCAGCAGGTGTCATCCATAGAAGTGCAAAATAAGTGGCCCCCTTCCTATAAGAAAGTTAACCAAAAAAATGGGGGAAATTTAAGGGAGTAGAAAGGTAAATGAGAAAGTCAGAAGTTCAAAGAAAGCTCAGTTTCTTTTGCCCTTTTGACTATGGTTATTACTTTTCAACATAAGGTCAATTTGGAGCTCTTTCATGGGACAATTCGATTTGGTTGCATGTTTTCATGCATATTTATGGATGCTGTAAATCTATAGATGTGACTAAATTTCCTGCTTGTAAAACTTTCAAATTAAAGTGATGTTTTCTAAGCTCATCTTTTTTTCCCTTCCTTTTCAACTGTTTTAAATTATAAAAGTAACGTTTGCTATTTTAAAAAAGATACAAACAAAATAAACATTTCAGTTAAAAATTAGTACTCCCCCCACAAATGATGATCTCCTTTTATATCTGTTAACAATGTGTACATATTCTTTTATAGCTTTTAACGTTTACATACTATACTTATCCATTTACGTACTATACGTATTTTTATACGTTAGAATATATGGCTGGACTCCATTCTTTTTAATGGTTGCGTTGCATCCCAAAAGCATGAATCTGCTATAATTTCATCATTCCCTGTTGTTGAGCCTTGGAAATAGAATTCATCCTGGGTCAAAGGGTGGTACCCATTTAATTTTTTGATAGGTACTGCCAAAATGACCTCCAGAAAGGCTATATAGAATTGCCATTTCCACTGAAGTGTTTGTGAGTGTCCTTTTCTCCACCTACATTTGCCAAAACAAGATACAGTTGGTCCTTTTAATTTTAACCAGTCTGTTGAGCGAGAAATCACATCTCCTCGTTTTGATTAGCATTTTTGTAGTTACTAGTAAGGATAAGCAAATGTTTATATCCTCTGCAAATTACAAGTTCCCTTTTACTTGGTTTTCAATGATTGTCTTAGTGAGTTTTGGATGTTCTTTGTATATTAGAAACATTAACCCTTTATTTTTCCTGTTGCAGATATTTTCTTTGTTTATGGTTTGGAATTTTTATGTAGTCAAATTCTTTCGTTTATGGTTACTAGGTTGCACATCTTTCTTGGGAGATCTTTTTTGGGGGTGGGGTAGGGGGAGATCTTTTATTTGCCAAGATTACAAGAATATTTCCCTGTGTTTTATCTTCTAATATTTTTTAATAGTTTTTTTTTTTAAGTTGGAATTTGGCCAAGTAGCAAACTGGGTTGGTTACTTTTTGCTCTATAGGTTTTGAGAATAATTCAGGTTGTTCATGTTTAATACTTTTAACATTTGTCTTGAACTGAAGGCATAGTATTATAGACAGTGTTTTAAGGGATCTTATTTATTATATTTCCATTTTACGTTTGTTTGAGGCCCAGATTGTCCTAAAGTCACAAAGTCAGTTTGTGTCAGGGAACTAGAGTGCCTTTGCATACTATTCTTACATTTTTAGCAAACACCTTTCAGTTATAAATGTTTTAAAGCAGCAGATTGTTCACATTGTCTGGTTTATTTAAAGAACATTGGAAATGACTATGTGCCGGGCTGTATGTAGTGGTGTTAAATTTACTCAAACAGAGCCAGTTTAGTCTATATGTTGGGACATAATCTTTTTTTCTAAAGGCTTTGTTTTAAAGCTTTCTTATCAGTGAACTAATTTGATCCTTGTAACAAACCTGCGAAGCTGGAATTGTTTTCATCATTCTGAAAGGAGTTTGCTGCTATGTTGATAATTGCTATAAATAACTTATTCTTTTAACCATGTAAAAGAATCTTTGTTCCTTCCAAATTCATTAAAAGTAGCTCAGAATAGTTGAGGTACACTTAAAATTTTTGATTCTTAAGTGGCATGGCCCAAACATTATTTAGTAGACTAACCTTTGGAGAACTATAACTAACTTGAGAGTGAGACCTGGAGCTTCCTAATCTTGTTATCAAAGTTAAGTTTATGTCCGTAATTAAGGCAAACAGTTTGGAGATTAATAAATACTTTATGTTCTTCATATGCGGATAACATGTAGAAAGGCTGGGGAAAGAAACAGCTTTTTTTGGCTCTTGATCGTGTGTGTGTGTGTGTGTGTGTGTGTGTGTGTGTGTGTGTGTGTGTGTGTGTGTGTGTGTGTGTGTGTGTGAGAGAGAGAGAGAGAGAGAGAGAGAGAGAGAGAGAGAGAGAGAGAGATACCCAGCATAAGATTGCTGCCCTTAGATTAATCTGGAGCTAAAAGAAATAAGATATAATAATGTGGCTTACTCTTTGCCAGGCACAATCCTATGAGATAGACTGTGTTGTTTATTTTACAGAGGTTACTGACTTGGAGTAACTTGTCTGAGATTATACACCTAGTAAGTGGAATTTAAGCCCAGCTTGACTCCCAGGCTTTTCCATTCTGTTGTTGTCTCTATTTCACTTTTACTTTCTTCCAGTAGTATTCCTCAGTTTCTACCTTTAAATTAAAAAAAATAATAATCCTTATGTATGGTAGCAGATAAATACTAAGTTCTCTCTTCCCGTCATACAGATATATCTTTAGTCAGATTATTTTTGTTTGTTTGTTTGTTTGCGGTACGCGGGCCTCTCACTGTTGTAGCCTCTCCCGTTGCGGAGCACAGGCTCCGGACACGCAGGCTCAGCGGCCATGGCTCACGGGCCCAGCCGATCCGTGGCATGTGGGATCCTCCCGGACCGGGGCACAAACCCGTGTCCCCTGCATCGGCAGGCAGACTCTCAACCACTGCGCCACCAGGGAAGCCCCTGTCAGAATATTTTAAGGCATTAAAACCTAGCTTTTATTTAGAAATATACTTAATCTAACCTTTTTATAAAAGGATTGTGCCTTTTCTACCTGTCTTCAGGATACAGAGCTAGAGTATTTTATCCAGGAATACAGAATTCCCCCTTACATAGAGGAGGTTTAATTTTAGAGATGCTGCATATTTCTTTATAAACCTAGGGACATGAGAGAATTGGAGCTGAATAATGCACAAGGGTTGGAATTCTGTTCCTTTGGTTTCCTGTACTGTCTTTATTGTATTTGACAGTGGCCTGTCATGTGGCTTTAAGGGAAATACCATACGCCTGTGTTTCATAAATGAAAGTGAAAACACTGTAGTGGCTAAGCACACGGTGTCTTGGAGATATTTCTGGGGGGTGATAGTTGCTAATGTTTTTCAGGTCACAGATCTCTTTAAGAAGCCAATGAAAGAAAGCTATCAACTATCTTCTCAGAAAAATACCCACATAGGTGAAAATTTTCCATAGAATTTTAGGATTTTTGTGGTGCTCCCTCAATATAGGACACAAAGAAATCTAAAGATTTCTCCATGTGTCATTAAGAGGATGTCCAAATTGCTGTTGTTTGTGCTTATATTTCCTAGTGTGTCTGTGTGTATTTTTTTTTCCCTAGACCAAAGCATTATGCCCAAAGGTGAAAGCTGGGCTAAAATTGTTTCACTTTCGCTGAAAGTGTACTCTGCTTTATGCAACTTTAATCTCTAAAAATCCAAATTTTTTTAAAAAGCAAGAAGATTATGGTTGGTGTTACATAAGGATTTATCCTATGTAGTGTGTTGATCTTGTAATTGATTGTGTTTCCAGCTTTGCTTTGACCACTAGGAAGCTGTAATTTGTGTGTTTTGTATACTGGCTTTTTGTTGCTTTTATATTACCATTGCTTCTAGTCTTCCCTTTTCTCTGATTTACACCTGACCATCTCATAGCACCTATCACAATGCCCTGCATATAGCATATTCATAACTATTTGTTGAATGAAAGATGCAGATTGAATGAGTTGTATAAATTGGTTTTCTCAGTTGAAAATGTCACTTTAAAAAAGCGTTGAAAGTGATTTGGGATTTTTAGCTTTGTTAAACATTTACTGGGTAGTCATTCATTCATTTATTAATCTACTAAGTGACAGTTCCTATGCTGGCAACAGGAATGCAAAGATAAAGAGAATCCCACTCATGCAGAACTCACTCTAGTGGGGAGACTGACATGTAAATAAAGAGAGGTGTGTTGATTGAGGGTATGTGCAGGACACAGTGGGGACACAAAGGAGAGAGTGATCAGTGTTACTCTGGGGGAGGGGATATCTGAAAAGGCTTGACAGAGGAAGTGACATGTAAGCTGAGCTCTAGGGAATATATGCAGGGAGCAGCCATTTTAGCAGAGAGAACAATCTGAGTCAAGGTATCAAAGGTCTTGAATGGTAGGGAAACTGTAAAAACTTGACATGGTTAAAGCATGTGGGGAGCCAAGAGGAATATTATGTAATGTCATGGCCCTGGTAAGAGAGGTAAGCAGGGATTAGGTCCTAGAGGTCTTGGATGCTGGTTAGGTAAGGAGTTTACACTTGATGTTGTAGGTAGATTTTGAGTTTGAGGGAGATTGCTCTGGGAGCAATGTGGAGGATGGAATAGGGGGATCTTGCAAGGTAAAGTCTTAATTTAAAATATTTCTAATTTATGAGATTTTCAAACATACACAAAAGTTTTCAAACAGTATAATGAACCCCCATGTACCTGTTACCCAGCTTCAACAGTTGTCAACACATGGCTATACTTATTTATATCCCATTCCCTCCCCCATTATTTTTAAGCATATTCCTAAATGAATCACAGATTGGCAAAGCATAATTAACAATATATAACAAAGTGGCTCTCAAGTCTGGCTGTGCAGCCAAATCACCTACACAGCTTGAAAAAAAAAGTTCCCACCTCTTATCTATTGAGTCAGATGTTTATATGGCCAGACATTTTTCGTTTTCAAAATAAGTGTCAGTTGATTTTACAAAGCTAGGGTTGAGAACTCCAGATTTAATTTTTAAGTAAATTATTTTAAAGATATTTTTAAATTAGCTTTGACTTCTGACGGATGTGTTTTCCTGAACTCACTGAATGCTGTCTGTGGCTCTTCTGAGTGAAGATCATCTATTAGATAGTGGCAGGCTTTTGTGTGGTTAAGTTGTTGACAATTCAATAGAGCATATTAGTTTAAAGGCTGATGTCTTAATTTTCCGTTAGAGGTGGGCAAGACTGAGAAGTACTTGCATCTTTGAAATTGGATGTGATGAGATAGGGAATAATCCATCATTGTTAGCATTGATCTTTTGCACCAAATCCAGCCGCAAGTAAAGATGGGGATGGGAGACAGAGCATTCTTAAAGCGTAGACTAAGATTATTCCAGAGCACCAATTTAAAATGTGTAGACAAGGAGTCTCTTCCTCTTCTCCTTAATAAGCATAACTTTCACACAGGCATTGCTGTTTTTATTTTTTTTTCTAAGGAATGCTAGGAAGGGAGGTCTCCTTGGCATGCTGCCATTTCGTCTCTGCTGGCAAAACTGATTTACAACTTTGGTGAGCCCTATTTGTTGCCTAAATTCTTTTGATGCCAGTTTCTCTCTCTAAGTAATTGGGAGTAATGACCAGAAGGATAACTCCTGGATCTGCAGCTTCCCAGGACTGTAGGGTAGAGGACGTGTAGGGGATGACTTCTCAGGCGCCATTCTCACCTCCAAAGTCAGTGTTGGAGTTTTCAGATTCTTCCTCCTCGGTATCCCTGCCCTTATTTTGAGTATACTGCAGTGCAGAAAAGCACCAAGAACAGGCATGAAAACTTATCTGAGGTATAGTGTTTTCAGGTTTTGAGGGAGAGAGAGACCCTGTCGACGTATTTCTGCAGATAATTTCCAGATTTGTCTTGGGTGAGTAAAGGCTATACCTCATTTGCTTTATTACTACATCTTACTATCAAATGTCCAATAAAATCTAGGTCAGAAGTTCTCAGGGTCATATTTTATGTGGCCAAGGACAGGGATATCGGTGTCTATAGGAGGGGTGTAGCAGGGTGGACTGTGCATAGACATTTTGTGTACTGTACAGTTGTGGAGCAAATTTGGTTTGAATCTGGGTTGTACCACTTACTGGGTATGTGGCTACTCTTGGCCTCAGTAAACCAGGAATGATCTTCATCGCCAAGGTGTTATAAGGATTAGAGATAATACATAATAGGTGGTCAGTAAATGTTATCTGTTGTTACTATGGTGATAAATGGGTTCTCAGAATATTTGGTGGGTATTAATGTAAACAATCAGAAACTAGACTGGATGGAAAGGCCTGATAATCAGGTGGTGTCCCCTTGTCCCCTTTTACAAATCAGTCAATGTGATGTCTCTGCCTCTAATCAAATGGTCAATAGCAGGCTGGGTTTCAAGTTACAGCTTGCTGTTTCCTGACATGATGGACGGTCTGGGCATTTCTCACCCGAATTTACTTTCAAGAGACTGCAGAGAGGCAAAAGGCAAATATAATTAAGTATTTTGCTTTGTAGGACGTTGGAGTTCAGTATTCTCTAAAGCATTACTTTAAAACCACCATAATGCTTTTCCATGATTTCGGTGGGAATCTTAGGCTGACTTTTTTGTTTTGTTCTTTTTGTTTTTCATTTAATTAGCCAATATTTATTGTTTCCTATAGGAGCTTAGTGCACAGCTAAGCTGTGAACAAAACAATCAAATAGGGAAAATGCCTTCACGGAGCAGCCGTTCCCATGGGTAGGCTGACTCTGATTCATCCACACTCCCGTACATGTGTGCAGCATTTCTTAACCTACCAATAATAAACCAAATCAATAAATACTGAATGCTTGCTGTGTGCCATACTTCAGGATTAACCAGCAAGAGGTATAGGAAAGAGGCTCCAAGAGCCAACAGCAGCCAATCCAAGGCATTTGTTTAGAGGATATTTTTCTTAATTTGATACATGCCCTTTGGTTCAGGGGCCACTGTTTTCTACCTTAAGAAAAATTGTACAAAAGAAAAATTCTCATTATAAATGGATGCATGATTATAGAAAATTTGGAAGGCTCTGAAGAGCATGAAGCATAAATAAAACTGTGTTATCCTGCCACCTAGAGGCAACCACTGATAATGTTGTATATTTCTTCCCTTCCCAAGGTTGGTTAGTTGGTTGGTTGGTTGGTTGGTTGGTTGGTTGGTTGGTTGGTTGGTTTTCTTCCTCATCCTGTGGCATACATTTTCTCATTAATGTCAGGAAGTGATAGGTACAGGGTACAGTGTGAGCATGTAGGAGGGACACTCAGTCAAGTTTTAAGAGATTAAGAAGAGGATTGTCCTAATTCTGGTTAGTACTATTTCTGCTGTTGAAAACCCACGTAAGTGTTCACTATGTTAAGGTGAAATAGTGAGATTCTATATAGTCCCCTACCCTCAACTTTCTTAGGGATTTTCTTTCCATTATCTCCTTTTCCTCTCCCTTACCCTCTGCCTTTCAGTGAGACCCCATAATTTTCTGCTTGTATTTACAATCAGCCTTTTCAGGAGTATTCTACACATGCCATCTATATTGCCTCACTTCCTATTGATTCCTTGACTCATTCCAGTCTGACTTCCTTTCCAACCATGCCACTGGAACTAATGCTTGTCAAGTTATCTCTAGTCCCAATTTCAATGGACATTTTTCTGGACATACCTCATTTTGACATTTGACCCAGCTGATTAGCCTTGCCATCTTGTGTCTTTCATGATGCCGTGATGAACTAGTTTTGCTTCTACCTCACCAGCCTCTCCTTTGCTGGATTCTCCTCCCATGGCTTCAAGTACTGTCTATATGCTTACAATCACAGATTTTTTTTCTCAGTGCATACTCCTTTCCTGAACTCAATTCTATAAATATTTGCATATCTATCACATGGAAGATGCTGTGCTAGATGCTGAGAGCTTAACACTGTAGGAAATCAAACCAGTTATACTAATTGATATTTGCGATGAGAGAAATAAGCAGGGTTACTATCATAAAAAAAAATAACAGACAGCTTTAGGCAGGTTGCCTTGGGAAGCCGCTTTGGGTCTTAGTTTAAAGTGAATTTCTCAAATAGAACTAGCTCTGGGAAGAATGAGAGTGTGGAGCAGAAGCATTCCAGTAGGAATAGCACCTGTAACTGTCTAGAGGCTGGAAACAATTTAGAGTGTTCCAGAAACTAAACGGAAGGACTAATGTGGTTGTGCAGAGAGGAGATTGGAGAGAGTTCCAGGAGCCAAATCATGCCAGGGCCCTCTGGCTCATGGTTAGAATTTGGAAATAATTGTAGGGAAACTGTTGAAAGGTTTTAAGCAAGGAAGTAATGTGAGCTGATTTATGTTTTAAGAAGATTACTTTTGCTGCTCTCTGGAGAATGGATTGGATGAAAGTGAGTATGGAAGTGGGAGATCCGTTATCCATATTTCACAGTTGAGAAAACAGAAGTGCACATACACTGATTTGTCCATGTTCATACAGTGAGTAAGTGATATAGCAGGGATTCTAACCTGGGTTTCCTGGTTTGGAGCCTGTGTTATAATCTGGTGCTTCTCAAACTTTAATATATGATCTTATTAAAATACAGATTGATTCTTCACGTCTGGGTGGGGCCTGAGATTTTGCGTTTTTAGTAACTCCCAGGTGATATCAGTGCTGCTGATCCTTCAACCATACTTTGAATAGTAAGGCTAGTCCACCACTGTACTCAACTGCTGTTGACCCAGATTTGGAACTATAGGTGTCCTCTGCCCTTAAGCTGATTTCAATATTGAAAGTCATTATAAATTTGATCAACCGGAGGTGGTTACTACAGAGTGAGTTACCCTTTAAAGAGTGACTTCCCTCACTGTATTCTAATTGTACCGTCTTGTCTTGATGTAAACCCTATAAAACCAAGATTCAAACTTCAAAGATAAGTGAAGTTGGGGGAGTGAAGGAGTGAAAAAAGAAATGGTTAATTAAATGGAAGTATTTAAGTGTAATGGTAATCGCTACAGATGGTGATTCATAATAATTCATTAGTTTTCTGAAAGTTGATCTTTCTAACCTGAGTTTAGGAAGAAATATTTATTATGTGTAGAGATTGCTTGGTGCACAGAGTTCTGGTCTGACCCAACAAAGGCAGTAGGCTATTTCCAGGGATTTGTTTAGAATTCACTTCTTTTTGTTAGAGACTTTTTTATGTAATGGGATTTTCATCTGTTTAACTTCTAAGCATTAGGTAGAACTCATTCTCTAGTTACTGTTCCATCATTAGTGAGATTGATAATATCTCAGCTTTTCACCCTGTGCCCCAGCTTCCTCTCTTACAATATTTTTTGTGAACAATAGGATCCAACAGTGTAGAGGAATTTGTCACAAATTTGTATTTTCATCTGTAAGCATTTATTGTTGTAAAACTAGTAAATAAAGTGAACAGCATGTTATTGAAGCATGGACTTGGGAGTCAGAAGGGCCTGGATTTAGATCTTGGCGCCAACATTCACTAACCAGGCAAGGTTCTGAATTTCTCTGAGCCTCTGTTTTCTATCTGTAAATGGGGAAAGAACTTGGCTTGCATGGTGAGGATTGTAGGAAAGAAAAATATGAGGCCCCTGAGCAGCATGTCTCAAAGTGTATTCTTTGGGATTCTTAAATTGGACTTTCAATAGATGCCACCTGCAGGAAAAATGTTTCTATGTCCTAATAAGTTTCCTTTACCCGGGATTTCTTGGAGCTGTTAGTAATGTCAGTCAGCCATGTGACTGTCCTAAAGGACGAGAAATTTGTAACATTTCCTAAATTACTGGAACCTAGTCTTCATGGAGCAAGATGCTCTAGAATGCTTTGAGAAACACCAGCCTAAGTATTATCTGGTTTGTAGTGGGCACTCAAAAAGTATTCTCCCTTCCTACTGTGAAACCAGCTTAGAAATAGAACAGGAACAAAAGAGACTTGAATTTTCTTAATTGATGTCTCACAGGCAGTGATATCTTTTTTAAACTATAGGTATTTCTTGCAACAAAATTATAGAGGCCAGGTTAACATTGTACTTGTTACGGGAACGTGTGCTTGATCATTCATTTGTTTTGGCTTGTTTTTTTTATTTGGGTGCCTATCATCTGAATCTGTTTATGAAAAGTTTGGAACCTGAACAGTGTGGAAACTGAAAAAGCCAAATGCACTTGCTCTCCCAGAACCTTGACAGCTAGAGCATAGGCATGGGACCTCAGCTTGACCAATCAGATGCTCACACTTGGGACAGTGCATCTAGAGCCACTGATGCAAATACCTGAGGCCATTTAGAAATCATACTGCTACCAGCAGTAGCTTCTAGGCATTCAGAGTCCGGTGTTGGCAGCGTAGGCACCCCCAACTAAGCTGTGTCTGTGGGAGGTCTTTGGCTGTAGTTCCAGGATGCCTCGCTTCCTTGGTTCTGTCTGTTTTCTGAATGTGGATCTCTAAGCTTTCCTGTTGATTGCGTGAGCTATCAGTTACCCTTCCAGTAAATCACATTTTTGTTTTAGTTAGCCAGAGTCTATTGTTTTCAGTCCAGACCCTTGAATGGTACAGAATAAGTCAAAATAGCTTTAGTTAAAGTGAGATACATATTTGTGTGAAGATTTGCCAGTGACTTCATCTACATTTTTTTAAACCAGTAAAATCGTGGTGAGTTGGTTATTTGCACAAGTTTTAGTCTGTGCTCTTGTTCTGGAGGATTTTTTTTTATTGTTGGGTTTCAAGAGTTCTTTATATGTTCTAGATAGTATGTATGGTTTGCAAATATTTTCTCCCAGTAGATTTTTTCTTTTGTGGTTTTTTGTTTGTTTGTTTTTGTTTTTTTTTTGCGGTACGCGGGCCTCTCACTGTTGTGGCCCCTCCCGTTGGCGGAGCACAGGCTCCAGACGAGCAGGCTTAGCGGCCATGGCTCACGGGCCTAGCCGCTCTGCGGCATGTGGGATCTTCCCGGACCGGGGCACGAACCTGTGTCCCCTGCATCGGCAGGTGGACTCTCAACCACTGTGCCACCAGGGAAGCCCCTCCCAGTAGATTTTATAGTTTTACATTTAAGTCCATCATCCTTTTTTTTTTCTTTTTTGAGATGTAATTGGCGTTTAACATTATATTAGTTTCAGGTATACAACATAATGATTCCATATTTGTATATATTGTGAAATGATCACAATAAGTCTAGTTAACACCCATCACCATAGTTACAATTTTTTTTCTTGTGATAAGAACTCTTAAGATCTGCTCTTAGCAACTTTCAAACATATAATACAGTATTAACTACAGTCATCACGCTGCACGTTATATCCGCATGACTTCTTTGTTTTATAACTGGAAGTTTGTGCCTTTTGACTACCTTCATCTGTTTCACCCACCCCACCCCCCAGCCCCTGCCTCTGGCAAACACCAATCTGTTTCCTGTATCTATAAGTTTTGTATTTTTTTTGGGGGGGGGGGTTTGTTTGTTTGAGATTCCACATATAAGTGGGATCATACAGAATTTGTCTTTTCTCTGTTTGGCTTATTTCGCTTAGCATGATGCCCTTAAGGTCCATTCATGTTATCGCAGATGACAAGATTTCCTTCTTTTTTGTAAGACTGAACAATATTACATTTTATATATCTTTAATATATATAAAAACATAAAATGTGGTGTACATTTTATCTATCTACAGCCACATTTTCTCTATTCATCCATCAGTGGACACTTAGGTTACTTCCATGTCTTAGCTATTGTAAATAATGCTGCAGTAAACATGGGAGTGCATATATCTTTTCAAGTTAGTTTTTTTCGTTACCTTTGGATAAATATCCAGAAGTGGAATTGATGGATCATATATTTAATCTTTTGAGGAACCTCCTTACTGTTTTCCATAGTGGCTGCACCAATTTACATTCCCACCAGCAGTCCACAAGAGTTCCCTTTTCTGCACATCCTGGCCACATGATCCATTTTGAGTTAATTTTTATATAAAATATGAGACTGAGGTCAGAGTTCATCTTTTTGCATATAGATGTCTACTTGGTCTGGCACCATTTGTTGATTAAAATATCCTTTGATCGTCTTGCTTTTTCACCTTTGTCAAAAATCAGTTGGGCATATTTGTGTGGGTCTATTTCTTGGTTCTCTATTCTGGTCCATTGGCATATGTGTCTATCCCTCCTCTATTACTGTGTATACAATCTTGACTACTGTAGCTCTGTGTGTGTGTGTGTGTGAGAGAGAGAGAGTCTTAAAATTGGATAGAGTGATTCCCTCTGTCTCCTTTTTCAAAATTGTTTGAGCTATTGTAGTTCCATTGTCTTTAATATGAGTCTTCTTAGTCCATGAACATAGTATATCACTTCATATTTTTAGGTCTTGATTTTCTAAATCAACATATTGTGGTTTTTATCATACAAGGCCTGTACATGCTTTGTTATATTTACGCCTAAGTATTTCAGATTTTTTTGAGCAATTATGAGTGGTGTTGTAAAGTTTTGAGTCCACATGTCCATTGCCAGTATACAGAAATATGATTGATCTGTGTATGTTTATTTTGTATCCTATAACTTTGCTGAGATCACTTGTTAGTTCTGTAGAGTTTTTTGTAGACTCCTTGGGATTTTATACTTAGATAATCCTTTGTTACCTGCAAATAAGGACAGTTTTATTTCTTCCTTTCTGATCTGTATACCTGTTACTTCCTTTTTTTACCTTATTTCAGTGGCTAGAACTTCCAACACTGTGTTGAATGAAACTGGAGAGAGCAGACCTTCTTACTTTGCTCCTAATTTTGTAGGGAGAGTATTCAGTGATTCGGGTTGTATGGTGTTGGGGCTAACTGCTACTTCCTGTAGCTGAGGCAGTGTAATAGCCCCCCACAAATGACTACAGCCACAATGATGTGACAGCCACTTGCTCGAAGTAATGGGTGTGAGGTTTTGTGAGACAAAGCAAACCTGAGAGTAAGTGTACAAGTAGCTCACTTATAGTTTCCACTACATGTATCAGATTGTTTCCAGAATCCTGTTGGCCTCATTTTAGATACTTGGAAGTTATTGGCAGAAGGCATCTTGCTTATTTTCTCTTAGATGCTGAGGTAATTTTTTTTAAAAGTAATCTGTAATCACATACCCTAAATGTGAACTTTAGAGGGGAAGCATCTTTTTTTCTTCAGGAATGATCCCTACAGCAACATTTTAGAACATATTCTGGATTTTGTACCAACTCTTTCTGAATGCCCATTGGTTGAATGGATGCCAGCCATACAGACAAATACATGTTATTTCCAAAATACTGAGCATGTTGGACTAACTCTAGACCAAAAGCTGCCTAAAATTTATACTTGTGCTTAGTCAGCTTTATATTATGCCAGCCTTCTTGGAGGAGGGACATTGACCCCCAGTGACTGCTGTATAGCAAATACATTATTAGAGGTAAAGAGCCCTGCAGTTCACCTCTTCCTCTGCACATGTGCTAGTTGCTAATGGGGGGAAACCTTTGTTTCTTCCTGTGCCTTGGCCGGAGCATCATAATGGACCTTAGTAAAGTGATTGTGTTCTGTGCTCAGGATATTTCTAGTGGGAGTTTTATATACCTCATTTTCTAATGAAAAAAAAAAAGTATTTTGTTTCCTTTGTTCTTATGACATAATATATTTTTATGGGTTAAAACAGTACAGATAAAGATATAGAAAAGCACAGGTAAAACAATCATACATAATCCTTTTGGTTAGATTGAATTAACATTTTGATGCATACCCCTTCTAAGCTGTTTTCTTTAAACATGGGTTTATACTATTTATTCTGTTTTGTAACCCTTTTATTTCACCATGAACAGCTTTGCTGTTATGTAATTGTGTGCAGTGTTTTTAACAGCTGTGTAATAGTCTGTTTTAAACCAATCCTATTTTGGATATTTGATCCTTTTCACTTCTTCACTGTTATACATGGTCATGCAGTATGGATTCTTGTGATTAAATATTTATATACATTCTTATGATTTTCTTTGGGTAAATTCCGAGAAGTGGAATTGCTGAGTTTTCCAAAAAACTGCAGGATATGGTGAATTTTTCCATCCTGAGGTGTGTTAAAACATTTTACTCTTACTTTCAAGTATGAGTTTGAGAGGTCAGGGTGGGGTCATTTTAATTTTGGCTTAAATTGGTTACAAGCTTGTGTAACTTGAATGTGGGCCAGTTTTATTTGGAGAGATTGTTTACCACTCTTTACCTCGTATCTGTGCCTCTGAGTTGGCCTGCATCATAACTCCAATTTTACTTTAAACATTTTGCATGCTCTTTGTTCTATATTGTCTATGTCCAAGCATGTAGAGCTCAAGCTTGCAGCTTTAAGTCTCACATTTTGGGGAATTTCTTTTCAGATCATAAAACAGAAAATCGAAAACATGAAAGTAGACAGGACTAAACTGAAAAAGACACCTACTGAGGCTGTAAGTATCCAAAAGTTTGCCTGTTTTTTCATTTCAGAAAAAAATCTTTGCAGTCAGTTCACTCATATTGATCTTCCAAATATATCATCACTTATATACACACAGTGCAGTAAAACAGCAACTTGTCTTGAAACAGTCAAATTTTCTTTTGAACTTCCCTTGGTTAAAAAGGTGAATAAGCTAGTGATCAGTGGAGAGTGAGCACTAAACAGTTTATAGCTATATATACCTGAAGTAGGCTGTCTGGCTGCTGCTTCTGTGCATTGAAAGCAGCATGGTATAACGGAAAGAGCAAGTACGGATTCAAATTCTGTCTGTAGTTGCAGGATCTTTCTCAATTTTGTTATCTAGAAAATTAAAGTGGTAACACCTTTCTCACTAGATTTCATGTGAGTCCAGTGTTTTAGCTTTCTTTATTACTGATTCTTAATCATACAGTTCAGCTTAACCTATATTAACCTATGTATTGGGTGGCCATGTCAGTTGATCCTATGTCAGCAGTAGAAATCCCAGCTTCTGTCCAATATTCTATTGGCCTGCTTAAACTGCATTCTGAAATTAAGACAGTATTGTATTGTTATGACACTCCCATAGACCCCGTGTGCTGTAGTTCAAGGAGCACAAGCTTTGGAATTAGACATGGGTTTGAATCTTACTAGATTTTTGTGTCTGAGAGTTAACTTGCCTGGTTTCCACAGCTGTAAAATGGGGTTGAAAATTCCTCCCTCCTTGATGTGAGGTAGCTGCTCAGCAAAGTATCTGGCACATAATTAGTTGGTTCATTTTCTAAATACAGGCCACTTGGTTTTTTAAAAACTGTAACTACCTGGCAAGTATCACCCAAGGGTATCACTATTGATATTTATTCCAGTATTGCATGGGCAGTTCTCCTGCCCTTTTCATTCAGTGTTATACTAATGAGTATGAGAAGTGCTGTCTTCCTACATCCTCTCCAGCATTGCAGATCATCTTTTACATTTTTGTTAATAGGTGGAGAAAAAATATTTCACTGTTCTGATTTGCATGCATTAATACATATATTTTCACATTTATTGGCCTTATAATAGTTGTCTGCTCATGCTGTTTTATTTTGTATTTGACATTGGAATGTCAGTTTCTTACTGAATATGCCATACATATTGAGTATATTCATTTTACATACCTGTTCATTTGCTTTTCATTTTTTTTTTTTTTTTTCTTTTTGCGGTATGCGGGCCTCTCACTGTTGTGGCCTCTCCCGTTGCGAAGCACAGGCTCCGGACGCGCAGGCCCAGCGGCCATGGCTCACGGGCCCAGCCGCTCCGCGGCATATGGGATCCTCCCAGACCGGGGCATGAACCCGTATCCCCTGCATCGGCAGGCGGACTCTCAACCACTGCGCCACCAGGGAGGCCCTCATTTTGTTTTTGATATGTTTCGGCATCTAGAATTTTCGACAGTTAACATACTCAAATTTTTTGGAAACTGAAGAGCAAAAAGAAAACTTGCCTGAAGTCATTTAACTTCCAGGATAATTCAACCTTGTAGATAATCAGAGAAATTCAATTTCTTTTTCTTTTACCTAGTAGATTGTTATAGATTTGTTCTTGGAGTCACACTTATGTACAAATTCCTGGCTTATTTCAGTTAGCATAATGCCCTCAAGTTTCATGCATATTGTCACAAATGACAAGATTTCATTCTTTTTTATGGCTGAATAGTATTCCATTGTATATACGTACCACATCTTCTTATCCATTCATCGATGGACACTTGGGTGTTTCCATATCTTGGCTATTATAAATAATGCTGCAATGAGCATGGGGGTTCATATATCCTTTCAAGTTAGTGTTTTCATTTTCTTTAGATGAATACCCAGAAGTGGAATTGCTAGATCATATGGTAGTTCTGTTTTTAATTTTTTGAGGAACCTTCTTACTGTTTTCCATAGTGACTGCACAAGAAAGATATTTATTGATCACTTTATGTATCGGCAGCTGTGCAGAGGATTTTTTCCCTAGATTTGACATCTTTATTGGAGCAAATCAGTATAAACCATGGCAATTGGTATGCAGCCATTGAACTGGCAAGTGCTTTGTTTTGCACTACCATGAGTAAGGAAAATCACACTCAGTTTGCATTTATGCAGCAGGGACAAGACGGTAAAGATACACTTTTGTCCCTGGTGCATTCTGCAGACCACAAGGTCCATAGGGATCTTGATACTCCTGATAAAACAACATGGTGCTGGTACGTTAAATTGATGCTGTTATGCTAACTGGGGCTTGTGAACAGAAAGCACAAACACTTTAGATGCCTTAGACATATGTGTGCCAGAGAGTGCCCTTTGAAGGTTGAGGGCCTGCCACGTCAGGAAATTTTCTAGGAGTTCAAAGGTCTGGGAAATGTCAAAATTTCCCTTCTAAAGTGAGAGACATGTTTTTGCACCTTGTACCACACACCATGAAGAAAGAGGAACAGTGTATGGGGTGCCTTTTTGGATTTTGGAGCCAGCATGTATTACATTTAGGCATGCTGTTTTGATCCATTTACTGGATAACTTCTAAAGTGATAGTAGTGTTTGGATCTAGAGAAGACTCTGCAGAAGGTTCAGGCTATGATGTAAGCTGCCCTACTCCGTGGACATTATGGCCTAGTAGATCCAGGTGTCTGACTTAAGTGTCAGCCAAAGATGCTGTGGGATGCCTCTGGCAAGCCCCAATAGGAGAATCACAGCTTAAGACCTAGGGGGTAGAGTTTGGCCGTGCTGTTCTCTGCCAACAGCTATTCTGACATTCAGAAAAGCAGCTTCTGGCTTGCTACTGGACCTTGATAAAGACTGAATGCCTGATTATGAGATAACCAAATGATTACAGGACCCAAATGTTTGTCATGAACTGGGTGTTATCTAACCCACAGAATCATAAAATTGGATCTGCATCGTTGCAATCCATTAGAAATTGAAGTGGTATATTTGATAGTAGGCCCAGGTAGGTCCTGAAGGCACAAGTGAACTGCATGAGCTGGTGGTTCACACTCCTTTGTTATCTGTTTCTACTACTTCAGTACCTCTCCCTCAACCTGTATGACTTCAAGGAGAGGAAGAAAAATTGCAGGTCTGGTTTGTTGAAGGGTTTTATGCCAAGAATTTTACATGCCTTTAATTACCACAGAAATTTGAGATAGCTCTTAATAATGCTTACTTTAGAGAGAGAAAAGGTTTCAGACTTAGCTTAAAAAAAATTTGCCCTTAAGCCCCTATTGTTCCACGTTCCATTTTGGCTGCTGAAAATGCCCCTAGTTTAAATCTCACAACATTGCTGGGTAAATAGGTCATGTTAAGTTCATTTTGCAGAAGAGGATACTGAGATTCAAAGAGGTAGCTTACCAACTACCTAATTCTAAAGTCCATGCTCTTTGTAACAGTAAGCTGTCTTTCAGTATTTAAGCTCCTATTATGTGAGATAAGTGTTTTATGCAAACACTTGAGCTTCACATTTCCAAGGTGGTTCTTAGGTCTTTTTTCTGGTAAGAAAACTGTGGCTAAGAGGTTGGATTTGCTTGTGATCAAACAACTTTGTAAACATCAAGCGAAAAACTGAACCCAGATTTGTTTGGTTCCAAATCTAGGCCCATTCCTAGGATACCATACTGCTTTACAGAGTCAAAGAGCAAGTGTAATCACTTCCAGCTGCCATCCATTAATAGAAGCATCTCTGTCCCAGTCCCTATCCCCCCGCCACCACTTTTGGAAACTTACTATGAACTCTGAATCCACACCTTGTTACCTGACAAACAGGCCCTTTCATCAGTAAAACAGAGCAGGAATATATGGAAATGGAAACCCCAAGTAAGAATGGAGTCCTAGTTTTACACAGTTCAGAAATTCTTTGCCTCCAATAATTGGACGGTTTAATGTTGCAGAAAAATGCAGCCAGTGCTAATCTTCACCTTTGTGAATTCACTAGGGCTCCTCAGTGTTCCTCTAATTGAACATTTCTTATCAGGCATTCTGGTTAACTTTCAGACTATGATACAGATTCCTTCATTTTGTTTTTATTGATATTTAGCTTGTTTCCTTTATTTGTGTTGTCTGTACACTTCCAAGTAGTTTGTCTATATCTACAGGTTCATGCAGGTTTTAAAAAAATACACAGATGGATTGTTTCATTGTAAGATTTCTGTATTAATCTCAAGTGATCGTCTGGCAAATTTCCACTTAAGTAGTGCGTTCTATCAAAAGTTAAATCATTGAGTGTGTTGACATAAGGGGTTTTTTTTCCTATTCTTCCTTGTTGTGTCTCCCTCATACTCCAAAACACCATTTGTGAATACCTGTTTGTTTTTCTCAGCCTGCAGACTGCAGAGCCTTAATAGACAAACTCAAAGTTTGTAATGATGAGCAACTCCTCTTGGAACTGCAGCAGATCAAAACATGGAACATTGGAAAGGTATGTAAACCCATACTCCCAAAAGAGAAATCAAAATGAGGTAGCCTCATTCAGCAATTACTTCATAAGCATCTAGTGTGTGTCTGGCACAGCTCTAGACCAGTAATTTTTAGCCTGTGAATGGTTGCCAAGGAAATTTTGAAAGAAATGTAAAAGGAAAATTTTGCTAGCCAAGGATGAAGAATGTTTATACAGGTGATGATAAAGAATCTCAACCACAAAATTCCTTTAGTTTGACTGACAGTATGAGTTTGAGATAGTCTCAGGATTTTTACTCTTAGCTTAAAAGACTCTTCTTTAGATAACTCTAAAAATGAGCACTTCAGATAAAGTGGATTCTGGCAGGGAAAGTCCTTGTGTTTTTAGACCTCAGAGGTAGCCGGAATTCTCCTTTTGAAGACCTAGCTGTAGGGGTTTTGTGGTGTCTCCTGGTGTTAGCACAAGTTTTTTGTTTGTTTTTTTTTTTTTGCGATACACGGGCCTCTCACTGTTGTGGCCTCTCCCATTGTGGAGCACAGGCTCCGGACTCGCAGGCTCAGCGGCCATGGCTCACGGGCCCAGCCACTCCGCGGCAGGTGGGATCTTCCCAGACCGGGGCACGAACCCATGTCCCCTGCATCGGCAGGCGAACTCTCAACCACTGCGCCACCAGGGAAGCCCTACCTTATTCTTATATCTTCCTCTTTCTCTTCCCCTCTCCAGTGCGAGTTATATCACTGGGTGGATCTGTTGGACTCCTTCGATGGAATTCTGGCAGACGCTGGACAGACAGTGGAGAATATGTCATGGATGCTCGTGTGTGATAGGCCAGAAAGAGAACAACTGAAGATGCTTCTCTTGGCTGTGTTGAACTTCACAGCCTTGCTCATTGAGTACAGCTTTTCCCGGCATCTGTATAGTTCCATAGAGGTAGGAGAGGTTCAAGCCTATGTGATCTGTTCTTAACTAGAATTGTTCACGTCCAGAATAAGGAAATTGTTCTTTCTTTCTGATGATTCTTTCTTTTTCATTATGGAGTTCTGGGGTTTTCAGTGTCAAAGCCAATGGTAGGATGTTTCTTGGCTAAAGATACCCTTCACAGGGTTGATGGGAAGGTTCTTTACTGTCACCTTCACCTTGCCTTTTAAGATTTAAGAAGTTAATGAGAATGTAATACATGTATTGATGTATTCTTGGGAATTTACAGGAATTGATCTTGGTCCCAGGTTATCAGAGCAGCCCCAAATTACTTTTAAAATATTAGACATAATTTGATTTCCTTGACACATTACTGCACTTACTGCTTTTCTAAGTTTTAGTGTGCTGCTTTTTAATTTCTTCTCCCCCTCCCCAAAATGTATATTAATAGCATGCTATGTATTCTTAAAGAGTAAAGTGGGCACAGGAATTAGTGAACTTTTGAACTGGTCAAAAATCAGTGTAAGAAGAAACTCTCTTCCTTTAGCCTAACTTTAGAGTTTTTATCACTTGATTTAGTGCCCTGTTGTTATGTGTTACTTTTCCTAAGTCTTCATTAAAGAAACAGAATCAGAACAAACAGAAAGTAAATGACTTAAGAAGAGAAGTGGAATAACTCAACTAAAGACCTAGTACCTGAAGTTTTAAGTAGGGGATGGCTAAGCAGCCTGTTGAAGATGACATAGATAAGCTGCAAAAGGAAATCCATAGCCTTCTGTGGATAATCAGCAACCAGAAATACTTTGGTTCATTTCCAGCTAAATTACATACTGATTTTAACACTAACCAAATGTTTCAATATATTGGTGAATTCTGATTGTATTAAAAAGCAAAAATAGTTATTGGGTTATTGTTACATACACTGTATTGTAACAGTCATAAGTGCCACCAACTGTTATTTTTAGTTTCTATATGAAGAACCCTGTGTTTTAATTAATTCCAATTTTATATTTGTTGTAAAGGATACAGAAGGAGCATAAAATTATCTTAGTCTATACTTTTAGTCTAGTTGGAAACTTAATGTTCTTGAGTTCTGCTATGTATTAAAATATTACATTTGTCTCTCTTGTAATCTGTTTCTTCCTGTGGAGACACCTATGTAATTTTGAACTGTTCACATTTTTTTAATTTAAATTGGACTTTCTGGCTTGCTGCCAGATTGTAAGCTGCTTGGGCATAAGGTTACATGTTGTGGGTGCTCAAATATTTATAAATTTTTTTGTATTGTTAAACTTCTTGATAGCTTTATAAATCCATGGCATTTCAAGTTTTCAAGGTCTTGTATGCCTGATACCATGAACTTGCCCCCCCCATTTTTGTCCCCTGTAGCATTTGACAACTTTATTGGCTTCTTCTGATATGCAAGTGGTGCTGGCAGTCCTCAACCTTCTGTACGTATTTAGCAAAAGATCAAATTATATCACACGCCTTGGATCTGACAAGAGAACCCCACTGCTAACCCGGCTGCAGCACTTGGCAGAGGTGAGTCATGGGTGAAGAGTTGGAAGGACACAGAAGTTGAACCCTGTTATTCCTTTTCACAGGTGTTTCTTGCAGTGTCAAAATGAATAGGAATCCGTAAGTTAACTTTACTGGCCTAATTGAGTAGAACTATTGGGGCCCATTTAACTAAGTTACCCCAAAAATCCTAGGAAGTATTCTCAATTTTATGAAGTAATTTTGAGGGATTTCATGAATCTCTGCTCACAAAGAGAATCTCTCTTTGTTCAAAAATGGCCACTTCTCTTCTGGAAAGTTTAGAATCAGATTCTACTTGGAGGGAAACATTGGCTGCAATAAAAGATCTGGATTTTGAATCCTGGCCTACCTTATTAGCTCTGATAGCAGTTTTCTCATCTGAGAATTTAGTTATATCTACCTTAAGAGTATTTTCAGAATAAAATAAAATGTAGGGTTCTTAGTGCTGTGCTCAGTAATTGGTCTGTGGTGGTAATGATTGTTAATTGAAGGCAAAAATGCTCATGTTAAATTCAGCTTAGTCAAACTATTGTCCAGTGTTTGTAGAGGCAAACTGATAATGCATACTCAGGTTTGAGAGAGGTAGCCATTGCTAGAAAGCTTTCTTGGAAGAAAGTTGGTAGGGCTAACTTTTTAAAAGCTGAATAATAAATGGTTACCTCACAAGTCATACAACTCAAGTTTCAGGCTATGTTTAGGTGCATGGTTACTTTAAAATCATTTTTGTGTGATTATAAATGTAACATGTATTGCAAAAATTCTAGGATGTATAGGAAAGTATAAAGAGAATGTTAATCACCTGATATTCATCCAGATGGAGCCTCCCTTAAAATTTGAGCATATTTTATTTTCTTGGATTTGCAAATACAAGATTTGTTTTTTTTTTTTTTTTTTGGCGGTACGCGGGCCTCTCACTGTTGTGGCCTCTCCCGTTGCGGAGCACAGGCTCTGAATGTGCAGGCTCAGCAGCCATGGCTCACGGGCCTAGCCACTCCGCAGCATGTGGGATCTTCCCAGACCGGGGCACAAACCCATGTCCCCTGCATCAACAGGTGGACTCTCAACCACTGCACCACCAGGGAAGCCCCAAGATTATTTTTAACCATTTTCTCATGATAGTTTTTTAGTGACTCAGTTAACCCAGTGATGTGAGCCAGTTGTGACTATGCACAGATATTAGTGAACTGCGAATATAGCAGAAGTTCTCCAGGAAGACTTGAATCAGTTAAAAGCCAGTTGGTTGATTTTTGTAAGGGTCTAGGACACTGGTTCTCAAACTCGAGCATGCATGAGAAAGTTGATTTATTAAAGCATAGATTAGTCTCCCTCCCCTGTCTGCTCATACCCCTTTACCTCAATTCCCACAACCCCCATTTCTGATTCAGTAGGCCTAGGGCAGAGCCCAGTAATGTGCATTGCTAATAAGTTTCCAGGGGATGTTGAAGCTGCTGGTCCAGGGATCATACTTTGAGAACCATTGGTTTAATCTATCCTATTGGGCAAAGTTACAAAATCTTACCAGATTCTTATAGTTCCATCCCAAAGGCATCAAGACCTTTTCCCTGATATCTGAATACATACCCATTCTTGAGCAAATCCCATCTAGTGAGGTGGTGTCAAATATGACATGGTTGATATAAATGTTATTTATTGGGTGTCTACTTAATTGCCAGGATCATATGGTAACTATGGAGTAGGTGAGGACGATGAGATTCAGAAGTTACATTATTTTTAGGAAAAGCCCATGGGCTTTTAGCCCCTGATAAAGTGTAAAATGTGATAACTGCTGTTTGTAGAGTTGATTGAGCATGGCTTATGTTCCAAACCTGGGTGTCAGCCTGAGACCCAGCTCCTTGAATCCACACCCAACTCTTCCACTTGATAACATTCAAGAAGTATATGGCTAATCCTGTGCTGGATATAGTATAAAACATGTTCTTTTCTCTAAAAAGCTCACATAGTAGTTGAGAAAGTGTTATGGGGGCATAATTAAAAGGACAAAGAACTAGTTATTCTTAGTACTAACTAGTAAGTACCCTTGAATCTTAAACATTCCATAGGTTTATCTTGTTGGCTGCAAAACAAACATCATAATAAAAATAGGTGCTTGGTATTTAAAAATTTTAGAAATGTACAGAAGGAAATTTATCATAATTATGTATCTACTCTTCACATTTTGGTACATTTTCTTAGTCTTTATGCATATTTCTTTACATAGCTGAATGCATATAGTATATGTAACTTGATATCCTACTTTATTTACTTAACATACTAGCATCAGTGTTTTCCCATATTAACTTTACATAATTTTGTAAGAAATGTTTCTTTGTATTTAATAATGATAATATCTCAGAAATGTCACAACATCACAGACTTTTCATGAATCAAGTTTGGCTTGACATGGTCTTTTAAGGATCCCAGCTTACCACAACTTACTTATCGTAGGCACTTGATTTTTATTAGAACACAAAAGATAGAAAGATTTAGGGGTGACAGTGATAGTTGAAGTATTCTACAGAACAGTTAGTTGTGACAACAGAAGAAACAAAAGGAAGGTAATTGTGAAGATACATAGCCTTTCAAGCTTATTCCGCCTTGCAAATTCAGATCCTTGGTTTGACTTACCTGTCACCCCTCTGTGGCATCAAGTATTTATATTTCCCTTGTCCTCACAGTTTTCAGCAAATTCCATGTTTCTTCACTGGAAGTCCTGGGAATAGCCAAGAAAATATTGAAAATGGAATGAGGAAGTACTCTTCCTATTGGGTATTAACTTTTTTTATAAAGCTAAAAGGAATTAAAATAGTGTGGTAATAACAGTGGAAAATTTCCAGAAATGGATCCAACGTGTAGGAATCACTAAGCTTAATCATTTTTAGCTTTTGATACAAAGTGAGAGATGTGCAACTGTTCCTTTTACTTGATCCTTAGAGGCCCTTGTAAGTTTATTGATTGGCCTAATTGCAATATTATTGTGTCTCAGGGAACAGAGAGGACTGAGGAGAGGGAGAGAGATGGTAGAACAGCCAGCCAGTGGAGCAGTCAGAACACATTTTTTTTCCATTAAATTTGCCATCTTGTATGGGCATGGTTCGTGGCACCCCAAAATAATGACAGTAGTAATAACAATGATCACTGATCACAGATCATCATAACAAATATAATAATGATGAAAAGGTTTGAAATATTGCAAGAATTACCAAAATGTGACACCGTGACGTGAAGTGAGCAAATGCTGTTGGAAAAATGAAAAAAACAGTAGACTTGCTCAATGCAGGGTTGCCACAAACCTTCAATTAAAAAAGCAGTATCTGCAAAGCACAGTAAAATAAGGTATGCCCCTGTGCATAGGCTCAATTTTGAGGTAAAGATCAGAGAAATCAAGTAACTTGTTCTGGGTGTTATCGAAGATGAACAGAATAGCTGTCTTAAATCTTTCCCTTTTCACTGGTTCCTCCTACATGTATATTTTAAAAGAACAAGCTTTAGAGAGCAAGAACATACTTTTTTTTTGGTCAGTGTAGCTAAAGGTTTGTCTATTTTTGTTGATATCTTCAAAGAAACAAATTTGGTTTAGCTGATTCTGTTTTTCTATTTTGTTTCATTTATCTCTGCTCCAGTTTTACTATTTCCATCTTTATGTTTGCTTTGGGTTTAGTTTGCTGCTGTTTTTCTAGTTCCTTAAGGTGGACTGTTAGGTTACTGATTTGAGATCTTTCTTTTTTAAATGTAGGCAATTAACAGCTGTAAATTTCCCTCTAAGCACTGCTTTATCCCATAAATGTATCCCATAAGTTTTGATATGAAGTGTTTTCATTTTCATTCGTCTTAAGGAATTTTCTAATTTCCCTTTTGATTTCTTCTTTTACCCATTGGTTGTTAATAGTATATTGTTTAATTTCCATGTGTTCGTGAATATTCCAGATTTCCTTCTGTTACGGATTTCTAATTTCTTTCTGTTGTTGGATATGATACTTTGTATGATTTTATTCTTTTTTAGAAGTTTCTTAAAGTTTGTTTTGTGGCCTAACATATGGTCTATATGGGAGACTGTTTTGTATGTACTTGAGAAGAATGTATATTCTGTTGTGGGGTGGATTGTTCTATATATATGTATATATATGTTAGGTCTAGTTGATTTAATGTTCAAGTCTTATGTTTTCTTGTTTTATCTTTTGTCTAGTTATTAATGTTTTCCCTGTGTATTACAACTAACATCTTCATTAATGAAAAGTTAGTTCAAATTAATACCAACTTAGTTTTAAGAATAGACAAAAACTTTCCTCCTATATAGCACTTTCCTCCCACTGTATGTTTTTGC
Source organism: Mesoplodon densirostris (assembly GCF_025265405.1). Classification (NCBI taxonomy): domain Eukaryota; kingdom Metazoa; phylum Chordata; class Mammalia; order Artiodactyla; family Ziphiidae; genus Mesoplodon; species Mesoplodon densirostris. The sequence continues at coordinate 91,398,433 of NC_082681.1, forward strand.
CACAAATTACATCTTTATATATTGTGTGCCCGTTCAACATAGATGTAGAATTTACTTTTTTATGTAGTTGTCTTTTAAAACACTCAGAAAAAAAGGAGTTACAAACCAAAAATACATTAATAATTCCTTTTATATTTACCTATGAAATTAACTTACTGGTGTTCTTAATTTCTTCATATGGAGTCAGGTTACTGTGGCGTGTTCTTTCATTTCAGCCTGCAGGACTCCCGTTTAGCATTTCTTATAGGCAGGTCTGCTAGCAACAAGCTCTTTCAGCTTTTATCTGAGAAAGTGTTAATTTCTCCTACATTTATGAAAGATAACTGTGCCAGATATAGAATCTGATTGGCAGCTATTTTCTTTTAGCACTTTGAATATGTCTTCCCACTGCATTCTGGCCTCCATCGTTTCTGATGAAAAATCAGCTGTGAGGATCCCTTGTACATAACAAGTCACATTTCTCCTTCTGCTTTCAAGGTTATTCTCTCTGTCTTGGCCTTTGGGAATTTGATTATAATGTGTCTTTCTGTGGATCTGTGTCGTTTTATCCTGTTGAATTTCATTGAGCTTCCTGGATTTATAGATTCATGTCTTTTGTCAAATTTGATGTTTTGGCCATTATTTCTTTAAATAATCTCTTTGCCCCTTTTTCTGTCTCTTCTCCTTGGACTCCCATTATGTGTATGTTGGTTTACTTGGTGAAGTCCCACAGATCTCTTAACCTCTGTTTACTTTTTTTTTTCCTCTATCTGCTCTTCAGACTGGGTAATTTCAATTGACCTGTCTTCAGGTTCATTGGTTCTTTTTTTTTTTTCACCTTCCAATATTTATTTTCAAATAAATTTGTCAGAATTTTTATAAAAAGCGATGCATGTTCAGTGTTGAAAATTACGAAAATACAAAAAAGTATAAAGAAGAAAATAATAATAATCCTCAACCACCACCATGTAGAAAAAACAACTAACATTGTGTTTCATATGCTGCTTCCCCCCCCCCCCCATGTAACCTATGGTGAGTATTTTCCCACAGCATTAAATATTCTTTGAAAATACCATTTTTAAAGTCTTAAGCTTCCATACCACCCTCCTGGTCCTCCATTGTTGCCCTTCGATGTCTGCTTGACTGGTGCCTCCTCTTCTGCTGCCTCCCGAGTGTTAGAGTGGCCCAGGGCTCCACCCCAGGCTCTGTGTCTTATCCAGCTATCAATACATTTTGCCTAGGTGATCTGATCCAATTTCATAGTTTTAAGGACCATTGACTCCAAAAATTGTATGTCTTCCTTGAATCTCAAACTTGTATATTTACTGCCTTCTCAAAATCTCTGCTGGATATCAGTTGTAATGTGTACAAAATCAGACTTTGACCTCACCTCACATTTCTTTCCTCCAGGCTCAGTCCATTCCAGATAACTGGCACCCTTGCTTTCCTGGACAGTGGCAGGCACACTCTTGCTGCAGGGCCTCTGCACAGCTACATCCCCAGTTGTCTCTATGGCTTCCTCCCTTATCTTCTCTAAGTCTTAAGAGCCACCATCTCAGTGAAGTCTTCCCTACCATCCTGTTCTAAAATTAGAACACCTACCATACTCCCTATTACACTTCTCTTCATTTTTTTCTGTAGCACATATTACCACCTAACATTATATATATTTAATTAAGTTCATTGATTCATTTTTCTCCCTGCTTACATCTGCTGTTGAACCACTCTAGTGAATTTTTCATTTCTGTTATCGTGCTTTTTCAGCTCCAGAATTTCTATTTGCTTCCTTTTTTATAACCTCTGACTCTTTATTGACATTCTTTGTTTGATGAGACATCATTCTCATGGTTTTCCTTTAGTTCTTTGTATATGATTTCATTTAGCTCTTTAAGCACATTTAAAATAGATGATTTAAAGTCTTTGCCTACTAAATCCAGTGTCTGGACTTGCTCAGGAATGGTTTCTATTAATTAATTTTTTCTGGTTTTATGGGGATATAATTGAAATAAAGCATCGTGTAACTTAAAGGTATACAACATGATTTGATACACTTAATATATTGCAAAGTGATTACCACAGTAGAAGTTTGTGCAATTTGACCAACATCTCCACATTTCCCCCAATCCCCAGTCCCTGGCAACCACCATTCTAACCTCTATTTCTGTGTGTTGAGCTTTTTTTAGATTCCATGTATAAATGATACCATACAGTAATTCTCTTTCTCTGTCTGATTTATTCACTTACTAGAATGCCCTCAAGGTCCATCCATGTTGTTGCATAAGGGGAGATTTCCTTCTTTCTTGTGGCTGAACAACATTTCATTGTGTGTGTGTGTGTGTGTGTGTGTGTGTACAGCACATCTTCTTTATCCATTCATCCGTAGGCAGACACTTAAGTTGTTTCCATACCTTGGCTGGTGTGAATAACTTTACAGTAAATATGGGAGTGCAGATATCTCTTTGTCCTGATTTCCTTTCTTTTGGATATAGCCAGAACTGGGATTGCTGGATCATATAATAGTTCTATTTTTAATTTTTTGAGGCACCTCCATACTGTTCGTCTTCTGTAGTGGCTATACCAATTTATATTCCCACCAACAGTGCACAAGGGTCCCCTTTTCTCCAGATACTCACCAGTACTTGTTATCTCTTGTCTTCTTGAAAATGGCCATTCTATCAAGTGTGAAGTGATATATCATTGTGGCTATGATTCGCATTTCCCTGATGACTAGTGATATTGAGAACCATTTCATGTAACTGTTGGCCATTTGTATATTGTCTTTGGAAGAATGTCTATTCAGTTTCTCTGCCCATTTTAAGATCAGATGGTTGGTTTTTGTTATTGTTATTCAGTTGTATCAATATGAGTTCTTTATATTTTGGATAGCAATTTCTTATCAGATATAATGGTTTGCAGATATTTTCTCCTATTCTGCAGGTCGTCTTTTCATTTTGTTGATTGTTTCTTTTGCTGTGCAGAAGTGTTTTAGTTTGATGCAGTTTGCCTTTGTTGCTTTTGGTGTCATGTCCCAAAAATTGTCACCAAGACCAATGTTGGGGTGCTTTTACCCTGTGTTTTCTTTTAGGAGCTTTATGGTTTCAGGTCTTATGTTGAAGTCTTTAATTTAGGTTAATTTTTTTTTTTTTTTTTTTTTTGGCGGTATGTGGGCCTCTCACTGCTGTGGCCTCTCCTGTTGCGGAGCACAGGCTCCAGATGCGCAGGCTCAGCGGCCATGGCTCATGGGCCCAGCCGCTCCACGGCATGTGGGCTCTTCCCGGACTGGGGCACGAACCCGTGTCCCCTGCATCGGCAGGCGGACTCTCAACCACTGCGTCACCAGGGAAGCCCCAAATTTAGTTTAATTTTTTGAGTGGTGTAAGATAGGGGGTCAAATTTCATTTTTCTGTGTGTTATCCAGAAAACTGGTTATCCAGTTTTCCCAGCACCATTTATTGAAGAGAGTATATTTTCCCCATTGATTATTGGCTCCCTTTCAAATATTAGTTGACTATGTGAAGATTTATTTCTGGGCTCTTGATTATGTTCTGTTGGTCTGTGTGTGTTTTTAATATGCTAATACCATACTGTTTTGATTACTATAGCTTTGTAATGTTTGAAATCAGGAAGTATGATACCTGTAGCTTTGTTCTTTCTCAGAATTGCTTTAGTTATTTGGGGTCTTCTTGGTTCCATATAAATTTAAGGATTGTTTTCCCTATTTCTGGGGAAAATGTCATTGAATTTTGATAGTAATTAAAATCTGTAGATTGCTTTTGGTACTGTGGACATTTTGACAATATTAGTTCTTCCAATCCATGAACATAGGATGTTTGTGTCTTCTTTAATGCCTTTCATCAGTGTTTTATAGTTTTCAGTGTACAGATTTTTACCTCCTTGGTAAAATTTATTTCTAAGTATTTTACTGTTTTTTCTGCTATTGTAAATGGGATTGTTTTCTTTATTTCTTTTTCAGATAGTGTATGGAGATGTGACTGATTTCTGTATGTTGATTTTGTATCCTGCAACTTTACTGAATTTAATTCTAACAGTTTTTTGGTGGAGCCTTGAGGGTTTTCTGTATATAAGATCATATCATTTGCAAATGGAAACAGTTTTACTTCTTCCTTTCTGAATTGTATGCCTTTTATTTCTTTTTCTTGCCTAATTGGCTCTGGCTAGTATTTCCAATACTGTGTTGAATAGGAGTGGTTAGAGTGGGCACCCTTGTCTTGTTCCTGATCTTAGAGGGAAAGGGTTCACCCTTTCATCCTTGAGTATGCTGTTAGCTGTGGGCTTGTCATATGTGGCCTTTATCATGTTGAGGTATGTTCCTTCTATACCCCATTTTTGAGTTTTTATTATGAAAGGATGTTGAATTTTGTCATTGCTTTTTCTGCAACTTTTGAGATGATCATGTGATTTTTGTCTTTCATTCTCTTAATGTGGTATCACACTTATTGATTTGCATGTGTTGAAACATCTTTGCATCCCAGGGATAAATCCCACTTAAATCGTGGCGTATGTTCCTTTTAGTATGCTGTTGAACTTGGTTTGCTGGTAGTTTGCTGAGGACTTTTGCAAGTTTGTTCATCAGGGATACTGGCCTGTAGTTTTCTGTTCTTGTAGTGTCCTTATCTGGCTTTGTTATCAGGGTAATTTTGGCCAAACAATGGTAATTTTTCAAGCAATGAGTTTGGAAGTGTTCCCTTCTCTTCAATTTTGGGGTAAAAGTTTGAGAAGGATTGGTTATTCTTTAAATGTTTGGAGAAATTCACCAAGGAAACCATTTGGTCCTGGAATTTTCTTTTTGGGGTATTTTTTGATTACTGGTTCAGTCTGCATACTCATTATTGGTCTATTCATATTTTCTATTTCTCCATGATTTTGTTTCATTAGATTATATATTTCTAGGAATTTATCCAATTCTTCTAGGTTATCCAATTTGTTGACAGTTTGTTCATAGTAGTCTCTTGATGATCCTTTGTATCTGTGGTATCAGTTATAATGTCTCTTCTTTTGTTTCTCATTTTATTTATTTGAGTCTTCAGCCTTTTTTTCTTGGTGTAGCTAAAGTTTTGTCTGTTTTGTTGAGCAGTTTTTTAAAAAAGAGCTCTTATTTTCATTAATCTTTTTTTTTGCGGTACGCAGGCCTCTCAGTGTTGTGGCCTCTCCCGTTGCGGGGCACAGGCTCCGGACGCGCAGGCCCAGCGGCCATGGCTCACGGGCCCAGCCGCTCCATGGCATGTGGGATCTTCCTGGACCGGGGCACAAACCCGTGTCCCCTGCATCGTTAGGCGGACTCTCAACCACTGTGCCACCAGGGAAGCCCTTCATTAATCTCTTCTGTGTTTTTTCTAGTCTCTCATTTATTTCTGCTCTGATCTTTGTTATTTCCTTTCTTCTGCTAACTTTAGGCTTAGTTTATTCTTCTTTTTCAAGTTTCAAGTTGAGGTATAAAATTGGGTTTATTTGAGATTTTGTTTCTTAAGGTAGGCATTTATTCCTATAAACTTCCCTCTTAGAACTGCGTTTGGTGCATCTCATTCGTTTTCATGTGTTTGGTTTTCGTTTTCATTTGTTTCAAGATGTTTTTAATTTCCCTTTTGATTTCTTTTGACCCATTGGTTGTTCAGTAGTGTATTGTTTAATTTCCACATCTTTGTGAATTTTTCCAGTTTTCTTCCTGTTACTGATTTCCAGTTTCATACTATTGGGGTCCAGAAAGATACTTGGTACGATTTCTATCTTAAATTTGCTAAGACTTGTCTTGTGACCTATCATATAATCTATGTAGGAGAATGTTCCATGTGGATTTGAGAAGAGTGTGTATTCTGCTGTTAAATAAAATGTTATACATATGCCTACTAGGTCCATTGGTCTAAAGTATAGTTCAAATCCAATGTTTCCTTCTTGATTTTTCTCTCAGTACAATCTATCCATTGTTGAAAGTGAGATGTTGACATCTCCTACTATTATTGTATTGTTCTCTGTTTCTCCCTTCATATCTATTAGTATTTGCTTAATACATTTAGATGCTCCAACATTAAGTCCATATAATTTACAATTGTTATATCCTCTTTGAATTGACCCCTTGATCATTCTATAATGACCTTAATTGTCTCCCATTACAGGTTATGAGTTAAAGCCTGTTTTGTCTGATATAAGTAGCTATCCCTGCTCTTTTGGTTTCCACTTGTGTAAAATATCTTTTTCCATCCCTTTACTTTGAGCCTATGTGTGTCCTTAAAGCTGAGGTGAGTCTTGTAGGTAGCATATAGTTGGGTCTTGTTCTTTTTTCCATCCAGCTACTCTATGCCTTTTGATTGGAAAATCAGTCCATCTATATTTAGAGTAATTATTGATAGGCAGGGACTCAGTAATGCCATCTTACTAGTTCTTTTTTTGTTGTTTTGTATTTCCCTTGTCCCTTTCTTCTCTTGCTGCCTTTCTTTGTGAATGATGGTTTTTCATAGTAGTATGCTTTCATCCCCTACTGTTCGTCTTTTGTGGTTTTGTATTTCCCTTGTCCCTTTCTTCTCTTGCTGCCTTTCTTTGTGAATGATGGTTTTTCATAGTAGTATGCTTCCGTCCCCTACTGTTCGTCTTTTGTGTATCTAATCTAGGTTTTTGCTTTGTGGTTACCATGAACCTTACATAAAACATAGATATAATAGTTTTGGGACTTCCCTGATAGTGCAGTGGTTAAGAATCCACCTGCCAATGCAGGGGACACGGGTTTGATCCCTGGTCCGGGAAGATCCCACATGCCGCAGAGCTACTAAGCCCGTGTGCCACAACTACTGAGCCTGCGCTCTAGAGCCTGCAAGCCACAACTACTGAGCCCATGTGCCACAACTACTGAAGCCCATGTGCCTAGAGCCTGTGCTCCTCAACAAGAGAAGCCACCACAGTGAGAAGCCCGCGCACCGCAACGAAGAGTAGCCCCCACTCACTGCAACTAGAGAAAGCCCGAGCGCAGCAGCAAAGACCCAATGCAGCCAAAAATAAATAAATAAAATAAATAAATTTATTTTTTAGAAAAAGATATAATCGTTTTATTTTAATACTGATAACAACTTAACTTTGCATCTGAAAAACTTTACTCTTTTATTCCCCTCCCATTTTATGTTTTTGATGTCACAGTTTACCTCTTTTTATATTGTGTATTTATTAACAAATTATTTTAGCTCTTATTTTTTTTTAAACTTTTGTCCTTTAACCTTTATCATCCATGGATGATTGTTAAGACAGTGTTCTCCTCGGGCTCTCAAACAGCTGCTGAGAGTGGCTACAGCTGGTTCACAGGCCACTGCAGGGTCCACAGCTGGGACTGAGGTCTGTATGCCTCCTCCCAGGTTCCTTTGCATATGAGGCTGGTTTCCACAGCTCCCATAAAGGCACTTTTCTCCATGAATGGATGCCAAATTATTGCAGGGGTGGGGGGTGCAGTGAGAGACATCTTATTTGGCCATCTTGCTGGCATCACTCTTTATGTTGCTGTAATGGGCATTTTGGGTATTATATGTGGCAACTCTGGAAATCAGATTCTCACCCCTCCCCAGGGTTTGTTGTTATGATTTGTCATTGTTTGTTTAGACCTTTCTGAACTGACTTCATAATTCTTTGTTTTGTGTGGTCATTGAAGTCTCTATTCTATTAGCTTAGTGGTCAGCTAGTGATTTGCTTTAAACTTCTGGAACCGAAATATCTCCGTCTTTGCCGGTGGGGTCTGTGTGTATGTTGGTATCTTCAATGTGAATACTCACTGTCTTCAGTACTCGGCCAGGAAGTTTACAACTCTGACTTAGCCTTCACTTCTGGCTTGCATAGAGCCTGATGTCAGCCAGAGATGTGGGATCTTAGTGCTTTCTCAGGTCTTTTCTGAGAATGTGCCCAACCTTGGGCATACATGTGGCCTTCTAGATTCCCAGGAGTGTGTGGAAAGGGCTTTTCAAAGCCCTTATTCCCCAAAGCACTGCACGCCCCAGCCTTTCTTCCCAAGCTTTTCAGTTTGTCTATTATTTACCCCAATTGTATGCCTGTCCCAGGGGACTAATGCACTTACTCTTGAATGTTTTCAACAAGTGCCCACCCCACCCCTGGGAGAGTTCAGAATTAGGCAAAAATGATGGATATCTCAAATGCTGTTGAAAATGCAGGCTAGTTTTTAAGCAAGATTGTATGGCTGGGGTTTTGGACTTGGAAGTCAATAATAGTGTACAGTTGAGCCATTCTCCCCTGTTACCTTAGGGGCTAGTACTTGTTGATGAGTGTTTTAGACTTTGTGGTGGCAGAGTACAGTAGTAGTAAGCAGTGCAGAGTCTTCTACTTTGCACTTTGGCTCATGTCAAAAAGTAAGAAACTGGAGAGCATGTAATTCCACCCTATGTGAGAGGTGAGCAGGCTGAGCATGGAAAGCACGGTACAGTACTGAAGACCCAATGGATCAAGACTGACCTTTCAGCAAGCCTGACTGCAGGCATATAAAATACATTTGCTTGCAGGAGCTGTTTATGTTCTTCTCAGTAGCATCCTCACAGAATAATGAAATTGATCTCATTGGAGAAATCACCTTTAGGCAGACCATGTTGCCTTGAGTCTTAGTGAAGTTCTTGCTTCTCTTTGCTCCCTCTTTTTGTTTGACTTTAACATTGGATGTCTTCTCAACACTGTGTTCCAGGCAGCCACATACTCATAAATATTTTATACACAAAGCTACCTTAGGCACTGTTTTAACACTGTCTTTTCTCTTTTTCCAAGAGCTGGGGTGGAAAGGAGAATGGCTTTGGACTTGCAGAATGTTGCAGAGACTTGCATATGGTGGTAAGTGACTCTTTGGGATATGGGTGTCTTTTGACAGCTGTGCGTGATCTCTTTTTCAGCCTTACTTTACAATGAATATATGGTATTTAAAGTTGCCACTTCACATCAGGACTTTTGAGGAACCTGAGATCAATTGAGATATAGCATACCTTTTCTAGAAATACTTGGGCTCTCAATGTTCTGGGGATAAATGAAGAATCTCAGAAACAAAGTATATGATCATACCCATCTCTTGAGTAAGAAACTGCATTTGGTGAGTCAGTTTGAAAGTGATGAAAAATCCCAGAAAGTACACTTCCTTGTACTTTTTCACTGGAACTATCAGAACTCTGGGCAGTCTGGCATGATTTAAGAATGGCTGCTTGGAGAACAGTTCTGCCATTTTGGTTATTGAGAACTTGTAGTGTTCTGTGTGCTTTCCATGTTTACCCCTCATGCCTGTCTTGCTCATACCTTTAACCCATGTTTAGACTATGAACTCAGGCCATCCTCCCCTCTGCTTTGATACGTTGCTATAGCACCACAAAGCACAACTGGATTATTATGATACAGTTCCGTGCCAAGAAGCAGCTGTATTTTCCAACAGATGTACTGCTTCTTTTGTCAATTTGTCATGTATAGGACAAATGGCTGCAGTGAAATTTAGTGTATTTATCTTAGGAAGCCTTTTTAGCCCTAGGAGAATGGTTCTTTTTCTGGTCACAGAAAACTACAAATAGAACAAATTACTTTCCCACCTTAGCTGGTATACTTTCTTTAGTGTGCATTATATGAGTGGATATTGGGTAATATGAGAGGTGAATGTTGTCTGTTTTAATCATCAAAGCTATATAAATCTTAAAGGGTATTCAGTTTGGAATTCTAATTCTGAGAAAATTATTTTTCATCTTAAAGTTTAGTTGATTAATTCTGAGACTCCTTATGTATATCAAGCTTGTTCTTGGCCACTTGAGCAAAACAGTATGATATACTCTACTAGGCTTGCGTGATGTCTCTTACCCATCGTGGTCTCAGCCTATATTAAGAAATCATGCATTCTTTTATTTACTGATATTTGGTGTGTCATAGGACTTTGAAAACTTTGTGTGCTTTGAAAGGAAGTAATACATATACATGTTAAAAAATTCTAGGAGTATAAAGAGTATAATTCTCCATCCCCAGAGGCAACCACTGCTACCGGTTTCTTTCAAAGATACACTTTAATGGGCATGCTCTTGCAGTCTTACTTTGTTTTTCATGTTGCTTTTCTAGAGTTAAATAGGATTTGTTGTCAGGGTCTGGTTTATATTGACTTGGTATCTACCTGTGCAGAAAAGCAGTTGGATATCATGAGAAATTATGTAGGATAGTATGGAAAGGAGTATTTAAAGAATTATGAAGGTAGGCCCATGAGGCATAGTTTGAATAAAATATTTCAAAAGGCGATTATATTCACTGAGATTTCCATAAGAGTGTTCTTTTCCATTCTCGAACTGGTACCTAGACCCTTGTATTTATCCTTCATCCTTGGATTCTTATTAATTATTGGGGCAGACTTGCCTCTCTTTTTCCTCTTGAGAATAGCTGCAGTCAAAATTGATCTCTTGAAAGAAAGAACAACTGATAACTTGAGTTATCAAGTAAGGAATATGAAAGCTTTTAGAGCTCTGGGCTCCACCCTCCTGATTCTGTGTTGTTACATCTGAGCTCTGCTAAAACAAGGAGTGAAGGCACTGTAGCTGCTGACGATACTACTCATTCTGCTGTCACACTGAGTTGGACAAGTGGCTAAGTCCGAGGGAAGATTTAAGAGAAGATGGTATCTCATCCTTTCATGTGCTTTATACACAGAAATACCCACCCAGTGCAACTACACTACACTTCGAATTCTATGCAGACCCTGGGGCCGAGGTCAAAATTGAGAGAAGGGTGAGTCTCATTCACACTTGTTCTAATAAAGTCAGTAATCCGTAGCTGGGGTCAACTTTTCTAGGACTCCTCAGTAAAAAGAGGGAATGATGTTGAGCTACGTTGCTGCCCTTCCAAGCTAATATATCCAGCAGCTTCTCAGGAATAAGTGTTCATTGTTTGCCCAGCTCTGATAGGTTTGAATCTCACTTATGTTGGAACTGCCAAAAGACAGGACTCTCTTTATGTGGCACTGTTAGGACTGGTGTATTTTTCTCAGTCTCAGTTGAGAATTCCACCGTTTAGTATAATAGTCTAGGTAGTGATCGGCTGAACTTTCTCTACTTTAAGCCAGCCTGCAAGAAGTCTATGTATTTGCTTACAAGGTCCTGCTTCAATTGTCTGGACATTGCATATTCTTTGAGGAAATACCAAAATTCACTTTGGTTTAGAAGTGGCCTAGTGAACAAGATCTTTTTTTTTCCCCTTTCTACTTAAAATATATAATAATAATAAATAATCTTTCTAGGTTTTTGGTGCCTTGAGAACAGCTCTAATGCATATTTAGAAAGAAACCATTTTCATGGATTCACTCTACTGTGAATACAGAGGCTGTAGGTATTAAGTCAATACAGGTTAAAAAGGGATAAGGAAGAACATGAAATGTATCTGGCTATGTACATTATATATTTAATGTACTGGTTTCAGAGAAGCTTTGCTGAAAATATATAAGATGAACATTTGGGGGGATTCTAAAGAATATTTTGATTTTTGAGAGCATTCAGGTGAGGCTTCAACCTAGGGGGTGACATCTTGTTTTTCAGATAGCTCTTGCAGTCCTATGGCAGGGGGAAGCTAAGGTATACAGTGACTCCTAACAACTCTCCTATCTTTTTAATTTCAGACATCTAGTAACACACTACATTATATTCACATAGAGCAACTTGACAAGGTAAGAAGAATCTTTGACTGTGGGTTAGTTCTTAACATTTGGTTCACTTTTTGTTGCTAACAGGTTTTTTTCTAATGTAGATTTCAGAAAGCCCTTCTGAAATCATGGAATCTCTTACCAAAATGTACAGCATTCCTAAGGATAAGCAGGTATGATATGTCTTAAAAATATCTAAAGGGTGTGGTTGTTATCCATATAGATCAGTGATATGTGCTGGGGCTGGGATATAGCATAGCAGAAAGAATGGAGTCAGACAGTGGGCAAATTAGCCTCCGTGGGCCTTAGTTTCCTCATCTTTTATGAGGCCAACACTTAAACTGACTTCCTAGGTCCTGGTGAGACTTTGAGGAAAACAGAAGCAGCCTTATTCACCATGAATATCTAATAAGTGGTGGTAGCTCGACACTTTGGATACCAAAGAAGAAAACGTTTAGTTGTGTTATTTTTTTCTGCTCATTGTAATGGTGATCAAATATTTGATTTGATTAATAACAGTCAGAACTCTTGCCAAATGTCAAGTAGCCCAGTGAGTAAGATTTAGCCCTTCCTCAGAAAGTATAGTCACATTTTCCATTGGTTTCCTAATTTAGGTCTTATGTCTCTACAGATGCTGTTATTTACACACATACGGCTGGCCCATGGCTTTTCTAATCACAGGAAGCGCTTGCAAGCTGTTCAGGCCAGGCTGCATGCAATATCTATATTAGGTAAGAATAACACCCTATAATTAACAGACCCTGGTTAGGCAGTTTAGACTTGATTTCCTTTGAACTGCGTCTGTCTTTGTTGCTATGGGGCTTATTGTAGCTACCTAGGTGGCAAGTTAAATTGCAAAATTGCCAGCATTCCTAGTGTTCACTGTATTCATCATCCTTGGGCTCCTTAATGTTGGATCAGAAAGAGGATATGATTGACATATATCACATAGTTTTAGTCTTTATTTGGGTGGGGTGTTTTTGTTTTTGTTTTTTATGAGTGTTCAGATAGTCGTCTTCCTCTGGGCCCTATTTTTCCTCTTGCCATTTCATCTTCCTCTTCTTTGGGAGTATAATTTTGAAATTCATTAAATAGTACTGTGCATTTTACTTTTAACTGTAGGGTGGTATAGTGGAAAGCACACTGGTTTTGAAATCAGTCCTGGGCTTTCGCCCTGACTGAGTTTATTAGGCTCCTGTTTATCCTTTTGGCCTCAGTTTTCCTCATTTAATAAGTATTTTATAAGCTGATCTGAGGATTAAATGAAAACCTGTAAAGTACCTAGCACAGGCCAGGCACATAGAAGGTATAAAATGGTAGCTCCTGTTAATATTACCATCCTCCATTATGTAATTACTTGTTTTTCTACTCTTGAAAGCTATGAGTTCCTTGAAATGAAATTCCTACTATTCTATTTGTATTCATACCTAGCATAACTTCTGGTATGTTAGTGGGTACCCAGGAAATGTTTGTTGAAAACTGAATGTGCTCAAATCCCATTAGTTTGCACTTCGGGGGACTGTGTTCAGTATTACCTTTGTGTGGGATTTATTGGAAGTGGATTACATGCATTCTCTCAAGTTTTACTACAGTGTCATACAAGTTTCTAATTTAGTCTGCAGTAGTCCATAAATTCTGTTCTTTACAGTTTGTATAAGTGTTTCCAGTGTAAAACAGAAACACATGAAGAGACTAAAGTGGAAGTCCAGGGTGTAATAGAGTTAGCAAGTAGTGATGTTATAAAATATTAATTCTTCATTCTCTTTTGATTCCTGAAAATCTTTGCTCAAGACAACATCATTAATAGGAGAATCTGTCAGTTTGGTGGGTATTTAGAGCTTATCACTGTATTTGATCCAACCCTCTAGAATTCAGTGATTCTGCCCTCCAATGCTGGTGGGAAGGGAGTCCTTCCCCAGAACCAGTAGGTGCCAAAAGGTTTGTCATTGGGCAGTGGCTTGACCACTGCCTTCTTGCCTAAAGTGTTTATTTCTCCTTTTGCAGTGTATTCCAATGCCTTGCAGGAGTCCGCAAACAGTATCTTGTATAATGGGTTGATAGAAGAGTTGGTAGATGTCCTTCAGATAACAGATAAGCAGCTTATGGTAAGTATTTATTAATATTTTCCTGTGTATATCAGGCTCGTATGTATTTATCTGATTTTTGGTTTTTCCCAGAGGTTAAAATGAACCCCAAGAGGGAAGCTTAGCCCTTTTCCTCTTTGGATATTTTGCTGCAAATTTAACAAACGCAGGATTTTCAATGTTATTCTCAACAGACCTCCATCTACTCCAAGCAATTACCAGTAGAATGACTTAAATTTTAGAGTGGGTATTAGCAACTTGGTTCAGTCGTCTACTTCTTATTTAACACATCCCATGTTTACTTTCTGTTTTCAAAGGAGATTAAAGCTGCTTCTTTACGAACATTAACATCAATTGTCCACTTGGAGAGAACTCCCAAACTCAGCAGTATTATTGACTGTACTGGAACTGCCTCCTACCATGGATTTTTGCCTGTACTTGTGCGGAACTGTATCCAGGCCATGATTGGTAAGTTTTGGTGGTTATTGTCCTAGCCACCAAGAGGAACCCTACCCTTTGCTTTGTCTGCCTTTGTTTAACATCCTGCCAACTTAACACCCAATTCTGAGCTTGCTCTTTCTCTCCCTCTCTCCACTTCCCTTGTAGATCCTTCCATGGATCCGTACCCTCACCAGTTTGCCACTGCTCTCTTCTCTTTTTTATATCATCTGGCCAGCTACGATGCTGGTGGCGAAGCCTTGGTCTCCTGTGGAATGATGGAAGCCTTACTGAAGGTGCTCTACTTGTTTTAAAAAATACATTTGTGGGGAAATCAACTAAGAGGGTAGAGTTGTGAATGGTTTACAGTGAGAACAGTTAGCATAAGAAAGCTTACCCAGAAAATGTCATACTTAATTTCTCAAGTTTGGCCTTCTAGTTATCTCATTAACAACTTTTAAGAGCAGCTATTTCCATTATTAAGAATTGCTCATAGTCCAGCATGATGTGGTAGGAGGCCCTGGGTACTAATTAAGATATTGCCACATCTTATCGTGACCTTAGGCATGATAGGCTTTGCCATGTGCTGGGCACTGGGCACCAGCTCTTTTCTCCCTGAATATTTTATTTAATCCTGAAAGGTAATTTATGTCCCTATTACCTCAGGAGGTTGAGTCTCAGAAGTGATAGAGCTATCATTTGGCAAGCACCAAAAATCAAACATATTTTTTTTCCTCCTATACCGTGCTGCCTCTCTGAAACCCTAGACTGCATGTTTCCAGAAGAGCACATTATTTACAGCTTTGTGTCTTTTCATTTGATTGGTTTTACCTTTTTTTCTCCCTAATAGGTCATAAAGTTTCTTGGTGATGAACAGGACCAGATAACATTTGTCACCAGAGCTGTCAGAGTGGTTGACCTCATCACCAATCTGGACATGGCAGCTTTTCAATCCCATAGTGGACTTTCTATCTTCATTTATAGACTTGAGGTATACAAGGAGCACTTCGGAGCACTTTGCATATACTTGTATGTAGTGAGAGCTGAGCCTAGGAACTATCCTTATAACCCTAAAGAGCCATTTTATCCCTCTTTTGTTTTTAGAAACCAGTTCTGTAATCTGCCTGTGATATTCTTTTGTTATAATTGTTTTTAATCTCCATTATTTATGTAGGATTATCTTGCTCTTTTCCCCTTGATCGTAGCATGAAGTAGATTTGTGCCGAAAAGAATGTCCTTTTGTGATCAAGCCAAAGATCCAGAGACCCAGTACTACACAAGAAGGAGAAGAAATGGAAACTGATATGGATGGTAATTAACAGTTACTATAAGTATTGGTTCATTATCTTCTTTTTCCCAATAAAGTGTGAGCTCCGTGAGATCAGGATACTGTTTTGTTCACTGCTGTAATCTCCAGTAGTGCCTGATATGTATATCGTAAGTGTTTAAATATGTGTTAGGGAAAGATAAGGAGAATGTAGACACTAAAATGGGACCCTGTGAAACTACCTGGCCATTTTGAGAAGGAAAGGGAGAGGTGAAAAAGTTGTTGGGTAGGGAACAAGTTTTAAATCATAAAATCTGAAAGATAGAAGACCAGGTATTCTTAATCTTGGGGTGTATCAGGTAAGTCCATTTTTAAAACTTTTCCCAGTTCATAGCTCTTAATAGTACCAAAAATAAAAAACTTCCACAAAACAGCTTTCTTAGAATTTAATCTTATTTTGACCCAGGATGTCATTACATATATCTGTTATCATGCTAATAATAAAGGTATTAGTATTTTTATAATGCTTTCATTCTTTACACTAAATATCCCTAAGTTTTCATTCCTTTTTTTCCCGAACACAATTAACTATGTGCATTGCTGCCCCTAGAAGCCCCTTTACCCAATTTCTATCTCTAGTCTACAGTGGGTGACTTGGCATTTGAGGTAATGGGTGTGGTCATGTTGTCCTGAGTATTGATTAAAATGTGACATCTCCTAAATGTGGTGGTGTAGAAGACAATTTAAAGACTCACTCACTGTTCACTATAAATCAGTGGTTGTCAAACTTTAGTAAGCATAAGAATAAAATAAAGTGCTTGCTAAAATAAAGATTTAGTGCAATGCTTGATTTAGTACGTAAGACCAGGAAATCTACATTTTTAAAAACTAATCCTGGTGATTATGATATACTCGTAGAGAAAATTGTATATTCACTGAAAAGCAGGTTACAAAACCATGAGTTTGTGTTTCCTGTGTGTAAGTAGGCACATGTATGTATGTTTGTATATGTATAAAAAAGACTAGAAGAAAAATCCACAGTTGGTTGAATCCACAGATGTGGAACCTCGGATATGTAGGGCTGACTGTAAAGATACATGCAGATTTTTGACTATATGGAGGGTTGGGCCCCAACGTTTGTGTTGTTCAAAGGCCAACTGTATTTTCATTTTGGGTTTCAATATTCTAATCCTTCTCCATTTCGATATCATTCATCTCACCTTACGGAAAAATATTGTTCTGAAATAATCTTCTCTTTGGTGGTGCCTTTTATTCTAACTAATTTCTTTATCATAACTTTTACTTTAGTTGCAGATGTGACTATGGAAAGTAGTCCCGGCTCATCCATCTCTATGGAGCACCGGCTGGATGTTGAATTAAGGGCATCAAGTTCCGGCAGCACTAGCATCTCCTCTGGCCCTGGCCCTCGTCCTGGTATGTAGACATAGAGAGACACAGCCGATAACAGTGACTGAATTACTAAACTAGTGAAGCAAGGTGCTTTGGGGGAGCTTAAGCAGTACATTTGGAGGTTTGCTTCTTATGACTGTGACTGTTACTTTGCCATTCTGGTATTCATTTTCTCGTATTAACATTTATTTCATAGCATTTTATAATTTTCCAACTATTCACACATTGATTATTTTATCAAAACATCCATGTTTGAGGGCAGATAATATTCAAAATAGTAACTGAGGATCAGAGTTAATCTTTTTACTTTGTGATTTTTCTTTTTTACTTTAGACTTTTAATTTTAGTATAGGTTTTGTGTAGTCCTTGGTGATTTATTTTTTCCAGTTTTAAAGCTTAGGTAAATGTTCTTCCCAACATCCAGACATTTCACTTCGAATGTCTGCTAGTGTTGCTATAGGGCATGTGGATCTCCTAAAAATTTGTTTTATATACCTGCTCATTGTACATAATGGTGAACCAGTATAATCCTCTTTCTCCCTTGCCAGGAGTCCAGTGTATTCCACAACGAGCCGCACTTCTGAAATCCATGTTGAATTTCCTCAAGAAGGCCATTCAAGACCCTGCTTTCTCAGATGGCATACGACATGGTATTTGATTCTAGATACTTTCTGGAGGGGTGTTTGACTCTCTCAAAAATTGGTCCTTTTCATACTTTTTAGGAAAAGGCCATGCCATTTTGAATAGCTTTCAGTCCTTTAGTGTCACTTTTCCTAGACCTAAGGATTGTTCGTTCAACTATTTTAATAATGATTCACCTATTTTTTTCCTTTTCCAGCTTTTGAATCTGTGTTCATTTCCAGCCTGCTACCCCACTCTGTCTCTCAGTGTCTGTATTCTTTTATTCTTTGACCTACTGTTAAAAGGTTATTGCATGGACAAGGAATAAATAATAGAATATTAAGAGGAGACAAGTGGAGGCCATTAAATTGGAATCAACATAGACTTTGCCACCGTGCGGTATATGTAATATATTGATCCATCATCCCCACCCATCAAACTACTACTGGACTGATCATATTCTTCTTGATGTTTACTTTTCTCTTAGTGATGGATGGTTCTCTGCCTACCTCCCTGAAACACATCATCAGCAATGCAGAATATTATGGCCCATCACTTTTTCTCCTAGGTAAGTGGAGTTGAATTTGTTCATACCAAGCTGGAATAACCTAGCAGTATTCTCTGTGTGTTTTATATCCTGGTAGAATTTTACTATCCACATTTGTCCACTGTGTGATTATGTATCTTTCTAGTTGGTGATGAAATAGAGAAAGGTCAGAGTCCAGTTTCAAATAAATATCCACTTGCAGTGTATTGTGTCAGGCAAATGTGATAACTACTACATTACAGAACTCTTTTTTTGCAGTGTATTGTGAATCATTTGTAATCAGTAGTATTATTGTACACTTGGATTTTAGTGCTACACTTACATTGCAGGTGTGATAGGAAACATGTCTTTATTCAATGGTTAGTCCCTAACCTTGGTCTAAAAAGCCCAATCAGAATGGTTTCCATTCTCAGAACTGAATGTCAGACCTGTAAGCTGTAGTATAGAAAATTGTTTCTTACTGTAGAAAATTGTTTTGGAACCTGTGGGTACTTTGTAGTTACTTATAGAAAATGTCCTTGCATTTTGACATCACCACTACTTTGAGTATTGCTGTTGTTAAAACCTCATATTTATTAACTGGCATTTATTGAGTGCCATACATATTCAGGACAATACACGAGATATATATGCTTCTAGAATTCTCCTTAAAACTGCAAAGGAATTTAGTGGGAGGTGTAGAAATAGAGAAAGCCTCCTTGTACCAGTAGCACACATATTTTAGTACTTTGGGGTGTCTAGAGGGAGAAGTTTTGGCTACTACAGACTCAGATGCTTAACTGCCTTGCTGAAGCAATTTAGGGGGTTTTTTGTATATTAACTTTGTATCCTGTGACTCTGCTAAATGCTTTTTATCTTATTTTATTTTATTTTATTTTTTGTTCCTGAACTCAGAGGGGAAAGCATTCAGTCAGTATTTCAACCCTTAAGTTTGAGGTTAGCCAAAAAAGAAAAAAAAAGTTTGAGGCTAGCAGAAGATTTTGTGTTGAATGTTTTGTTCCTCTTGATCAGGTTGAGGAAGTGTTCCATTGTGTTACAGCAATTCCATTTTGACATGGAGAGGCTCCCTCCCAAGGTTAGTTTCAGGTGGAAAAACTCCTGACAGTAGTCCTTTGGTATGATTTAAAAAGGATTTGTTACACAGTTGGAGAAGTCCCAGGTCAAGGGACAGGGAAGGATGGCTCTCTTTGGGAGAAAGCCCCAGAACAAAGAAAAGCAAGTGCACAGACCTTTATTTATAAAGGGGAAGTTTAAAAGGCAGCAAGAGGATACATGTGCTTGTGGGTTGGGGTGGGGAGCAGGTGAGCCCTCTCAGGATGATGAAGGAAGCAATAAAGACTTAGAGCATAAAAGCAAACGTCAGTGTAGGTCAAAATTCCTTCTTTAAAGTCTTGATTCATCCCTGGCGTTTGAATTAGCATAACAACCTCCCAGGTTCCCTGTAAATAAACTTGTACTTGAAAGGGACCAGATTTGCAAAGCCAACCCAAAGTAATTAGTCCAGCAATTATTTTAGCTCCATAAATAATAGTGTAGAGCCTTTCACCCCAGGCAGAAGGAGATGGCCAGGAAAAGAAATTAATGGGGGTTTGAGAATCTCTTGGAGTATTTTAGTAATATAATTGGCTGTTTTGGTTTGTTTTTTTGTTTTGGTTTGTTTTTGCGGTACGCGGGCCCCTCACTGTTGTGGCCTCTCCCATTGCGGAGCACAGGGCTCCGGACGCACAGGCTCAGCGGCCATGGCTCACGGGCCTAGCCGCTCCGCGGCATGTGGGATCTTCCCGGACTGGGGCACGAACCCGTGTCCCCTGTATCGGCAGGTGGACTCTCAACCACTGCGCCACCAGGGAAGCCCTGGTTTGTTATTTTATTTGTTGAACTATTCTGGATATCTTTCCTATATTATTAACCCACATGCAACAGGAGGTCCCCTTTAAGGCACAAGCTCCACTTCGAAATACCAGTAGGTAGTTTAATGTAATGTATTATCAATTGTCATAGCAAGTAGATTGCTTTGTCCCTCATTAAGGGCTTCTAAGACCTGAGTTTGGTTTATGTGGTCGGCCAGGAGTTATGCCATTATCTGGGTAGCCTCTATGAGATGAATCTGTTACAGAATTGGAAACACCTAAACACCGTGTGTCTATTACACCAAAGCTGGTGATGAGGCTCAATATAATAGGTAAAAGGATGTCCCAGTGCTCCCTTTTGCAGCCAGTTGATGGTGGAGCCTGGGCGGGGGGCATGAAGGGGAAGTCAGTGAGAAAGCACCTGGTGAGGTTGTGGTGTCCTGCTGCAACAATTCCATGCTAAAACCCACCAAATAAAAATTCTGACTCCTTTCATATCCTACCTCTGGCTCTTCTACCCCACTTTTATACCCAATTGTGTCCCCTTTAACTTCCTCAACTGCCTTTTCTTCTCTCTCACCTCCTGTCTTAGCCTTGCCACATTTTAATCTGTTCAAGTCTGCATATGCTCTGTTCCTAGCCTAGCTGACACTAGTACCAACATGGTTATTGTGGGCTGCTTAACTGGAGAGGGTGACAGGTAGTCAGTATGAATATTGAAGACCTCCAGAGCAGCAAGAGTTATCTGTGTAAGTGGTTGCATCTCCTGGGGCACCTGGTAACATTGCTGGAGGTTTAGTGCTCAGGTGACATTCTCTGTTACTATTACAAAAAATGTTGTCCATCAAGTTGAGGAAGAAGGAAATGTGGGGTAGTGATAGGGGAATAATAGGGAGTGAAGTATGAGACTGTCTGATGAGGGGAAATCAGCTCATGGGGCCATGGAGTTGTGATGAGTATAGCAGCAGATATGGGAGCAGTTAACATTTGAGGGTGTCAGCATCGAGTCTGGGACTATCAATTATGCTGAAATCATTATCTAGGATGCTGGGTTGATGGGAGTCCTGGCCTAGCCCCAAAACTTTGATGGAAAGTTTTATACATTGGAGAAGTACTTAGAGAAATGACTGAATATCAGTATTCCTTTGTCCCTAGGAGTTATAATGTAACTTCTTACAGGAAAACTGTGGACTGATTGAATACCCCAAACAAGTGAAGTCACAGCATAGACGAGAAAGGGCCCAAGGAGTTTGGCATTGAGCTGGAGTGGTAGAATCCCAGACCCAGGCCAGCCAAATGAGGCATTGCCAGGCCAACCAGAGTGTGGCATAATATTATGCTAGAATGTTGCATAATATTTTCAAACCTGTGGTCTCCGGGCCTTGGCATGCTAGAGGTGCCTATATATTATAGGGGCCACGGGCATTGTTATCCCAGATTATGTAGTGGTTTCTCAGTCAGTATCTCTGTAATAGCATGGATTCAGAGCTAGCATCCTATTTAAGAGTGTTGGTACTGGGAACTAATTTAAGATCTTCCTTTCCTCTTTGGAAGAACCATAAAGTTGTAGACGTGGGGCCAGCCAGGCACCAAGACCTCCATTTCCTGCAAAGAGGGATCTCCAGTTAGTGAACCTTTAAAACTATTGGGTTAGCCAGAAAGTTACTTCAGTTTTTAAGTAAAAATAAAAGACACATTTTTCATTTTCACCAAGAACTTTATTGAACAACGTATTCACCCTTTTGTTCCACTACCTTCTGCCATTTTTCAGGCAACTTCATAATTCCATCTTCCCAAAACATTTTACCTTTTTGAGCAAAGAACTGTTCCAGGTGCCTTTTACGGTCTTCCAGAGAACTGAAATTTTTCCATTAACAGAATTTTGTAAAGACCGAAATAAATCCGAAGGTGCAGTATCGGGTAAATACAGCGGATGAATCAGAACCAGCCAAGCTGTAACAATTTTTGCCTGATCATCAAAGAAACATACAGTCTTGCATTATCCTGATGGAAGATTATGCGTTTTCTTTTGACTAATTCCGGACGCTTTTCGTCGAGTGCTGCTTTCAGTTGGTGTAATTGAGAGCAGTACTTGTTGGAATCAATCGTTTGGTTTTCCAGAAGGAGCTCATAATAGAAGACTCCCTTCCAATCCCACCATATACACAACATCACCTTCTTTGGATGAAGACCAGTCTTTGGTGTGGTTGGTGGTCGTTCATTTCGCTTACCCCACGATCTCTTCCATTCCATATTATTGTACAATGTCCACTTTCATCGCCCGTCACAGTTTGTTTAAAAAACTGAACATTTTTGTTAGTTTAAGTAGAGAATCGCATAGAGAAATACAGTCAAGAATTGTTTTTTTGCTTAACTTATGTGGAACCCAAACATCAAAGCGATCACATAACCAAGCTGGTGCAAATGAATGTCAGTGCTTGATTTGGATATTTTGAGTGTGTTGGCTATCTCCCGTGTGGTATAACATTGATTGTTCTCAATTAATGTATCGATTTGATCTCTATCAACTTCAACTGGTCTACCCGACCATGGAGCATTCTCCAGCGAGAAATCTCCAGCATGAAACTTCGCAAACCACTTTTGACACGTTCAATCAGTCACAGCACCTTCTCCATAAACTGCACAAGTCTTTTTTTTTTGCATTTCAGTTGCGTTTTTACCTTTCTTGAAATAATAAAGCATAATATGCCGAAAACATTGCTTTTTTTCTCCCATCTTCAATATTAAAATGGCTACACAAAAATTCACCAGTTTTGATAAGGTTTTTTTTTAATGCATGCTGATAGGACAGCTGTCACAATACAGTCTAACAAAATTGTTTCGAATGAAGTTAAAGACAGCTAAGCTACTAGAGCCATCTTAATGGGAAAAAAACTGAACGAACTTTTTTGCCAACCCAATATATTGGGCAAGGTCTTTGGCAGAGGCCTTTCTCGTGGCATACAGAATAGTCTGTTTGGGAGTGTGAGGGCCCTCAATTTCCAGTGAATCCCAGTCTATTATCCACTCTCTATGTAAGTACCAGTCTATAGATTGCACCAGGATCAAAAAGGGAAGGGGTCTTTTAAGTGAGGGGGGATTTTCTTCGGGATCATAGATTCATATATGGGGAGTGTCCCCTTTTGTGGCCAGAAAAGAGAATGGAGAGGTCCTCATTGCGTTTCGTTAGGATGCCCTATGAATTAAAAGGTTAAGAGTTCAGAATAAGAAAGTGGGCAAAAGAGAGACCCATTTAGGAGACCATTGTCCATTTTGTAAATTTTAAGAGAGCATCCTTGAGTAGGCCATTATGTTTCTCTGTTAGGCCTGCTGTCTGCCGACAGTAAGACAGATTGGAAGCTCAAGTGATGCCTTGTTTTTACAGCCCATGTCCAGACTGAATGAGCAGTAAAATATGTACCCTCATCAGAGTCAGTGTTACCAGGAAGCCCAAAGGGAACTAACGTTTTGTGAGGCCTATAATAATACTATTGTTAGCAGTAGCGTGGCAGGAAGGATAAACCGAGATCAGGCCTGTCTTAACAATCAATCTTTGTCGAGGGCATAGCAATTTGCACCAGCATATTGAGGCAGTGGCTTAACAAAATGAATTTGCCAGTAAGAGAAGGGGTGTTCATTCCTTGGTATGGATTTCCATTGGCCATAATGCCAGTGACAGGACAGGACACAGATCACATTGAGAGGCCATAGTTTGGGCCAAGGCCAGTGTCATGGGGTTGCCATGGTGTTTAGCCCATATTTAAGGGTCTGGGGACTGCGGTGACTGGACATCTCATGGACCCACTGAACCAAGGACAGGTAGTAATATCTGAGCTTATTTAAAAAGTGTGAGCAAGTTAGTCAGCTGTGGCATTAAAATGAACTTCTTCTGTGGTGGCCTTAGCATGAGTTGAGACGCGAAACTTTAATTGTAATATGCAAAGTCTGAGCAGCAGCGTATCCCCAATGTGGAAGGCCCCATAGGGCATGATCCTGAATGGGATAATTACTTTGAGCCCATTGACCAGAAATAAGCAGTGAGGCCATTAGCTACCACCCAGGAATCTATAAACATATGGAAAATGGACATAACCTTTATTGAAGTGTGTTCTCCAGTGCCAAAATGACTAGAGTCAGCTCTCAAGTTGAGCTGACTCTTTAAGTCCCATCCTTTATCAAGAGTGACGCAGTCAAGGGGTGGAAAGCAGCAACTCTCCAGCAGGCTCTATCACGTGTGATTGCCATCCATAATATAAATGAAATCCCCTTTTTACTGAATTTTCTACTCAACAAAGGTATGTCCCTGTGCTTTTATGTCCTATTCCAAGTACCCTAAACAGTCTTGAAAACCAAGGTCACTTGGTTGGGTAAATTATCTGCAGGACAAAAGCCTGAGGCTCTAAATTCTTGGTGCTTTTTTCATATTCTGAATCTTAAATTAATTTTCTTACTCCTTTTTTTGTAACTGTTATCCTTATATTGTTTTATCAACATCTAAACTTGTAAAATTTCTTGTTCTATCCTCTGCCAAAATGAACAAAATAAGACCTTTAGCTTGCCTTTACTCACTTCTTTTTCAGCATTCTCTTTGTTTTCTTTTTAGTAACCCTTGGCTTTCCCTCTCTTCGATGCATTTTTTTAATTTTGTTGGAGTACATCTTTGGGTAATTTTTAGGGTGTTATACTTCCTTTTCTTTAAGAAGTTTGTGGACGTTTCTCCACTGTCTTATGTTACATATTGTAAATAACCATGTTGTTAAACTGGTTCTTGTTCCTTTGTAGGTAACTTCATTTTCTCTTTACGCTTGAAGTTCACAAACTTTACCAGGATGTATTTATTTATTTTATAAATTTACTTATTTTTTTGTTTTTTGTGGGTTTTTTGGCAGGGGGTGGGGTTGGCTGTGTTGGGTCTTCATTGCTGTGTGCAGGCTTTCTCTAGTTGCAGCGAGCGGGGGCTACTCTTCGTTGTGGTACGCGGGCTTCAGTAGTTGTGGCACACGGGCTTAGTTGCTCCGCGGCATGTGGGGTCTTCCTGGGCCAGGGATCCAACCCGTGTCCCCTGCATTGGCAGGCGGATTCTAAACCAGTGCACCACCAGGGAAGTCCCTACCCAAGGACTCTTAACATTGCTGATGGTATTTTTAAATTGCTGAAAGGGCTTTTTAGAAGACATTTTGTCCATTTTTTGTCCATTCTTAACCACTGTACCACCAGGGAAGCCCTCAGGATGTATTTAGTTCTATTTCTTTTCAGTGTTCCCTCATAGCACGTGGTTAGGCCCTTTTAAAAATCTAAATATTTTTTCCTGCTTCAGGGAAATTCCTTTGGTTCCATTTAACTTACATGTTCTCTCCTGGAAACCCTATTGTTTAGCTAATTAGACTACCATATTGATCTCATGTCACTTACTTTCTGAGAGAATTTCTTTATAATCTTTCAAGATGCCTATTGCATTATCAAATCTTTAATTCTTTACAAATGTTTTTGATCACCAACTATTACCTTATTTTTAAGAGACGCTTTGTCTTAGATTATTGCTGTTTTATGGGTTTTGTGGTTTCTAGAATTTGTTTTTAATCATAAATTTTTTAAGAGTTATTTCTTTTAGGAGTTAGTTGCTTGGTTCCATCTGGAACTAATTGGTTTTAGTGTGTTTATTCGAATTCTTAATCATCTATTAATTTTAAAAGAGGGCTTAAACTGTCCCCGTTTCACAGTAGCATTATGACATAGCATTATATTAAATAGTTAGATCTCCTTAAAATAACAGACTTGATGTCTTAGTAAGCTCTAATAGAACACTAATTTTAGTTTATGAATACTCAATTTTAATAGCTCCTTAGAATTTAGACATTTGTACGAATGGAAGTCTGTTGAAGGGTCTATCATATACCAATAGAAACCCCAAAAAAAGGACTTAAATTTTCCGTAAGTTTATAGCTCATCAGAAATACCAAAGGCCATTGACAACTGTTGGTCCCAGTAATTGTCATATATCTGCCATTTCAATAGCATTTGATGAGAGGTGCTGTGTTGACCATCATGAACTGAAGATCCTCTGGTTTCTTTTAGATCTCAGGCATCAGCAATAATGAGTTTGTTTTATACATGGTTTATGGATATTGTATGTGCATGTGCCTTCCTTGTCAGGTTTTAAAATGAGACTTTTTAAACTCTCATTAAATGAGTTAGGAAGCCTTGTTTTAATTGCTCCTAGAAGGTTTAATAACACTCATGTCTAAAATTGTTGGCTTGGTTCCTTTCTGTTACTTGGTAGTATTTTTTAAAATTCTTGTAATGGTCTAGTCTGCTTTGCTATCATTTCTTGATAGTCGATTTTTATGACATTTTCTTACAAAAGCATTGCATTTCATTGTTAACATGCGGTTTGTAAAATTTTATTTGTTCTGAATCCATTTAAATCTCTTTTTTTTCATTGCTAATATATATTGCTCTCTTTATTAGATTTCCCTTAAGTTTGTAAGCTTTTTCAGTCTTTTCAGAGGGCTGGCTGGTTATTGGTTTTAATTATTTGTGCATTTTGCTTGCAGTTTCACTAAATTCTACTTTCTTCTGTTTTTTCTAGTTTCTCTTTTGTTTACTTTTTAATGAATGCATTAATGCTATACTCTTCTATCTTGCATAGAGTTTTTTCCATATTCGCATTAATGGTAGTCTTAAGGCATGTTTCTATATACTGTCAAAAATTGGTCAGATTAATACACAAGGACTCTTTTTTTTTCCACGGCATGTGGGATCTTCCCGGACCAGAGATCGAACCCGTGTCCCCTGCATTGGCAGGCAGATTCTAAACCACTGCACCACCAGGGAAGTCCCTACCCAAGGACTCTTAACATTTCTGATGGTATTTTTAAATTGCTGAAAGGGCTTTTTAGAAGACATTTTGTCCATTTTCATCAGTAAGTTTACATTCACTTTGACCCAGCAAACACACACCACCATCTTACATTTTTTTCCTGCTTAAGCAGACAAGAAAGGGTATATTTTTAGGTTTATCCATTCTCACCATTATGGACTGGTTTATGTACATGGTGGTACATGTATTTAGTAGAACAGTATGCAGCCATTCAAATTGAATGAGTTGTAGTGACATGGGAAAGATAAAGGAGATTATATGGTGCATATTACAATTGAAAAAACAAGTTAACCTCATTCTTGTCAAAATTTGCTCATAAAAATCTTGAAATTTTCAGGTTTTATTTATATATTTTTTCTTAAATTTTATATATTTAAGGTGTACAACATAATCTGATATACATAGTGAAATGATTTCTACAGTCAAGCATTATCTCCTCACATAGTTTCCCTTTTTTGTGTGATGAGAGCACCTGAAATCTACTCTCAGCATATTTCCACTACTCACTACAATATTACTAACTATAACTGTCATGCCTATACATTGCCCCATAAAAATCTTGGAAGAGTAGTCACTAAATTCCTAATAGTGATCAATCTCTGATGGGCAATATTAGAACTTTTACTAAGCACATGCACGCGATTAAATTGTTGTGCATTGAGCTCTGGGTTTGTTTTTTTTTTTTTGTTATTTTGTTTTGTTTGAGCCTTTGAAGTTTTGCTTTTAATACCTGTGAAGAATCTCTCAGTTTCTTTTACTTTTCATCTTTTTTTTAGCTACTGAAGTGGTGACTGTGTTTGTATTTCAAGAACCATCATTGCTCTCCTCACTCCAGGACAATGGATTGACAGATGTCATGCTGCATGCACTGCTGATCAAAGACGTGAGACCTTTCTGCTGATCTGTAAAGAATGCTCCATGCGTACCCCTTTCCATAAAATATACAGACACACACACACACACACACACACACACACACACACACACACACACACACACTTGAAAAGCAGTCTTATGGCATGAAAATCCTATTTTTTGTTTTCTATGTGTAGTATTGAAACTATTGGAGGGTGGGGGGAAGGGATAGTTAGGGAGTGTGGGATTGACATGTACACACTGCTGTATTTAAAATGGATAACCAATAAGGACCTACTGTATAACACAGGGAACTGTGCTCAATATTCTGTAACAACCTAAATGGGAAAAGAATTTGAAAAAGAATAGATACATGTATATGTATAACTGAATCACATTGCTGTACACCTGCAAACTATCACAACACTGTTAATCAACTATACTCCAATGTAAAATTAAAAGTTTTTTTAAAAAGAAAGAAACCATTGGGACCTGGTCATCAAGATCCCTTTGATCTCTCTGTGTAGTGCCCCTGGCCAAAGTTTCCTAACTGTACCTGGACTCTTTCAGATGTCTTCAAGCTCACTTTATTTTCTCTCTAGGTTCCTGCTACCCGTGAAGTCCTTGGCTCCCTCCCAAATGTATTCAGTGCACTCTGCTTGAATGCCCGAGGTCTTCAGTCATTTGTACAGTGTCAGCCTTTTGAACGTCTCTTCAAAGTTCTTCTGTCTCCAGATTACCTCCCAGCCATGCGGAGGAGGAGGAGCTCTGATCCTCTAGGTAAGTAAGGATTTGCCTTAAAATAAATAATTGGTTGGCTGTTGTGCCGAGAGTTAGGTGATTATCAAGCCACCACTTGGCAAGGAAACCCTTCCTTGACCTCACTTCATGTCTCTGGCTAGGTGTGCTAAGCTTAATGGGAATTACCACCATATAGTCTACTGCAGGGAGAAAAGAATACTTCATCCTTAACCTCTCCTTATAATATTTCCATGCTCCTCAACAGTTCACTGTTAAATGTACTGTTACAGTGCTGGTGAGAAATAGGTATTAGAAAACCAGCAGTAGATTTTCAGGTCCACCATCTAGTCTTCAGCAACAGGAGATCCTGGTAATCTTCTGTTCTAATATCCAAGTCCCTAAGATAGTCACAAATTAATAGATTTCCTTCTCAGTGTATTTTAGACCAGGTCATTGAGGCGTAGCAAGAAGGAAGGGTTCCAGAAAGAATCCAGCTTTCAAAATGTGCTTTGTGCTTTGTCACCACTGTAGCATTTTAGCCACTACCATTCTTTACCGGGGCAGTCAGGGTTAATGGTTTATGGTTCTTTCGTTTCTCGTTCTCTCTTCACCCTACAATAATAGTTCAGACCTTGACAGTAGAGATTACTAGGGTAGAATGTAGCATACATGGTTACTTTAAAATGTGTTTACTAGACTGATAAATTTCTTTCCTCCTCCCCAGTGATTTGGTTGCAGAGGTTGGTGTGAGTTCATTTGAGAAAGCATGGCATTAGAAGATCACAACAACCAGCTCAGTTTCTTCTTTCCTCCTTATATTAGCACCAAAAAAAAAAAAAATAGCCCAAGCTCTATTTTCTTCAGTCTTTCTAACAGTTCCATTTTTGGCTTTAAGGGGATACTGCCTCCAACCTCGGGAGTGCTGTTGATGAGCTCATGAGACATCAGCCAACCCTCAAAACAGATGCAACGACTGCGATCATCAAGGTGGGAAGTGATACGGCTGTGACCATGGGCATGAGAGAGCAGTGAAATGGGAGTTTTTAGGAAAAGGCATGACCTACTGGAGGTCATTTGGATTCTTAGACTGTGCCTATAAGAGGATTATGTCTGCCTCATTTTCTCCAAGTCCTTGGGTTGGTCCTTTACCCCACCCCCCAAAAAAGTCACTTAAGTATTGCTTTCTTATACAGGATACTAAGAAGTTGCCATGGCTTAGCTTCTGTTTGTAAAAGTATATTGCCCTTTCTAATCTTTGTTGCTTGGTTTTTGTTTTGGGGGGGTTTTTTCCACATTTACTGGCCCTGCTGGTTGCCTCTTCGGATTGTTGAAACTGGTAAATGAGTTACTGGTGGTTGGTGAATTAGAACATGGAGTCACATCAGTCAGTCAGTCACTTAACAGCCATGTGACCCTGAAGAAGTTATTTAACTTCATAGGACTGCAGTTTCCTTGTTGGTAAAGTGAAATTAATGACTATATTCCAGGAATAGTGTATATAAAGTGTTTTGGCAATTCTGTATATAGCACATAGAAAGTGCTCCAAAAATGTTAGTCATCTCCCCATTCCTTAATTACTAATAAGTAATCTTGTTTCCTTTGCCTTTCAGTTACTTGAAGAAATCTGTAACCTTGGAAGAGACCCTAAATACATCTGTCAGAAGCCATCAATCCAGAAGGCAGATGGCACTGCCACTGCTCCTCCCCCAAGATCTAATCATGCTGCAGAAGAGGCCTCTAGTGAGGATGAGGAAGAAGAGGAAGTACAGGCCATGCAGAGCTTTAATTCTACCCAGCAGAATGAAACTGAGCCAAATCAGCAGTAAGTGTTCACAAGACAGGTTCTCTAGCCTTGTGATCTTGAGCGTGTTATTTTCATCTGTAAAAATGAGGGAGTTGGATTAGATCCAGTTATAAGGTTCTTCCGGCCCTAAATGTCTGTAATTTATCTTTCTTTGACCCTTGTGTGTCGTTTGTGCTTTGGTGTTTGTTTTCATTGCTTTAAGCAAGCTTTCTTTTTTATTTATTTATTTATTTATTTATTTATTTATTTTCTTTTTGCGGTAGGCGGGCCTCTCACTGTTGTGGCCTCTCCCGTTGCGGAGCACAGGCTCCGGATGCGCAGGCCCAGAGGCCATGGCTCACGGGCCCAGCCGCTCCGCGGCATATGGGATCCTCCCAGACCGGGGCACGAACCCGTATCCCCTGCATCGGCAGGCGGACTCTCAACCACTGCGCCACCAGGGAGGCCCCAAGCTTTCTTTTTAAAACGCTGTTCATGAAATTGAATCAGAATTCAGTATATCAAATTAAAAGGCCTTCTTCAGAGGATTTCCCTTTGTTGATTTGGTATTCCATGTCATTGACTGATTGATGGTTTTCCATAAGTGAGCATACATTAAACATGTCGCACTTTTGAAGCCTATCTCCTAAGAAGTTTTTAAGAGTTACAGGGATCTGTTGTTGGTTGGTCTCTGTTTTTGTTTATTTCATCTGTTCATTCCAGATACATCAGAAGGCTTTGGAATGTACTATGATTGTAACTAGGCACAGTAGATTTTCCTTCTATTTATTTGAGGTTTGTTCTACATGAAAATTGATTACCTGGATGGTGAGATGGGGATGGGGATGAGCTTAAAGACTGCTGGTAGACCTGGTTCTTCAAGCTTACAGTGTTCGCATGCAAGGGATGAAAAGCAACTGCTGTAGCTGTAACTCTTAATCACCTTCATGTTCGAAATGGGCATGATCCCTCTGGACACTCATGCATTCTTTAATAAGTGCCCTTTTGGTGTATATATAGAAGTAGTTCTGAGAAAAGCATGAGCATTTTAGGTGTGGATTTGAATGGGTTTGAGCTCATCTCAAAGGGTGGCTTGGGACTTAAGAGAAGATTATGGTGGAGTAGACAGCAGGAGCGAAGGTCTAGAATCCAAAACAGGTATGCTCTCTTGGAACTCTAGAAAGTAATGAGCCTGTTGGTGTGAATTTTTTGGAGGGGAGGCATTACGTTTTAAGTATGTTGCTTTCTTGGGCAGATATATTTTCATTGTCTGAGAAGGCAACCCTGCCTCATCTAGCACCATCTTCTGTTTTGATTAAAATGTTCTCTTTCTGAGAGGAGGTGTTTTAGAGTGCTGGTAGTAACATAGTGAGTTCAATTTGTATAAAACTGTCAAGCTGTTCACTTAAGTTGGTGCACCTTTTGCTTGTATGTTGTGTGTCAGTAAAAATTTTACACACACACACACACACACACACACAAAATGTTCTCTTTCTGGAAAAGGAGGATACCCTAAAAGAAAGCAGGACTTTATTTGCAAAGGAGTTGGGATCTTAGTGCTTCATTGCCACATCCTTGATTGTCAGCCATCTTGCTGGCATAGGATTCCTGTTCCTGGCTACAAACTAGGGGTGGATTTCTTGAATGTTAGTAGTGGTGGTGGTTTTGAGTCAAGCTGTGTACATTCGTCTGCATATAACTTTTCTACCTGGATTTCTTAATACCTTTTGTCTAACATGCCCAGATTTTAAGCTGCCTTGGTAAATTGACATTTTCTCAAGCCCTCATATGTCTTCACTCTACATGCTTTTCTTGGAATATCATGAGTCACTGTATATTCTATTCATATTTATCCCCCATCCCCAAATTATCTTATCTCCTTCTTTTCCATCTACCAAATTCCTACAAGTCTAGCTCAAATGTCTTATTCTTGGTTTTTTTTCTAAGTTTATTTATTTATTTTTTATTTTTGGGTGTGTTGGGTCTTCGTTTCTGTGTGAGGGCTTTCTCTAGTTGCGGCGAGCGGGGGCCACTCTTCATCGCGGTGCATGGGCCTCCCACTGTTGCGGCCTCTCTTGTTGCAGAGCACAGGCTCCAGACGCGCAGGCTGAGTAGTTGTGGCTCACGGGCCTAGTTGCTCCGCAGCATGTGGGATCTTCCCAGACCAGGGCTCGAAGCCGTGTCCCCTGCATTGGCAGGCAGATTCTCAACCACTGCGCCACCATGGAAGCCCAAATGTTTTATTCTTAAAAGAACCTTTTTAAACCTCCAAATAGGAAGTTGATCTTTTGTGTTCTCCCAACAGTTTTGTTTAAATTATTTATATATTCTAATGGTTTCCCCCACTAATCTATATAGTTCTCCAATGCAGGGACAATGTCTCATTCAACAGTGTATCCAGATCACTTTGTATATAGCAGGTAATCAGTCAATAACTGTTTATTTAGTGAGTTGATACAATGAATCAAGAGTATTAGATTAAGGAGTCCCTGAGTCTTAAATGCCAAGAGAGCTGGGCCTAATGAAACATGAACAAGAATGAAGAAATAGTTAAAATCTAGACCCACAGTAATACTCTATCATAGTGTTAGTCATATGTAGCTTCTAAGCTGCAAAGTACTCCAATAGTTGCTGTTCCATGGTATTGATGTTCTTCTGCATGGTCTGGGTGTTCATCAGCACCTCATTGGCATAACATATCTAAGAATCTCACGAATATTGACACATGTACTTTTCCAATTCTGCCACCTTCACAAGCTTCAGTTGGGTCATTACGTGGATTATTAGGGCTGGAAGGAAACACAAAAGACTATCTAAATTCAACCTACATTTTGAAAGCCACTACCTATTATAGGTAAAATTCTTTTACCTCCTTATCCCAGGTAGTTGTTATGGTGGGAGTTGCTATGTACTTTTCTGCCAATATGGGAAAGTGGCTTTGAAAAATTTGCAGTGTGTGCCATCCCTCTCCCCAGAAGTCTTGTTTGTATCCTTCCCCCACCCAACGCAAAATTCTTCAATGGGACTCCCGAACAAATTCTGATTTCCCATGCCCACATCTATTTTCCAATGCCTTAAATACATGCATGAGTAAATTTTTTCCATTAATTTTAATAGAGGTATAATTCCTATACAGTAAACGGTACAGATTTTAAGTTTCCTCTTTCCCTACCCTAAAATGGGGAAGCTATCTATCTTATTTCTGTCCTTCGTAGAATAAGTTTGCCTGTTCTGGAACATCGTATAAATAGAATAAACGGAGTCTTATATGTATATCATATCTAATGTGTGTACTTTTTTGTTTCTGGCTTTTGTTGCATAGCGTATTTTTGAGATTCATCCATGTTGTGTCTATCAGTATGTTGTTTTTGTTGCTGAATAGTATTCCATTGTATGAATATACTACAGCATGTATCCACTCACCTGTTGACGAAGTTTTGAGGTTTTTTTTTTCCCCCCAGACTAAGACAGTGTTCTTTTCCTTTGGTTTTGTGCCAGAAATCTGCAATAAGGAAACTTAGGCATTACAGTCTACCCCAAATACATGGAGTTCTGTTCTACATTCAAAGGCATTCACCACAATTAGTTCTAAATACTTGTCTTTAGGCCTCTTTCTTCTGCCTTCTGAATTGTTTGAGCTCAGCAAAACTGATATTGCTGGGGGTGAATATACTTGCCAGTAAGTAACCAAGGTTTTCAGTTGGGGCACCATGGTTTATTTTTGTGATTGATTCCATTTATTTTGCCTAACTTAACCACCTACCCTGAACAACTTGAAAGAAATGGGTTATATATATATCCATGTGGTCTTTGGAACTTGAATAGCTACTGTCTGGGCTTTAAAGGCATCAGATGCAGAGAAGCAGTTGTTCCCTGAATCGTGGCCCACTGGGAGGGCTCTTGCCAAAGGCAGCTGTGTCTCCTCAGGAGTGGGAAGAAAGACCTGATTTTCCTCTCCCCCCGAAAAACCCCAAAACATGAGATCTGTTGTCCTATACCCATGTACTATGACACTCAATTGGAATCCTTCTCCTCTACATCTGATTAAGGGCTCCAACATCATAAATACCCATGTAAAAGTGACTAGAGTTAAAATTAAGTTTGGGAATGTGTGTCTGTTTTGGAGAAGGCGGAGAGGCAGCAGTTTTTAATTTGACAGTTAAGATAAATTTGTTTCATTCTTCATGGAAATGCAGTCTTGCATTGTTTCAAAGATGCTATGGGTCAGAGTTTCCTATCAGGTTAGGATTAGAATGACTTTTCTTAAAACCAGTGGTAGGGGGATTTCTACTGAAGAAAGTTGATCATTTTTACTATTCCTATATGATGCCATGAGCCTGGAAGCCAAAAAGATGAGGGTGGGGAGAAGAGTGGTTACTGAACAAGTTCATTCCTGGAGTTTAAGAACCACTGTTGGTTTGTTTTCTCTCTCATTCTCTCCCAACTTCCATCTAGCAAATGAAGAAAGTACATTTCATGATGGTGCTTTGCGTCTTTACCATTATATTTGGCTTCTGCAAAGGGGCGGCAGGTATCTCCCTGGGCTTATTAGAGCCATACCTGTACTTCTTAGCTGTAGAGATGGATCTCTGAGTTCTTCCCGAGGAGGTGCAGTCAACTGGGGCAGATAATTGGTGTAAGTAGCAGGGAATGTGGCAGTGGTTCTGCGGAGGAAGTTTACAGTCAGGGAAGGCTTTGCAATCTTCCCATGGAATCATTTCACCCCTGGCTTATATATAGGTCCTCCCTTTGTACAAAGTTCTTCCCCATATTCTTCATTGAGCATGTTCACAACATCCTAACCAAGCCCTAGCTCGGGATATTTTAGCTCTAAAGCCACTCGTCATGCCTCTCCACTCTCTTTGCCTATTGCCTAGTCTCCGTTTTGCTGCCACATATCCCCATGCCTGGCACATTTTTGTTCACATTTTATCTTGCTCAGAGACGAAATTATTTCTTGCCAATTTTTCTGCCTTCTCCCCCTACCTCTCCCTTCTTCTATCTCTGCCCTTTTCTCCCAAATTTCTCCCAAGGGTCTATATCTAAAATGTTCTTATTCAACTCAGGTTTTGTCCCTTTCTAGGGTTTATCTTTTAGGTAGATTTTGTTTCATTTCAGTATACTTTGTGGGGTTTTTCCCTCTGTTTATTTCTTACAAATGCCAAGGTGTAGTCATTGGTCTAAAGGCTGCATTTTCTGCAGCTATGGCATTATTGCAGCCTTCTTATCTTCAATGCACCATTGAAGCATCTGAAGCAAAAGGACCTGATCACAATTTTTGGGTAGTTCAGGAAAAGGTTGTTAGAGAAGGAGGCCTTGGGTGTTGCCTTCATCTTTGACCAGCTTTGACTTTGCTGAATGGTTTACCAATCTAAGCATGGAATCTTGACCAAAATTAAATTCCATCTCCTGCTCTCTATAACATTAAATCTGATGCAAGAACACGGTAAGATGTTTATGTATTTGTTTCTTTGCCTAGCTCCTTTATTCAAGCAAATATTTAAATAGTCTCTTAATTGAACTTGCTTATTTTTAGTATTTTCATATTGATGAATTCCTCCTACAGTGGTTTGCCTAAGATAGAATAATTTCTTTTGAGATATGTACAAGTGCTGAGTTTGTGAAAGCTTGGTTTTTCCTTTTGTGCTCTCAACCTACCCAGGCTAGGAAAGCTACCTTCAGAATTGATTTCAGCTCTTTTCTTTTTCCTCCTTTTTTTTTTTCTGTGCTATATACTAAAGGCTATAAGTCTAACTGAGAGAAAGGACTAGAATTTCACGGTTTCCTTTTCTTCGCTTTGTTCTCTTGCACTGGTATTGTGAATTTCTGTGAAACTCACTCTTTTCTCCCTTAACAGGGTTGTTGGTACAGAGGAACGTATTCCTATTCCCCTCATGGATTACATCCTTAATGTGGTAAGTTAATGGCAGGGCAATCTGCGTAAAGGTGTGTGCTCTTCTGGAAAATGTGTGGGGTTACCAAATAGTCTGATGACTTGTGTTTATTTTCACTGGGACCCTTGAAGTGCAGAGAGCAGCAGGGAAAGATGTGTAAACCTTGTTCTGTGTGATTTGCCAAAAATTAGCTAACAGTCCCTTTTTGAATATTCCCAATTTTCTGTTCATTCCCCTTTGGAATCCAAACAGGAGGAGAATGGGCTTTGTTAGGCCAGTCCAGTATTATGTTCTTTGAGTGCGTCCCAACATATTTTTTTCCCGTTACTTGCCATTTTTTTCCCATTACTTCTCTTTTACCAATAATAATAATGATGATGTGGTGTTTTCTTTTAACTTCTGTGTGTCTCACAGGAAAAAAGGAAGAGTTTGAATTTTCCCAGAGTTATTTACCTATAAGGGGAAGCCCATTTAGCATTTGTTCTAGCCCAGTAAGCACTTCCAGACTTCCAGAGATGGTTTCTCTTTTGCTTGTGTGTTTGTTTCCCATATTTTACTTTCTTACCCTTACAAAATGCTCTGTTTAGTCTAAATCACTTCCAGAGTTCTAGGTTTCATTTGTATTATGAGCACATTTGAAGAAAAGTATCCATTATGTTTGCTTCCAGGGGAGAGGCAACACATTATCTGTAAGAAGCACTAAATGAGCAAATTAAGAGATTAGACCTGATTCTGCCACTAATTCATGGTGTGGCCCTGAGCAAGTCATTTAACCTCTCTGTGCTTCTCAGATTATGTGACTTTAGGTGTGGCTGAAAAGATACATTGGGAAGAAGTTGTAATTCCTTATTTTCTGGATGTTTAGGGGTCATTTCATATACCTATTACTGCTTACCTGAGGTTTTGATAGTCTAGAAAATACTGATTTCATGACTATAAGGTTACCCCTGTCCTAATTCCAAGCTGGCATTTTAGTTCCAAGTGTCAGGCTCTAACTTTTTTTTTTAATTTTTATTACCTAGATGAAATTTGTGGAATCTATTCTGAGCAACAATACAACCGATGACCACTGCCAGGAATTTGTGAATCAGAAAGGACTCTTGCCTTTGGTTACCATTTTGGGTCTTCCCAATCTGCCCATTGACTTTCCCACATCTGCAGCCTGTCAGGCTGTTGCAGGTGTCTGCAAATCCATATTGGTAAGAAGCATCTGGTCGAATATTTTCATTTCTTTTAGAAATCAATTTTGCAGTACTTCTATATACGTGTTTTTACTGTGGTCTCTCCCCTTCAACTAAAACATAATGAAGAAATTTGTGGTTATGTACTGTAAGTGGGTTTTGTGACTAATAAATAGTGTGCCATGTTATTTCTCATTGAAAAGTCAAAGTGTTTGTTCTTTGTTCCTGAGTTTGGTATATAGTTCTAACATATGAGTTTTTTGGAAGGGAAATAAATCTCCAAGAAAGCTTTGGAAGTGGCTTTTAACACAGTCTAGTTTGTTTAGCCATGTTTTTTTTTTCCTTTCTCAGGCTTGATAGTTGTGTATTTTAAGCATGATTGACCTGTAGTTCATTGCTCAAATTTTGCCCAAAAATGAAGTTGCTTTATTTTAAATAGTGGTAAAGGAGATATAACATGATATTTACCGCTTTAACCGTTTTTAAGTGTATAGTTTAATAGTGTTTAGTACATCACATTGTTGTGAAACCCATCTCCAAAACTCTCTTCCTCTTGTAAAACTGAAATTCTGCACCCATTAAACAACAACTTTCAATTCCCCTCTCCCTACCAGCCCCTGGTAACCACCATTCTACTTTCTGTCTCTGAATTTTGACTGTTCGAGGTATGTCATGTAAGTTGAATTCATGAAGTACTTGTCTTTCTACGACTGGCTTAATTTGCTTAGCATAATTTTCTCAAGATTCATCCATGTTGTAGCATATGTCAGAATTTTCTTCCTTTTTTTAAGGCTGAATAGTCCAGTGTATGTTTAAACTGCATTTTGTTTATCCATTCATTCATTGATAGACATTTTGGTTGCTTCCACTTCTTATGAATAGTGCTGCTACAAACATGGGTGTGTTCTCCAGACCCTGCTTTTGTGTATGGTGAAAACGCTTAAGATCTACTCTCTTAGCAAATTTCTAGTATATAATACAGTATTATTAATTATAGTCACCACACTATACATTAGATCCCCAGAACTTATTCATCTTATAACTGAAAGTTTATACCCTTTGGCCAACATCTCTGCAACTTCCCCCAGCCCCTGGCAACCACCGTTCTACCCTCTGGTTCTGAGTTTGACTTGAAAGTGAGATCATACTCAAGACTCTGCTTTCGGTTATTTTGGTTATCTACCCAGAAGTAGGATTTGCTAGATCATTTGGTAGTTCTGTTTTTAATTTTTTGAGGAACTGCTATACTGTATTATTCACAACATCTCTACCGTTTCACATTCCAACCAGCAAAGCACAAGGGTTGATTTCTCTGCGTCCTCACCAATACTTGTTATTTTCTAGTTTTTTCATACTAGCCAACCTAATGGGTGTGAAATGAGATCTCGTGGTTATCGTTTGCATTTCTCTGTTGATTAGTGATGTTGAGCATCTTTTCATGTGCCTGTTGGACATCTGTATGTCTTCTTTAGAAAAATGTCTGTTCAGGGCCTTTGCCCATTTTTTTTTTCCGAAACAGTACATTTTATTTGACAACAAACTCCCCAGTTTGTCTCAGTTGTGACATATAGATGGCTTGAGATTGCTTTTTTGGTGGTCACCCATGCTGAACAAGATTTTTCAATCTTCAAAACAACCAAGGCTCAGAGATTCTGCATGTCACTTCAGTCACAAATCCAAGTGTGTCCTCCATTCATTGGAGCATTTTGGCATAGATTCCCTTTGAGGTAGAAGGGTAGAGATGAAGCCGTTCCTCCAAGTTTAAAGAAATAAGGTGTTGCTGGCTGGTGCTTCTCAGAAGGCTGGCACATCTGTGTGTTTCTTGCCTAATTCTTCTCATTGGCCTGGAGCACCTCTTCACTTTTCTCTAGATAGCCTGGCACTTTTTTTTCCCCTCAATTGCCTGATGCTTTCCTTCTCTCATCAGCCTAGAGCTTCTGAGGAAAAGGGAGAGCCCATTTTTTAATAGGGTTGTCTGTTTTTGTTGTTGAGTTGTAAGAATCCTTAATATATTTTGGATATTAATCCCTTATCAGATAAATGATTTGCAGATTATTTTCTCCCATTCCATGAGTTGCTTTTCACTCTGTTAATAGTGTCATTTGATGTGAAAAGGGGTTTTAATTTTGATGAAATCCAGTTTGTTTTTTGTGGGGGTTTTTTTGTTGTTTAGTTTTTGCTTTTTACTTTTCAATTGCCTGTGCTTTTCATGTCATACCTAAGAAATCACTGCCAAATCCGGTGTCATGCAGCTTTTATCCTATGGCTTTTTCTAGGTGTTTTATAGTTCTAGCTCTTATATTTAGGTCTTTGATCTATTTTGAGTTAATTTTTTGTATGGTGTAAGGTAAGGTTCGGTTTCATTCTTTTGCATGTGGGTATCCAGTTTTCCCAACACTATTTGTTGAAAAGATTGTCCTTTCCCTATTGTACCCTTGTTTGGGCAACCTTGTCAAAAATCATTTGACCATATATGCAAGGGTTTTTTGGGGGGGGGCTCTCTGTTCTGTTGGTGTTGATGTCTATCTTTATGCCAGTACTACACTTTTGATTACTGTAGCTTTGTGGTAAGTTTGAAAATCTGGGGATGTGAGACCTCTAACTTTGTTCTCTTTTAAGATAGCTATATCTATTTGGGGTCCCTAGAGATTCTGTATGAATTTTAAGAGAGATATTTCTGTTTCTGCAAAAAAAAAAAAAGCCATTGGGATTTTTATAGGAATTGGATTAAATCTGTGAAGCTTATTTATTAGCTGAGTTGTGCAGTGATAAGTAATTTCTGGAAAGATCCATAACTGTGACATCTGCATTTGATATTTTATTCTGCTTTTCTTTTTACAAATATTTAATTAAGTGCTATTTATGAGAGAGGGGGGGGAAAGGGCTGCTCCATCTTTATCCTACCTGTAAGATACTGTGTGAGGGTGGATAGATTTATTTAAAGCCATAGGAAAGGCACATAAGTTCTCCTATCTTTGAATGGCAAGTGATAGTGTTCACTGTCAAGATTTTTCTTCTTACTCAGAAAGAAATTGCAGGGGCCATATAATCCTTGAGTTGTCTCCAAAATAAGAAAATGCCTAGCTGATGCCTATCCTAGAATTGTCTCTTACTGTGGTAAGAAAAAAACATTTGTAATAGTGGTTCATTTCCATGCTTTGGAACCTTGCCTAACATTGCTCCCTGTTGTGCAAAATTTGGAATTAATCTTACAGCATGGAGTCCTTGCTGTAACAGTAGTCCAGTTTGGCCATCACAATCTTTTAAATTTGATTGGCCTACCACCTTTGAAAGCCTCTCATTCAAGAGAAGTAATGTGTTGCTCTAAAAGGCGTTTAGGTATGTCATACCTTCATTCATGTTTTGGCTCCACCATTTACCAGGTGCAAGACCATGGCCAGGTCTGAAATTTGTGAGACTTGTCTTCCACTTCTTTCATTGTGACTATTAATACATGCATATGAAGTTCATTGTACATTAATGCTTTAATTATTATTCTTATTTCAGACACTGTCACATGAACCCAAAGTCCTTCAGGAGGGTCTCCTTCAGTTGGACTCCATTCTTTCCTCCTTGGAGCCCTTACACCGCCCAATAGAATCCCCTGGGGGCTCAGTGTTGTTGCGAGAACTGGCTTGTGCTGGCAATGTCGCTGATGCTACCCTCTCAGCTCAAGCCACACCTCTACTGCATGCACTCACTGCTGCCCACGCCTACATCATGATGTTTGTTCATACTTGTAGAGTTGGACAGGTAAGAATTATGTTAGGTGTGAACATGTTGGTTTAAAGTCGGTAAAATACCTAGGGCGTGTACGTGGCATCATAGTATACTTAGAAGCAGTTCTACCTAGGCAAGCTGCTGAAAGAACAGTTTTAGGGTGAGTTCTTTTGGGTGGATGACTTAAGTTTATGCTTCAAGTTGCTGTCTAGTTTCACTTCCCCGTAGTATTTTTTTCATTGGAAGTTGGTTGACCATATAACTTGTTTTGTGAACTGGACCTTCTTGAGAGTGAAAGAGGTTGAGATAAATACAGGTATTAATAGATCTGTAGCATCCATATAGGCCTTAAGGATGTATAGTCACCCCTTTTCGCAGACAAGCCTCAACTGGGTGCTCATCTGACCGTGTTACTTCCTAATCTTTCTACAAATGCCTGTAGGCTTGATAATAAGATGGCAAGAAGGAAATTTGACCACAGAACATTTAAGTTAATGGTGATTAACAGATTACTAAAGATTTCCTAAATATCAAACCCTATGTTTGCAGTCCATGTGAGGGTCCTCTTATGGTTCCAGAAAGTTGAAGTTTGGGGGCGGGGGGGTTTGTTTATTTGTTTTTTGAGTACTCACAGTTCTGCCACCCTTAGTTGTCAAGTAATCAAGTCTAAAGATTATTGATGTCGTATTTTTAGCAGCTCTGTTTTATGCTGTTGAGCTAGGAGTGTGTTCTTTGGATCAAATTAAATGAAAAGCACAATTATAAACTATTTAGAAAATAATTAAATTACATAGAAAAGCTTTAGGGACTGATTTGATTGATTGATTGATTGAAATAAAGAAATAAATAGGAAATAACAAGCCCCTTCACCATCTAAAAAAATTAGGAAGCTGTCAATGAGTCTATAAAACTGTTTCTTCCATTTAGAAGAACAGAGTTGCCTATGACTCCTGTTTTTCACTTTACAAAGAAGAAATGAGAAGGGATGTTAGCGACAGATTGTAAATATTGTAAGAGAATACCTTCTGGAACTATGATCTCTTAAGTGTGGAAATTTTGATGAAGTACACAACTCTGAGAATAGTAAGGAAGGAAAAATAGAATCCCTTATCCTTTGTAAATAGCTAACAGTTGATTTTTGAATATAAATGTTCAGAGGGCATCCCAAAGATCACCTTTTTTACTTTGGCTACAGAGTGAAATTCGTTCCATCTCCGTAAACCAGTGGGGCTCTCAGTTGGGTCTGAGTGTTCTGAGCAAGCTGAGCCAGTTATACTGTTCCCTGGTGTGGGAAAGCACTGTCCTTCTCTCCCTGTGTACCCCAAACAGGTAAGGAAATGGTCATCTCTTTTACTATCTCTGTTGTCTTTCCTAACAGAAAAACTAAGCTTAGTGAGCCTGGGGCGTTGCTTTGGTCAAGGATTGAAAGGTAAAAAGTTCAGAGGCCTCCTTGCCTGTCTCAGTTCATTCGGGCTGCTATAACAAAATCCACAGATTGCGTCCTTATAAACAACAGAATTTTATTGCTCAGAGTTCTGGAGGCTGGAAGTCTGCATGGTTGGATGAGGGCTGTCTTCCACATTGCAGACTTCTCATTGTATCCTCACATGGCAAAAGGGACTAGGAATCTCTCTGGAGCCTCTTTTATAAGGCACTAGTTCCATTCATGAGGGTTCTACTCTTAAGACTTAAGCACCTACCACAGACCTTACTACTATCATCTCATCAGACATTAGGATTTCAACATTTGAATTTTGAGGAGACACAACATTTAACCAATAGCATTGTCCTTCCCACTTATCAGCCAAAGGACTTCCTTACAAATGTGTCATCTTTGACCTGATATCTCAGTTATGCTGTGTCAGCATGGTGGGTGTTTACAGTTTGGTCCTGTTGTTAGCCAGATATAAAGAGTTGAGTTGGAAACCTGTTGAGTACTACCTCAGGAATTCCGTCATTGCAGGTGTTTTATTAGGTTAACTTACCTGCTTGCTATAGGAGGGGGATAGATAGTGTCAGCCAAGCAGGTCAGAGACCAAGCACAACATTAAAAAGATGAGTTATCAGAGGTTTTTTTGCTCACTGTTTCTCTTCTTGCAGCCTGCCATCTGGGTGTGAATTTGGTCAGGCGGACATGCAGAAACTGGTTCC
The DNA here is from genome assembly GCF_025265405.1 of Mesoplodon densirostris. Lineage (NCBI taxonomy): Eukaryota > Metazoa > Chordata > Mammalia > Artiodactyla > Ziphiidae > Mesoplodon > Mesoplodon densirostris. The sequence continues at coordinate 91,441,472 of NC_082681.1, forward strand.
AAAGGATGAGAAGGCAGGTACGACCCAGGGCGGAAAAAGATCAGGTAACTCCAAGAAACTAAAATCCTAGCCATTAATTCTCTTAAGTTCTGTCTGTCTCTGTCTTTATAGGTCTATTGTGAAATTTTAGTAGGTCTATCATCTGTAGTCCTCAGTTTTTTCCATTCATTAATTTTTAATTATTTATTTTAAAATTAAACTATTTTCAGTTATTTTTTCTATTAAAAAATACATACCCACAATGATAAAAATTAGAAAATGTAGTAGAAAGAAGAATCCCCCATATTTATACCACAAAAAATATTTTGGAAGTATCTGCTAATCTTTTTCCCTGAAGGTATGTTTTATTAACATAGTTGTGATTATCTTAGACATAATATTTTACAGGTCTCTTTTCACTTAATATTAAGTGCCATGTAAAGGTACCATGAATTAACCCTTCCCTGTTAAGTTTCTAATGTACTATTTTGAAAACTGAACATCTTTGTATGTAGTGTTTTGAGAATGTAAGATTGATTCTTAGAAATTACAGTAACAAAGATTATGGTGGGTCTTTAATTTTTTGTATGCTTATTTTTCAGAAGCTTAATTTCTTACGTTAAAATGGTAAATGACTATTCTAAGTGGCTGTGGAGCAGTTTTAGACCCACACTGTCCAATATGGTAGCCACCAGCCACGTGTAATGTGGCTACTTTACATTACTACTTGTAATGTGGCTAGTACAACTAAAAGACTGAATTTTCGTTCTTTGCTCCCTTGCTCCCTCCTTCCTTCCTCCTGTCCTTGTGCGCGCTGCCTCACACTCCCCCCGCCTCCACCCCCTCCACCCCCGTCTGTCTGTCTGTCTCTCTTTCTTTCTCTCTCTCTCCCCTCGTGTTAAGTGGAGGGTGTTATGGGTTGAATTGTGTGCCTGCCCCCAAAAATTATATGTTGGAGTACTAACCCCCAGCACCTCAGAATGTGACCTTATTTGGAAATAGGGTTGTTGAAGATGTACTTAAGATGAAGTCATAGGTTGGATGGAGAAAACTGGATTTTTAATTTTTATTAATTTTGTTGTTGTTGTTTGTTTTGGGGGTTTTGTGTGTGTGTGTGTGTGTGTGTGTGTGTGTGTGTGGTACGCGGTCCTCTCACTGCTGTGGCTCTCCCGTTGCGGAGCACAGGCTCCGGACGCGCAGGCTCAGCGGCCATGGCTCATGGGCCTAGCCGCTCCACAGCATGTGGGATCCTCCAGGACTGGGGCACCAACCCGTGTCCCCTGCATCAGCAGGCGGACTCTCAACCACTGCGCCACCAGGGAAGCCCCTATTAATTTAAATATAACAACTATTAACTCTATTCAGTTGTTGGAGGACTTTTAAGTATGTTTGAAAACTTGGGTATGTGAATCTTTTTTTCCCCAGTAAATTATATGAAATATAAATATAGATCAATTAATGAAAACTTAATGTCTGTATTGAGATGCTCTGTAAGCATAACAATGATACCTGTTTTTTTAAATATTTAATATAAAAATGTATGCTCAGTCATTTTTATATTTGATTACATGTTAAAATAATTTTTATTATATTGGGTTAAATGGTGTATTAAAAATTATAGCTGTTTTTTACTTTTTAAGTGGTTACTAGAGATTTTTTAATTACATACATGGTTCACATTATATTTCTGTTGGACAATGCTGTTTTTTTGTTTTGTTTTGTTTTTTTCACAGTTATACTCCTTTATTTATATTTTACTGTAGCTGCTTTTTGGCTACAGTGACTGAACTGAGTAGAAACAACAGACATCATATGGCGAATCTAAAATATTTACTCTCTGGTCCTTTACACAAGTTTGCCAACCCCTGCTCTAGAAAAGCGGGAAAAAAATTTTTTTTGAAACTCGTATGCTGGGATTTATACTTTTAAAACAGTTAAACTTTTAGAGAATTTTTTCCCTTGAAACAAACTTTAGGTGGAAGTAAATATGTTACATTACTCTCAGTAATCTCAGTTAGAATAAACACTAATTCACAATTATTCCTGCACTGAGGAAGGGAATCCACCTGCAGATTTTTTTATTTTCATCTAAGAAATAATCACAAATTAGTTTAACTAAAACCTAGCACCCACCTGAATTAGCATCAACTGCAAAAACTGCTAGATATTTCTGAGCCTCAAAATAGGACATTGTAAGCCATAAAAGTATTTATTTTTTTACATCTTTATTGGAGATAATGCCATTTTATAAAATAGCTTTTATGTTATATTACAATAGAAGTTGCAAATTGCAGTAAGCAGAAATTATATTGGGTGGGCCAAAAAGTGCCTTCGTTTTTTGTTGTAAGTAAAAATAAAAGACATTTTTCATTTTCACCAAGAACTTTTTTGAACAACGTATTCACCCTTTTGTTCCACTACCTTCTGCCATTTTTCACTCAACTTCATAATTCCAGCTTCCCAAAACTTTTTATCTTTTTGAGCAAAGAACTTATTCCAGGTGCCTTTTACAGTCTTCCAGGGAATTGAAATTTTTTCCATTAAGAGGATTTTGTAAAGACCGAAATAAATGGAAATCTGAAGGTGCAATGTTTGGTGAACACGGCAGATGAATCAGAACTTCCCAGCCAAGCTGTAACAGTTTTTACCTGGTCATCAAAGAAACATATGGTCTTGGATTACACTGATGGAAGATTATGCGTTTTCTGTTGACTAATTCTGGACACTTTTCATCGAGTGCCACTTTCAGTTGGTCTAATTGGGAGCAGTACCTGTTGGAATCAATCATTTGGTTTTCCAGAAGGAGCTCATAATAGAGCACTCCCTTCCAATCCCACCATATACACATCACCTTCTTTGGATGAAGACTGGTCTTTGGTGTGGTTGGTTGTGGTTCATTTCGCTTGCCCCACGATCTCTTCCATCCCACATTATTGTACAATATCCACTTACATCGCCCGTCACAATTTGTTTAAAAACGGAACATTTTTGTTACAGTCAAGAATTGTTTTTTTCGCTTAACTTACGTGGAACCCAAACATCAAAGCGATTCACGTAACCAGGCTGGTGCCAGTGAATGTCAGTGCTTGATTTGGGTATTTTGAGTATGTTGGCTATCTCCTGCATGATATAACGTTGATTGTTCTCAGTTAATATCTCGGTTTGATCGCTGTCAACTTCAACTGGTCTGCCCGACTGTGGAGCATCGTCCAGTGAGAAAACTCCAACATGAAACTTCGCAAACCACTTTTGACATGTTCAGTCAGTCACAGCACCTTCTTCATACACCGCACAAGTCGTTTTGTGCATTTCAGTTGCGTTTTTACCTTTCTTGAAATAATAAAGCATAATATGCTGAAAATGTTGCTTTTTTCCCCTCCCATCTTTAATATTAAAATGGCTACACAGAAATTCACCAATTTTGATGTCTTTTTTTAAATGCGTGCTGATATGACAGCTGTCACATAAAATCTAACAAAATTGTTTTGAAGGAAGTTAAAGACAAGTAAGTGCTACTAGAGCCATCTTATGGGGGAAAACGAACGAACCTTTTGGCCCACCCAGTACAATCTTCTGACCGTAATGCAGCAAACCTAAAATTAATAAAAGTAGCTTTTCTAGAAAGTTTTTTTCTCCTATACTCTGCATCAAGGAGAAAATGAATTTGATAAACTATTAAGAAAACTGAAGATAATTCTGTGTATAAAAACCTATCACAGAGATAAACCCATGCACATATGGTCATCTTATCTTTGATAAAGGAGGCAAGAATATACAATGGAGAAAAGACAGTCTCTTCAATAAGTGGTGCTGGGAAAACTGGACAGCTACATGGAGAAGAATGAAATTAGAACACTCCCTAACACCATACACAAAAATAAACTCAAAATGGATTAAAGACCCTAAATGAAAGGCCAGACACTATAAAACTCTTAGAGGAAAACATAGGCAGAACACTCTATGACATAAATCACAGCAAGATCCTTTTTGACCCCACCTCCTAGAGAAATGGAAATAAAAACAAAAACACATGGGACTTAATGAAAGTTAAAAGCTCTTGCATAGCAAAGGAGAACCATAAACAAGACGAAAAGACAACCCTCAGAATGGGAGAAAATACTTGCAAACGAAGCAACTGACAAAGGATTAATCTCCAAAATATATAAGCAGCTCATGCAGCTCAATTTCCAGAAAACACAGATTGCCAACAAACACATGAAAGAATGCTCAACATCATTAATCATTAGAGAAATGCAAATCAAAATTACAATGAGGTATCACCTCACACCAGTCAGAATGGCCATCATCAAAAAATCTACAAACAGGGCTTCCCTGGTGGCGCAGTGGTTGAGAGTCCGCCTGCTGATGCAGGGGACACGGGTTCGTGCCCTGGTCCAGGAAGATCCCACATGCCGTGGAGCGGCTGGGCCCGTGAGCCATGACCACTGAGCCTGTGCGTCCGGAGCCTGTGCTCTGCAACGGGAGAGGCCACAACAGTGAGAGGCCCGTGTACCGCAAAAGAAAAAAAAATCTACAAACAATAAATGCTGGAGAGGGTGTGGAGAAAAGGGAACCCTCTTGCAGTGTTGGTGGGAATGTAAATTGATACAGCTACTATGGAGAACAGTATGGAAGTTCCTTAAAAAACTAAAAATAAAACTACCATGTGACCCAGCAATCCCACTACGGGGCATTTACCTTGAGAAAACCGTAATTCAAAAAGAGTCATGTACAACAGTGTTCATTGCAGCTCTATTTACAATAGCCAGGACATGGAAGCAACCTAAGTGTTCATCGACAGATGAATGGATAAAGAAGATGTGGCACATATATACAGTGGAATATTACTCAGCCATAAAAAGAAACGAAACTGAGTTATTTGTAGTAAGGTGGATGGACCTAGAGACTGTCATACAGAGTGAAGTAAGTCAGAAAGAGCAAAACAAATACCGTATGCTAACACATATATATAGAATCTAAAAAAAAAAAATGGTCCTGAAGAACCTAGGGGCAGGACAGGAATAAAAACACTGACGCAGAGAATGGGCTTGAGGACGGGGAGGGGGAAGGGTAAGCTGGGATGAACTGAGAGAGCGGCATTGACATATACGCACTACCAAATAGATAGCTGGTGGGAAGCAGCCACATAGCACAGGGACATCAGCTCGGTGCTTTGTGTTCCACCTAGAGGGGTGGGATAGGGAAGGTGGGAGGGAGACACGAGGGAAGAGATATGGGGATATATGTATATGTATAGCTGATTCACTTTGTTATACAGCAGAAACTAACACAACATTGTTAAGCAATTATACTCCAATAAAGATATTTTTTTAAAGAAAACCTATCAGATATACCGTATGCTAACACATATATATGGAATCTAAGGGGGAAAAAAGGTCATGAGGAACCTAGGGGTAAGACGGGAATAAAGACACAGACCTACTAGAGTGTGGACTTGAGGATATGGGGAGGAGGAAGGGTAAGCTGTGACAAAGTGAGAGAGTGGCATGGACATATATACACTACCAAACCTAAAATAGATAGCGGGTGGGAAGCAGCCGCATAGCACAGGGAGATCAGCTTGGTGGTTTGTGACCACCTAGAGGCGTGGGATAGGGAGGGTGGGAGGGAGGGAGACACAAAAGGGAAGAGATATGGGAACATATGTATATGTATAACTGATTCACTTTGTTATAAAGCAGAAACTTACACACCATTGTAAAGCAATTATACTCCGATAAAGATGTTTTTTAAAAAGATATGCTTAAAAATTGTATTGAGATTGCTAAAGATAGAGAAAATGATAAGGAACTAATAAAGCAGACATAAGTTTTGAAACAACAAATAAAGATTTATATGACAGCTAATTATTGTATTGTGGAGGAAGGGGACAGAATTAATAAAATATACACGAAAATGGATGAAACCAAATGTTAGAATCTCAAATTTTGTCAAAGTCTTAAATATACCAACTTTAAGTCAAGGAAAGAATAAAATAATTTACTAAAAACCAAGAACAAAATTAGACTCACAGTCAAAGAATTGCCCCACATAACAATTTAGATATATTTTTCCCCAGCAGTTTCTTTCACACATTTAACAAAGGTATCTTCATTTCCACATAGTTTTTCCAGAATATTGCAAAGAAAATTTGGTGTGTTTTATAGTTTGCCTAATGCTGTTTCTTAGATCAAGAGCACACCCCCCCACAAAAGACTCATCTCAGATTCATATACAAAAATCTTAAATTCTAGGAAATATATTTCTCCAGTGGTGATCTGTGATGTCCAAATTGAGTTTATTAACGAGCTCTAAAATTCTACCTGGGTATGCACCTTGAGTGCATGGGGTCACCACACACACTGCAGTTTATGTGAAGTTTCTGGGTCATGCAGTGTGCCTACAGTCTTCCATGGTAGCCCTTGAAAGTTAAGACTTTTAACATGCTCTCATTGGAAGATGTCAGTGTTAGCTACTTAGAAGGACTCCAGGGAAAGAAGTACAGTTTTGTGTTTTTTTCTTTTCAGATTTAGGAAGTTGTGGACATTTAAAGAGTAACAAGCACTATAGGTAGCTCTTTCTTCTGACTCTTCAGAACAAGGAACCAGGTGAGTGCTGGCTCAACATGGTCTTATTGCTCCCCTCTTATGTCTACAGATGGGGAACAGGATGGAACCACTGGAAGTATGGATGCTTCTACCCAGGGCTTGTTGGAAGGCATTGGGCTTGATGGTGATACGCTGGCTCCTATGGAGACAGATGAACCTACTGCTTCAGACTCTAAGGGCAAATCTAAAATTACACCTGCCATGGCTGCCAGAATCAAGCAAATCAAGCCGTTATTGTCAGGTGAGTGATTCTCTTCTTTCTGCTCCCTTTTAGAGCCTGGTATGGCTGTATTGTTTCCTTTAAGGAAGTTTTAAACTTGGTGGCTCATTTTCAGGTGTCTGCCATGTGACAGGCTCTGTACTAACTGTTAGGGATACAGAGATGAGAGAATCGCTTTCTGAAAGCCAAGTCTACCCCTCCTTTTCTTCCTGCTCACTCTTCTACTACTGCAAATGACCTCTGCTCCTACCGTTTCCCTGAAATGTCTCACCAAGGTATCTGTAACCTTCTTGTTGCTAAGTCCATTGGATACTTTTCAGTCCACTTCTCACTTTTCCACAGCATGATGGTTGACCTATCACCTCCTTCTCAGAATACTCTTTTCTTGGCTTTTGTGGTATTAATATTAAGCCCTCCTGCTTTCCTGTTACCTGTCTGGCTACGGCACTCAGTCTCCTTTTCCTTTCTCTGTCCCTCAAATGTAGCTGGCAAGTGACATAGTTGATTTGTGTTTTAGTAGTTACTTTGCCAGCTCTGTGGAGACTACAGTAATATGATGCAAGACCACACTAAAGATGTGCACTGGGCACTTCTCTGGCGGTCCAGTGGTTGAGACTCTGCACTTCCACTGTGGGGGGTGAGGGTTCAATCCCTGGTCAGGGAACTAGGATTCCACGTGCTGTGTGGTGCAACCAAAACAGTGAATAAAGATGTGCACTGATCTGTCTTTGCCATCGTTTGCCCCTTAATGTAAAATCAGTGGGGAACCTATTTTCTATGTTCTGTACCTCTACCAATTTTGTACATTTGCCACTTGCTGACACCTTAATGTGAAGGAAAATGTAGACAACTCCTGGGAATTGGGGGCTCTGCCCAAAAGCAAGCAAAACTTGGCCTTTGGTGTTTCCATTTGGTATTTTAAACCCCCTTGAATTTTATGTTCTGTTTTAATTTGTTTAATTCTGCTCCTTTGTTTTAATTTGAAAGTCTACTGCCACTTTCCCCAAATTGAAGGAAAACTGACCATCCAAGAAGATGCTAATGTTTATTTCCCCTTTCTTTGTTAGACCTCTGTGACCTTGGCACATTCTGGGGTTTCTTTGTGGGCCCAGCCCATGCTTTTGATGTCTGTTTCTCTGTGGTTACTGGCCTTTTGTTTTTCTCTTTTATCCTTGCTGACTACCTTTGAGCCACTTTGTTGTCTATTCACCTGAAAACGGTGGTGGAAAAGTACAAACTTAATGTGTACATGCATTAGGCTTTCAGAGTCTAGGCCCACCCAACCTCCAGCCAGGCAGTGCGAGTATCTGTAGCCTGATCCCTCATTAGGATTGGGAGATCCTAATTTGGGTGAATTGGGAAAAAGAAAAGACCTGTTCCTGTCTTCTTATGCTATATATCTCAGAGCTTACTGAGTTTGGGGGGTACGATATGTGGCACCAGCTCAAGTAGAGCCTATTTTTTTTTTTACAGTGGGTTCATATATACATGTGTATAATTAAGAGATGTGCTTTGATTCAAACCTGGATCGTGATGAAATAATGTTTATTTCAGACATGCTGTGACAGCATTTTCATTTGTGATTTTAAGAGTAATAAATATTCACTATAGAAAAAGTACAGAGAAATGTTTTAAGAAAAGCAAGGAAATTACCCAAATATAATGTGTTTAGATATATTTTCTTTCCCTTTTTCTGTACATCTCCTTTTACATGTTTATATTTGGATTCTGCTTTTTTGGTTCAGCAATATATACCAGAAAGCATCCTACAAAGATGAAAATTTGAAATACTTGTAATCTACCTAACACCTTACAAGATTTTTATAAGAAGGCCACTTTTTAAATTTTTATGCTTTTCCTAACAATCTTTTTTCCTTTGGGGACCATACATTTAATGTTGTGATGAGACGTTACTAGTATATATGTGATGTTCTTTTCTGGTCTAAGTTGTTAGCATTTTTACCATTTTTAAAGTTCTCTGTAGGCATTTTAAGTGACTCCATAATTCAATACATAGATATATCATTTACTTAAATAGTTCATATTGTGTATTGCTTTCTACAAAGGTGGTTTCAGTTTATATCTCCTAACAGTGTGAGTGCTTATCTTGTTTGTCTTTCATATTTATTATATATTGAATGCCAACATACTTCTCTGTCTCCTGCCTTCAAAAGAGGCATTTTATTCCCTGCAGAGCTTCCTTTTCAGATATCATATGTAGAGACAAGTCCAGGTGTTTCATAGAATGTTTGAGTGGGAGGGAGTAGTCAGTCATTAAAATGTATTAACAGTAATGTGTCTGTTATAATGAAACCATTCTGAAAGTACTGTACAGCCTTATTCTGACTTTTGGGTTCCAGCTTCCTCTCGATTAGGCAGAGCACTGGCTGAGTTATTTGGACTCCTTGTTAAACTTTGTGTGGGGTCTCCTGTCCGCCAGAGAAGGAGTCATCATGCTGCCAGCACCACCACAGCACCAACACCCGCTGCTCGATCAACGGCCTCAGCTCTCACTAAGCTCCTCACAAAGGGCTTATCTTGGCAGCCTCCACCATATACGCCTACTCCACGCTTCAGGTGAGGTTCCGCTTGAGATGCAGAATCTAATTGGTTCCTTCTCCACTTGAATGCAGAGTGAGCCACTGAATTAGAGGACTTGGAGGTCCCTTGTTTTACTCTTAAATGTGTACCCCAAATACTGTTTAAGCTACTTGTTTTGGTTCTGCCTAGTCTAAAATATAGAGATTTTAAAAGCATTTGTAGCCAAACTGCATTCAGCTAGTCACCCAGTGCAATGTTCAGTTTTACTCTTGGCTTTTACTTGATTTTCCCATTGCTTCTGTGTCTGCCTCAGAGAAGGTTAACTTTTTGCTTTTTCCCTCTTCCAGGCTGACATTCTTCATCTGTTCAGTTGGTTTTACATCCCCAATGCTGTTTGATGAGAGGAAGTATCCCTACCACCTCATGCTGCAGAAATTTCTCTGCTCTGGAGGCCACAATGCTCTTTTTGAGTAAGGATCATGTTGCTTTACAGAGAAGCATTGTTTGGAGTTTGGTCTTTTCTGTGTACCTTAGCAGCCCACAACTTTCTAAGCCGCCTATCCTGTGACAGTGAGATACATAGAGACAGCCATTGGGTATACCCTTTCACGTTTCAGGAACTAACTGTATTTATCTCCATCTTCCTGGAGGGTGGGATTCAGCCTGTCCTAGGAATGTTTGTAAGGGTCTCTGTTTTTCTTCATTTGGCTTGTAATGTCTGGTACATATTTTTCTAATAGACTTGTCCTTTTCTGCTGTTTCTCTGAATATGATCATTTTTCTGCTTCTTTTGGTCAGAAGATTCTAAGCTAAGTTTCACTTTGGTGTTTTTGTTTGTTTTGGCTTTAAAAGTAAAGCTAGAAGTGGTAGTAATTTCACCATATATGCGTATAACAAATATATGTCAATAATATATCAATAAAGCTGGAATAAAAACCCAAATAAAAGGTAAAGCTCTGTGTTCAACATCTTGTAATTACCTATAATGAAAAAGAATTTTATATATATATATATGTATGTATATATATAAAACTGAATTGCTGTATACCAGAAACTAACACAACATTGTAAACCAGCTATACTTCAAGTAAAAAAGCGGGGGGGGGGTGTTGGTAAAGCTAATAAATGTTGGACAGACTGGAAGCAATAGCTCCAAGAGGAGGGACTGGGAAGCTTTTGAATGTGTCCCTTTCTCTCCCCATCCCCAATCTAAAATACTAATATTCTATCTCTATACTTTCTCTTATTTGAATTTAGAACATTCAATTGGGCTCTGTCCATGGGAGGCAAAGTTCCTGTTGCAGAGGGATTAGAACATTCAGACTTACCTGATGGCACAGGAGAATTCTTAGATGCCTGGCTAATGCTGGTGGAGAAGATGGTGAATCCCACCACGGTGCTTGAATCTCCACATTCACTGCCTGCCAAATTGCCTGGAGGTGTTCAGAACTTTCCACAATTCAGTGCCCTCCGCTTCCTTGTGGTAACTCAGAAAGTGAGTAGTCAGCATTCTAAAACCAAGAGCAATTTCTCATGCCAACTGGGTAGCTCCCACTCTGTTTTGTCCTCCTTAGTGAAACAACTCGATTGGTAGAGAACCACTGGATCCTACTCCCAGATAGGACTGCCTTGCAGAATGGGATAGAGACCACTTGATAATTTTCTGTGGTGTAAACATTTGAACTGTAAACTTCAGATTGGTACTTCCAGGTTGGGTTAAATGCCCCTTCTCTGTACTTCCTTACCCCCCACCCGACCTCAGTACTGCCTAGGATTTTGTTGTTGGCACTGACTGTGGAAGGACCATCTCATAAGTCTTTGACTTATTCTTCCTGGGGTTTTGAATTTGAGACAAAATGATCTTTACACAGCTTTTCAAATGACTTACAGGCAGCCTTTACTTGCATCAAGAACCTGTGGAACCGGAAACCCTTGAAGGTGTATGGTGGGCGAATGGCTGAGTCCATGCTGGCCATCCTGTGCCACATCCTCCGAGGAGAACCTGTCATTCGAGAGAGACTGAGCAAAGAGAAGGAGGGGTCTCGAGGAGAAGAGGATACAGGACAAGAGGAAGGTGGCTCCCGCCGGGAACCTCAAGTCAACCAGCAACAACTACAACAGGTGGGGTTCTGGCCTCACACTCCAGGACCAAGACTTTGCACCGGAGAGTATACTGCTCGTGGGGTTTCTAAGTTTCTTAATGCCTGGTCCTGTTAGGGGATAGGTTTAAATTTGTTCCCTCTTTTACTCTTTTATTTTTTTCTCTTGAGAAAGCTGGAGAACAGTTTCAGTACTCCTAATAGGTAAAGGATTTGTGTCCTCCCAAGCATATTGTTTAGTATTGGAAGTCTTTTACGTATTCTCAGTAGGCTGTGGTTGCCATGTTCTTTGGAGGCAAACTGTCCTCAGCTACTTTCTCATTAATCTATAAAGAGAAGCAATATCGTGGCCCAGATTTATTTTCCATCAAGAGCTTTCGGAAACCTTAGTCACCTACAAAACTTTTGTTTGCATTTTTAAATTTTAAAAAATTGGAGGCTAGAAGTGGGGGGGGGGTGCACTTAGATCCTCACATTTCAGTCTCAAACAGCATTTAGCATACTCCTCTTGCAATTTGTGTGTATGTATGTGTCTTCTCTTTATATCTAGAGTCCTGTTCAAAGATGTCTTCTGTATGTACATGCCACTTTTTTTATTATAATAGTTAAAAGTGCTCACTTAAAGAAAAGTTAGAAATGTAGCAAAATACTTTTTAAAGGCATTCTTAATATCACCACACAGAATAGTCATTATGTCCTTTTTTTCATCACTTAGTTCTATGCCTAATTTTTACATAGTAACATACAGTATGTAGGCTTATATCACTGTCATTAAGAAAATGGGTCTTTTTTACTTCTTAATCATTCTTTTATTGCTGGATATGTTGATTTTCTTATTATTTGATGTTGTAAAGCTGTGATGTATAGTTTCTTTTTCTACAAATTTTTCTATGCATCTCATGATTATTTCCTAGTTGTAGATTTCCTGGGTCAGTTTTTCAGGCTCTTGTTCTCTTGCCAGTTTGTCTTCAAGAAAAGTGAGACCAAGTTTTGCTTCTGTGTGTGAGTCTCAGTCTTTGAATTAGAATAATCTTCCTAATGATAATAACCGTCTAGGTGAATTTTCTTAAAGGATGGAATTGAGAATCACCTTGGCTCCTTGCCTCAATGTGTAGCTCTGTGTAAATGGTATGGAGGCACCAGGCAGAAAGGGTCATTCACGTTATCTAACTGCCTTACCTTATAAATGTTCTCAGTTCATATGAAGTTAGGAAAACTTGCTTACATCTTAAAAGGATTCCTTTCTTTTTAAAATGCATTTGGATTTCTCTTTTACCATGGTTCTGAGATCCTGCCTTCTTTTTGTAGCTCATGGACATGGGTTTCACAAGGGAACATGCCATGGAGGCCCTGTTGAATACCAGCACCATGGAGCAGGCCACAGAGTACCTTCTAACCCACCCTCCCCCGATCATGGGAGGAGTTGTTCGGGTGAGTTGGCTCAGGGGCTCTAATCTTTCAGGGCATTGGTTTGGCTGCTGATGTGCTTTACTTCCCCGTGCCAATATTTTCTTTATATGCTAACTCTTATAGCTCTAGAATATAAGGAGCAGAAGCTTTCTGTCTCCTAGTCATGCAAATTACTGGACTTTGCAGAGGAACTCTTAAATTATGCATAATCAGAAAGTAATAGGAAGGCTCTCTTTTGTGAGATGCCAAATAGGTGGTCACATTGAAGCTCCTTTCCTATATTTAATTTTGTTGTGATTTTTCCCTCTCGTTCGCGTAAGTGACCAGGTAAGCCTAATTGAGTTTGACTAGAGAGCAGCATTCAGAGCCCCTTCTCTTCCTCTCTAAAGCTTGAGCACAGGATGTCTGGCTCCTTATGAGTTGTGTGTGTAGTTCCTTGGAGTGTGTGTAGTTGCCGGATTTTCTGTTGTTGCTCTTTAGGATCTGAGTATGTCCGAAGAGGACCAGATGATGAGAGCAATTGCCATGTCTCTGGGACAGGATATCCCAATGGATCAAAGGGCAGAGTCACCTGAGGTAACTAGGAAATGGGGCTTCCAAGAGGGTCTGACACATTAATCTTAGTATTTCTATGAACATTCTGCTACTACTGCAGAGTAATTGGTCGAATTAAAGTCTAAACAAAGACATGTGAATACTCATTCATCCCAACCTTGCCATCGCTAATCTACATTACATTGACCTGAAGCTTTAAGTGAAACAGATGAAGCATTAATATTTATTGTCAAATAAGAGGCCCAAAATGTCCTTGGTAGTACCCATTAGGCCAAACTTGGCTGTCTTTATTACCTAGGAATCTAGGTAATAATTACTTCAGTTTACCATACCTGCAGAGAATGCAGGACAATGTCTACAAATGATATTTGTGGGGGGTGATGTAGGATGATGCACGTAAGTTGCCAGTGCTTTGAGTATTGGAGGTGTCCTTCCCCTGTCTTGCCTTAGCCTGTGTGGCTGCCCTCATACTCGTTGCCACACTCTAACGAATGTATCACCTGCTTGAGGAGAAGGTAGAGAATATTCATATGGTAGGGCAGACACATTTTTAGTCTTCTCACTTTCTTCCTTCCCTGCCTCCAGGAAGTTGCTTGCCGGAAGGAGGAGGAGGAACGGAAAGCTCGGGAAAAGCAGGAAGAGGAAGAGGCTAAATGTCTAGAGAAGTTCCAGGATGCTGATCCATTGGAGCAAGATGAACTCCACACTTTCACAGATACCATGTTGCCAGGCTGCTTTCACCTTCTTGATGAGCTCCCAGACACAGTGTACCGGGTGTGTGATCTGATCATGACAGCAATCAAACGTAATGGAGCAGACTATCGAGACATGATTCTGAAGCAAGTAGTCAATCAGGTAAGTTCTCCGGGGGCCAGAAGAGGGGAGTATGTAAAATGGTTTTCCTGCCATCTATCAAAACCGGATTTCTTTTTTTATTTTTTTAATCAGTATTTTTGCATTTTATCTGATGTGGATGTATTCTTCCTTTGAATTCTGTAGATCTAGTAATCTAGCTCTTTCTTGAGTGTTTTCCTGAAAAACATGAATTAACTGCTCCACACACAAAATATCTTGGAAAGAAAAAAACAAAGCTCTCTTTTTCTAGGTATCTCTTCTTAGATTCATCTAAAATGTCAAAAATGTCTCTCACTCTTGAGCCAAGTTAGGCCCCCTGGCCTAAATAAATGTTTTTCCCTCTCCTCCTATGCAGCAACCATTTTGACAGATGAGTCCCCATCCTAATGAGTATTTGTGACCTATTGTTTGTCTTTTTTTAAGCAGTGTTTTTCCTCATTATGAAATTAATGTATGCTAGTTGTTGAAGTAGAAAAAGAAATAAATTACCCTAAATTCCCACATAGCCAGTTAGCATTTTGGTTGTATTTCCTTTACTATTTTTTATGATTTATGTATTTAAATCATTGGAATCTTGTTTTATATATTTTTTTAAGTTTAGAGACAGAGGAAGAAAGTAAGTGTTGTATGTAAACATAACTTTAGTGTATGGAAACATCACAAGAGTAAAAGGCAAACTGAATAAACCCTTTTTCTTCCCCCCACAAGATATGACCAATGTTTAGTTACCTTTAATCTATATTAAGAGCTTATAGAAGTGATTTTAAGCAAACTAAAACCTTAATAGACGAGAGCAATTACATAAAATTCATTACAAGAAATTTTTAACATGCATACTAAAGCAAGACCAATGTTTCTAACTGGGATTTTTGTTTTCTGTTTTTAATGATAATTCTGGGGTGAGTGTAGTGAAAGATTTTAAGTTGGTAGAACCTTTGTGGGATTGACTATATATGCACCAGAAAATTTTAAAAAATATTCATTTTCTTTAACTTAGAATTTAGACTTCTTGTAATCTAGCCTAAGAAAATAATTTTTTAGAGGTGCTCCTTTAGTAGCATACATCTTCTTTTGATACAGACACCCTATAGTAAATATGTTAATATTTACCCCCTCTCCTTCAGTGAATGTATTAGAGGTGGAGGGAGTATTTTACAAGGTTGAGAATGTTTTGACATACCTCATCATACTCAATCTACAGTTTTTGACTTGGCCACTTTTCTGCTTTCCTAGGTGTGGGAAGCTGCTGATGTATTGATCAAAGCTGCTCTTCCCCTGACAACGAGTGACACAAAAACTGTGTCAGAGTGGATCAGTCAGATGGCCACCCTGCCCCAGGCCTCCAATTTGGCTACTAGAATCTTGCTCTTAACACTGCTTTTTGAGGTAAGATTTAGACCTTTTGGTCCTTGTGATTCATTCATCAAAGAATCATCAAACACCTACCATTTGAGACATTGAAGAAGGTAGAGAGAAATGTAGGACATGTCTGCATTTCATAGCCTACAGTTTCTAATAGGCTGTAATGCACACAATTAAGTACAAAATACAGCATTCTATGCCACATGAATGGCATAAACAGTTTTACCTGAGTTCAGGGTGGGGCAGTATGCATCACTTCTGGATAATGAGAGAAGGGCTTCTCAGAACAAATGTTAATTGAATTGGGTCTTAGAGGATTGGGGGGTGGGGTGTAATTATAAGAAGGTACTTAGAATGACTATTAACAGTTAAGCTGTGGAATATTTTTGGCTTCTCTGAGGAAAACTAACTAGCAGCCAAAGAGTGGGGTAGGATGTGGACATTTGGTAATAGGTGTCAGATAGAATCTAACTCTTCTTTCCTACCTGGTCAGTCAGCAGATTATTTGAGGTAAAGCGTGGTTTGGCCAGGACATGTTCTTGTTCCAGCCATCATAGGAATTAGGAGGCACCTAACCTTGAACAAGTGATTCTTCATTCTTAGCTTATCATGTTTAATGGTAAAACCTGGATTTAATGGAGTAAACTCTTATAGCAACTCAGGAGTTAAGTCCAATATATGTGTCAGTCTGTGTGTCTACAGTCTCAGGGCTTTCCTTTGTGTTAAAAGTGGTGATTCTTATTATATAGCACTTGTGAATAGATACTTGTGGGAAATGTTGCAAAGTACTGGATGCTGGGGGTCCCCCAAAACATTACAATATAAAGAAATCACTCATGAGCCCCCCGTTTTTTAAAAAAATCACAAATGACAGCCTAATATTTTTCTTCTAGTCTTTTTTCTGTACATTTAAACAGTTGGGATCAGAGTATTTAGAAAGTTTTGTATTCTTTTCTCTCAGTATTATATTACAAATATTTTCCCACGTCATGTATATATTATTCCATTTTTTTGAGGTCCCCTAGTTTAAATAACTACCTATTGTCGGCCATTTAAATTACTTCCAGTGATTTCCTGTTGGATCAGTAACACTTCATGTAGCCCTTGTAAGGGGAACCATTAACTATGTTGCTGTGTTTAATTATTCCATCTTCCTTGGAAGATTATAAAGGTTCTCTGTAAATCAGAAGCTTTTCAACTAGCGTAGGTAACAGTTCTTAATGATATTAATGATACTAGTAACAGTTTCCATATTAAGCACATACTAATGTACCAGCCACTGTGTTGGCACAGTGTATCACAATTACCTTGGAGATAGAAATTATTCCCTTTGACCCATGAGGAAACCAAGGCCTAGAGAATTTAAGTAACTAATCTTGGACCACACAGATGGTAAGTGGTGGAAATGGAATTTGAATTCAAACCAATTCTATTAGCGTTTGCTCTTATGTTCTGTACCATGTTAATCCTTGATACTGAGTAGAAGCTGGTATTTGTTTTATTTTTTTTCCTTTGATTAATCAATCAGGAGTTGAAGCTACCTTGTGCCTGGGTGGTTGAATCTAGTGGCATCCTTAATGTCCTAATCAAACTCTTGGAAGTGGTTCAGCCCTGCCTACAGGCCGCCAAGGAACAAAAGGAGGTCCAGACCCCAAAGTGAGTGACCCTGTCATCTCTCTTGTTTTCATTTCTGTTGCCCTGGGGATTTGGGCCCTCAAGCTTAGGGCTTGAATCAGGGAGTTTTCTGGGTCATGTATGGGACAAATCTTGTATACTTTTTGTGGTTTGAAAATTGTGAAGTACCTGATGAAATCAAGATAAATTTTCCCATGTTGTGCAGGTTTCTGGCTTGCCCAGAGTAAATCATTTCTCCTGTTTTAGGTGGATCACCCCAGTGTTGCTTCTGATTGATTTCTATGAAAAGACAGCCATCTCCTCAAAAAGGAGAGCCCAAATGACTAAGGTACCTAATATGGTGTATGTGGTGAGCAGAACAGCTCAGCTTCTTGAGGCAAGAATAGACCAGAAGAGAATATGGGATAGTGGTAAAAAAAATGTAAAGCTCTCTGATCAAGGCATAAATCTCTTGAGGGATCTTGATAGCTAGAGTTTTCTTTTGAATTGGGAGTTAGAATTTTTTTTTTTTTTTTATGGAGCTGCTGGCTAAAGGGTCTAAGGACTTAGCCTGGAGGCAAATGTTAAAGAAGTGTTCTGTCTCCAGAGGAGGAGTGGCTCTTCTTTTATGTGAAGGACTGAGTGTGCAAGGATTCCTCCAAAAGCAAGTGCTCCTTATATGAAAATTATATACGCCACATCATCTTAGTACCTTCCCAGAAACAGAAGTTTTGTTCCAGTACATCTAAAATGTTTACCTTTTGTGGAAAATAGTTGGAAACAAAAGGAAAGCAGAGCATCACAGAATAAGGGTATAGAGTGTTTTGTGCCTATGGAGAGGCTCAGGAATGCGAGGGTTAAGGTATATAAAAACTTCTCTCTTGGTTTGCAAAACATTTAAAATGTCCAATATATTTCTTTTTCCTGGGTTAGCTTTAGCAGTGAACACTGATGAAATTACTATTTCTTCTAACAGTCAACCTTGTAAGGAAGTACAATGAAACTTTGTGTTCTTGTATTTAGTACCTACAGTCCAACAACAACAACTGGCGCTGGTTTGATGACCGCTCTGGACGTTGGTGTAGTTACAGTGCAAGCAACAATAGCACTATTGATTCCGCCTGGAAATCTGGAGAGACAAGTGTGCGTTTCACTGCAGGCCGAAGAAGATACACTGTCCAGTTCACTACAATGGTGCAGGTACATGCTCACTCAGTGCCATAAACTTGGTTGAAAAGAGGGGAAGGTGCTGAGTATGGCTTTCCATTTGCTTCTTCCTGAACCAGCAGTCCTGACATGTTATAAGAACAGTATTACCACTACTAAATGGGGTATAGTTTTCAGAGAACTGAGTCTTCTTACAGCCATGTGTTAGGCCATGAGTCTGTGGCAATTTGATACTGTCCCACCCGGAAATGAGTTTAAGTGTTCAGTCAAGGATTAGGGAGTGGTTGGGGATGGAGTCTGCTCTATTGGAAAGTTTATAGTTTGCTGTAGGGTCTTGTGTATGCCACTTTCCTTCTGAGGACCTTCAGGCTTTCTCCCTGTAAATGATAGGGGTGGGATAACTTGTCAAGGTTCCTTCCTGTTACAGCATTTTGCTACAGAGTTCCAGCTCCCCCACCCCCCTTACAATTCTTTTTTCAGTAGAGATGTTTTTGTCTGCTTGAATTCCTAGGTTAATGAGGAAACAGGGAACCGGCGCCCGGTGATGCTGACACTCCTGAGGGTACCACGGCTGAATAAAAATTCTAAAAACAGCAATGGACAGGAACTAGAGAAGACATTGGAAGAAAGCAAAGAAATGGATATCAAACGTAAAGAAAATAAAGCCAATGGTATGTACTTTTAGTTTTGAGTCTTTCAAGGAGTGTCTTACACAAAGCTAGTGTGCCTTTATGGCTTAAATTCTGGCCAGATTTCATCATGAGTGATTTCTTATCCATCACATTGCTTGGTGACTTAAAGATACACAGTCCTCCTCTTTATGTGCCTTTTCATCTGGTCTTTGAATTGGTATTTGGTCTGTTTCTCTTAATAGGACCCAAGTGTTTGACTGGTTACTTAAGAGGGAGAGGATGGGAGGAAATGTCAAGTTAACTGTCTGAACACTTACTTTCCCATTTATAGATACCCCCTTGGCCCTAGACAGTACAAATACTGAAAAGGAGACAAGCCTGGAAGAAACAAAAATTGGGGAGATCCTGATCCAGGGCCTGACAGAGGATATGGTGACTGTTTTAATCCGGGCCTGTGTGAGCATGCTAGGGGTCCCTGTGGACCCAGACACTTTGCATGCCACCCTTCGCCTCTGCCTGAGGCTCACCCGAGACCACAAATACGCCATGATGTTTGCAGAGCTGAAGAGTACCCGCATGATCTTGAATTTGACCCAGAGTTCAGGCTTCAATGGGTTTACTCCCCTGGTCACCCTTCTCTTAAGACACATTATTGAGGACCCCTGCACCCTCCGCCATACCATGGAAAAGGTGAGTCTTTTTGGTGTCAGATGCTGGTTTAGCTTTACATAATACCTTGTTCTCCTTGCTCTCAGAGCAGATAGACTTCTGATTCTTCATCAAGTATATGGCTAGGTGTTACACATGATATGCTCTGTCCAGCAAAATTTCCCAACTGTGTGCTCAGGTGCTTGCTTAGGTATGGTAGATTATCCCATCGAGTGACATTTAAAAGGTACTAGAAAATACATTTTTTACCTTTAAATTTACTATAGTGATAGCTCTTATCTAGATAGTCCTCTCTAGCAATATAGGTTTCTTGAACCAAAACTTTTTTTTTAAACATCTTTATTGGAGTATAATTGCTTTACAATGGTTTGTTAGTTTCTGCTTTATAACAAAGTGAATCAGCTATACATATATCCCCATATCTCTTGCCTCTTGCCTCTCCCTCCCTCCCACCCTCCCTATCCCACCCCTCTAGATGGTCACAAAGCACCGAGCTGATCTCCCTGTGCTATGCGGCTGCTTCCCACTACCTACCTATTTTACATTTGGTAGTGTATATATGTCCATGCCACTCTCTCACTTCATCCCAGCTTACCCTTCCCACTCCCCGTGTCCTCCAAAACTTGTTAATAAGGAACTAGAATACCCTCCACCAAGTTCATGTTTTAAAGGTCATTCTCCTATAGGAGTACTTCACCCAAGAGCCTGTTTTCCAAACTTTGTGTTTTGGGGTTGTAAAAGTACAGTTGACTCTTGAATAACACAGGTTTGAATTGCACAGGTCCACTTACATGTAGATTTTTTTCCCAGTAATAAACACTACAGCACTACCACAATCCACAGTGGGTTGAATCCACAGATAAAGAACCTCAGATGTGGAGGGCCACTATAAGTTATTCGTGGATTTTCGACAGCATGGAGGGTTGGTGCCCCAACCCCCATGTTGTTCAAGGGTCAGCCGTAGTAAAATTTTTGGAATGTTTATGACTGTGATAAGCTCTTTTCAAATATGCATTGTGCACATGAGAAAACTGAGGTTTATTTGTTTATTTTAGGAAACATATAAAGCAGTAGAAGAAATAACAAAGCAATTAGAAAAATAAAAACCTTTATGTCATCAACTTTAAGACATCAACAGAGGGGTTGGGGGCTAACATCTCACCAATAAGGCTTTTTTCTCCACAGTACTTTTACAAACTCCTTCCTCTGCTAATTCTTTCTCAACAATCATCAGGTGAATGCTACTGACTTCACTTTCAATTTCCTCTCTTGGAACATCGTTTCCCACATTGATATATAGTGTTGCTATTTGCATTTTTGTGCATAGCTTTGTCACATGTAAGGTCGTTTTTCTTATAAATGCTTAGAAATTGGATCAAAAGGTATATATTGTTTTTTAACTTGCTTGCCAGAAAGGTGGTGCCACTTCATACTTCTATGCATATATGAGTATATATCTCACATTCTTCAGACAGTTATTCTTCAGCCAGCCTGTTTGATTTCACCTGACAAGAGCAAAACCAAAAGAAGGCTGTTAAAGACAGCATGTACACTGATCCAAGGTCAGGAGACAGCCCAACAGAGAAGAAACAACTATATACAGACAGGATTCTGACTTTAAAACAAACATACTTAAAATGTTTAAAGTTTATACAACTTTTTTAAAATGCTATGAAAAAATATAGGTTCTTTTTGGATGACAGAAAACTTTGTAAGCTTAAAGGAAATTTTATTTGGGGGTGTGGGAAACAAAGGAAGATCAGTGGCATGTTTAACGTATCAAGTAGCAAAATGTAAATGCTTGATAATATCCATTGCAGGTACGGGTGTGAAGAACCAGGCATACTCTTACTTTTGGTAGGAGTGGAAATTGGTGCAACCACATTGGAGGGCAATTTGGTACTGTCAGTTTAAGATATCCTTTGACCTAGAAATTCTGTGGCTAAGAATTTATCTGATAACTAAAGTCAAGTATGCCAAGGTACATATACAAGAATGTTCACTGTAGAATTACTTGTAATATCAAGACTAGAGATCTCATGTCCAGCAGAGGACTGAATAAACGATGGCACATAGTGGAATTACGCTTTTCTGTATTTAAAAAATGGGAGTTGGGCTTTCCTGGTGGCGCAGTGGTTGAGAGCCCGCCTGCCGCTGCAGGGGACACGGGTTCGTGCCCCGGTCCGGGAAGGTCCCACATGCCGCGGAGCTGCTGGGCCCATGAGCCATGGCCGCTGAGCCTGCGCGTCCGGAGCCTGTGCTCCGCAACAGGAGAGGCCACAACAGTGAGAGGCCCGCATACCACAAAAAAAAAATTAAATAAATAAAAATAAAAAATGGGAGTTATTTTACGATTGCAGCCTGGCAGGCAAGATGTAGAAGTTGTTAGGCTAAACTGAAGAGCATGACCAATTTGGTAAGAAAAACATTGAGTCCAAAAGATTTTTACCTTTATGAACATAATTCACAAAGCAGTAGATCGTGGGAAATACAGTGGAACTATTTTCTTTATACTTTCATATATTTTCCATGATTAACAAGTCATTTTATGGGAAGAGCAAAAGCATGACAATGTCTAAGCCCTGTGGTATCAAAGCAAGCAGTCCATAAGTAGTTTGATATCTCCTGGCTGTCATTATCCAAGACTGATTATTGACTTTGAAACATAAAGAAAGCATTTAATTTTGTTCTTATACACTAAGTGGATGTCAATATTACATATTTTTAGAGTTTGAACCATTCTGGTTTAAAATCGGGATGGCATTTGGGAAGGCTAGGAGCTGGCACTTAAATTTGGGAGCCATAATCTGGATGATCAATGATCTATATACGTTACCCAGTTTCTATAAAGGTCACGTATCTAGTCTAATAGTTGATAATTTGGGGGGTATGCTGAATGCTGTAGCTTTTTGTAAGCCACATTTTTTGAATTGGGAAGGAATAGCACTTGAAAGACCAAGTGTATCTTTCTCCCAAAGATCAAAGGCTACATCCACTGTCTTGAGGCAGAACTTGGTTGGTATTTTAATCCTTGGTAACTCTTCCTTGAATGCAGTTGTGTTTTAGAAAGTGGTCTTTAATCAGCAGTGTTCTCCCTCTCTTTACTAGGTTGTTCGTTCAGCAGCTACAAGTGGAGCTGGTAGCACTACCTCTGGTGTTGTATCTGGCAGCCTCGGCTCTCGGGAGATCAACTACATCCTTCGTGTCCTTGGGCCAGCCGCATGCCGCAATCCAGACATTTTCACAGAAGTGGCCAACTGCTGTATCCGCATTGCCCTTCCAGCCCCTCGAGGCTCAGGAACTGGTACGTTTACCCTTCTCTTGGCCTTTGAGACATTGAGGTCTGTGGCTTAGTATAACTCCAAAAATTTTCTGTGAGGAAGCCTATAACTTGGAAAACCTCCTTAGGCAAGCGTTGGGACATTGGCTGGTTGGTCAAATGGGTCAATTCAGGGGTAGTTCAGTAGCTTCTCTGGTCCTTGCCCTGTGCTAATTCCTGCCAGAGATTCCAAGGACTCATTCAGTCTAGTCCTTGCCTTCAAATAACTTAGCTTGATGTGACAATAGTGAATGTAAACAGTGAATGGTTTACAGATAGAGTGATAATTGAGGGACAAATGGACATGTGACTTATGTGATACAGTAGGAAGAATCACAGTGTATTCTTGCCAAAAATGTTTGACCTATAATTACGAGGAAACAATTAGATAAGTACAAATTGTGAGACATTCCATAAAACAACTGACCTAGACTCTTCCAAAATATTAATGTCGTGAATGGAAAAAATGCAAGGATCTCCTAGATAAAAGGAGATGAGAGAAAACCACCAACCTTGATGGGATGCTGAATCTAGATAAAGGAGATTTGGAGAAGTTAGAACAGTTACTATATATTAGATAATATAATTGTATCTGTGTTAAATTTCTTGGGTTTTATGGTATTCTGGCTATGTAGAAAAATATCCTTGATCTTAGATGCAGGTAGACATATTTAGGGGTGGACAAATGGTGATTCTAGATGAAAAGTATATGGATTTTTTTGTACTAACCTTTCAACTTTTCTGTGGGGTCGTGGGGCTTTAGGGGTTTTTTTGTTGGTTGGTTTGTTTGTTTTTTAAATTAAAAGTTGGGAAAGGGACTAATTATTTTGGGAGCTCCACCTTGGCTCTGTGCTGGGCATTTCTCATGTATGGTCTCCTTTAATCCTCAAATTTTCAAGAATGAGAAAATTGAGGTTTGTTAATAATCTGGCCATGATCCTGTAACAGAACTGGATTTCAAAACCAAGTGTCCCCAACTCCAAAGCCTGTACTCTTTTTTTTACTATTTGATATTGCTGTATGAAATCCTATGGAATTTAGGGAAGGTAAAAGCCAGATTTTCTAATAGACTACTTGAACATTGTTTGGAAGTGGCCCCCCCGCTTCTGAGTCTTTATCAGTAACCAGATGTAGGTACCCGTTCATTATTGACTGATTTTTCTCTGTCTCGCTTTGGCTTAGCTTCAGATGATGAATTTGAGAATCTTAGAATTAAAGGCCCTAATGCTGTACAGCTGGTGAAGACAACCCCTTTGAAGCCCTCACCTCTGCCTGTCATTCCTGATACTATCAAGGAAGTGATCTATGACATGTTAAATGCCCTGGCTGCATACCATGCTCCAGAGGAAGGTATGTAACTAGCCCACCTGAGGAGGCTGGGCACTTTGTTTAGGTCACTTCAACTAACTCATGGCTTAGTGAGTACTCAACTATTTGCCCACTCTCTGGGAATCAAGATGAATAAGACACATAGCCCACTTCTCTGAAGAAGTTAATAGTCATACAGTGTGAATGATAAGGATAAGGAGATTGCCAGAATCTTTTGTATGAGAGTACATCCCATACAGAGGGAAGAATGAACAAAGATTAAAAAGGAGATAGTAAGCAGGTTGAGCAGGTTGAAAATAAAATACCAAGAAGTCTCCAGTGTTTTCACTCTCAGAAACAAAACATAGTTGTTGCCCAAAGATCTGGGAACAATATTAGAAGGCGTGGCTAGGCTTCCTGACCTCTGAGACCACCATCCCTATCTTTTGTCCTTAGTTAAGGTGCTGCTTTTAAGTATTGGGAAAGTCATGAATGAATTGCTTGGAAGTCAAGTTCCATTCCAGTCAGATCCTTCTGGATTTTATTCAGGACATACTTATTTGATAGGTCCCACAGAATTGCCAAAAGTTGATGAATAGTGCATTTAACAAGTCAAGAAAATCTGAGTCTTTACTTTAGTGCTTTTCATCCATACATCACTCTAATCCTTATAGAGCTCCTTGCTTTTCCCACAATCGCAAAACCTTTACCCCACCTCCTAAACCCTCCTCCCCCCCAAAATAATAATAATAATAATAATAATAATAATAATAATAATTTAGCTATATATAGCAACCATTTATTGACCTCTCACTGTACTAGGCAAAATGTCAGGTATGTTCATTTAAGCTTAGTAGTGACAACTAAGGACAGTGCGGAGAGTAAATTGCCTGTGGTCACAAAACTAGTGATAGAATGAGGCTTTCAACCATGCTCTCTACATTTCTCATTCTTAAATCAAAGCCTAGCAATATTAGTGTGTAAACAGTTGTAGCAACTTGGAGCAAAATTGACCAGCTACCAGATGGTCATTAACATTGCACAGTCTAAAGAGTTTTGTTTTGTTTTTATTTTTCTAGCAGACAAATCTGATCCTAAACCTGGGGGTATGACTCAAGAGGTTGGCCAGCTCCTGCAAGACATGGGTGATGATGTATACCAGCAGTACCGGTCACTTACCCGTCAGAGCAGTGACTTTGACACACAGTCAGGATTTTCCATTAATGTAAGTCAACTCCAACCTTCTGTCTGCCTTCTCGCTTCTCAGTACCTACTATGGGATATAGGGTTATGCCAGGGATATTTCAAAGGTATTAATTTTGATGTATCTATAAATTATCTGTTGCCTAAAAATGAAGATCGTGTTGTCCCTGGGATTTTCTTTTTTCTCCTTGGATTAGAAATGTTTCTTTAATTCATTTTTCATTCTCATCTTCCCCTGTTCCCTTTCCCCTCAATCTCCCAGTCGCTGTTTATAATGATGGCTTCCCATGGATTATAGTATACAGAAGGAAAAGGTGGTTAAAAGATAGACAAAGAGAGTCTATAACATTTACGGCCAGTACCCTGAAAAGGAGTCCTGCCGTTTGGGTACAACTGTCTTTGAAATTAATAATGGCTCAGGAGTTTTCTTCCTCCATAGAGTCAGGTCTTTGCTGCAGATGGTGCCTCCACTGAGACTTCCACATCTGGGACAGCCCAAGGAGAAGGTAATGGTTTGCTTTTCTCTTTTGTTCTTATTTCTTGAGAAGACAGCTTGAAGAAACGGAGTGTCTTGGGCAGGCAATAGGGGAATACAGGCATAACTGTCACATTTACTTGTAAGTGAACGTTCTCAGTGGTGAGCTCAGCGTTCTGTAAACAAAAGGTCCATCCCAGTTATCTGAGACCAGTTTAGTCTTTATATTCTTCAGGAATTCAGGAATACATGCAGATCTCCTTAGAGCTAGCAGCTCAGGACTGTAGGCCCCATTGCTACCAGCTCCAGAAATTACAATGCTTTCTTTAGGGTCTGTAGAAGACTGCCATTTGATTGCCCCAGTGAGAGCTGGTGCTATAGGCACAACAGTGATGTTAAAGAGTGTCCATTAATGACCAGAGCCAAGTAAATCAAAGACCCTGGGCCCAAATGCCAGCTTTCTATATCAGCATTTCACGCGTGCCTACGTTTTCTTATTGGGATCTATTCCATTTCATAGTATATGGCATCCTGGCCCTGCACCCACCCCTCATTATATGCTAAAATTAATGGAACTGGCCATTAAAAAGAGTGAAATTTTGCCATTTACAGCAACATGGATGGACTTGGAGGGCATTATGCTAAGTGAAATAAGTCAGACAGAGAAAGACAAATACTGTATGGTATCACTTATACATGGAGTCTAAAAAAATAAACTAGTAGGACTTTGCTGGTGGCACCGTGGTTAAGAATCCTCCTGCCAGTGCGCGGGACATGGGTTTGATCCCTGGTCCAGGAAGATCCCACATGTCGCAGAGCAACTAAGCCCGTGTACCACAACTACTGAGCTTGCACTCTAGAGCCCGCGAGCCACAACTACTGAGCCTGCGTGCCGCAACTACTGAGCCTGCGTGCCTAGAGCCCATGCTCCACAACAAGAGAAGCCACCGCAATGAAGAAGCCTATGCACCACAACAAAGAGTAGACCCCACTCGGCGCAACTAGAGAAAACCCGCGTGCAGCAGTGAAGACCCAAAGCAGCCAAAAGATAAATTTTTAAATATATGTGTATATTTTTTAAAAACTAGCAAATATAACAAAAGAGGCAGACTCACAGATACAGAGAACAAACCAGTGGTTACCAGTGGGGAGAAGGAAGGGGGGAGGGACGGTATAGGGGTAGGGGATTAAGTACAAACTATAGTTATAAAATAAGCTACACAACGGAATTAGTTATAAAATAAGCTACACAACGGAATATATTGTACAACACGGGGAATATAGAATAAATAAAGTTAATGGAACTGTAACTTAACTAACCCAGTAGTGGTTGCTGTGGTAACATCCTTTAGTTCTACTCTTTAAACCTCTCCGTATATTTCTTTTGGTAGCTTCCATGCTGGCTTATAGAACTTTGGTGCCAGTGACACTATTCTGGCTACAAGATTTATATGGTAGATTCTTACTTTCTAGCAGTTTCAACAGAGCCCATTGGCTACTTGCCAAGAATTAGAGAAATGTCATGTGGAAGCAATTCTAATGAGACCTTCAAGAGCTCCTTCTCCTTGACAGGGAGGATCTTTGAAATCTAAGTTGAGATGTTATACTTAATGCCAGTTTAGTCCCTGGAGGATAAGCTTAAAAGGCTAATAATTAGTAAAATATTGGTTAACTCATTTTGGTGGACTTACTGCTCATATGTAGTATATAGTATGGGTGATGGTAGTATCATTCAAGGGAAGCATCATTGCCCACTATGTGGCAGACTATAGTAGACACCAAAATGAATCAGATTCATTCCCTGCACTTAAAGAATTTTGTCTAGTGAGGGTGACATGCAGTGCTTTTAGTACAAGATAACTGCTGGAATGGAGGCGTGCTGGGATAAGTTATAGAGTGGGCACATGATAATGATAGCATCTCAGTGTGCCTGGATGAAGCAGGAAAGCATTTATAGAGGAGATCATCTTTTGAGCTTAGCTAGATTAAGTAAATGTGTGCCACACAGACGTGGGAAGAAGAGGTAAAAGAGTATACAAGGCATGTTTGGAGAACTACTATTAGTACAGTATTTCTGGAACATAAAATGTATAAGAGGAGGGAAATGGCAGAAGATGTGTGAACAGTTGGGTAAAGCCTCTCTGTTGTAACTATATCCGTAGAGCACATCTGAGACCTGTGTCATATTAGCTATCTGTCTTTCCACTGCAGTAGGAGGAGGGCATTCAATTTGTACTAGTGGCCTGAAGTATCCTTTCCACCTAAGACTTGATCTTGCCAATATTCCAGTGTGGAATTGAACCAGTGTTTGGCTCTTTCTCAACAGCTTCAACTCCAGAGGAGTCTCGGGATGGGAAGAAAGATAAAGAAGGGGACCGGGCGTCTGAGGAAGGCAAGCAGAAAGGCAAGGGCAGCAAACCATTAATGCCCACCTCCACTATTCTTCGGCTTCTGGCAGAGTTGGTGAGATCCTATGTTGGTATTGCTACCCTGATTGCCAACTACAGCTATACTGTGGGCCAGTCTGAGCTGATCAAAGAGGTAAGATTTCTAATTTCTGCTTAATATTTTATACTGTTATAATTTGGATACCTGCTATGTGTTGGATGTTTTGCTAGGAGCCCGTGCATGCTAACCCAGTGATGAGAGAGGCAGAGGCCTCTTAAGACACATTAAAGAGCTAGGCCTTTTTTTTCATGATGTGGAGCCATTAGGCTCATTTGCAGGGAGTGAGTTGATATAGTTTGTTAATTTGTTTTGTAGAAAATCACTTGGTCTGCCTTATTAGAGACTGCAAAAGGCAAGGTTGGAGTCAGAGAGACCAGTCAGGACGCTGATATAGTAGTCTAGGTAATACAGGACCTTGATGAAGTTGGAGGGGGAAATGAATGAGTTGAAGAGATGTTTTAACAGTAGAAATGGACGAGATTGGATTTGGAGGATAAAGGTGAAATCAAGGACTCAAGAGATGTTTCTTGTTTTGTGTTTTTTTAATTCCTTTTGTTAGAAGAGGAAATGGTTTGAAGAGAAAGTGTAGAATTTGAGAGGTATCTGTGGATCACCTAGGTAAAGGTATCTAGGAGACAGGAGAATAAATGAAGTACACAGTATTGGAGTTTATCTTCCAGATGTACTCACACCTGTGCAAAGACACCTGATGTGGTAACAGTACTGGTAATAAATAGAATATAAGAAAAGCCTAAATGTTCATCAATAGAGCATGGGAAAGAATGAAGTCATATTTTATATGTCCTGATACAGAATTATCTTCAGGTTGGATTTTTCAAGTGAAAGGACACTTTTAAGAAACCTTGTCATGTTCCCCTATATGTAAAAGGGGTACCCAAGGAGGTTTTTTTCATAAAGGAGACCTTGTTTTGGAGGTCACATAGCTATTTTACGGTTAGTAAGCAGTAAAGGGTGTGAGAATGGAACAGGGGCAATAATGTTGCAAAGAATCTATGACAGCAGCTGCCATTTTTAAGCTATTTTTATCTTAATCCAAGCTTTTAAAATGCATACAAAAATACACAACTCCTAAATGATTCACCAGTTAATTTTTCTTGGATGACTCCCACTAAATTCAACATTAGAAACTCCACAAAAGCTAATCCCACTCACACCTTTGCACATCTCCCCTTCCCCTTTGAACTTCCATAAGGTCACCATTATCTTGCGTTCGTGAATTGGGTTTGCGCTTTATGTAAGTGGAATCTTACAGTATGTCCTGTGTCTGGCTTCTTTTGCTTAACGTGTTTGCAACTACATCTTTGTGTGTAGTTTTAGTTTATTTTCATTGCTGTATAGAATTC
Source organism: Mesoplodon densirostris (assembly GCF_025265405.1). Lineage (NCBI taxonomy): Eukaryota > Metazoa > Chordata > Mammalia > Artiodactyla > Ziphiidae > Mesoplodon > Mesoplodon densirostris. The sequence continues at coordinate 91,471,300 of NC_082681.1, forward strand.
CGTTGTGTGAATGTAGCACAGTCTTATCCATTCTAGTGCTTATTGACAGTTGGCTAGTTTTCCTTTTGGAAGTATTAAAAGTAGTGCTGCTACAGTCGCTCTTATACATGTCTTGGTGAACATACATAAGTTCGTGTGTGTGTGTGTGTGTGTATTTATACACACACACACACACACGTTCATACATAAGTTCATATATTTCTGTTGGGTGCTGTGTGGCTGTGTGCCTAGGAGTGGAATTGCTGGTCTGTTCAGCTTTAGCAACTGATAACAAGTTTTCCAGAGCAGTTGTGTCAATTTATATTGACACAGCACAGCATATGGAAGTTTGGATTATTTCACCTCCTTGCCAATATTTGGTATTCCTGTTTTTCATTTTAACCATTCTAGTAGGTTCATACTGGTATTGCATTGTGGTTAAAATTTCCCTGTCTTTGTTGGCCATTTGTATATTCTCTTTTGTGAAGTGTCCAAGTCTTTTATTCTTATTTTCTACTGAGTTCTTTACATATTCTGGATATAAGCCCTTTATGGAATGTGTGTATTAAGTATATATTAGGCATTTATTTCAAAGCTTATACTCATTTATGCCAGTTGTAGTTATAATAGCATACTTGTGGAATAAGATGCTTAATTGCAAATTTATTAAGTATCTGCTTTAATATGTGTCAAGTGACCCACTTACTGGTACTGGGTACTCATAGGTGCTTTACAGATACTATTGATAATCCTCACCTCAGCACTGCAAGGTTGTTGGTATTGCTCCCCTTAACAGAGAGAAGAGAAGGCTCAGAGAGGTCAGTAACTTGCCCAAGGCCACACTTCAGAGTAGCAAGACTAGGATTAGAGCCCAGGTCTCTGGTTTCAAATCCAGATTCCTTCCACTCAGTCACGGTTGCACGAATCCACTCAGTCGCCCAAATTGCAAGGCTTTTTTTTTTTTCAGTTTTTACTGGTAATGTTACACTTTTTTTCAGAAAACTGTTTTAACTTTGTATTTTATTCACTACTGGGAAATTTTTATTTCTAATAGTTAACAGGGTCACCTTATCTAATTTCCCAGAGCCTAAACTTCTTCAATGCATTTTTTTAAAATATTTATTTATTTATTTATTTGGCTGTGCCGGGTCTTTGTTGCGGCACACGGGCTCTTTTAGTTGCAGCATGTGGGCTCTTGGTTGCAGCATGCAGGATCTAGTTCCCTGACCAGGGCTCGAACCCAGGCCCCCTGCATTGGGAGCGTGGAGTCTTAACCACTTGACCACCAGGGAGGTCCCTTCAATGCATTTTTTAAATTGAGGTAAAATGCACATAAAACTAAGTATCTTAAAGTATACAGTTGAGTGACATTTTACATTCAGTGTCGTGCAACCATCATCTCTATCTAGTTCCAAAATCGCCACTGCATTTTGATCCAAAATCTACTTGAATGACAACAGAACTAAGTTTCTTTCTAAGATAAAGAATTATCAGGGCAGAAATTATTTTTAGAGGGGGAGGGAAAGTCTGACTTAATTTCCTTCCCTGTTATTGGGCCTTTTTTGCTATTTTAAGTAACCCTGCATTAACTATTTCTGCATATCCATATCTGTGACTGTGCTGTGTGTTTCTCATTCAACCCCTGCCAGTTTTTGGCCCAGAGTCCTGGGCACATTGTAGGTTTCAGTAAATACTACAATTTAATTAGAAACTGGAGTAATTGTAGTACTGAATTAGGGATCAAGGTTTGAATCATCGCCATTGACTTAAGTTCTTTGGCAAGCCACATTTCTTTAGGCCTCAGATTAATGAAGATGTGTAAACTTGGAAAATGAATGGAATTTGGAAGCATAAACTCGAGATTTGTTACTCACTTGGCTTGCACCTTTAAGTCTTGGTTTTTTCGTCTATAAAGTGGGCCTGATAATCATTGACTGGATGACTCCAAGGATCAGTTCTGTGTGCGTGTACCTTGTTGATGTGCAAACAGTATGGCATAATTGTGCTTGTCAGTAAATGTCATGATTAATGACTTTTCAGGACTGCAGCGTGCTAGCTTTTGTCCTGGACCACCTCCTCCCACATACCCAGAATGCAGAAGACAAGGACACACCTGCCCTGGCCCGCCTATTCCTCGCAAGCCTGGCTGCCGCAGGGAGTGGCACAGATGCCCAGGTGGCCCTTGTGAATGAAGTAAAAGCAGCCCTGGGAAGGGCACTGGCTATGGCTGAGAGTACAGAGAAACATGCCAGGTAAAATCAATGCCTGACTTAGTGCTAATAACCAGTAGCATCCCCTAACTTCATTCTTGTCCCATGGATTCCTTGCATTTGAACAAGAGTTCTGGTCATACTGGCACTGTACATTCTCTGGTTCTCTCAGATAGTTCTAGTGCTACAAAATACCCAAAGCACTAATGACACTTGGAGGAGGTGGGTAAACAGCTCAGAGAAAACAAAGGGATGTTTTCATTATATTTCTAGGGTCTTCAAGTAAGAAGTTGAGGGGGTTATTCAACTTTACTTTTTCAAATTATGTTTAAAGAAAATGAAGAATGCCTCCACCCAGGGAGTGAGTTCTTTCTTACCTGTTTAGATGTTACTTCCAGAAGGAAACACAAAAGAAACCAGGAGGGTTATCTGAGGCAAGTTAGTGAAGACGTGGCCTAAGAATGGGCTGTATTCACATGATAGAGATGTCAAACTTCTCTCCTAGGCTTCAGGCAGTGATGTGTATCATCAGTACTATCATGGAGTCCTGCCCCTCCACCTCCAGTTTCTACAGCAGTGCAACAGCCAAGACCCAACACAATGGCATGAACAACATCATTCGACTCTTCCTGAAGAAGGGACTGGTTAATGACCTGGCCAGAGTTCCTCACAGCCTGGACCTGTCCAGGTAAAATTATTCCTGACCTCCAGCACCAGGCTTTTGCCCTCTCCTTAATCGTGCTTCGTACTTGTCCATTTGCCTAGTATTTCATGTATCCTTGCCAGATAAGTGATTAGCAGCCAGTGTGATAGGAAGAGTTTGGATGTAGGCGGGAACCTGAGTTCTTAGTATTGTTGCTTTTAAGCAAGGCACTTTCCTTTCTTTGGGCCTTAATTCTCTCATTTGCCGCAAACCCATGAGTTGGTCTGTATCAGTAGTTTTTTTCCCAAGCTTCCCCCCTCTTAATTATTGTAAGAAGATTATTATGGACCTTGTATTACATCTGGTTATGTCCTCTGAGTCTCTGTTATTCTAATACGGGTCCTTAATTTTTTTTAATCTTCATTTTATTGCTGTTGTTCATGAACGAATTTATTGAAGTGATCAGACCTGCAGAATGTTTTCCTAGATTTGGTCCACTTGGTTCCACACAGTGTAGTTTAACTTGTTGCTTTTACTCCCTGTTTGCTGTAAGCTTAGAGGTAGAGGCCTAATGGAGCAATTTAAATATTATTTGGCTAGGATATATCATAGATGATGATGTACATTTCATATTATATCATGGGGAGGTGCATCTCTTTGAACTACCATTAATCATGATAAGATTGACCACTAGGGTAGAGTGATAATCATCATTGTACTGTTATATTTTCCTCCTTCTTACTAGAAAATAACAGTGTTATTACTTCAGCACTGTACAAATGTCTAGTTCCCTATCAACCATATACCTAATTAATGGTCTTAACACCAGTTGATAATCCTTGCCTGCGTCTTTTAATTTCTTAGAGGGTTACCAATGACAACTTTGTAATTTCTGTCATTCCTTCTACATTATTAGCTGCTATATTTCTGTGATTATAGCTCCAGTTCAGGAGGGAAAGTTGGTTACTCTGTAATACAGTTCCTACTAAAAAGCCAGGATAAAAACTTAATTTTTTCCCTTCAGTCACCAATTTTCAGAGTAAAGTCAAAAATGGGTTAAACTCCACCTCAAATACGAGCTCTGGCTTTCTATTTTCTGTGTAGTATTATGGACTCATGAATTTTCCTTGATTTTTAAAATCTGATTGAATTACTTGGATCACTACAGTTATCCTTCTTTTCGTGCTCATCCTTCATGTTCTTTTTCATTACACCTTTGGGCTTGTGGGACCTCTTCAAACTGACTTCTTTGTTCTTTTGATAACAACCTCATCAGTTTTTTTCTTAATGTTTAAAAAATTTTGAGCTCACAGTATAATGAGCACTGTATGTCTCACCTAGATTAACCAGTGGTTAGCATTCTGTCCTATTTGCTTTAGTTCCCCCGCTCCTCTTTTCGTGAGGTAAATCATTTGAAATTTGTTATAAATGTGATGCTTAACCTCTGAATACTTCAGCATATGTCTCCTAAGAACAAACATTCCATTACATAGCTAAAATACCGTCATCACCTCTAAGAAGCTTACCATTAATATAATAATACTCACTATGTACTTCATATTCATCTATCTCCAATTATTCTAAGAATGTCTTTATATCTTGGGGGAGAGTGTGTTGATCCAGGATCCAGAGAGCATCATTCATTGCATTTGATTGCCACGTGTCTCTTATTTTTTTGACATTTGACTGTTTTGAAGAGTCCAGAAGGTCGAATGTCTTATAGAACATCCCATAGTCTGGATTTGTCTAATTGCTTCCTTATGGTTAGGTTCAGGGTAAACTTTTTTGGCAAGAATACTACATAGGTGATGTTTGCCTTTCTCAGTGCATCACATCAGGAGACGCATAATGCCAGTTTGTCCCATTATTGGGTGATGCTAAGTTTGATCACATAGTTAATGGTAGAGTTCCACTTTGTATTAATGAATTATCCGTGAGGTGATGCTTTGAGTTCACGTGAAGATCACGTGAATATCCTATGCCCTGAAGACTTTTTTTTTTTCCTGCAGTACACAGGCCTCTCACTGTTGTGGCCTCTCCCGCTGCGGAGCCCAGGCTCTGGATGCACAGGCTCAGCGGCATGGCCCATGGGCCCAGCCGCTCCGCGGCATGTGGGATCCTCCCGGACCGGGGCACAAACCGTGTCCCCTGCATCGGCAGGCGGACTCCCAACCACTGCACCACCAGGGAAGCCCTGCCCTGAAGATTTTTAACTCAGTAGTTTTAGCATTCACTAGTGGTCTTTACCTAGATCACTTAACATTGCTGGTTGCAGTGATAGTTTTCTGATTCTCTCATTCCTGTTTATTAGCCGGCGTTCTTATATAATAATGAAGACCTCTTTCTGCCTGCATTTGTATCCCTGTGGCTGCAGATTATATTTAATGTGTTACAGTCTATTACCATTATCATTCTTTTTGATGCTAAGATTTGGCCTGTGGTAATGACCCCATTCTTTAGTTTTAAAGCCTTCTTGCTTTTGAAGGCCTTCTGGCACGACAAGATGTCTCAGGCTCACCTTGTACCTTCCATGTCCCATTCTGGGGATCAGTTGTTACTTTGATGAGCCTTGGTTCCTTTTAGTATGGATTTCTGTGCTCAGTTCATCTCTGTATCTTCCTTTATCTCAGTCCCAACATGGCCAACACAGTCAATGCTGCTCTGAAGCCTTTGGAAACACTTTCCCGGATTGTGAACCAGCCCAGTAGCCTTTTTGGCAGCAAGAGTGCTTCTAGCAAGAGCAAGTCTGAGCAGGATGCCCAAGGAGCTGCTCAGGACTCTAATAGCAACCAACAGGACCCAGGTAGGGAATCAGCCAATGGACTGGAGAGCTGGCCGGGTGGGTGTAGTTATTTTATGGGCATGGCATCACAACTGTTCTAGCTTGGTATTGTTTCCCTGGGAACTTGCTGGCCTTCCACAGATCTGTCATAGTGGCGTGGGAATCTGCCCCACAAAGAATTCCTTAAAATTGCAGCCTTATTTGGCTATCCTCACACGTAGCCTTGTCTTTTCCTTTGTCACCCATTCATTTATTCTCTGAGAACTTGTAAATTTGCCCAGGGAAGGGACCTTACTGTCTTAACGCTTGTCTCATGGTGCCCTGCACATAGGCACCCTTTGATTATTTTGCTGGTTGGTTGATTGTTTCAGGCGAGCCTGGGGAAGCAGAAGTGCAGGAGGAGGATCATGATGTCACTCAGACAGAGGTGGCAGATGGGGATATCATGGATGGGGAGGCTGAAACCGACTCAGTGGTGATTGCTGGGCAGCCTGAGGTGCTCAGTTCACAAGAGATGCAGGTAGGGAGGCAGATCACCCAGCATATCCCTGTTGTGGTGCTGAACCAAACCCCCAAGTGTTGTGGGTGGGTGAGTACTTTAGATCCTTGCCTAAATTCATTTGTCTATTTTGCAGAGGAGCACAGATGATAATGCTTAGTAGATGCTCAGTAAATGTGTTTGAATTGTATTAAATGAGGGGTGGGTGCAGAGCCAGGATGCCATATACTATCTCTAAAATGGAGTAGATCCCAACAAGAAAACATAGGCGTGGGTGAAATGCTGATATAGAAAGCTGGCCTGAGCCCTTTGGGCCCAGGGTCTTTGATTTACTTGGCTCTGGTCATTAATGGATGCTCCTTAACATCACTGTTGTGCCTATAGCACCAGCTCTCACTGGGGCATTCAAATGGCAGTCTTCTACAGACCCTAAAGAAAGCATTGTAATTTCTGGAGCTGGTAGCAATGGGGCCTACAGTCCTGAGCTGCTAGCTCTAAGGAGATCTGCATGTATTCCTGAATTCCTGAAGAGTATAAAGACTTAATCTAGTCTCAGATACCTGGGATGGACCCATTTGAAGGACAGTCTGAGTGTGGATTGGCAGCACGTGGTAGTTGCTGTGCTCTTAGCACCAAGTGTGTGGTGTTTATGTAACATCCTCTGTCACATATTATCCTAGAAATATATGCTCCCTTGCTGGCTTTTTTTAGGGTTGAGCACCAGCACAATGATAGACTTGTGTGCATCCATATATATGTTCTATTTCTCTCCAGGTTGAGAATGAGCTGGAGGACCTGATAGATGAGTTGCTTGAGAGGGATGGCGGATCTGGGAACAGTACAATTATAGGTGAGAGCCCCAGAACTGAGTATAGCCTCTTCCTTTGCCTCAGTCTCTCTCGGGAGGACCCTTTTTCTCATCATCTGCTTGCTCAGCTCTGCCTGAGGGCTCATAGCCAGCCTAGATTGCTGCTTGTCTTGATGTTGACAGTCTTACAGATGAGAAATTCACAAGCCATCTACAGACCTGTGGCTGGTCTGAAGTGTTGCCTGTGTGGGGGAGGTGGAGGGGGTGGCCATCAGTATAGATAATACATCAGGCACATCAAGGGTGTTTATTCATGGAGGCCTAGAGGAGGCTGTAGGGTGAGAAAGTGCTTTCCTTTCAGTTCTTCAGTGAATCCAGGAGCTTTCTGCCTCTAAGTCTCAGTAGTGTAAAAAGAGTGATCATTCCCTAAGGATCTTTTACAACTTTTACAGCTGAGTTGTAAAAAAGTTGCTTTTTACAACTCAGGAAAAACAGCAAAGGTACTCTACTGTCACCTGGCTCCAAGGGTATATGTTACTTGTTTTTATTTTATTGATGAAGAAAATCAAAGGATAAACAGAAGTAGACATGTATTCTTAAACTTGACAAGGCTTTTTCACACCCATTATCCTCTGTGGTTTCACAGTTAGTGGGATTGGCAGGGCAGATGTGATCATCCCATTTTACATATGAGGAAACTGAGACTCAGACAGGTAAAGTGACTGGCCAAGCTCACCTAGCTAGTCAACAGCAGAGAACCCAGGTCTTCCTCATCCAAAAAAAAAGTGGATATCTGCTGGGTGTACATAGCTACTTTAGGCCCACCCAATCTGGAAAGGGAAGTCCTCTGTTGTTCAGTGAAGGCTCTGCTCTGTAACCTTCAGTGAGCAGAAGTGGAGAGGATGAATCACAAGAGGACGTGCTGATGGATGAAGCTCCTTCCAACCTCAGCCAAGCTTCCACCTTGCAGGCCAACCGAGAAGGTGAGAGTGCCGAGGCCGGAAAGGCCTCCCTTCTTGCCCTGCACGTCTGACAGACACTATACTAGGGTTTTCCTGGAGGCAGCTGCCCACATGTGCAGAATAAGGAAGCATCTGTCTGCATGCGCTGACATACACCATCCACTTTATCCTCAGCCAGTTTTTCAAATAACATGTTAACTACTGCTTGCCCAAAAGTTTGTCACTTCTTACTTGGTTCGCTTTCTTCTCACCCACCTGCTATCATCGCTCCAGATTCCTTCTTACCAACAGGATGCAGTCAGTAGCAAAGTAGGGCTGGAAAGGCAAGGGGGCACCAACAGACTTGGCCAAGTCCTAGACCATGGCTCCTCAAGCACCACCCTATAGCCAGCCTCCACATTCAGCCGCATGGCTCAGCATATTGATGCATTGGTTGGCACTCTCAGGAAATCGGGGCTGGCTCACTAAGTCTGTACATCACCCCAGATCTGGTTCTTCCTCTCCTAGAGTCAAATACCCCATCGCCTTCCCACTCAATCTGCTGGCCTGCACAGTAGCCTGTTTTCTAGCTACTCAGTATAGTCCTCCAATGTGCTCCCTTTGTTTTAGATTCCATGAATATCCTGGACCCTGAGGATGAGGAGGAGCACACTCAGGAAGAGGACAGCAGTGGCAGTAACGAGGATGAGGATGATAGTCAGGATGAAGAGGAGGAGGAGGAGGAAGATGAGGAAGATGATCAGGTGAGGGGGGACTGTGTTTGGGTTGGTTCAGACATCCTCTTCCATGGGAACACACAACTGGAGAAAACCAACAGTCTGGGTTGCTAGCCTCAGCGCCTCCCTCCCTCATGTGCACATGTGGCCATGACACCAGACTTCAGAAAATCCTTACCTCCAGCAATTCTCCATCTCCTATTTTCCCCTTAAGGAGGATGATGAAGGTGAAGAGGGAGATGAAGACGATGACGACGATGGCTCTGAAATGGAATTGGATGAGGATTACCCTGATATGAACGCTTCTCCCTTGGTCCGATTTGAGCGCTTTGACCGGGAGGATGATCTCATCATTGAGTTTGACAACATGTTCTCCAGTGCTAGTAAGACACAGGGGCTCAGCTGGGTTTTATCTCTTGATTCTTACACCCTGAACTAGAGCAGCTATCAATCTGATACAGAAAGCACCTCTTTTCTTATGCCAACTTCCTGGGGCAAGGGCTATCTGAATCCATCTCTCTCAGTAAGTGTATACCTAGAAGGAGGAATTGTGAGAGGCTCCTTTTGTTCTCTCCACCTCAGTAAACAGGCAGCCAGCCATTTTAGAGCCTGGACAACTTACAACTTGATGATTTGCTTGAATTTAAAAAAAAAAGTGAGACCAAGGCTGACTGCATCAGGCACCCATGTGTACGCTACAGTGATAGGGCAATCACTAATCCTTATGTCTGTAACACTAGATCTTGAAAGTGGGTAGACACCTTTGAGCTTGGCATTGGGGAGTAGATTTGAACACATTCACTCTGTTCATCAAAAATGCATCTTTTCGGAGGAGAGAGTGAATCTCTTCTCTCTTCCCCCATCAACGTCAGAGTTCCCTTTTAGCATCCAGTTCTTAAAACCAAGCTGTCTTGAGAGGGCAGGTCTTTACTCCCAAATCACAAGCATGATATAGCAGAAAACACCGAACTGTTCTGGTCTGTTGTCTTGGCCAAGTAGTCTCTTACCTCTTTGAGCCTCAGTTTGTCGCCTTTGAGCCTCAGTTTGTCACCTGTAAATGAAAAATGTGAAAAGAAAAAAAAATGGGGTGGATTACATAATTTTCAAGATACTTTTCTATTCTGTGATTTTCTTTGCATTTTTGTGATTTCCATCAATCTTCCTTATTAAGTTGAGCCGCTGTCCATTCAGCAAATTGAACAAATATTTGAGGAGTGCCTACTGTGTCCTAGGTGCTAGGGATACGGCAATAAAAAAGAAAACAGTCCTTTTCCCTCATAGGAGCTTATGGTCTATTAGGAATTATGAGTCAGCAGGCATTACATTGTAGTATGGTAAGAAAGCACAGAGTAAAGGGTTTTTAGGCCCATTTGTAGAATCAGAAAAAGTGATATCTAGGCCAAGAACAAAAGTACAGGTGAAGAAGGGAGAGAGGAGTCGTCAAGGTGGAGAGAACAGCATGTTTCTGAGGGGCCTACAAGCATCACTGTGGCTTAGTATAGAGAATGGATTGGGAGAAGGTACTATTTAGGAGGCTGTTGCAGTATCTAGGTGAGAGATGGTGGCCTAAGCCATGGTAGTGTCAGTGATCGTAGATGAGGCATGGGAATGAGGGAGAAAGGACAAAGCTCAGGTTTCCGTGTGAGGAAGTAAGGCCCAGGAGACTTGGTTCTGCTTGAACAACCATAGAAGAAATTTCTTTTTGGCACTGACCCCTTTGCATACTGTACTTGCAGCAGACATCCCCCCATCCCCAGGAAATATCCCTACCACCCACCCACTGATGGTACGCCATGCAGACCACAGTTCCCTGACACTGGGCAGTGGCTCTTCTACAACGCGTCTCACCCAGGGCATTGGGCGCAGTCAGAGGACCCTGAGGCAGCTGACGGCCAACACAGGTCACACCATTCACGTTCACTACCCTGGGAATCGTCAGCCCAATCCTCCTCTTATACTCCAGAGGTGAGTTACAAGGAAGATTGTTGGCTCAATGAGCTTCAGCATTGTCTTGACCTGAGGGGATAATGCTGTTGTCACACACACAGATAATGTATTTGTCCTGTTTCTTTGTGGATTATATGTGCAGCCTTTGGGAGAATACCAAATTGTATAACATGTTTTTCTGCGTAAGTGTCCTGTACATACAGTCAGCAGTCACTAAGCATCTCATATGCCAAACACTTAGCACTTAAGATATGGTCAGGACAGGATCCCTGCCCTTTGGCTTAGAGTTTCTCCCACTAGGGAGAAACAGTTTTAGAAGTGAAAGGAAGGAATATAGGTATCATAATGGTCAATGTACAGACGGTAGTGGGTGTACAAGAGAGGTATTATGCCCTAACACAGTGCCTGATACTATCAGTGACACTCACTCTGTTCCAGGAACTATGGAGTAATACGCAACCTTAGCCCAAAACAAGTTTGCAAACTGATGGAGTAGTTAGAAAAGTAACTGAGACTTATGTGCAATATGATCAGGTCCATAATAATGTCATGCATTTCGTAGAGGATACAGAAAAGATCTCACAATAACAGTTTGCAGTGCCCCTGTGGATGTACAGTGACCATGGTACCCCACCATCACGCTACAGGTTGCTTGGTCCCTCTGCTGCTGCTGACATCCTTCAGCTGAGCAGCAGCCTTCCCCTACAAAGCCGAGGCCGGGCCCGCCTCCTAGTGGGCAACGATGACGTCCACATCATCGCCCGGTCTGATGATGAACTACTGGATGACTTTTTCCATGATCAGAGTACAGCTACCAGCCAAGCAGGCAAGTTTATGTGGTGAAAGAGAGGGTAACGTTTGTCTGGTTCTTTTTCCCTGCTGAGGGAAAGCAGAACAGTATCTGCCCTGCCTGGAGAAATCCCATTTTATAGGAGCCAGAACCACTCAGTGATTTAGCCAAGGGCAATAAAAACCGTATTACATCTGGATACCTATGATGTTCCAAACCTTGTGATAGACATTGGGTCCTGTTAGGGAAATACTGCAGTTTTTGGATCAATAGATGCATGACAGTGCCAAGAGTCTCACTCTCCTTTGTTTCTCTACAGGGACCCTGTCCAGCATCCCCACAGCCCTGACCCGTTGGACAGAGGAATGCAAAGTTCTTGATGCTGAGAGCATGCATGACTGTGTTTCAGGTGTGTGGCAGTTTGGTTATCAGGGCAGTAGTGAGTCTTCCAGGGCTGGGACAGTGCATGGAAAGTTGTTTCCCTGGTTCTCTGTGGCCCCAAGCTCTGCCTCTTGGCTTTCTCCCCCACCTCCCCTGAGCAGCCTCCGATCTTTGCTTCTTTGGTCCAGTTGTTAAAGTGCCCATTGTCAATCACCTGGAATTCCTGAGGGATGAGGAGCTGGAAGAAAGGCGGGAGAAACGCAGGAAACAACTAGCTGAGGAAGAAACAAAGATAACCGACAAAGGCAAAGAAGATAAGGAGAACAGGGATCAGAGTGCACAGGTGATTCCTAAGAGCTGGGAGGATTCATCTTTGGCTGTGTCTGCCTTAACTTTCCCACGGTTTTAGCATACATGTGGCTGGCCCCAAGAGTCATTGAAGATTCTAGGACATTCACATTGAAACTGAGAAATGATCCACTTCAAATTCACTGTATACTTGAATGGTTTTTAGGGGAAAAGAATTCAAACCCAGAGGGAAAATTGTTTCTCCAGTGTTTTGCTGGGGAAAACTGGAGCCAGAACCAGAGCAGCTCCTGACTCACCAGTTACACTGTACAGTCTCTACTTTCAGTGACTACAGCTAGACAAGAACAATGACCTTGACTAAGCCCACGCTCTTAATGGTTCAGTTCCGTTTCGGTGGATTGCCTTCTTAAGTGTCAGGGAAACCTTACCAATATGATTCCATTCCAACATTTGAATAAAGTTGGGCTTAGGCTTCAGATCAGAGAAAATGTTCCTACCCTGAACCCCATGACCACATGTCATTTTCTAGGGCTCAATTTGTGAAATCTCTAACATGATTTTGGTTCTTCTGAAACCTCTGGAACCTTGAATAGTATAGCTTTGAAATAAATGAAGTAAATGCTGATAAAAATACAAGGAAACTAAAAGACTTGAGTGAAAGACTTTATTATACCTCACTCAACAGGGCATCAGATTTAAAAGGATATTGTAATGTTCAATTATGATAACAAGCTTGATCTAACAAATATCTTTGTATAGAACTTTTGCCTAATAAATAGTAACATTGTTTCAAGCACGTGTAAAGGGATAGGAAATAAGCCTGGCATATGATTGAAAAAGCCAGAGTGTACAAAATGAGCCCAAGGAAGGGAAATATATATAGATGAAACTTTTAAGAAATTCTTGTTTGTCTCAATGATTGTGTTCAGGTCATGTCCTATGTCCAAGCCCATCTCCAATGTGGTTTTTATTATCCTTTCCTCTCATTGTTTAGTCAGCCCCCTGACAGTTTCTCCCTTGTCCCCAAGCAGTCCTTGAGCATGAGTATGTATTAGAGAAATTGGAGGTATGCTTGCATGCTAAAGTGCTCATCTTCCATCCAGGTCATATGTGACATATGTGGGAGATGGCAACTATTAAAGTTGACCTCTGTCTCATGTGCTTGCAAAGTCCCACATTGGTCTGTCCCTTTTCTTTGCAGTGTACTACATCTAAGACAAATGACTCCACTGAACAGAACCTCTCAGGTAACTCTCCCTCCCTTTTCCCCTTCTTGCTAAATTGATTGTTTTTTTATCCTGACCCAAATAGCTGGCCCAAGTGGGCTGAAGATGAACACTGGTGCTCTGTGGGATGAGGTAGTAGATTGTATAGTTTTAGGGTCATACCCCATCTTGGAGATAACTATACAGTCTACTGTCTTTCCCACGGTGGTGCACTTCCCCTCCGACGTGCTGTGTTTTTAGGTCCTCATTCTGATTATGCTGTACTGCGTTCTGGCATGTGTAGTGAGGCCATGTGTCCTGTCCCCTTTACTGACCCCCATGGTGTGGTGCTTAATGAGAACACCTGATGACAGTGGTTCCTAAATGCTAGTCCTCAGTGGAAATGAACAGAATAAGGGAGGTTTAATGAGTTTTTCAAAAAGCTGAGTTTGTTCAGTTTAAAGGACTATTATAAATTACAGAGATTATGTATTTCCTACTTCTTTGGTATCAAAATATTTTTATTAAATGATATTAATGGGATTTTTTTTCTTACTTGGCTAAATTAAAAGTTGGTGACCCTGTGTTAGTCTCTTATCTCTTTTTATTTTTTCCTTTTTCTGTAAATTTCGTGGGTCTGTGGAATCTAAAAGTCTAAGAATGTTGCCTTGAGCAATCTGCTTTTGGGGAAGGTAGCTCGGTGGGCTAAATGGTATTACTGCTATATGCTTTCTATTCCTCCTAATTTTCCTAACGTCAGTAGCCATTTTGTGATTCTAATAACTGGTCCATATGGTATTATATGTCTCCCCCACCCCTATTTCCTCAGAACTTTCTTCTGCTTCCCTATACCTTCTGTCTCCTTTGGCACTTGAGTTGGGAAATGATTGTACCAAAGCCTACACAGTATTTTTTAAAGCAGTGAAAGAGGGTAGGTGTCCTGGTGCCCTGAATCTGGTAGAAGGTCTTTGAAAGGGTCTGTCATCAGGTAAAATGGCCTTTTGCCTACTGCCCTTGCTAGAGGATTCTGCTCATGCCGGGGTGAGGTAGTAAGTTGTATTGTTGTGGGGTAGGGATTTTAAGCCCCAATTAGAAGATAACTATACAACTTACTACTTTCCCTGGTGTGTTGCATATTCACATTTAGTCTTAACACCGTTGCCTCCATCAGGCAAGAGTTGTAGATGTTCCTTGGATAATCAGGACTGCGAGAAAAGGGAGGTGGAAGGGGACAGGTGGTATTTAGGGTGAGGCAAGTATTATAAAGTGACTTGAACTCTCCCCCTTCCACCCAGGGCACAGAATGGATTTAATTCTTAGGGGTCTACAAAGAGTCAGATCTTTTGGTTCTTGGGACTAAGATGGCACTGTGCCTTAGCTCTCATCCTGAGTATACCAGACCAGCCACAAGCTGTTCCTAGGAGCAGTTGGTGACTGAGAGGAATCCTGCATCACTGACTGACTGGGATACTTGTCGTGCCATATGTGCTGATTGAGTGGTCCCCCGGTCCTTGGCTGATTGCCTTTTAACAACCCCATTGTCGTTCTTTCCGAGAAAGATGGGACTCCCATGCCTGACAGCTACCCAACAACCCCATCTTCAACTGATGCAGCTACATCTGAGCCCAAAGAGACCCTTGTCACTCTGCAGCCCTCACAACAGCAACCAACACTCCCACCCCCACCAGCCTTGGGAGAGATTCCTCAAGAGCTGCAGTCCCCGACTGGAGAAGCGGGAAGCTCTACCCAATTATTGATGCCTGTAGAGCCAGAGGAATTGGGTCCCACAAGGTCAAGTGGAGAAGCAGAAACAACTCAGATGGAGCTATCCCCAGCTCCCACTATAAGTGAGTAGCATTTCAAGGTTTGGGGGTAGGGGTAGAACAGGGGGGAAGAACGGACAGCTCTGTAGTTTCTCTTTACTCTCTTACTTTAGAGAATTTCTAAAGTAGAAGCTCAAGCCCTCATAGTAGGGTCTCATATTGCACATTACCTTTTTAGCTAAAGTTGAGGTTTCTTCTCTGCGTCCTCAAGTGATTATATATACATCGGAGTGTCTTAATGATACTAGTGATGGTGCCAACAGTTTGAGGTGATCACTCTGTTCCTGGCTATCATGCCATGCTTATTATTTTATTATTTAACTTCTTTAAAAAACAATCATCCAAAGTAGAGGGTGTTATCTCCATGAATAAACTGAAACTCAGAAGTGAAATAATTAGCCCAAGGTCACTCAGTAAGTGGTTGAGCTGTGATTAAAATCCAGATCTGTGTAACTCTGAAGCTTGCTTTTCTTCAACATTTCCAGGAATGGGCAAGCACGTGACCGCACACTTAGCAGCTCTCCCATCCTGGCAACACCATTTATCTCATGGCACTATTTCCCACTGGTTTGAAATGGGGCCTCAAAATTCTTCTCAGCAGTGTTCCAACAGGGTAAACAAGCCTGTTTGCCGTTCCTGCTCTTTACTATACTGCCTGTGACATGCTCTGGAAAAACCTTAGGGTATAGGGGGTTTTGCCTTAAAGGAACCTTGTTATTTAGACAAGCAGAACCAAAGAGCTTGTGTAAATGATGCCTGCAGGAAATCTGAAAGTGACAGGATCCCTTACCTGGTGTGCCTAGAGAAGATGTTTCACAGGCATGCTTGGAACACCATAAATGTTCAACAGATAATAGAAAGGGCTTGAGATGAGTTTTTTAAAGCAAATGAGATTGAGGGGGGGAGCATCAGGCCAGCGTGAAGTGAAGGTGAAGAAGTGAGAGGTCTGATCTGGCTACTTCTTAATTCAGCCTCCCCCTCTTCGAAGCACAGATCTAACCTCTCCATGTGACTTCCTCCTAGCCTCTCTTTCCCCAGAGAGAGCTGAAGATTCTGATGCTCTGACAGCTGTCAGCAGTCAGCTGGAAGGCTCTCCCATGGACACCAGCAGCCTGGCTTCCTGCACCCTGGAGGAAGCTGTGGGTGACACCTCAGCACCTGGCAGTTCTGAGCAGCCCACAGCAGGCAGCTCCACTCCTGGGGATGCCCCGCCAGTTGTGACAGAAGTGCAAGGCAGGAGTGATGGGTCAGGGGAACCTACCCAGCCCCCTGAGGACAGGTAAGCACTGTGTGAGTGAGAGGAGGGCAGGGTGTGCTGGTGGGTATTTCAAGCCACGTTCATACTTCAGTGCACATGCTTCGTATACTGGGGAAATCAACTTGGCTTCTGTGAGAAAAGGGGTACTACAGGAATATTTTATAAGTGGGAAAATATAATACAGAGAACCTGCAAATGATTTCCTTTAGCTCTACCCCTGCATCCTCTGAGAGTTCTTCCACCAGAGATTCTGCCGTGGCCATTTCTGGAGCAGATTCCCGGGGAATCCTAGAAGAACCACTGCCTTCAACAAGCAGTGAAGAAGAAGATCCTCTAGCAGGTGAGCTCCATGTGTGCTCAGGCCATCCTGGGGCTGTTTAGGCTTCTAGTAACCCTTGGCATGGAAATGCCCACCAGTCGAACCGTTCCATCCAGATGGCGGGTGGCATATATATGGGGGGAGGGCCTGCAGTAAGGGGATGCTGATGCTACACAATGGAATGAGCCCAGGCCTTTGGAGTCAAACTGATCTTAGCTCAAATCCTCTCTCTGCCACCTCCTACTTTTACGACCTGGAGCCATTACTTAACTTCCCTGATCCTCATTGATACTGAGAGGGTAATGATAGCTACGTGGTGGGGTCTTGAAGGTTAAGTGACAGTGCACACACAGAACTTGGCATATAGCAAGAGCTGTTCTGAGCCTAGGGAAGGGTGGGTGGGTCTTCTCTGTGTCCCCTGTGTCCTTGGCATGAAATGAGGACAGAGAAAGCTGGTCTCCCTCATCCAAGGCCATGGGTTTCTTTGATCCAAGTACATCTTTAGGCGTCAGTAGAAGTGAGAGTCCCTTCACATCTTGCATCTCCCCTCAGGTATTAGTCTCCCCGAAGGCGTGGACCCCTCTTTTCTGGCCGCTCTCCCTGATGACATTCGCCGAGAAGTTCTGCAGAACCAGCTGGGCATTCGTCCACCAACGCGGACTGCCCCCTCGACAAATAGCTCAGCTCCTGCAGTGGTGGGGAATCCTGGTGTGACCGAAGTGAGCCCTGAGTTCCTGGCCGCCCTGCCTCCAGCCATCCAGGAAGAAGTATGTGAGCGGGGGGGCTGGTGGTGCCAGGCTACCTGGCTGTGGGTATGCCCCCATTGACTCCTCCTGCTCTGTAGGTACTGGCACAGCAGAGAGCTGAGCAACAGCGACGGGAACTGGCACAGAATGCCAGCTCAGACACCCCTATGGACCCTGTGACCTTCATCCAGACTCTGCCCTCAGACCTGCGCCGTAGTGTCCTAGAGGACATGGAGGACAGCGTATTGGCCGTGATGCCACCTGACATTGCAGCTGAGGCTCAAGCCCTGAGGCGAGAGCAGGAAGCCCGGCAGAGGCAGCTCATGCATGAGCGGCTTTTTGGGCACAGCAGCACCTCTGCACTCTCTGCCATTCTTCGAAGCCCGGGTACAGAGGGAGGCAAGTGGGAGGGCTCTGGAATGTCTGGCTTTGGCCACATGAGACTCTTTGTTCCCCCTTTGTATTACTTGGACCCAGCTCAGCACACACCCCCTCCCCAATTTCAGTTTCCTTTTTCTTTCCTTCCAGCCTTCACCAGTCGCCTGAGTGGCAACCGTGGGGTCCAATACACTCGGCTTGCCGTGCAGAGAGGCGGCACCTTCCAGATGGGGGGTAGCAGCAGCCATAATAGGTACCCTTTGCCTGTCGTTTTTTCCTTGCCATACCACCTTTCATGTCTACTACTAGTCCAACTCCCTTTATTTATAGGTGGAGAGGCTGAATGACCTCTCTAGGATGTTTACTTGAATGAATGGGGAAGCCAGATCTTTGGACTCCCCCTTCAGAAAGCCACACTTCTGGTTAGTGTAGCTACTGTAGACCATAATCACAAAGTAATGTAGGCAGGCAGCAGGCTCTAGCTGTGGTTACAACAAGGCAAGCCACCTGCCTCCCACACAAATAGGAAAACAGTGAGAACCGCTTGCCTTGAGATTACAACATCTAGGCTGCAGAAGAGTTCATTATTAACGAGGCCAGGGCGTGGAGTGATCAGTCCCTATTCAGCAGGCAACCTCCTGGTAGTCTACAGAAGGCCAAAGTAAGCATTGTGTCCTAAGACTTTATGGGCAGTCCAGTTTTAGCAGTTGATACAGACCTGGGCTGCAATCTCTGCTCTCTTCTCAGTCGTTGTGTGATGAAGGGCAAGTCACTTAACCTATCTGAGCCTCTTGCTCATCTCAAAATTGGGTGGTTCTCTAGTCTTTACAGGAGCCCCGTGAGGAAAGCTGTTACAGATATTGTAGGGTGTCTGGAACATAGTAGGCACTCAAGGGGACAGCTGTTGTTACTATTAAGAATACTTAAGGGCCTCCCTGGTGGCGCAGTGGTTAAGAGTCCGCCTGCCGATGCAGGGGATACGGGTTCGTGCCCCGGTCTGGGAGGATCCCATATGCCGCGGAGCGGCTGGGCCCGTGAGCCATGGCCGCTGGGCCTGCGCGTCCGGAGTCTGTGCTCCGCAACGGGAGAGGCCACAACAGTAAGAGGCCCGCATACCACAAAAAGAAAAAAAAAAAAAAAAAAGAATACTTAAGAGTCCTTGGACTGGACACCTTCCCTGCTCGAGCCTCCTGGGGTGTATCCAGCTCATCCCCCTCCCCTAGGCCTATGCCTGATCCCAGAGCTCTAGCCGAAGTATTACCCAGAAACCATGCTCTATTCCAGGCCTTCTGGCAGTAATGTGGACACTCTCCTACGCCTCCGAGGACGGCTCCTCCTGGATCACGAAGCCCTGTCTTGTCTCCTGGTCCTACTTTTTGTGGATGAGCCGAAGCTCAATACTAGCCGTCTACATCGAGTACTGAGAAATCTCTGCTACCATGCCCAGACCCGCCACTGGGTCATCCGAAGCCTGCTCTCCATCTTGCAGCGCAGCAGTGAGAGTGAGCTTTGCATTGAAACACCCAGGCTCTCCTCAAGTGAGGAAAAGGGCAAAAAGTCAAGCAAGAGCTGTGGGTCAAGCAGCCATGAGAACCGGCCCCTGGACCTGCTACACAAGATGGAATCTAAGAGCTCCAACCAGCTTTCCTGGCTCTCAGTATCCATGGATGCAGCCCTAGGCTGCAGGACTAATATATTCCAGATCCAGCGTTCAGGGGGGCGCAAACATACTGAGAAGCATGCAAGTAGTGGCTCCACTGTCCACATCCACCCTCAGGCTGCTCCTGTTGTCTGCAGACACGTTCTGGATACACTCATTCAATTAGCCAAGGTGAGGAGCTTGGAGGAACCCAACTCCTGGGGATGGAAGACAGTTGTCAGCCATAGCGTAGGTGAAATCTGAACTCTGAGGGAGCTACCAGGTCCTCATCATTGGTGCTGAGGCCTGTACTGTTTCTGGAAGGTTGTCCAGTAAATAATTTTGTGGGTTTTTTGTGTTCACTCTTCACAATTTTCATGCATTGTCTCATTCAGCCATCAAACAACCCTCAGTGGTCTGCATGGTTCCCATTTTACAGATGAAGAAGCTGGGATACAGAAATCTTTAGTGGCTTTGTCATGTGGCTACTAAGTGATGGAGCTGGCTGGACCTAGGACTTAATTCAGTCCTTTTTTTTTTCAGTCCTCTTTTTCATAAGCTTTGCTGCCATTTGTTGAGGGCCTGCCTTTTACCAGGCACTATGCAAAATGCATTATCTCTAATCTCAACAATTTTGCACAGCCGTGTAGGTATCCTCCCTATTTTGTAAGTATAGAGATAGATGCTCAGAAAAGTTTGCTAATCGTCTGTCTCCCTACAGAGCTTTTGTTAGTTTCTCTAGGCTGCTTCACAACATCAGTTGGATAAAACTCCTATGTTACATCTCTCCAGTGTTACTAAAGCTGTCCAAAGGAGTGGAGAGTCTAGGAGCCAGTTGTCTTTCCTTGTCACAAGACATTTTCTGTGTAGACCTCGTAGACCAAGCCTGTCCTTCTTTTCCTGGCAGGTGTTTCCCAGCCACTTCACACAGCAGCGGACCAAAGAAACAAACTGTGAGAGTGATCGGGAGAGGGGCAGTAAGCAGGCCTGCAGCCCATGCTCTTCACAGTCCACGAGCAGTGGCATTTGCACAGACTTCTGGGACTTATTGGTAAAACTGGACAACATGAATGTCAGCCGGAAAGGCAAGAACTCTGTGAAGTCAGTGCCAGTGAGCGCTGGTGGTGAGGGGGAAACTTCCCCATACAGCCTCGAGGCCTCTCCACTGGGGCAGCTCATGAACATGTTGTCACACCCAGTCATCCGCCGGAGCTCTCTCTTAACTGAGAAACTCCTCAGACTCCTTTCTCTCATCTCAATTGCTCTCCCAGAAAACAAAGTGTCGGAAGCACAGGCTAATTCTGGCAGCAGTGCTTCCTCCACCGCTGTTGCCACCTCAACCACAACTACCACCACTACCACTGCTGCCTCCAGCGCACCCACTGCCCCTGCTGCAACCACCCCTGTCACTTCTGTTCCGTCCCTGGTTGCTGCCACGACTATATCCACCATTGCTGTAGCCGCTTCAACCACAGTGACTACCCCCACGACTTCTACCACTACTGTTTCAAGTAAGTGTGGATATAGGCTGGGAGCTGTGGGGTGTGTACACCCACCTCACCCCCAACTCTCCCCCACCCGGGTATTCCTCCCTAAATGACAACAATCAGCTTGGTTTGTGTTTGTGAGAGCCAAATGTGTTCATTCTCACCCTCATTCGTCCAAGTTCTCTCTCTCCGTCTTCCACTCCCTCCCCCCTCCACCACTCCTGTGGAGACCACTGAATGTGGCTTCCCCTAGGCTAAGCTCAAAAAAGGAGGAGGGGGAGAAAGTCCCTGTCTTTAAAGAATCCCCAGTCTTTCTAGCCTGGTTGAGGGAGCCAGTTCTCAGAGGAAGCAGTTCAAGAGCAAGCAGGATACAGTGGGAATCAGGGTAGAATCAAGTAGCCAGGCCACCGCAGGAAGTGAAGGGAATGAGCCCTGTGGCACACTAAGAAGAATCATTTGAAGAAACAGATTTTGAAGGACGGGGGGCTTTCAGAGGGCCCTCTGACGGTAGGGGAACAGTTGCGAGGAATATCTGGGATTCTTTGTCACTTTAGAAGGTACAGTCATAAGAGTCCTTGGTATCCCAAGTCATTTGGATTTGGCTATGTGGGGTGGATCTTCATTTTCACTACTTTTCCATCTTGAAGCCCTGGGCAGTGCAGCGATTGGCTCTGCCACTTAAGTAAGTCTCTGGCATGTGAGTTTCAGAGGCTTACAGTGTTCTGTCCGTTTCCTCAAAGCTTCTACTACTACTAAGGCCAGCAAATCTCCAGCGAAGGTGGGTGATATCGGCAGCAGCACAGACTTTAAGATGGTATCCTCTGGCCTCACTGAAAATCAGCTCCAGCTCTCTGTGGAGGTGAGTCCAAGCTCTTCCGACCTCCCAAGGTTGGGGGAGAAAGAGTTGACTGGGGTAGATAATATTTTAGTTCTCAAGTTGGGGCTCACCCCATCTCCTTTCTTTTTCCCAGGTGTTGACATCCCATTCTTGTTCTGAAGAAGGCCTAGAGGATGCAGCCAATGTGTTACTGCAGCTCTCTCGGGGGGACCCTGGGACCCGGGACACTGTTTTGAAGCTGCTGCTGAATGGAGCCCGCCATCTGGGTTATACCCTTTGTAAACAGATAGGTAATAATAGGAGTAAAGCACCCTGTTTTTCTGAAACCTTCCACTTAAGTGTCACCTCTTTATGGAAGCCTTCCCTGAACCCCCAGGCTGAATCAAACTCCTCTATGCATCTGTAGCACAGCCCCATGAGCTCTTCTGTCACAGCACTGATAATACTAGGTTGTCATCTATTTTCCTCTGCACAGTTCTCTGAGAGCAGGGCTGGTCTTCTCTCTACATTCCCAATCCCTGGCACACAGCTGGTAATTGGTGCTTAGTGAAGGAAAGTGAGCACCCATAGGACCAACATTGCTTTTCCATCCTGGGCACTCATAAGAGCCCTATGATGAGCCTGATGAGGCAGTTCACCACCTCAGAGATGCACCTATGCTACATTTAGGCTCGGGAATTGAAAGAATAATACTCTCTGCCTTTGTGCAGTTTTGAGGGTACAAAAATTCTAAGAATACTTGCAAATTATCTAGTTTCAGTCTTCCTGTTGTACCAAGAAGAAAACTAAAACCCAGGTGATGGGGTGACTGAATCAAGGAGTGGGGCCAAATTTGCTTTCAGCATAGAGACTCTCTTTGCTCTCTCCCACCCCCCATCCCAATCATGGGTCTCCCTAGATCTCAACCACCTGTGTAGTTATCTCCTTCTCACAAACATCCCTGGAGCTGAGGTGATATGAGAGTCAATTAAACTGTGTGACCTAGGATGTTCTTTGTTGCATGAGAATTACAGAGTTCTTCCAAAAGAGGCCTCTGATCTTTCTTGACTGCCACCATTTATTCAACATCCATAGGTTAGGCAGTATCCTAGGCACTCTGCTAGACAGTTATCTCCTAATTCTCAAAGCAGCCTTGTGAGGTTAGGCAGTATGAGCCCCATTATTAAGATGGGTAAGCAAATTGGGAAAGAGGTTAAGCAATTTGCCTGAGATTACCACAAAAACCTAAGAAGTTTGAGAGGTATACGGGCTTCAGAAAAGATACTTTTTCCCCTCTGCACTGAGCTGTATTTCTTGTAGATTCAGCAAATTCTCAAGGCCAGATAAACCAGTGGCCCCTGAGCAGTTAGTTGATCTGTGAGCACACATAGTAAAATGAACAGAGCAAAATTTCTGCTCACTCCAGGTTCAGTGCAGCTGAGCAAAGCACCTAGGAAGTTTTCTTGGAAAGGTTTGGCTTTTCACTGCTTCATTAAGGAAGTCTCTGAACACTTGCTGGCTTCTCTGCCTGCCCAGGAACCCTTCTGGCTGAACTACGGGAATACAATCTGGAACAGCAGCGGCGAGCCCAGTGTGAGACCCTCTCCCCTGATGGCCTGCCTGAGGAGCAGCCACAGACCACCAAGCTGAAAGGCAAAATGCAGAGCAGGTAGGTGGCAGCTGCCCCTTTGGCTGTGGGGTTGGGATCAGGGACATCCTGAAGAGTGGCTCTTCCTGGCTTCCTGGTTATTTTTTCCCTCTTCCCTGGACAGATTTTGTTTCTGTCCTGTACACACTCGGCCCTATTTTTCCTACTTGTGTGATTTTCTTCTGAGATTCCTTACCCCCTGCTTGACACAAGAAAGCCCTACCTGCTCTGGGTGTTGATGCTTTGATGCCCTCAGTATGCGCAAGCCACCTCTACACTCTCCAGGTTCGACATGGCTGAGAATGTGGTAATCGTGGCATCTCAGAAGCGACCTCTGGGTGGCCGGGAGCTCCAGTTGCCTTCTATGTCCATGTTGACATCCAAGACATCTACCCAGAAGTTCTTCTTGAGGGTACTGCAGGTCATCATCCAGCTCCGGGACGACACACGCCGAGCTAACAAGAAAGCCAAGCAGACAGGCAGGCTAGGTATGGAACTGGGGTGTCCAGTTGAGGGGCAGGGTTGGTGGTGGAAAAACAAGATACCCTGGAGGGCAAGACTTAATGTCATGTCTCCTTCCTGTTTGATCTTTTCTAAGGAAAATGATGATCCTATCTTAAAATGTTGGTGGCTGCATTCTGTATCTCACTCAAGCCGTCTACATAGGAAATTTCACTAGGGCAAGTGGGAATTAAAGGGGAGTGGAAATCTGGCAAGGAAATTGGGGACAGATCTTTTGGTGAACAAGATTTAACTCACTGAGTTTGTCTCCTCTCTGCTTCCTTGAACACTCTTGGCTAAAATATTGTAGCCATGTTGCCTCAGCTGTGGCATGCCAAATCCAACATCTTTCCCCCTGTCCCGCAGAACTCTCTCACCTGCCACCATCCGTCTGCCCAGCCCCATGTCGCCTGTCCTTATCTGTAATGGTAGTTCTTAGTGCCTGATGATGAGCATTCTGAGGCTTCCTGAGCTTAAAGCTCAAAGACTTCAGCAAGGTGCCCTGTGGTGGCCCAGGAGATGGGAGAGAGAATATTGAGCATTCTCTCTTTCTACAGTTTGCATCTTCTTTTTTCTTTCTCCCAGGTTCTTCCGGTTTAGGCTCAGCTAGCAGCATCCAGGCAGCTGTTCGGCAGCTGGAGGCTGAGGCTGATGCCATTATACAAATGGTACGTGAGGGTCAAAGGGCGCGGAGACAGCAACAAGCAGCAACGGTTAGCATGATGCCTGTGGCCCCTCATTCATTTGTCTCTCCTCCCTCCCCCACCACATCATCAGTGGGGTTTCATTGCCCTTACCTTGTATGCTTTTGCATTAAGTTTGCTATATGAATGCTTCTGGACAACAGGGTTACTTTCTCTTGGTGCTTTCTTTACTGTTTGTTTATTGGTTTGGTTTGGTTTGGTTTGATTTAAAGCTTGGCCATCATTCCCCACTCCCAGCTATCCAGTCAACAGTGGCGCTTTTGCAAACTGCATAATGCTAAGTGTCTGGGTTCTGAGGGGATTCGTGATAAAAGATTTTTCAGTCTCATGGAACAATGCAAGTACCTCAGAGACACGTCAGGAATCCTGCCCTTGAAAGTCCCCCAAGCTTGGTACACATCCCACACAGCCTCTTCTGGCCATGGCTGATCCCTCCACCCTGGTCTCTGCCTCTATTCTCCATACTCCTTTGGCACCCAGGCACTTGGGCACTTTTAGGAGGAAGCCTTTTCAGGTTCCTAGGTAGCCAGTTCATTGTTGGGATCTCAGCACAGAGTGGCTGTAGGAAAAGCCTGGCATCATGTATATACGCTGTGGCACTCATTGTTTTCCTGTCCTTGTAACAACATGCAAGTTGCCTTCCCAAGATCCGGGAAATAAGGATATCTCGAGGCCTGTTTTTTATTTGTCTGTAATTACTGTTATACAGTGTGATTTCATTGAGTATGCTGGGAACAGCCTAGAATTTAAGGGCTGTAGCTCCAGCAGGGTAGAAAGGAAGAATAGAGAACTCTTCATTTTGGAGTATTTTTTCTGCCCAGTCTCTTTCCCACACCTGATAGGACAGATGTTGGCTTTTTAAAAAAGCCAATCCCACCCATCAAAGATTGCACTAATTCATTGCCGTTATTTCCCCTTTTGTGAGCAAAAAGGAACAAAGAGTAAACCTACCTTCTGCCCATCTGAGTTTTATATATAGGTATATATACGTGTGTAAACTGTCCCTAGAAGTCTTGAAGTCCAGGAGGATGGTTCCTGACTGGACACAGGCCTGGAATAGAGTGGAGGCAAATGGGGCATCCAGGGAGCTCTTTGCAAAAGCTTGCTAGCTCAGGGTGGAGGACAGCAAAGGAGGTGGGAAGGCCATTCTTTTGTCCTGGAGAGCTACCTAAGGAAACTTCTTTCCATATGGGAAGACATGGGAGGCTTCTTTCCAAGCTTATGGTATGTGAGAGATTGTAGGACAACCTCTCGCCTGTCCCTGAGGAAAGCAGAGTTGCACCCTTTATGTGACTTTGTCTCCCTTTTATCCAGTCGGAGTCAAGCCAGTCAGAGGCATCTGTCCGAAGGGAGGAATCACCCATGGATGTGGACCAGCCATCTCCCAGTGCTCAAGATACTCAGTCCATTGGTCAGTACTACTTCCTATTTCCAGCCCAACAAAAGGGAGAACCAGTCTTCATGGAATGGCTGCTGGATCCCCTGCTTCCAACATACATAAGCTCAGTGTTCTCCAGTTTGTTCAAGTGAACCCTGGTTTCTGTATGTTGATAGGCCCGTACCAATCAACTAAGATCACTAACCATCACCACCTGGTCCTCATTGGAGACTCATAGCACACATTGCAATTTCTGTAGTAAAGAAACAAGAAACTATGATGATATCGTGTGGAGATAGCATACGTTTGAGTCTTGTCTCCCCATTTACTATCTCTGGGACCTAAGGCAAACCTCTCTGTTTCAGTTTCCTCATTTAAAATAGGGATATTCATAGTTAGGATTGAGTTAACACGTGTATATATAGCATTTAGAGCAGTACCTGGCACACAGTGGATGCTATTACTAGCAGCATTTCTCAAGGTTAATTTCATATAGAACGCTTTTTGGCACCCTTTTTTTTTTTTTTTTTTGCGACATGCGGGCCTCTCACTGTTGTGGCCTCTCCCGCCGCGGAGCCTGCGCAGGCCCGGCGGCCATGGCTCACGGGCCCTGCCGCTCCGCGGCATGTGGGATCTTCCCAGACCGGGGCACGAACCCATGTCCCCTCCTGCATCGGCAGGCGGACTCTCAACCACTGCACCACCAGGCACCCTTTTAACACATTCCTGTGGGATAATGTTGTCATAGGACATCCAGTTTTTAAAATATATTAAATCATTTAATAATCCATAGGTTTTCTGGGAGCTAGTAAGGCAATGAGAAGACCAGTGCTGTCTGGTAGAATTTTCTTGCAGTAGCCGTTAGCTACATGTAGCTATTGAGCACTTGAAAAAGTGTCTAGTGCAACTAGACAAAGTTTTTCTTTTTTTTTTTTTTTTTTGCCGTAAGCGGGCCTCTCACTGTTGTGGCCTCTCCCCGTTGCGGAGCACAGGCTCCGGATGCGCAGGCTCAGCGGCCATGGCTCACGGGCCCAGCCGCTCCGCGGCATATGGGATCCTCCCAGACCGGGGCACGAACCCGTATCCCCTGCATCGGCAGGCGGACTCTCAACCACTGCGCCACCAGGGAGGCCCCAAAGTTTTTCTTGTATTTAATTTTATTCAGTTTAAGTTTAAATGCCATCTAGTATAGGACTAGAGCTTGCTTTCACATGTCACTCAATTACGCAGTGGCCAGTGGACCGATCTACTTGATCTGTCTAATGGCCTGTGCATTTGGTCTGAATGAAGGAAAAACCTCAGGGGCTTCCCAATCTCTCCTCTCTGTGCCCTCTAGGCTCAGATGGAACTCCACAGGGGGAGAAGGAGAAGGAGGAGAGGCCACCTGAGTTACCCCTGCTCAGTGAGCAACTGAGCTTAGATGAGCTGTGGGACATGCTGGGAGAATGCCTAAAGGAACTGGAGGAATCCCATGACCAGCATGCGGTGCTAGGTGAGTTGTGGTCTGAGGGAGGGCCCAGGTCCACTGATCTGCTCTAGGGCCTTTTCTGCCAGCTTAATTTTCTTCCTTCCAGATTACTCCTCTCCGTCAGATCTCCATAATAGGAGTTCAAAGAAGAGGATTTTTTTTCTCTGACTTCATTGTCAGAAAAAAAGATTAGCCTTCTCTTCTGGTAGCTGGTATCTTTTACTTTTTAGACCGGGGAAATCTTTATAACTGGTTGCCTATCCCATTTTTCTCTGGAAGCTCTGACTTCCTCTGTGGCACCATTATATTTCTCCTGCAAGTTTTCATTACTTTTTCATGTAGTACTTTTGAAATTTGATGATGAGGGGGGAAGAGTTTTATATGTTGAAGTTTATAAAGTAAATTGTCACTATCCTATCGTTCCTACCTCCAGTACTACAGCCTGCTGTCGAGGCCTTCTTTCTGGTCCATGCCACAGAGCGGGAGAGCAAGCCTCCTGTCCGAGACACCCGTGAGAGCCAGCTGGCACACATCAAGGACGAGCCTCCTCCACTCTCCCCTGCCCCCTTAACCCCAGCCACTCCTTCCTCCCTTGACCCATTCTTCTCCCGGGAGCCCTCGTCTATGCACATCTCATCAAGCCTGCCCCCTGACACACAGAAGTTTCTTCGCTTTGCAGGTACAGGCAACTCTTAGGCCCCCAAATGTAGAAGGCTTCATTTTTTTTTACAGGGTCAATTCATACATTTTGTTCTTAGCTGATTTGCAGGGGGAGGGGGGGAGGGGGCGGGTTGGAAAGTGAGGCTAGTGAGGTAGGGACTGGGTCTGGAAGTCCTTGTGTGCCACACTACGTTTTTTTCCCCTGAAACAAGAGAGAATTGCTGGCTGGTTGGCTTTCATTCATTCTTCTGAGACCCATGATGTGCTGATTCCTGCTGTCCTTTCTCCCCTCCAGAGACTCATCGCACTGTGTTAAACCAGATTCTACGGCAGTCCACCACCCACCTCGCTGACGGGCCTTTTGCTGTCCTGGTAGACTACATTCGTGTCCTCGACTTTGATGTCAAGCGCAAGTATGTGCCCTGGTGTTGGGGGGATGGGAACTCTCTAAATGGTATCTCCTCTCCCAGGAAGGAGCCAAAATTTCTCCTGGGATGATGTTTTCAGGGAAAGAAGTTTCCCTTGGTGGCAGCCCTTAGAAGGATGCTGGGGGGTGGGGGTGGGGGAGAGACTCGTCTGTGCCATGGACAATCATTGTACTTAAATACTCCTTGGCCTTCTCCATCCCAGTCTCCATTCTTCATCAGAGAAATGCATGCCTTTGTTTAATCACATGATTTCTAAAGTCCCAGTCCTTCCTTTGGGGTAATACAGGAGGTGCAGGTAGCCACAGCAGGGCTCGTGGGGGGGGGGGGGGCAAGCCTCCACAACACTCCTGTCATTTTTTACTCTTCTCTTCCTTCCTGTGCACCTACACATGCTTACCTGCTTATTGCAGAAATTCCATGCCATAATGTCTGTGGGCCCCTATTCGATGGAGATGGGAAAAATTTAGAGTTGGTAGTGAATGACCTGCCTCTCCCAAACACTGGAAGGATCAGAGGGTCTGGAGGATGGGGGGAACATCACTGCGGATCTTCATCCTAATCAGGCAAACAAAAGTTTACTCTGCCACCCCAATCTTATTTTCCTTCCTTTCCTACCTCCCAAGATATTTCCGCCAAGAGCTGGAGCGTTTGGACGAGGGGCTCCGGAAAGAAGACATGGCTGTGCACGTCCGCCGTGACCATGTGTTTGAAGACTCCTATCGTGAGCTGCACCGGAAATCCCCTGAAGAAATGAAGAATCGATTGTAAGAGCCCAGAGCAGAGAATAAACAGGATGGGGGGGTTGGGACCCTCCCTACGTGGTAGTGAAGGCTTACTTGGGGCCCAAATGTGTAGGGGAACTTAGGGAGGTGCTGCCCTCCCCAGTAGGAATTCCTAAGAGGAATCCAGCTTAGATAATCTCACTGAACTATCACCCGTCTTCTCCACCCAGTCTCATGCGACTGGTCTTCTGCTGGCCACCTGGCCCTTGGGCTGAGCTATCCAACAATTCCTATACAGACTGGAGAGTCTTTCGCATTTACAAAGGTACACCTGATGGCTTCGCAAAGAGAGCTTCCTCCGTTGTTACACTAGGAACGGGAACCCTGCTGAGCAAATGGTACCCTGGGTTGAGGGAGACCGTACTTGCAAGAGTGGCTCCCCACCAAATTGGTAATCCCTCATTAGTGATTCTGGCGCCACCTAGAGGAGATTGGCAGTTTGCAGTACCACATGTCATGGGAGCCATTGAGATGATAGACCTATTGATGTAGTTTGATCCTCCTGAACTCAGGAACTTGATTCCTCCCTTCCCTTATGGCATGGGCTCACTATCCATGTAGTCACACAGGAAGTCAGAGAGGCTTCCAAAACAGACTGAACCCTACTCCTCCACCACCAAATCCTTACAGACGTCGGACTCTGAGCTCAGGTCTCTTTGATGCCACTTGATGATTCCTCCCTACTTTCTTATTAGGCCTTTATACCTTTCCTATTATTGTTTTCTGGAATATGGGTGAGGCTTTACTGATACTTCGGGACATCTCTTCCAGATCCCCACCACTCCTCTGGGCTCTCCTGGCACTCTGCATTTACCACTGTCCTCTGACCCTGCACTCCCCAGCTACTCCTTCACAATCGCTCACTCAGGTCATGCTGTGCAAAAGAATGGATTTGTCCTGGGCTTTCTGCACATCCCTGTTTCTGCTCTCTTATACAGGTATATAGTGTTTGAAGGAGAAGAAGGGCAGGATGCTGGAGGGCTCCTGCGGGAGTGGTATATGATCATCTCTCGGGAGATGTTTAACCCTATGTATGCCTTGTTCCGTACCTCACCTGGTGATCGGGTCACGTACACCATCAATCCATCTTCCCACTGCAACCCCAACCACCTTAGCTACTTCAAGTTTGTCGGACGCATCGTGGCCAAAGCTGTATATGACAACCGCCTCCTGGAGTGCTACTTTACTCGGTCCTTCTACAAACACATCTTGGGCAAGTCTGTCAGGTGAGGATGTGGCACAAACCTGGGACTGTCTTCAGTCCTGGAAATCTGGTCCCTTTTCTTGTGTCCCATCACTAGGCTACCTCTCCACCCCAACCCATGGCCCTAATTTTGTTTATCTAGATATACAGATATGGAGAGCGAAGATTACCACTTCTACCAGGGCCTGGTTTATCTGCTGGAAAACGATGTCTCCACACTAGGCTACGACCTCACCTTCAGCACTGAGGTAGGTCAGGAGATCCTGACCATGGCACATCCCAGCTAGTCTAGGAAACCCATTATGGGGTTGTCCTTGAACTGGCATTGGATAATCTCTAATGCTAAGGAAGCATCTTGATGTCTTAAGTCCCATTCCCCGTTCCCCATCTGGCAGAGAGCAGTGGGTATTTGCATGAGGTGGCACAAACAGAAAAAACAGAATTTGTAAAAACAATCCAGGCTGTTTCCTGGTTTCCTCTATGTTTTGAAAAAGTGCTCTAGTACATTATTCTTCATTCCCAAAGGCAGTTCACTCTAGAAAAATTGTACAAATAGACATAAATGAAAAACAAAACAATTTCAAGGTTACTCTTACCCCAAATTGCTTTCCATAAAGATTCTGTTGTGTTACATTATGTACGTTATCCATGCCCTTTTCCCTTTTACTATTGATAGTTTCTGTATGTTTTAGGACCAAACCCTTGGCCTTTCCCTATTAGGGATTTATGGGCTCATGAGAAAAGTCACTGTTTTTTATGACCTTGCTTCATCTCCTTGCCCAGGATACAGCAAAGAGTTTAGGGTGTGTTTCCAGGTATCTATGTAAGTTCCATCCTAGACCAAGCCTGATTCATATTATTGGTTTTGGGTATTCTAGGTCCAAGAGTTTGGAGTGTGTGAAGTTCGTGACCTCAAACCCAATGGGGCCAACATCTTGGTAACAGAGGAGAATAAGAAGGAGTATGTACACCTGGTGTGCCAGATGAGAATGACAGGTAGGGGAAATGTCCGTTAGACCCCCTAGTTGCTCAGTATGGGGCAAGGTCAGGCCTCACTCATTTCACAGACATTGTTTCTTCTCTTCCCCTATGCCAGCCACAAATGCCTTGCATAAAAGGAGTCCAAAAACCTGACCAAAAAATATTTCCCTTCATCCACCCTCATATGGGAGCCTAGAAACAAGAGTGGTAGGTGAGGTAGGCAGATCAGTCAGCATCCTGCCAGATTGGGGATCTCTGACCTCTAACAGTTGTATGAGTTCAGATGCCACGTGGCTTGTTGGTTCTCTCCCCAGGAGCCATCCGCAAACAGCTGGCGGCTTTCTTAGAAGGTTTCTATGAGATCATTCCAAAGCGCCTCATTTCCATCTTCACTGAGCAGGAGTTAGAGCTGCTCATATCAGGACTGCCCACAATCGACATTGACGATTTGAAATCCAACACTGAATACCACAAGTACCAGTCCAACTCTATTCAGGTGAGTTGCTGCTGGCATCCCTCCCTGTATCCTTAAGCAGTGTTAGTTTATATGACACCAAGTAAACCAGTACTCTTAGGGGAAGGGAGTTTTGAGTGACAGCTTACCTGTACCTAACTCTTCACTCTTCTGGAGTTTCAGTTTTCAGGTGATCTCCTTGCTCATCTTGTGAATGGAGGAACTGAAACCTGTCTCACAGAAGGGACTTGCCTAACATTCCAAGTCCCATCCCCCTTTCTTCCAAGAACTCTCTACCTAACACTGGCTTCTTGTGTTCATTCCTGTAGATCCAGTGGTTCTGGAGAGCATTGCGTTCTTTCGATCAAGCTGACCGTGCCAAGTTCCTCCAGTTTGTCACGGGTACTTCCAAGGTGCCCCTGCAAGGTTTTGCTGCCCTTGAAGGCATGAATGGCATTCAGAAGTTTCAGATCCATCGAGATGACAGGTCCACAGACCGCCTGCCTTCAGCTCACACATGGTAAGAGGAAGGGTTTGTTCTCCTTTTCAGCATTTAGATTGAATTTGCGTATTTGCTACTTCTAGGCCCCTACCCGTGGTCAGGAGCGCAAATCTGGCCCCGGGTACCCCGGACCTGGGGTAACTCACAGTTTGGTGGTTTTTGTGGAGAAGATGATATTTGAGATGAGAAGCTGGCCCAGATTCACAGTGGGGCTGGGGTGACATTGCAGGTGAACACTGCCATGTGAGAACAAGGTGTATTCCAGGGCTCAACGTAGCCAGAGCAAGGAGTTGCAGGGAGCAGAATGCTAAAGAACGGCAGGGGTGACCAGTGACCCTGAATGCCTCCTTGGAGCTTTCATGTAGGGCCATGGTGTTTAAGGAGGAGTGACAGGGTCAGATTATGTTTTAGGTGCCTGGTGGCCAGTATTGGGGCCAGATTAGAGGAGGGCAGACAAGGCTAGGACAGGATTGGGAGTCTACAAGCAGAAGTCAAGTGGGCACCATGGGAACACGGATTTGGTTATCATCTTTTGTCACGAATTGATCTTTCTTCTTTCCCTAGTTTTAATCAGCTGGACCTGCCTGCCTATGAGAGCTTTGAGAAGCTCCGCCACATGCTACTATTGGCCATCCAGGAGTGCTCTGAAGGCTTTGGGCTGGCCTAATAAGGCCCCGCCCACCACTGTGGGGTTTTTCTACCATTGTTGGACCTGGGAAGGGGGGAAATGAAAACAAAAAAGAACCAGAAAGAAAATGTCAAAAACCAATAAGTGAAAATCCACCAACTCACCATGTGTGTGTCCCAGCTGCCCCATCTTCCCCAGCGCATACCCGTTCCCCCTTTCCTGCTCATTCTCTCTCCCCGCTCCCTTTTCCTCACCTCTCCCCGTTCCATGCCGTCCATGATCCCTCGCCCCACGTATTAAAAAGGCAATAGCCTTTACAGGGACCCATTTGTCCCAACTGTTTGAACAGTGTGCTCCTCAGATTCTGTGTTCAGAAGGATTTGCTGCATTGAGACTTGAAACCTTTGGATAGGGGAAAAAAATTATATATATATATATTTTTTTGTTCTGTTTGCATTTCTTAATTTGTGCTTGGAATGTGTTGATGTGCACAGCTAATGATTCAATGCGAGACAAGATTGGCGTCTGTGTTGTGGAGGTTTCAAATAAAGAGCACTCTTCATAACTCACTTTTCACAATGGAGTTTTTTTCAAGTTTAAAAAGAAATAAACACCTCTTGAGCACATGCGAGATGGCTGGAGAAGAAATCCAATGGACTCTCCAGAAAGCCATCTCTGTCACCACACGGGTGCATCCTCCTCCTTCAGAGTCATCAGGAACTGGGGGGATCTTTTTCAGAATGGGATCTGCACTTGGGGGTGGTGATGGTGTTAGAGATTGCAGCCAAGGACAAAGCATCGCCTTGCTCTAGGGGAACAAACCAGCAGGTTGTAAGAGAATTCACTCAGCCCAACCGAAGTTTCTATTTCCTGAGCCTTTATAACAGTTTCAAGCCTGGAGCTCAGTTTAAAATTTTGATTTCATTTATTAATGTTTTAGTTTATTTCTAACAAATTTTAATAAGCAAATAATTTGACTAGCTCCCCAGAACAGTCTTTCCATCCTTTTTGGTTTGGTTTTGTCATCTGTTCGTTTGCCAGTGTGTTCACAGATCGCCCAACAGTCTTCTGTGGTTTTTTTACTCCATCCAGCACTTAAAGTTGATCTAAGGACTTTGATGGTTCCAGCCTTCAAAGAAAAAAGTAATAAAAGTTTAGTTAGAAAAATAACCTCAAGTGGTACTTGCTTTGTGTGGTTTTTCTCATTCTCCAAGGCTCTACTTCTTAGAGATTTTCCCCTTGACCATGTCCCAAAGTGTGGATCTAGGAAAGCAGTGGTGTGTCTGTCCTTAACCTGATCCCTTGGTCCTGATGCAAATGGCTGCTAATCTTTTTTTTTTCTTCCAATGTTCACACTTGTCTGTTCCTGGCCCTCCTGACCACTGAGAAGACAGATGAATCAACCCTGTCCCTCCTATTGAGCTTCTAGTCAAGGGGTGGAGACAGATCAGTTCTGAAGGGGGTCTGGGTGCCCAGCAGAAGTACCTGGTCTAGCCTGGGAGATCAGGAAAGGCTTTCTATCGTCAGTGGCATTTGGGTTGAATTATAAGTCTGTGTGAGAGTGAAGATTAAGAAGAACAGGGTAATCTAGCTCAAGGCAGCAAGAGTCCAGTTGATAGGGCAAGGCTTGAGCAAAGGATAGTGGCCTGAGATGAGGCTAGGAGTCCACCAAGGCTTTAAAATAAAAGGAACAAATAAGCAGAAATATAGTAGAATTGACCAATACACTTAAGAACCGGTTCTTGGAAAAATCAAAGAATAAAGCTCTGGTCATTTAAGTTTGAAAGGGGTGCAAGGGTTGGGAGTCGGGTGTGGAAGTTCAGAGTACAGATGGAATAATCCTGAAGGAAATAAATGAATCTAACTCAATGGCATACCACAAAAACCTAATGTGAGTGAGTATGATTTGCCTTTGGGATATTCATCACCTCAATGTCAAAAGAGAAAAACCTTTTGACAGTAGATGCAAGGCATTTGCCAACAGTAACTATTCCTGGTAACTTGTAAAGATACTACCTTGATAAGGTAGCATCAGACCAACAGTCAACATCACACTGCAAGCATAAAGTGGTCAATTATCACCATTAACACTGTTCTGCAAGTTCTAGCCATTTCCATAAAGCAGGAAACAAGGTATAGCTGTTGAAGAAAAACCATTTTGCTAAACCAAGAGAATCAAAAGTTATTAGAGCTTAAGTGAGTCCAGCAGGAGGCCTGGTTATAATGAACAAAACATCCGTGTAAACATTTATTGTCCAACAAGTATAATCTGATAAATTAATATAAAGAAATCCTACACAGTAGTAAAAATATCCATTGCATATATCAGCATACACAATCTCAAAGATAAGCAAAAATGTATGAGACCTGCCTGTTTAAAAATTGCAAAGCAATACTACATACGTGTGTACCAAGAACATGAAAAACCACATCCACATGTATGAATATGGAAGCCCGTGCATAAGTATGACAGTACTGCACGATGTTCAGGATAAGCCATGGGGGACAAAAGGGGATGCAGTTGGGAAGAGGTACATTACCCCAGAGGGCTTAAATTAAATGTTTTATTTCTTAAGCTGGGTGGTGCTGGGTACATAAGTATGTCTTATAATACTATAATACTTTATCACTTCTCTACACCTGAGATATTTCAAAGTATGTTTTTTGAGATGGACAAATGCATTTGAGGCAGGTATCAGGGAAGTCAATAACAGGCCTAATTCTACGTGAAGGCTAATTAATAGCTGCTTTCATGATATGATTAAACATGTCTCTTTTTGCCCCCTAATAATTCCCTCCACTGGTGTGTGAGTTACAATTACTACTGGTTATCTCCTTATTAAAATAGTCCCCTTTTCTTATAATTAGGGTGACCATATAACTTATCATCCAAAGTTGGGCAAATTTTAAAATAAAAAGGGTGTTATTAATTATGCCGTGGGACTTCCCTGGTGGTCCAGTGGTTAGTACTCCATGCTTCCATTGCAGGGGGCGCGGGTTCCATCCCTGGTCAGGGAACTAAGATTCCTACATGCCACATGGCACAGCCACCAAAAAAAAAAAAATTACGCTGGGCCACAAGTGCAAACAAACCCAGATAAACTGGGATGTATGGCTCTATACTTATGAAACATAATATGTCTGGGCTGGAGAAACAATTATTACCCAACATAAACATTTTTACTGAGCGCTTACCATGTACTGACAACACTGAGAAGTCACTGCTTTCCAAAAACTCACTGAAGGGAAGGGGTTAGGTGTTGGGAAAGTTCAGGGAGCAATGGATACACAAAGACTCGATAGGCAGGGGTAGCAAGATTAAACATTTTCTCAAATACAAGCAATGACCAGTTAGAAAATAACAGGAAATAGATTCCCTTCACAACAGTAACATAAAATACCTAGGAATAATCTTAAGAACCAGTGTTTGGGATCCATGTGAAGAAGGATGCTACAAAACTCTTGTGAGAAGCATAAACATAAAAAGAGGCAAATAAATGAACAGGCTTACTGTCTTCATTTGCAAGTATAGCTGGCCTTGAGACTTTGGGAAACAGACATGCTAAGCAAGGTGGAAGCTGAAATGAGCAGACCTGACAGAATGGCTTCAAGCCATGACTATTCAGTGTGCTGTGGTCTACTGTAAAGAGAAAATGAAGCACCAAGAGCCAGTTGGGGAGGGAATAGCTTTGTCAGTGTTAAGTTTGGGAAACTTGCCTAAGTATTGGAAGGGGGAGAAATAGAAAGTTTGCTCTGCAATTCACACTACATAAATTCCAAATGGAAGATTCAAGTGTGAAAAACGTGAACTTATTTTGGGGGGCAAATAACAAGTGATCTGGGATATGGAAAATCTAACACTAAAAACTACAAAAGACATTATAATGGAAAAGACTGATATATTCGACTACTAAAACATTGGCAACACCACGAGAAGAATTAAAAAGCAACGGCAATCTAGGAAAAAATACATCTCTAACAGGCAATGGGTTAATCCTTACTGTATATATATATATTTTTATTTACAAATCACTAAGAGACAAACTCCCCAACAGAAAAACATCCAAGGACATGAAAAGGCAATTCAGAAAAGAAGAAACACAAATGACAGATGGCCAACAAACACATGAAAAGATGCTCAACATCACTATTACAGAAATGCAAATCAAAACTACAATGAGGTATCACCTAACACCGGTCAGAATGGCCATCATTAAAAAATCTACAGGAACTTACCTTGGTGGCTCACTGGTTAAGAATCTGCCGGCCAATGCAGGGGACACGGGTTCGATCCCTGCTCTAGGAAGATCCCATATGCCGTGGAGCAATGAAGCCTGTGCGCCACAACTACTGAGCCTGCGCTCTAGAGCCCGCGAGCCACAACTACTGAGCCTGTGTGCCACAACTACTGAAGCCCGCGTGCCTAGAGCCCATGCTCCACAACAAGAGAAGCCACCACAATGAGCAGCCTACGCACCACAACAAAGAGTAGCCCCCACTCACCGCAATTAGAGAAAGCCTGCACGCAGCAACGAAGACCCAACGCAGCCAAAGATAAATAAATAAATTTATTAAAATTAATAAATAAATAATAAAAAATCTACAAACAGGGACTTCCCTGGTGGTCCAGTGGTAAAGAATCTACCTTGCAATGCAGGGGATGTGGGTTCAATCCCTGTTCAGGGAACTAAGATCCCACATGCCTCGCAGCAACTAAGCCCACCCACCACAACTACTGAGCTCGTGAGCCTCAGCTAGAGAGCCTGCGTGCCACAAACTACAGAGCCCACCTGCTCTGGAGCCTGCACGCCACAACTAGAGAAGAGAAAACCTGTACGCCGCAATTAGAGAGAAGCCCGCGTGCCGCAATGAAAGATCCCACATGCCTCAACAAAGATCCTGTGTGCCGCAACTAAGGCCTGACACAGCCAAAAATAAATAAACAAAAACATTTTGTTTAAATCTACAAACAATGAATGCTGGAGAGGGTGTGGAGAAAAGGGAACACTCTTGCACTGTTGGTGGGAATGTAAATTGGTACAGCCACTATAGAGAACAGTATGGAGGTTCCTTAAAAAACTAAAAATAGAACTACCGTATGATCCAGAAATCCCACTACTGGGCATATACTCAGAGAAAACCATAATTCAAAAAGACACATGCACCCCAATGCTCATTGCAGCACTATTTACAATAGCCAGGTCATGGAAACAACCTAAGTGTCCATTGACAGATGCATGGATAAAGAAGATGTGGCACATATATACAATGGAATATTAGCCATAAAAAGAAACGAAACTGAGTTATTTGTAGTGAGGTGGATGGGCCTAGAGACTGTCATACAGAGTGAAGTAAGTCAGAAAGAGAAAAACAAATACCGAACGCTAACACATATATATGGAATCTAAAAAAAAAAAAAAAAAAATGGTTCTGAAGAACCTAGGGGCACGACAGGAATAAAGACGCAGATGTAGAGAATGGACTTGAGGATACGGGGAGGGGGAAGGGTAAGGTGGGACGAAGTGAGAGAGTGGCATGGACTTATATACACCACCAAATGTAAAATAGATAGCTAGTGGGAAGCAGCCGCATAGCACAGGGCAATCAGCTCGGTGCTTTGTGACCACCTAGAGGGATGGGATAGGGAGGGTGGGAGGGAGGGAGACGCAAGAGGGAAGAGATATGGGAACATACGTATATGTATAACTGATCCACTTTGTTATAAAGCAGAAACTAACACACCATTGTAAAGCAATTATACTCCAATAAAGACGTTAAAAATATATAAATAAATAAAAATAAATAAATAAACAGCCTTGGGACTTCCCTGGTGGTCCAGTGGTAAAGAATCCGCCTTGCAATGCAAGGGATGCAGGTTCAATCCCTGGTCGGGGAACTAAGATCCCACATGCCACGGGGCAACTAAGCCCGCAGGCCACAACTACTGAGCTCGCGCGCCTCAGCTAGAGGCTGCGTGCCGCAAGCTACAGAGCCCACGCGCCCTGGAGCCTGCACACCACAACTAGAGAGAGACAACCTGCATGCCACAACTAGAGAGAAGCCTGCACTCCACAATGTAGAGTCCTTGTGCCCCAATGAAAGATCCCGCATGCCTCAAAGAAAATCCCACATGCTGCAACTAAGACCCGATGCAGCCAAAAATAAATAAATTAAAACAAATAATAAATATATCTTTAAAAAAAATACACAGCCTAGGGAATTCCCTGGCGGTCCAGTGGTTAAGACTTGGTGCTCTCACTGCAGGGGCCCAGGTTCGATCCCTGGTCAGGGAACTGAGATCCCGCAGCCTAGCCTACAAGGACCTACTGTATAACACAAGGAACTCTGCTCAATATTCTGTAATAACCTAAATGGGAAAAGAATTTGAAAAAATATATATACATGTATATGTATAACTGAATCACTTTGCTGTACACCTGAAACTAACACAACACTATTAATCAACTATACTCCAATACAGTTTAAAATTAAAATTAAAATTAAACAGCCTACCATCTAGTGGGAGAGCAGCCTGAGGGCCTGGCCCCATGGACTCGGCCAGAGCCAAAGCCCCAGGTATGCGGGCATCAGGAAGAGAAGGAGGGAAGGAGGGAAGGAAGGAAAGAAGGGAGGGAGGGAGGGAGGAAGAGAGGAAGGAAGAAAGGATTAAAGCATCCCATCCATATGATATTACTTATATGTGGAATCTAAAATATGACACAAATGAACTTATCTATGAAACAGAAACAGGCTTACAGACATAGAGAACAGACTTGTGGTTGCCAAGGTGGAGGGATGGATTGGGAGTTTGGGATTAGCAGATGCAAACTATTATACATAGAGAATGGATAAACAAGGTCCTACTGTATAGCCTAGAGAACTATATTCAATATTCTGTGATAAACCATGATGGAAAAGAATATTAAAAAAAGAATATATATATATATATATATATATATATATATATAACTGAATCACTTTGCTGTACAGCAGAAGTTAACACAATGTAAATCAACTATATTTCAATTAAAAAAAAAAGAATGAGGGAGTTCCCTGGTGGTCCAGTGGTTAGGACTCGGCGCTTTCACTGCCATGGCCCCAAGTTTAATCCCTAGTCAGGGAACTAAGATCCTGCAAGCCATGCGGAGTGGCCAAAAAAAAAAAAAAAAAATGAATGAAATTAGCTGTAGTTTTTATGTAGGTGCCCTTTATCAGATTAAAGAAGCCCCCAAATTCCTAAATTTCTAAGAGATTGTTTATTGTTTCTTTTTTATTTTATTTTATCAGAAATGGATGTTGGATTTTGTCAAATGCTTTACTGGCATCAATCAAGATGATCATATGGTTTTTCTTTACTAGTTCATTAATATGGTGAATTACATTGATTGGTTTTCAAGTGCTAAGCCAAACTTGTATTCCTGGGATTAAAACCCACTTGGTCATTATGTATTATCTTTTTCATATATTGTGTTGGATTTGATTTGCTCGGATTTTGTTAAAAACTCATGTATCTGTGGGGGGGGGTTTCAGCTTTATTGAGGTATAATTGACAAATAAAATTGTAATGTATTTAAAGTGTACAATATGATGATTTTATATCTATATACATTGTGAAAGGATCCCCACAACTGTCTACTCCTCTCTTTTTTTTTGAAGTAACATTGGTTTATAACATGATATAATTTTCATGTGTACAACATTA
This sequence comes from Mesoplodon densirostris, assembly GCF_025265405.1. Classification (NCBI taxonomy): domain Eukaryota; kingdom Metazoa; phylum Chordata; class Mammalia; order Artiodactyla; family Ziphiidae; genus Mesoplodon; species Mesoplodon densirostris. Next base: position 91,512,038 of record NC_082681.1, read on the forward strand.
CAATTTACCTTCTGTATACCCTAGAGCATGCTCACCACCAAAAGTCTAGGTTCTGTCCATCACCATACAATTGACCCCCATTACCCATTTCTCCCTCTCCCCACACCTGTTCCCCTCTGGTAACCACCAATCTGTTCTCTGTATCTATGAGTTTGTTCTTGTTTTGTTTGTTCATTTATTTTGTTTTTTTAAATATTCCACATATGAGTGAAATCATACAGTATATGTCTTTCTCTGTCTGACTTATTTCACTTAGCATAATACCCTCATCCATGTTGTCACAAATGGCAAGATTTCATTCTTTTTTAAGGCCGAGTAGTATTCCATTGCAAATATATATACCACATCTTTTTTATCCATTCATTTGTGTATCTATGTTTATGAGGGAGATTGATCTGTAGTTTTCTTTGATTTTTTTAATAGACTTTATTTTTAGATCAATTTTAGATTCATAGCAAAATTGAGAGGAAGATACAGAGATTTCCCATATACCCCCTGCCCCCACACATGCATAGCCTCCCCCATTAACAACATCCTGCACCAGAGGGGTACGTTTGTTACCATTGATGAACCTACATTAGCACATCATAATCACTCAAAGTCCATACCTTACATTAGAGTTCACTCTTCGTGCTGTACACTCTGTGGGTTTGGACAAATATGTAATGACATGTATCCATTACAGTATCATACAAAGTATATTCACTTCTCTAAAAATCCTCTGTGCTCTGCCTCTTTATCCCTCACTCCTTCCCCCTAGCCCCTGGCAACTACTGATCTTTTTACTGTCTCCATAGTTTTGCCTTTTCCAGAATGTCATATAGTTGGAATCATACCTTTTCAGATCAGCTTCTTTAACTTAGTAATACGCATTTAAAGTTCCTCCATATCTTTTCATGGCTTGATAGCTCATTTCTATTTAGCACTGAATAGTATTTCGTTGTCTGGATGTACCACAGTTTATAAATCCATTCACCCACTGAAGGACATCTTGGTTGCTTCCAAGTTTTGGTAATTTCCACGTGCAGTTTTTTGTATGGACTTTTGTATGTAAGTTTTCAATCCTTTTGGGTAAATACCAAGGAGTGTGATTGCCAGATGATGTGGCAAGAGTATCTTTAGCTTTGTAAGAAACTACCAAACTGTCTTCCAAAGTTGTTGTACCATCTTCCATTCCCACCAGCAATGAATGAGAGTTCCTGTTGCTCCACATCTTAGCCAGCATTTGGTGTTGTCAGCATTCTGGATTTGGGCCATTCTGATAGGTGGTAGTGGCATCTCATTACTGTTTTCATTTGCATTTCCCTAATGACATAGGATGTGGATCATCTTTTCATATGCTTATTTGCCATTTGTATGTCTTCTTTGGTGAGGTGTCTGTTAAGGTTTTTGGCTCATTTTTTAATTGGGTTGTTCATTTTCTTACTGTTGAGCTTTAAGAATTCTTCGTGTATTTAGGATAATAGTCCTTTACCAGATATCTCTTTTTCAAATATTTTCTCCCAGTTTGCGACTGGTTTTTTCATTCTCCTGACAGTGTCTTTCACAGAGCAGAAGTTTTTAATTTTAATGAAGTCCAGCTTGTTAATTCTTTCTTACATGGATCATGCATTTGGTGTTTTATCTAAAAAGTCATTGCCAAACCCAAAGTCGTCTAGATTTTTCTCCTATGGTATCTTCTAGGAGTTCTATAGTTTTGCATTTTACATTTGGGTTTGAGTTACTTTTTGTGAATGGTGTCAGTTCTGTGTCTAGATTACTTTTTTGGCATGTGAATGACCAGTTCTTTCAGCACAATTTATTTTATTGTGATAAGAACTCTTTAACATGAGATCTACCCCATTAACAAATTTTTAAGTGTAAAAATTATTATTGCTGACTATATATGTACAGTGTTGCACAGTAGCTCTCTAAAGATTATTCATCTTGTTTGACTGAAACTTTACGCCCATTGATTAGTAACTCTCCATTGCCCCCTCAACCCAGCCCTTGACAACCACCATTCCATTCCTTGATTCTATGAATTTGACTACTTAAGATACCTCATATGAGTAGATTCATGCAGTATTTGTCTTACTGTGACTGGCTTATTTCATTTAGCATAATGTCCTCAGAGTTCATCCATGTTGTTGCATATTGCAGTTTTCTTCTTTTTAAAGGCTCAATAGTATTCCACTGTATGTAAAATATTCATATTTATTTAGGCTGCACCAGGTCTTAGTTGCGGCACGGCAGGACCTTCACTGCGGCATGTGGGATCTTGGTTGAGGCATGCGAACTCTTAGTTGCGGCATGCATGCAGGATCTAGTTCCCCAACCAGGGATCAATCCCAGGCCCCCTGCATTGGAAGCTTGGAGTCTTACCCACTGGACCACCAGGGAAGTCCCTCCATTGTATGTATATACCATGTTTTCTTTATCCATTCACCTGTCAGTGGACATTTAGGTTGTTCACACATCTTGGCTATTATGAATAGTGCTGCAGTGAACATAGGAGTGCTCATATCTCTTTGAGATACTGATTTCAATTCTTTCAGATAAATAACCAGAAGTGGGATTCTTGGATCCTATGATAGTTCTATTTTTAACTTTTGAGAACCTGCCATATCATTTTTCCATAGTAGTTGCACCATTTTGCATTTCAACCAACAGTGTGCAAGGGTTCTAATTCCTCCCTATTCTCACCAACACTTGCTGTCTCTTGTCACTGTTGTTGCTGTTGTTTCTGATAATTACCATCCTGACAGGTGTCAACAGCCTGTTGAAAAGACTATCTTTGCTCCATTGTTATTATCTTTGCTCCTTTGTCAAAGATCAGTTGACTACATTTATGTGGGTCTATTTCTGGTCTCTCTCCTCTGTTCTATTGATCTGTTTGTCTATTCTTTTGCCAATACCACACTGTCTTAATTACTGTAGCTTTATAGTAAGTCTTGAAATCGGGTAGCAACAGTCCTCCAACTCTGTTCTTCACCTTCAATATTGACTTGGCTATTCTAGATCTTTTGCCTCTCCATTACACATTTTAGAATCAGTTTGTTGATATCCATAAAATAACTTGCTGGGATTTCTTTGTCTGGTTTTGATATAACATCAGGGTGATACTGAACTCATAGAATATGTCGGGAAGTATGCCTTCCTTGTGGTAGGCAGAATTCTAAGACAGCCCCTAAGATTTCCAGCCCCTGGTGTACACGTACTTTCTCCCCGTTATTTAATTAAACATGGATCTAGTTACTGCTGTGAAGGGATTTTACAGATGTAATAAAGGTCCAAAATCAGAAGGACAAAAAGTATTTGACACACTGTTGATGTCCCAAAGACAGAGGGGGGCCACATGGCAAAGAATGTGGGCGGCCTCTAGGAGATAAAAGCATCCCCAGATGATGGTCAGCAAGGAAGTGAGATCCTCAGTCCTACAACTGCAAGGAACTGGATTTTGCCAACAAGAATGAGCTTGGGAGCATACTTTTCACCAGAGCCTCCAGACAAGATCTTGGCTTGGCAAACACTTTGATTTCAGCCTTGTTATACTGAGCAGAGTCATGTTATACTGGACTTTTTTTTAATTTTTATTTTATATTGGACAGTGTTGTGTTATACTGGACTTCTGACCTACAGAAACTGAGATAATAAATGGATATTGATTTAAGCCACTAAGTTTGTAGTTATTTATTATGCAGCAATAGAAAATTAATACATGACTCTTCTATCCCCTGGAAGAGTTTGTGTACAACTGCTATTATTTCTTCTTTAGCTCTTTGGTCAAATTCCCCAGTGAAGCCATCGGGGCATGGGGTTTTCTTCGTAGGAAAGTTTTAAACTATGAAATAAATTTCTTTAAAGACATATGGCTAGGGACTTCCCTGGTGGTGCAGTGGTTAAGGATCCACCTGCCAATGCAGGGAACACGGGTTCAAGCCCTGGTTCAGGAAGATCCCACATGCCGTGGAGCAATTAAGCCCATGTGCCACACTACTGAGCCTGTGCTCTAGAACCCGCGAGCCACAACTACTGAACCCACATGCCACAACTACTGAAGCCCACGTGCCCAGAGCCCGTGCTCCGCCACAAGAGAAGGCACCACAATGAGAAGCCTGTGCACCACAACGAAGACCCAATGCAGCCAAAAATAAATTAAAAAAAAAAAAGACATGTGGCTATTCAGATTGTCTTTTTCTGGAGTAAGCTCAGTAGCTTGTGTCTTTTAAGGAATGTCTCTATTTTATCTAAATTGTCAAATTTATGAGCATAAAGCTCTTCATGACATTCCTTTAACATAAATCGTACCAATGTTTTCTTAGGTCAGACTCCCAAGGCAATAGAAATAAAAACAAAAATAAACAAATGGGACCTAATCAAACTTACAAGATTTTGCACAGCAAAAGAAACCATAAACAAACCAAAAAGACAACCTACAGAATGGGATAAAACATTTGCAAATGATGAGACCAACAAGGGCTTAATTTCCAAAGTATACAAACAGTTCATACAACTCAACAACAAAAAAACAAACAACCCAATCGAAAAATGGGCAGAAGACTTAAATAGACATTTCTCCAAAGAAGACATACAGATGGCCAGTAGGCACATGAAAAGATGCTCAACGTCGCTAATTATTAGAGAAACGTAAATCAAAACTACAATGAGGTATCACCTCACACCAGTCAGAATGGCCATGATTAAAAAGTCTACAAAGAACAAATGCTGGAGAGGGTGTGGAGGAAAGAGAGCCCTCTTACACTGTTGGTAGGAATGTAAATTGGTGCAGCCACTACGGAAAATTGTATGGAGGTTCCTCAAAAAACTAAAAATAGAGTTGCCATATGATCCAGCAATCCCACTCTTGGGCATATACCCAGACAAAACTATAATTCAAAAGGACACATGCACCGCTATGTTCACAGCAGCACTATTTACAATAGCCAAGACATGAAAACAACATAAATGTCCACTGACAGATGAATGGATAAAGAAGATGTGGTACATATATACAATGGACTATTACTCAGCCATCAAAAAGAATGAAATAATGCCATTTGCATCAACATGGATGGACCTAGAGATTATCATACTAAGCGAAGTGAGTCAGAAAGAGAAAGACAAATACCATAGGATATCACTTATATGTGGAATTTAAAATATGATACAAATCAACATATCTATAAAACAAAAACAGACTCACAGATATAGAGAACATAGTTGTGGTTGCCAGGGCCGGGGGGAGGGGGCGGTAGGGGAGGGAAGGAATGGGAGTTTGGGATTAGCAGAGGCAAACTATTATATATAGGATGGATAAACAACAAGGTCATCCTGTATAGCACAGGGGAACTATATTCAATATTCTGTGACAAACCATAATGGAAAAGAATACATATATATATATATATATATATATATATATATATATATATATATATAACCGAGTCACTTTGCTGTACACAACAAATTAACACAACATTGTAAATCAACTATACTTTAATAAAATTTAAAAAATAAATAACATCCCTTTATTATTATCTTAATTTCTGTAGGATCTGCAGTGTTGTCCAAAATCTCATTCCTAATATTAGGCATTTGGGTCTTCTCTCCTTTTTCCCTCATCAATCTGGCTAGAGGTTTATCAGTTTTATTGATCTTCCCAAAGAGCCAGCTATTGGTTTCTTTGCTTTTCTGTACTGTTTTTTTGTTTTCTACTTCAGTGATTTCTGCTCTTGATTATTTTCTTTCTTCTGCTTACTTTAGGTTTGATTTCCTCTTTTTATCATAATTTCTTAAGGTAGAAGCTGAGGTCATTGGTTTGAGACTACTCTTCCAATATAAGCACTTAATGCTATGATTTTCTTTCTAAGCACTGATTTTGCTGCATTCCATACATTTTGATACATTATATTTTTTAATTTCATTTTAATTTCATTCAAAATACTTTTTAATTTTTCTTAGGATTTCTTGTTTGACCCATGGTGTGCTGGTTATCAATTTATTGCCTCTCAACTTCAAATTCACCCTTTCTCCCTCTTCTCTGATAATGAAGCAATTTTAACCATTTTTCCTTTGACAGCTGGCACTGAAACTTTCTCAGTAGAGGGTGCTAGAGAGATATTGCAAGAGGAAAAGAGGTTTCCTTCCTGACTCCTGCATGTTCGCTTGACAGGCTCCTTCTGCATGGCTTTTTCTAGAAGCAGACTCCTGCAGTGCTCACAACTCTTCCAGTGCCTGATTTCTACCGCGCATGGTGGTCAGTAGTACGCAGTGATCAGCAGCTTTCCTCTCCCTGCAGAACTCACCCTCAGGCAGTTTGGTAGCAAGCACAATGCTCCTGGATCTTGATGCACTCACAGCTTCCCCAGGGCCTGGCTCTTGCGGTGCACAGAGGCCAGCAGCACTCAGTGAACAGCTTTCTCCTGCCTCCCAGCAGGCAGATTTCTGGAAAGTTCCACCAGTGCAGCACAATGACTTCTCTGCCCTGCAGTGAACTACAGTCATGTCTCTCCAACAAGATCTGGATCTCAGCCCCAGGAGCATTCTATGCCAGCCTAGGGATAGTGACTAATTCCTTTGCCACACTGCATGGCTTATTGGATCTTAGTTCCCCGGCCAGGGATCGAACCCGGCCCTCGGCAGTGAAAGTGCCGAGTCCTAACCACTGGACCACCAGGGAATTCCCTTGTGACTACTTCTTATATCTGCTATTTCGAATTCTCTTCACATCTCACTAACCAATCCCTCATTATTCCAATCCCCTGTTATAGGTAATTCCTTATATTAACTTTCCCTGTTCAAATTACTGTGTTACTCCTCTCTCCAGCTAGGACTCAGACTGATACAGAATTGTTACCAGGAGTGGTGCTAGGAAAGAGATCTGCAAAGATGGGACTTTGAGATTGGTTTGTTCACACCTCTGGCTTATGCACGGTGCTGAACTCCTTGCCAATGAGAGATGGATGCTAGTAATCCATGGCATGCCGTTGCATCACAATTAATCAACCTATGGTTGATTGTGATGAAGTGCCAACTGAAGCACATTCCCTGGAAGCCGAAATGGCTGCTGCACTTGACTATTATGGCCATGATCATGACTATGAAGACCGTGATGGGGGATAGATTATTTTGAATGCGCTTGAGCACTTACAAAGAGAAAAATAACAAGCTTGGGTCTGTTAATTTCTCAGCTCAAGTCACAGCCTAAGAACCAGAGAACTTTCATGATGTCTAGCAACAGGGCTAATATTGCTGAACAGCAAACACAACATTTAATTGTATTAAGTTGTTGAATTACAACGACAGTTGAATTCACAGTCTTGACAATTTTCCATGTGAAAGTTATGGTATTGACTGTTAAAGAATGTGATCCTGAAACTTGGAATGGGGATATCTGTTTGGTCCCAAATGAAACTCACAGTCCTGAGCTACCAAGTCACTCTGAGCCTTCCTTACTAATGGAAGTAGCTTGCCCTTCAGTGTCCGAAACTAACCTTTCTCTCCTTGAAAATGCTGTGATAAGCTCACCTGGTCGAGGTGCCTTGAAAAGGGATACTCATTCTCCTCATGACCCACCGCAACCACCCCTACTGCTGATAGACACATGACTGAGGTCAAATCTCAGCATGGTCCAGGGGAACAAGTGCACACTATGACCAAGCTGGAAATTGCTTATACACCAAAATAATCACAAGACTTTGCTAATGTATACTGGCAGAAATCTGGGGAATATATGCAGAAGAGGACTCTAAGGGTGTTAGATGAAGGAGGGCAGAATATAACTCTAGATGAGGCAGAATTCATTGATATAGGTACACTTACTAGAGATTCTGGATTTAACGTGTCAGCACATGCTTTAAGGGTTTACTTGGTTGGCTGACTGAAACTGAGACTCAATTGTGGCCTACAGTTAATGAGGTTGAGATGCCAGAGGTGTCCTGGCATGATATGGAGGAGGGAATCCAAAGGCTTTGGGCAATGGGAATGTTGGACAGAACTTATCATGTATGACTTGAATGCAACCCCCAACTATGTTCCATGACAAGGCTCAGAAGACACTACTTCCACCGAGACATTGAGAAAGCATTAGTGAGAAGCGCACCTGCAAACTTGGAAAGCTTTGTGGTTGCTCTCTTTTGTAGGCCAGGAATGACGTAGGGGAAGAATGACCCTGAAGACAATCCAGAGATCATCAGGGCTGCCCTTCTGATCACAGGCCCAGAGTGCAAGGGCCCTGGGGGCAGAGTAATTTCAAAGGAGGAGCTGCTGGCACACTGCCCGGCACCGCCTCACGTGGTGGTGGGTTCTGCTAGTGCACTCGGCACTAGGCTCCCCACCTGCCCCAGGTGCAGCTCCGGCGGCCTGGGGTGGTATGGGCTACATCCAGCAGAACCAAGGGGACATGGTGCCTCCACCTTGATTTCAAAGGACTGGGCCTCCTGGCAGAGCTGCAGGCTCAGGACTCCAGATGCAAGAGCCATGGGGCCGTGGCACAGAACCACCTGCGAGCTGGCTGTCTGAAGCCTTGGGGGCCCAGCCCTTGCCCAGCAAAGCCACACCATTGTGCTTCACCCCAGTGTATCTGGAAGGTGGGCCTCCACCCCATTGGGCCTGGAGAGCAGAGCACCTGGCCAAAGAGGACTTGCTCTGGCCTTTGTCACTCCTTTCTTCTCTCCTATTCCTCCATTTTGGAATAGGAATGTCTACCCTATGCCTGTCCTAACACCGTATTTTGGAAGCACATAACTTGTTGGGTTCACAGCTGGAGGGCAATTTTCCTCAGGATGAATTGTACTTTGAGTCTCACCCATATCTGATTTAGAGGATATTTAGATGAGACTTTGGAATTTAGACTTTAGAGTTGATGCTGGAATGAATTAAGACTTTTCAGGCTGTTGGGATGGAATGAATGTATTTTGCATGTGAGAAGGATGTGATTTTGGGGGGGCCAGGGGCAGAATGCTATATATTGAATATGTCTCCCACCCACCCCCAGTTCATATGCTGAAATCTAATCCCCAATGTGATAGTATTTGGAGATGGGGGCCTTTGGAAGGTGATTCGGTCATGAGAGTGGAGCCCTCATGAATGGGATTAGTGCCCTTATAAAAGGGGCTCCAGAGAGATCTCTAGCCCTTTCCGCCATGTGAGGACACAGGAAGAAGACAGCCATCTACGAACGAGGAAGCAGGCCCTCACTGAATCTGCCAGTGCTTTGATCTTGGACTTCCCAGCCTCCAAAACTGTGAGAAGTAAATTTCTGTTGTTAATAAGCCACCAGTCTATGATATTCTGTTATAGCAGCCAGAAAAGGCTAAGATAGGCTTCCTGGCTTCAATGGTGATGATGGAAACCCAGAGAAGCCGAGGCCAAGTAGCAGCACTTAACTGCCAAAGACAAAGTGGGCACATCTGTAAAGGGCAGCATGGATGTACAGGCAAATTGATCATGATGTCCCTAGGAATAAAATAGATGAATAGCCTACTAGACTATCACTCAATCTATATGATAGGAAAAGTTCTAGATCTAGTGGCTAAAAATCTGACTCAGGTCACCACAGTGGAGAGTCAGCCTCTCACTGTTTTCAGAAGTCAGTTCACTGACCCAGAGCCCCTTGATTGAAGGAGATGCCAGGTCCACTCGAGGAAGGAGCCTGTACCATTGCTGTAAGAACATACTGTAAATCTTCCTCCAAGCCTTCACCAGAGGGACCTGTGGCCATTTAATAGAGTGAGTGAGCATTGGGGAAAAGGAAATACCCAGACCTTATGAGGATTACTAAATAGTGGCTCTGATTTGACACTAATTTCTGGGGACCTGAAATGCTACTGTGGCCCAACAGCGAAAGTGGGGGGTTTACGATGGTCAGGTGATTGAGTCTTAGCTCAGATCTGATTCCCATTGAGCCCAGTTGGTCCATTAACCCACCTTGTAGTTATTTCTCCAATTCCTGAATTTATCCCAGGAATAAACATACTTAGAAACTGGCATAATCCCCACATCAGCTTGCTGATAATAATGAGAGCCATTATGGTAAGAAGAGCTAAATGCAAGTGAATTTCCACTCCCTTCAAAGTTAGTAAACCAGAAGTGATAACGCATCCCTAGGGGAATGCAGAGATTAATGGCCCTGTAGAAGAAGTTAAAGAAGTAGATGTGCTGACACCTCCCACATCTCCATTTAACTCACCAGTTTGGCCTGTGTAGAAGTCAGATGAATCTTGCATAATGACCATAGACTACGATAAATTTAATCAGATGGTGACTCCAATTGTAGCTGCTGTTCCAGCGATAGTATATTTACTGCAACAACTCAACATAGCCCCTGGAACTCAGTATGCAGGTATTGGCCTGGCTAATGACTCTTCCTCCATACCAATTTTCAAGGACTTCCAGAAACCATTTGCTTTTACCTGATAAGAACAACAGTGTAACTTCAAGGTGTTGCCTCAGGGCTATGTCAAATCTCTCCATCTCTGCCATAATACAGTCTGCAGAGATCTCCATAACATTGACACTCAAAAAAACATCACACTGGGCTACTACACTGATGACATGTTGATTGGATCTGGTGAGCAGGAAGTAACAAGTACTTTAGATGCCTTAGTAAGAATGAAAGTGTTGGGTGATGGTTAACTTTAAGGGTCAATATGGCTGGGCCAGTGCCCAGATATTTGGTCCAACGTTATTCTGGATGTTTCTGTGAAGGTGATTTTTTTGGATGAGATTAACATTTAAATCGGTGGGGAGTTCCCTGGTGGCCCCGTGGTTAGGAGTCCGTGCTTCCACTACAGGGGGCACGGGTTCGATTCCTGGTGGGGGAACTAAGATGCCACATGCTGCGTGGCGTAGCCAAAAAAAAAAAATTGGTTGACTTTTAATAAAGCAGATCATCCTCCATAATGTGGGTGGGCCTCATCCAATCAGCTGAAGAACTAATCTTCCCGAGCTAGAAGGAATTCTGCCAGCAGATGGCCTTCATACTTGAACTTCAACATTGGCTTTTCCCTGGGTCTCCAGCCTGACAGCCCACCCTGCAGATTTTAGACTTGGTAGCCTCCATAATCATATGAGTCAATTCCTCAAGATAAAGCTCTCTCTAGTATATACACATCCTATTTGTTCTGTTTTCCTGGGGAAGCCTGATGAATACAGTTGTATATAAACCCTGCAAACATTCAGGGGCCTGTTGCCTCAGTGAAGTCTCTAGGAATAAATGGTCTAGAGCATGTTGAAAAATTCCCTCCAAGGGGAAAGACAAGCTGCCACACTTCACACCTTCTACCACAAAGAGGTATAATTCTTGTGCTATAGTCTGAATGTTTGTGTCCCCCCCCAAAATTCGTATGTTGAAATCCTAATTCCCAGTGTGACAGTATTAGGAGGTGCTTTGGAATATACTTAGGTCATGAGGATGGAGCCCTCACGAATGGGACTAGTGCTCTTATGAAAAGGACCCCACAGAGCTCCCTCACTCCTTCTACCATGTGAGGTTACAGTGAGAAGATGGCTGTCAATGATGAAGCGGGCTGTTACCAGACACTGAATCTGCCAGCGCCGTGATCTTGGACTTCTGGCCTCCAGAACTGTGAGAAATAAGTGTTTGTTCTTTTTTTAATATAAATTTATTTATTTTATTTATTTTACTTTTGGCTGCTTTGGGTCTTCGTTGCTGTGCACGGGCTTTCTTAGTTGCGGAGAGCAGGGGCTACTCTTCGTTGCTGTGCGTGGGCTTCTCATTGCGGTGGCTTCTCTTGTTGCGGAGCACAGGCTCTAGGCATGCGGGCTTCAGTAGCTGTGGCACACGGGCTCAGTAGTTGTGGCTTGCAGGCTCTAGAGCGCAGGCTCAGTAGTTGTGGCACACGGGCTTGGTTGCTCCGCGCCATGTGGGATCTTCCCGGACCAGGGCTTGAACCCGTGTCCCCTGAATTGGCAGGTGGATTCTTAACCACTTTGCCACCAGGGAAGCCCCTAAGTGTTTGTTCTTTATAAGCCACCCAATCTGTGGTATTTTGTTATAGCAGCCTGAACGGACTAAGATACTTTTGCAGGCTTCTCTGGATTTTGGAAGCAACATTTGAGTGTGTTACTTTGAACCTATCTACAGAATTGCCCACAAGCTCTCCAGTTTTGAATGGGACCAGAACAAGCTAAAGCTCTGCAGTTCAGGCTGAAGGACAAGCTGCTCTTCACGTTGGACCTTATGATCCAGCAGATCCAATGATACTCGAAGTGTCTATGACAAAGGAGAATGCCGTATGACATTTCTGGTAAGCACTAATGAAAGAATCACAGCGTTGGCCTCCAGGATTTTAGAGCAATTTGAGCCCTCTTTTGCAGATAACTATTCTCCTTTTGAGAAACAGCTGCTGGCTTAGTACTGGACCTTGGCAGAGACTGAACACCTAACCATGAGATAGCAGGTAACCATACAGCCTAAGATCCCCACGTAGGTGTCTTGTGTGACCCACACAGCCACAGGGCCATAAATAAGCCATGTATAGCAGCAGTCTAATATCAAATGAAAATGGTATAGAAGACACCAAGTTGGGCAGGTCCAGAAGGTCCAAGTAAGTTGCCTGAGCAAGTGGCTCAGACTCTTTTGACACCAACTCCTGTTGTATTGCCTCCTCTCCTTCAGTTGATGTCTATGATGTCATGGGGCGTTCCTTATGACCAGTTAACTGAGGATGAAAAGACTCAAGCCTGACTTACATACGCATCTGCATGATATGCTGGTACCATCTGAAAATGGACAGATGCACATCACAGCTCTACTCGGGGGTGACCCTGAATGACCGTAGTGAAGGAAAATCCTCTCCAGTGAGCAGAACACAGGGCAGTATATTCATTGTCCACTGTGTCTAGAGTGAGAGATGACCAAAAGTATAGATCTGTGCTGATGTGTGGTCAGGGACTTGGAAGGAACAGGACTGGAATATTAGTGACAAGGAAGTCTAGCGAGGAGAGAGGTGAACGGACCTCTGAATGGACACAGACAGTGGAGATATTTGTGTCCCATGCGAATGCCCACCAAAAGGCACACATGCAGAGGAGACGCTTAATAATTGGGTGGATAAAGTGATGTACTCTCTGCCTATCAATCAGCCTTTTTCACCATCCTCTCCAGTGTTTGGTAAAAGAAACAATGGGCCCAGGTATATTAGTCTGCTCAGGCGACCATAACAGAAGTACCATAGACGGGGTGGCTTAAACATCAGAAACATATTTCTCACAGTTCTGGAGGCTGGGAAGTTCCACCATCTGGGTGCAGGCCAATTTGGTTTGTGCTGAGATCCCTCTTCCTGACTTACAGGTAACCATCTCCTTGCTGTGTCTTCACATAGTGGACAGAAAGGGCTCTCTCATGTCTCTTCTTATAAAGACACCAATCTCAAAGTCTTCAAAGCCATTCTACCTCTCAATTAGGCTAGCTGCTTCTAGATGATGTTGCATGTGGTAAGACCAGTTAATTCCATAGGCATGAACACTTTGCTACACGTCCTTTGCTGTGAACTGAGTTTCTGGATTAGCTTTGAAGACTCAGTTATGATGCTAGTTGGGAAACAACACCCTAAAAGGAGGGGATTCTGTTTTATAGGATGCAGTATATACTTTGAATCAGAGACCATTATATGGTGCTGTCTCCCCCCACAGCCAGTATAAATGGGTCCTGAAATCAAGGGGTAGAATTAGGAGTGGTCCCTCTAAGTAGTACACCTAATAACTCACTCACAGAATTTTTGTTTCCCATCTTGGCAACTTTGATCTCTGCTAGTCTGTATATCTAAGTGCTTCTGATTTTTTTTTCAAACATTTTTATTGGAGTATAATTGCTTTACAATGGTGTGTTAATTTCTGCTTTATAACAAAGTGAATTAGTTATACATATACATATGTCCCCATATCTCTTCCCTCTTCTGTCTCCCTCCCTCCCACCCTCCCTATCCCACCCCTCTAGGTGGTCACAAAGCACCGAGCCGATCTTCCTGTGCTATGCGACTGCTTGCCACTAGCTATCTGTTTTACATTTGGTAGTGTATATATGTCGATATATACACTACCACTCTCTCACTTTGTCCCAGCTTACCCTTCCCCCTCCCCGTGTCCTCAAGTCCATTCTCTAGTAGGTCTGCGTCTTTATTCCCGTCTTCCCCCTAGGTTCTTCATGACTATATATATATATATATATATATATATATATATATATATATATATATATATACACACACACACACACATATATTAGATTCTATATATATGTGTTAGCATACGGTATTTGTTTTTCTCTTTCTGACTTACTTCACTCTATAGGACAGACTCTAGGTCCATCCACCTCACTACAAATAACTCAATTTCGTTTCTTTTTATGGCTGAGTGATATTCCATTGTATATATGTGCCACATCTTCTTTATCCATTCATCTCTTGATGGACACTTAGGTTGCTTCCAAGTCCTGGCTATTGTAAATAGAGCTGCAATGAACATTGTGGTACATGACTCTTTTTGAATTATGGTTTTCTCTGGGTATATGCCCAGTAGTGGGATTGCTGGGTCGTATGGGAGTTCTATTTTTAGTTTTTTAAGGAACCTCCATACTGTTCTCCATAGTGGTTGTATCAACTTACATTCCCACCAAGAGTGCAGGAGGGTTCCCCTTTCTCCACACCCTCTCCAGCATTTATTGTTTGTAGATTTTTGGATGATGGCCATTCTGACTGGTGTGAGATGATATTGCATTGTAGTTTTGATTTGCATTTCTCTAATGATTAATGATGTTGAGTATTCTTTCATGTGTTTGTTGGCAATCTGTATGTCTTCTTTGGAGAAATGTCTATTTAGGTCTTCTGACCATTTTTGGATTGGGTTGTTTGTTTTTTGGATATTGAGCTGCATGAACTGCTTGTTAATTTTGGAGATTAATCCTTTGTCAGTTGCTTCATTTGTAAATATGTTCTCCTATTCTGAGGGTTGTATTTTCATCTTGTTTATGGTTTCCTTTGCTGTGCAAAAGCTTTGAAGCTTCATTAGGTCCCATTTGTTTATTTTTGTTTTTATTTCCATTTCTCTAGGAGGTGGGTCAAAAAGGATCTTGCTGTGATTTATGTCATAGAGTGTTCTGCCTATGTTTTCCTCTAAGAGTTTGATAGTGTCTGGTCTTACATTTAGGTCTTTAATCCATTTTGAGTTTATTTTTGTGTATGGTGTTAGGGAGTGTTCTAATTTCATTCTTTTCCATGTAGCTGTCCAGTTTTCCCAGCATCACTTATTGAAGAGGCTGTCCTTTCTCCACTGTACATTCTTGCCTCCTTTGTCAAAGATAAGGTGACCATATGTGCGTGGGTTTATCTCTGGGCTTTCTATCCTGTTCCATTGATCTACCTTTCTGTTTTTGTGCCAATACCATACTGTCTTGATTACTGTAGCTTTGTAGTATAGTCTGAAGTCAGGGAACCTGATTCCTCCAGCTCTGTTTTTCTTTCTCAAGATTGTTTTGGCTATTCGGGGTCTTTTGTGTTTCCATACAAATTGTGAAATTTTTTGTTCTAGTTCTGTGAAAAATGCCAGTGGTAGTTTGATAGGGATTGCATTGAGTCTGTAGATTGCTTTAGGTAGTAGAGTCATTTTCACAATGTTGATTCTTCCAATCCAAGAACACGGTATATCTCTCCAACTGTTTGTATCATCTTTAATTTCTTTCATCAGTGTCTTATAATTTTCTGCATGCAGGTGTTTTGTCTCCTTAGGTAGGTTTATTCCTAAGTATTTTATTCTTTTTGTTGCAGTGGTAAATGGGAGTGTTTTCTTAATTTCACTTTCAAGTCCCTCTGATTTTTATGTGTCAAATTGACAGGGCCATGGAGTGCCCAGATAGTTGGTTAAATATTATTCTGAATATGCCTTTGAGACTGTTTCTGGATGAGATTAACATTTGACTTGGTAGACTAAGTAAAACAGATTGCCCTCCCCAATGTGAGTTGGCCTCATCCAATCAACTAAAATCTTGAATAGAAGAAGAAGGCTGATTGATGGAGAATTCACTTCCTCACTGCCTGACTATCTTTGAGCTGGGGTCAGTCTTCTGCTGAAAAATCAAATGCAGAATCTCATCCTGTGACTAGCTGAATTACAATGCAAGTTGAACTCCTAGCCTCGCAGGGTGTCTACTATTAAACTGAGGGCACTGATAGGGAAGGAATAGGATCCTGTAAGATAGAATGGGTACGTGTGGGAAGACCCTAATGAAGCTGGGGGCATTGTGCCCTAAATTCTGATGACTCTTCTCTGCCAGTGGGAGAGGCCTCTACCAGGAGGCACATCAATGGGTCCACTGAATGGGAAGGTGAGACATTTTAGGCTCTATGCCAATGAAACTACAGGCCAAAAAAATTGGGGGAGGTAGAGTTAATTTACTGGCTGGAATGATTGACCTTCATTACCAAGGGGAAATTGGTTTGGTGCTACACAACACAGGCAAGGAGGACTATGTCTGCAACCCAGAGGATTATTTAGGGTGCCCCTTAGTACTTCCATGCCCAATAGTAAAAAGTAATAGAGAACTACAGCAACTAAAAACTGGCAGGATGATTGAGGACTCAGGAATAAAAGTTTGAGTTACTCCATCAGGTGAAAAAGCATCTGAGGTTCTGGAAGAAGCCAGGGGGAAATACAGAATGGATAGTGGAAGAAAGAAGAAGGAAGCCATCGATGGCGATTACAGCCTCATGATCAAATACAGAAATGAGTACTATTGTAGCCTTGCCAATTTCCTTTTTGCTTGTTATATTTATGTATTTATTTATTATTATTTTTTATGTATTTATTTTTATATGCTAGCCATTTTCTTTTTCTCTCTCCTTCCCACTTTGATTTTATATCATTTTTATTTTATATACAAATAGTTGTTGGAAGTTAATTTTACAATTTAGTCTTTAGATAATAGAATATCAGTGGAACTGTGACTAAATTTGAGGAATAATTAACAGCCAGTAATGGATACAATGACTTTTGGAACTGTGTGGTGTCTCCTCATTTGGGGGAGAGAGTGATAACTTCCTCTCTTACGAGAAGAATAGTTATATCTTGTTAAGAAGAAATAAAATTGTTTTGTTGTGCAAGAATTCAAAAAGGGTGCACACAGAAGCTGAGTAGTCAAAGGGGTGGACTGTGCCACTTACTGATTTTTGCCTCTTGGCTTCAAATCCACTCTTTATGCCTGCTCTGCGCAAATGGATCTGGTCCCTTTAAATATCTTTTCCTTCGCCAACCCGCACGGAAGCTTTGCCAGTAGAGGGCGCTAGAGAGGCATTGCAAGGTGGAAAATGGTTTTGCTTACTGGTTCTGGGGTGCCCATTCAGCAGGGTCCTGCAGCACACACAGCTTTCTCCAGCACCGGGGGCCTGAAGCACCCACACATTTTCCAGTGCCTGGCTCCTGCAGTGCGTGGTGACCGCCAGCACCCAGTGGCCAGCAGCTCCTCCCTGGAATCCCCCATCAGCCAGCTCACTAGCAGTTTGCCTCCGGCTTCTGAAGCACTCACACAGCATCTTCATTCTCCAGTTCTTACAATGCGCACGCATAACAGCCAGAAGTGCCCAGTGGCCGGCCACTCCCTCCAGCCCCCCCAACCCCCGCACCCTCCCTCAGGTAGTTCTGTAGCAGAGTGCCTCTGATGACACACCTCCCCATGAACAACCTTCTTTGGCACCCTAGAGGGTGGATTTCTGCCAAGTTCCAGAAAGCAGATTTCCAGCAAGTTCCACCATTCAGAGAACCACGACCATATTCTCTCCAACAAGGACTGGATCTCAGTTTGGGAGGAGCAGGGGCGGAGTACGGTCTTCCTTGGGTGCTGCTCGTGCTCTCCTCTACCTTCTTGAGCGTATGGATTATATTTGCAATAGCTGTTTTAATGTCCTTTTGTCTATTGGTTCTCTCATCTGGGTCATTTTCTATGAATTCTTTTTCTCCTCATTATGGGTGTATTTTCCTGCTTCTTTGTTTTATTGGATGCCAGACGTTGTAAATTTTACCTTGCTGAGTGCTTTTTTTAAAAATTTTTGGTACTTAAAAAATTGGGGGATGGGGGTGGGCTTTGTTCTAGGATACAGTTAATCAATTTAATCCTTTTGAGGCTTGCTTTTAAGTTTTTTTAGGCAGGACCTGAATAGCCTTTAGTCCAGGGCTAATTTGACTGTTAGTCTAGAGCTACTTTAGTACTGAGGCAATACGTTTCTGAGGAGGTTTTTCCACTCAGGCTGATTTGGAAATGAACTATTCCTGCCTCTGAGGATTGTTCCTCCAGATCCTTTTCAGTGGCCTTTCTTTGGCCTCAGGCAGTTTTATCACATAGGCGTGCTGATCGGTACTTGGTTGAAGACTTGAAGGGAACCATCTGTAGTTCTCCACACCTTTCTCTGTGCGCAGCTCTCTCTTCCATAGCACTCTGACCTGTCCTGCAAATTCTAGCTGCTGTGAGCTCCACAAACTCTTAACTGTGTCTTCTAAACTCAGCGAGACCACCAGGCTCGTTTTGAGTCCTCCCCGCCACATCATTGCACTGCACATGGAAATTCTCTCCAGGTAATCATATGGTTTATTCATGTTTCCCTTCTCTGAGGAAACATGGTCCCATGTTTCCTGTTGTCTCATATCTATAAACCATCATTCCGTATATTTTATCTGGTTTTTTAGTTGTTTAAGGCAAGAAACTAACTCTAGTCCCTGTTCCTGCATCATGGCTGGAAACAGAAGTCCCCAAACTCTCTTTTCTGACCCATCTCCTGAGATGTTGCCTTCTGGAACTCACACTTAGTCATCAGCAGAATCCCTCCATCCTCAACCTCTTCTCTGAAGGTTGAGTTTGCCTTCTCACTCCAGTGGGAACATGAACCTTCCTGGACAATAGTGCAGCCCTCTTGAGCAATGAATTCGCTCCCACAGCTCTCAGACCACTGATCTAGGAGGCATAAATGTCCTTGCACTTCACACACAGCCCCCAGATCATGTTCCCTTCCTACTCAGGAAGTCCTCCAGCTCCTCGTCCAGACTGAGGCACAAGCATCAGTCTACAAGGCCTTCTCTGCATCTTTGTTACAGTCATCTACCACACCCCTCATCACTCCTCTTTAAGTTTTCACTCTCTCCAGTTCCTCTCTTGTTCAGAACCTTGGTGATTTCAAAATCTACATGATGGTGGATTCAAAATACACATTCCAAACCTCTGGCCTCTCTGTTCCATGAGCTCCTCTTCTTCTCCATTAATGCTGTGCCCACCCTCCTTCAGCCACCCACTCCCATCATTATACCCTAACCTGTATGGATAACATTCAGTGAAGCCTCTCTACAATATCAATTTCAAGGTTCTCACTCTTCGGGACTTCCCCGGCGGTCCATGGTGAAGAATCTGCCTTACAGTGCAGGGGACGTGGGTTCGATCCCTGGTCGGGGAACTAAGATCCCACATGCCACGGGGCAATTAAGCCTGCACGCCACAACTACTGAGCTTGTGCACCTCAACTAGAGAAGAGAAAACCTGCACGCCACAACTAGAGAGAAGCCTGAACACCACAGTGAAGAGCCAGCGCGCCGCAACGAAAGATCCCACATGCCTCAACGAAGATCCTGCGTGCCGCAACTAAGACCTGACGCAGGCATAAGTAAATAAATAAACAAACAAACAAACAATAAATCTTTTTTTAAAAAAAGGCTCTCACTCTTTGACCACCACCTCTTCTTCCAACTCACTTTCCTTTTGTATTAGTCAGGGTTCTCCAGAGAAACAGAACCAATAGGATTTATGTAGAGGGATTTATGATAAGGAATTGTCCTATGCAATTATGGAGGTTGACAAGTCCCAAGATCTTCACGGTGGTGACTCAGCAATCTGGAGAGCCAGGGGAGCCAACAGTGTAGTTCCAGTACAAACCTGAAGTCCTGAGAACCAGGAGAACTGTTGGTGTAGTTCCAGTTCAAAGGCCAGCAAGCTCAAGACCCAGGAAGAGTAGATATTTCAGTTCACAGCCAAAGGCAGGGAAAGGTGATGTCCCACTTCAAAGGCGGTCAGGCAGAAGGATTTCCTTCTTACCTGTGGGGAGAGTCAGTCTTTTTGTTCTATTCAGGCCTTCAACGGATTGGATGAGGCCCACTCACATCAGAGAGGGCAATCTGTTTTACTCAGTCTACTGATTTAAATGTTAATCTCATCCAAAAACACCCTCACAGAAACACCTAGAATAATGTGTCACTAAATATCTGGGTACCCCATGGCCCAGTCAAATTGACATATAAAATTAACCATCACAAGTCCACCCCTTGTCAGCTTGACACACATACACATCTCCTTAAGTCATACTTAATCTCCAAATGAAGGTAATAACAAGGTTATCCTTCTACCTAACATGATTCAGCTAACCTGCGTACACTAAAAATGCATTAACTCCTTCCCCAAAAGAGGAGGTAAAGTCCTTGGGTGATGTTTAATCTTCTCCTTGATATCCCATAACTTAAATACTATGATGTAAAGTTAACGATACTTAAATACTATGATATAGAGTGAATACATCTTATGTTCCATGATAAGAGAATACAAGCGGGAAGAAAAGGATATTTCACACACACACACACACACACACACACACACACACACGTTCATAACAAAATGTCTTATTCCATTTGGGCTGCTATAACAAAAATACCATAGCCTGGGTGGTTTACAAACAATATTTACTTCTTACAGTTCTGGAGGCTGGAAGGTCCAAGATGAAGGTGCTGGTAGATTTAGTGTCCAGTGAGGACCTGCTTCCTGGTTTATAGATGTTCATCTTCTCACTGTGTCCTCACATGGTGGAAGGGGCAAGGGAGCTCTCTGGAGTTTCGTTTATAAGGCCACTGATCCCATCCCTTTTATAAGGGCTCCACCCTCATGACCTAATTACCTCCCAAAGGCCCCACATCCAAAGTCCAACACACTGGGGAGAACGAACTTATGGTTACCAGTGGGGAAGGGTCGGGGGGAGGGATAGATTGGGGGTTTGGGACTGACATGTACACACTGCTGTATTTAAAATAGGTAACCAACAAGGACCTACTATATAGCACAGGAAACTCTACTCAATACTCTGTAATAACCTAAATGGGAAAAGAATTTGAAAGAGAATAGATACATGTATATGTATAAGTGAATACCTTTGCTGTACACCTGAAACTAACACAACATTGTTAATCAGCTATATTCCAATATAAAATTTAAAAATTATTTTTAAAATAAAATAAAATTTCAAAGAAAAGTCCAACACATTGGGGATTAGGGTTGCAACATATGAATTTTGAGGGGCACAAAAATTCAGTATAGCACAAAACAAGGAGGAAGTACTCACAATTACAGTCGTCATTTCTGTAACTGGTCATGCGCTTGTAGCTGGTATTCATAACCACCTTCTTCCACAACCCATCCCATATTCCTTTTGCTTTTAGCAAGAACCTCAGCTTGTGGTGGTTCTTTACCTTCATTCTTGAAGGACCTGGGCCATTAGTGGCCCTGCCTGAATTGGGTTGTTGTAGTTTTCCATTGTCCTCAATCGCAGGGCATGGTAATACTAAGGGATCACCTGTATTCCAGACATACTCTTTCTGACCTCCATTGTGAAGTAGTGGTCCAATGTCCCCTTGGTAGTGAGGATTCACACCAGCCAGCACAGTAATTCCCTTCTTTGACTGTTGATTCAGAGACACAAAAGGACCAAAGAGGTGGGGCAGCAGTCTTAACTTTCATTTCAATGGAATTACTGTTGCATCTCCTTATGGAAGCATTCCTCCCTTTTGAGCTAAGGCCTCTGGGCCAGCAGAGCACACGGTGTGAGAACAGGAAGCACCCCACAGTCCAGTCAAGTTGACACATAAAATTAACCATCACACCCTTCAACCCCATTAGGACCCAGAATTTATTGATGCCACTACCTTTTCACTGTTCCAGACCTCTCTCATGTCCTCACTTTCCTCCTTACCCAGCTTAAATTCTATGGTCCATAATTATGTTTGATAGTACCTCTCTTACTTCATTGGATTCACTACAGCCTATCTCCTAATGAAAATATAGATCCAGGCAGTGATCACTAATGATTGCCACATCCCCAAAAGAGACATACTGGATATCACCAGATGTGAAAACTATGTTCCATTCTGTGTACCTGTGTCTGACAGTGTGTTTTAGGAAAATTTCTATGGCTGCTTCTGGATGTGTGTGACCCCAGTCTGCATGCCCCTTTGTTTCTCAGCACCTTTGCTTGTGTATGTACCTGTGTGACTGTGTCTGCATAGGTCTGGTTTGACATTGCTGTGTGTTAGCCTGCATAGGCTCTGCTCATACCTGTGCTCACGGGCTGTGTGTCCACATGGCATGTGGGTCTCTATGGGATTTGTGTCTCTTTGTGAGTGACTAATGGTCACTATACTGAGTGTCTCTGGGTGACTGTATCTGCAGGTGTCTGTGTTTGCTGTTGCCATGTGTCAGAGTGTGTGTGCCTATGTCTGGGTTTGTATGCCGTGGGGGTGTGAGCAACGCATAGTCACTGTACATGGGTGTGTCTGGGTCATTCAGGGGGCTGTGTCTGTACCTCTGACTGAAAGAGAGAGATAGCAGAAAGACTGTGATCTAGAATCTTCTCCCCTCCCACTCCCATAGGCCAAGGCATGCACTGCAAGAGTCAGGTGATCCACTGGGTGGGAAGCACCTGCCACCTGTCATAAACCATAATGGAAAAGAATATGAAAAAGAATGTATAGGGAGTTCCCTGGTTGCCTAGTGGTTAGGATTCTAGGCTTTCACTGCCATGGCCCGGGTTCAATCCCTGGTCGGGGAAGATCCTGCAAGCTGCATGGCACGGCCAAAAAAACCCAAAAAACAAAAAGTATACATATATATACATACATATATATATTTGAATCATTTGCTGTACAGCAGAAATTAACATGTAAATCAACTATACTTCAATAAAAAATTTTTTTGAAAAAGAAAATGGATTCTTAGGTATAACACCAAAATTACAGACAACAAAAGAAAAAACAGATGAATTGGGTTTCATAAACATTAAAAACTTTTGTGGATCAAAGACCATTATCAAGGAAGTGAAAAGACAACCTACAGAATAGGAGAGAGTGTTTGCAAATCATATGTCTGATAAGGGTCTAGTATCCAGAATATATCTTTTTAAAAGTCTTACAACTCAACAACAACAACAAAAAATCTGATTTTTAAAATGGGCAAAGGACTTGAATAGACATTTCTCCAAAGAAGATATGCAAATGGCTAGAAAGCACACGAAAAGATGCTCAACATCAATCATCATTACGAAAATGCAAATCAAACCCACAATGAGGTACCATTCCCAATACGACTGCTATAATTTAAAAAAAAACAAACAAAAACAGAAAATAAATGTTGGTGAGGATGTGGAGAAATTGGAACCCTTGTACACTGCTAGTGGAAATGTAAAATGGTTCAGCCACGGTGGAAACAGTTTGGCGATTCCTCAAAAAGCTAAACAAACAAACAAAAAAGCTAAATATAGAATTACCACCTGATCCAGCAATTCCACTTCTAGGTAGACACACAAAAGAACTGAAAACTCGTACTCACCAAATAGATATGCATACATGTTAATAGCATAATTATTCACAGTACCCAAAATAAGGAAACAGCCCATATATTCGCCAACAGATGAATGGATAAACAAAATGTGGTATATACATACAAAGGAATATTATTCAGTCATAAAAAGTTATGAAGTACATACTATATATGTTACAACGTGGATGAATCTTGAAAACATTATGCTATGCTTTAAAACATTATGCATTATGCTTTCACATTATGTGAAAGAAGCCAGACATAAAAGGTCACATATTGTATGATTCTACAATGGGTAAATACACAGAGATAGAACACAGATTGGTGGTTGTCAGGGGCTGGGAGGGTAGCAGGGATGGAATGGGGAGCAACTGCTTAATGGGTACAAAGTTTCCTTATGAGGGTGATGAAAATGTTTTGGAACTAGATAGAGGTGGTAGCTGCATAATATTGTGAATATACTACTTGTCACTGAATTGCTCACTTTATAATAGCTAATTTTATGTTACGTGAACTTCACCTCAATTTAAAAAAGAAAGCAAAAAAAGAGGGAAGGAGGAGGAGGAGGAAAGAAGGGGAAGGAGGAGGGAATCTAACTCTCCGGTGGGGCCTGGGGGAGTGGGTTTTCCTTCAGACATTTTTTCCAGCTTTATTGAGATGTAACTGACATACAATATTGTGTAAGTTTAAGAAGTACAATGTGATGGTTTGATACACTTATATATTGTGAAATGCTTATCACAATAAGGTTAGTTAATGCATCCTTTACCTCACATGATGACCATTTTGTTGTTGTTATGGTGAGAACATAAAAACTACTCTCATAGCAACTTTCGAGTATACAGTACAGTATTGTTAACTATAGTCATTTCGCTGTACATTATATCCCCAGAATTTACTCATAAGTGAAATTTTGTACCCTTCGACCTTCGGACATTTTCATCACAGTAATTCATGAGCATGGGACTAAGTCCCACAGTCCTGAGGAACTTTTGGTGAAAAACAAGGTTTCTGCGTGACCCTCCTCACCCCATATTTCAGGCCCAGAGACAACCATTTATACCTCTTCAACCTCTTTCTGGTTTTAGTTCTTCCAGTGCTTTCTCCCATAACTCTAGAGCAGCACTGTCCAATAAAACGTTCTGAATGATGGAAGTGTTCTATTTTTACACTGTCCAATATGGCAGCCACTAGCCATATATGGCTATTGAGGACTTAAATGTGGCAAGTGTGACTGAGGAACTGAATTCTTACTTTAATTTTTTTTATTGTGGTAAAATATACAAAATAACATAAAATTTACCATCTTAACCATTTTTAAGTATACAGTTGAGTAGTATTAAGTACATTCACATTGCTGTGCAACCATCACTACCATCCGTCTCCTGAACTCTTTTCCTCTTGCAAAACTGAAACTCTGTACCTATTAAACAATCACTCCCCATTACCCTCTCCCCCAGCCCCTGGCAACCATCATTCTACTTTCTGTCTCTATGAATTTGACCACTCTAGGTACTTCATATAAGTGGAATCATACAGTATTTGTCCTTTTGTGACTGACGTATTGCACTTAGCATAATTTCCTCAAGATTCATCCATGTTGTAGCATGTGTCAAATACTATTAATTAATTTTAATTAATTTATTTGCAAATAGACACATGTAGCTAGTGGCTACCATATTAGACAGTGCAGCTCTAGATAATATTCTTCCATCACTTTGTCTCAAACTCGATATAAACTGTTCTAGAGTAGAGAAAAAGGAAATTCCCCAATGGACTTGTTGTGGCTCAAATAACTCTATGTACTAGGAATTCACCTAAAGAATGTTGATAGAATTTTTTTTATTTAATCCAAATCACTTATTTAATCCAAAATTAAAATAAATTGGTGGTAAGGAAATAGACGGTTACATGACACAAGATAAAAAGCCTAATTCTATATTAAAAAAAAAAAATCAAACCTTGGAAAGTCCCTGGCGGTCCAGTGGTTAGGACCGGGTTCAATCCCTGGGTGGGGAACTAAGATCCTACAAGCCACCGGGTGCAACCAAAAAAAAAAAAAAAAATCAAACCTTTTGATAGTATTGAAAAATACCATCACCTCGTGGTGTGTGCATGAGCACCATAGGGTCAGGGATGCAGCAGCTGTCAGGTGGGCGGGGAGGAGGCTGAGGCCTCAGCTTGAGGGACCCCGCAGCCTCTCTGTGCCTATGTCTGGCAGAGCTGGTGTGAGATGAAGAGGCAACCCTTCCCAGCAGCCCGGATAATCAAGAGTTTGGGCCGGACCTTTGAGCACACACCAAGATACGGAGGAGCCAGACAAAAAGCACAGACTATGACACTGAAACGAATTAATAAGGAACTTAGTGATTTGGCCCACGACCCTCCGGCATAATGTTCTGTAGGTCCAGTTGGGGATGATGTTTCATTGACAAGTCACAATTATGGGACCTAATGACAACCCATATCAATGTGGTGTATTCTTTTTGACAATTCATCTTCCTACAGACTACCCCTTCAAACCAGGTTGCATTTACCATAAGAATTTATCATCCAAATATCAACAGGAATGGCTACATTTGTCTCGATATTCTAAGATCACAGGGGTCACCTGCTTTAACTATTTTTAAAGTTCTTGATAGAATTTTATTCCACACCTACCCCCACTCCAGGAAAAGGGAAGCAGAAGTTATATTTATTGTGTTAGGATTGAGGAAGTATGTTTTATGACAAAAGGTACAATAGCCTTTGAAGATGAGCTGTGAGCCCACATCTGCCTTAACATCCTTGGGGTGGGGAGCAGGGCCTTCTGATGAACAGAAAGCAGGTGGGAGAATTATCATGAGCACTGAGCTGGGCTAGAACTACTGCTATGATGCTCTGCCAGATCCATTCATTCATGCATGCATGTACTCCACAGATGCTTATGCATTGCTTAACTCTGTACCCGGCCATGTTCTGGCTGCTGGGGACACACAACACAGCAACCAGACAAAGCCCCTGCCTTCATGAATGTCACTTTCTCACAAGACAGAGACAAATAATGAATGAGCAATAAAAATAAGAAACTCAGATGATGATACTGAGTGCAAATCAGAGCAAAGGGAGAGGGAGTGCCGGGTCGTTGAGATAGGGAGGGCTTGTTATTTTATATGACATGGTCAGGGCAGATCTCACTGAGGAGGTGACATTCAAGCGGAGACCTGAAGGAAGCCTGGATTATTAGGCTGACTGCTTCCTATGGTCTAGTTTAACATGTACTTCTGATGCCTGGAGATCAATAAACTGGTAGTTGGATCTAGAAATTGACCTTCTACACATTCAGTTTTGGGGCAAAAATCCTTCATAGGTGGTGCTGTGAGGTCTTCCATCAGGAGGCATGTACGTCCGGTTCTCTCTTGTGACGCTGTGGCCCTAGATAGCCGTTGCCTGGATCCACTGCTTCATTAGTGGTGTGCAAAGTGATGAGAGTCCGTCATTCCTTCTTCATATAAGAGTTATTTTTAAAATCCTTGTTACACAGAGATTACTTTCAAACAATTCTGCCTCCCATTGTCCTAAAGCCCCTCAGTTAAAAAAATTTTTTTTATTGAATGAAAGACTATTTAAATTCTATAGTGCTTTATAATTTTCAAAAGTTTCACACAGGGACTTCCCTGGTGGCGCAGTGGTTAAGAATCCACCTGCCAATGCAGGGGACACGGGTTTGAGCCCTGGTCCGGGAAGATCCCGCATGCCACGGAGCAACTAAGTCCGTGCGCCACAACTACTGAGCCTGCACTCTAGAGCCTGCAAGCCACAACTACTGAAGCCCGCGCACCTAGAGCCCACGCACTGTAACAAAGAGTAGCCCCCGCTCGCCGCAACTAGAGAAAGCCTGCATGCAGCAACAAAGACCCAATGCAGGAAGATGGCGGAAGAGTAAGACGCGGAGATCACCTTCCTCCCCACAGATACATCAGAAATTCATCTACACGTGCATCAACTCCTACAGAACACCTACTGAACGCTGACAGAAGACCTCAGACCCCCTAAAAGGCAAGAAACTCCCCACATACCTGGGTAGGGCAAAAGAAAAAAAGAAGAAACAGAGACAATAGGATAGGGACGGGACCTGCACTACTGGGAGGGAGCCGTGAAGGAGGGAAGGTTTCTACACACTACAAGCCCCTTCGCGGGCGGAGACTGCAGGTGGCGGAGGGGGAAAGCTTCGGAGTAGCGGAGGAGAGCACAGCAACAGGGGTGTGGAGGGCAAAGCGGAGAGATTCCGGCACAGAGGATCGGTGCCCTCAGGCACACACCAGCCCGAGAGGCTTGTCTGCTCGGCCGCCGTGGCGGGCGGGGCTGGGAGCTGAGGCTTGGGTATCGGCTTTCAGTCGGAGCGCAGGGAGAGGACTGGGGCTGGCGGCAGGAAGAGAGCCTGAAGGGGTTAGTGCACCACGGCTAGCCCGGAGGGAGTCCGGGGAAAGGGTCTGGAGTTGCTGAAGAGGCAAGAGTCTTTTTTCACTTTCACTTTCGTTTCCTGGTGTGCGAGGAGAGGGCATTAAAAGGGCTGCTTAGGGAAGCGCTGGAGACAGGCGCGAGCCGCAGGTAAGGCGTGGACCTCGGAGACGGGCGTGGGCCGCCGCCGCGGCCCGCCGCCGCCCACCGCCCGCCGACGCCCGCCGCCGCCGCGGCCCGCCGCCGCCCACCGCCCGCCGCCGCCCGCCGCCCGCCGCCGCCGCCGCGGCCCGCCGCCGCCGCCGCCCCCGCGGCCCGCCACCGCCGCCGCCTGCCGCCGCCCGCCGCCGCCGCGGCCCGCCGCCGCCGCCGCCCTCGCGGCCCGCCGCCGCCGCCGCCTGCCGCCGCCCGCCGCCGCCGCAGCCGCGGGGCCTGTGTGCGAGCGCGGGTCACTGTCCGCCCCGCCTTCCGGGGGACCTGTGCACCCCGCTACTGCCTGGGTCCCGAGACCCGAGGACGGCTTTCCCGGGAAAGCGCACGGAGCGCCACGGGCAGCTGCAACGTCACGCCGGCCTCTGCCGCCGCAGGCCCGCCCCACACTGCGCGCCCCTCCCTCCCCTCTGCATGAGTGAGCCAGAGCCCCCGAATCAGCGGCTCCTTTAAACCCGTCCTGTCTGAGCGAAGAACGGACGCCCTCCGGCGACCTACGCACAGAGGCGGGGCCAGGTCCAAGGCTGAGACCCGGGAGCTGTGAGAGCAGAGTCAGGGAAATCTCTCTGTGCAGCCTCGGAGGCAGCGGATTAAAGCTCCACGGTCCATTTGATGTGCCCTGCGTCTGTGGAGTGCATGAATGGA
This sequence comes from Mesoplodon densirostris, assembly GCF_025265405.1. Taxonomy (NCBI): domain Eukaryota; kingdom Metazoa; phylum Chordata; class Mammalia; order Artiodactyla; family Ziphiidae; genus Mesoplodon; species Mesoplodon densirostris. Next base: position 91,540,941 of record NC_082681.1, read on the forward strand.
CAGCGAATCATCCCAAATTGAGGAAGTGGACTTTGAGGACAAGATTTAAGACTTTCCCCCCTTTTCCTCTTTTTACAACGAATTATTCCAAAGTAAGGAGGTGGACTTAGAGAGCAAGATTTCAGACGTCTTGCCCTTTTCCTCTTTTTACAACGAATTATCCCAAATTGAGGAGGTGGGCTTGGAGAGCAAGATTTTTTATTTTTCCCCATGCTCTCTTTTTGTGAATGTGTATGTGTAATCTTCTGTGTAAGATTCTCTCTGTATAGCTTTGCTTCCACCATATGTCCCAGGGTTCTATCGGTCCGTTTTTTGTTTTTTTTTTTTCAATAATTACTTTCTAATTTTAATAACGCTACTATATTTCATACTTTATTCTATTTTACTTTACCTGCTCTTTCTTTTTTTCCTACCTTCCCTTCCTCCCTCCCTCCCTCTGCTCTTCCTTTCCTTCTTTCTTTTTCTTTCCTCCCTCCCTCCCACCCTTCTTCTTTCCACTTTCTTTTTCTTTCCTTCCCCCCTCCCTCCCTCCTGTCTTTCTTTCTTTCTTTCCTTCCTCCCTCCCTCCCTCCCTTCTTCCATTCACTCTTCCTTTTGCTTTCATTGCTCCCTCCCTCCCTCCTTTCTTTCCTTCTTTCTTTCCATCCTTCCTCACTCCCTCCCTCCTTTCTTTCTTCCTTCCTTCCTTCCTTCCTTTCTTCCCTTCTTCCTTTCTTTCCCTCTCTCTTTCTTTCTTCTACTAATTCTTTCTTTCTGCTTTTTCTCCCTGTTATTCTGAGCTGGGTGGATGAAAGGCTCTTGGTGCTGCAGCCAGGAGCCAGTGCTGTGCCTCTGAAGTGGGAGAGCCAACTTCAGGACACGGGTCCACAAGAGACCTCCCAGCTCCACATAATATCAAGCAGCGAAAATCTCCCAGAGATCTCCATCCCAACACCAGCACCCAGCTTCAGTCAACGACCAGCAAGCTACAGTGCTGGTCACCCTATGCCAAGCAACTAGCAAGGCAGGAACACAACCCCACCCATTAGCAGAGAAGCTACCTAAAAACATAATAAGGCCATAGGCACCCCCAAACACGCCACCAGACGTGGACCTGTCCACCAGAAAGACAAGATCGAGCCTCAACCATCAGAACACAGGCATTAGTCCCCCCCACGAGGAAGCCTATACAACCTACTGAAACAACCTTAGCCACTGGGGTCAGACACGAAAAACAACGGGAACTACGAATCTGCAGCCTGCAAAAAGGAGACCCCAAACACAGTAACATAAGCAAAATGAGAAGACAGAAAAACACACAGCAGGTGAAGGAGCAAGATAAAAACCTACCAGACCTAACAAATGAAGAGGTAATAGGCAGTCTACCTGAAAAAGAATTCAGAATAATGATGGTAAAGATGATCCAAAATCTTGGAAATAGAATAGACAAAATGCAAGAAACAGTTAACAAGGACCTAGAAGAACTAAAGATGAATCAAGCATCGATTAAAAACACAATACATGAAATAAAAAATACTCTAGATGGGATCAAGAGCAGAATAACTGAGGCAGAAGAACGGATAAGTGAGGTGGAAGATAAAATAGTGGAAATAACTGATGCAGAGCAAAATAAAGAAAAAAGAATGAAAAGAACAGAGGACAGTCTCAGAGACCTCTGGGACAACATTAAACGCACCAACATTCGAATTATAGGGGTTCCAGAAGAAGAAGAGAAAAAGAAAGGGACTGAGAAAATATTGGAAGAGATTATAGTTGAAAACTTCCCCAATATGGGAAAGGAAATAGTTAATCAAGTCCAGGAGGCACAGAGAGTCCCATACAGAATAAATCCAAGGAGAAATACACCAAGACACATATTAATCAAACTGTCAAAAATTAAACACAAAGAAATCATATTAAAAGCAGCAAGGGAAAAACAACAAATAACACACAAGGGAATCCCCATCAGGTTAACAGCTGATCTCTCAGCAGAAACTCTACAAGCCAGAAGGGAGTGGCAGGCCATAATTAAAGTGATGAAGGAGAGAAACCTGCAGCCAAGATTACTCTACCCAGCAAGGATCTCATTCAGATTTGATGGAGAAATTAAAACGTTTACAGACAAGCAAAAGCTGAGAGAGTTCAGCACCACCAAACCAGCTTTACAACAAATGCTAAAGGAACTTCTCTAGGCAAGAAACACAACAGAAGGAATATACCTACAATAACGAACCCAAAGCAATTAAGGAAATGGGAATAGGAACATACATATCAATAATTACCTTAAATGTAAATGGACTAAATGCTCCCACTAAAAGACACAGAGTGGCTGAATGGATACAAAAACAAGACCCATATATATGCTGTCTACAAGAGACCCACTTCAGACCTAAAGACACATACAGATTGAAAGTAAGGGGATGGAAAAAGATATTCCATGCAAATGGAAATCAAAAGAAAGCTGGAGTAGCAATTCTTATATCAGACAAAATAGACTTTAAAATAAAGACTATTAGAAGAGACAAAGAAGGACACTACATAATGATCAAGGGATCGATCCAAGAAGAAGATATAACAATTGTAAATATTTATGCACCCAACATAGGAGCACCTCAATACATAAGGCAAATACTAACAGCCATAAAAGGGGAAATCGACAGTAACACAATCATAGTAGGGGACTTTAACACCCCACTTTCACCAATGGACAGATCGTCCAAAATGAAAATAAATAAGGAAACACAAGCTTTAAATGATACATTAAACAAGATGGACTTAGTTGATATTTATAGGACATTTCATCCAAAAACAACAGAATACACATTTTTCTCAAGTGCTCATGGAACATTCTCCAGGATAGATCATATCTTGGGTCACAAATCAAGCCTTGGTAAATTTAAGAAAATTGAAATTGTATCAAGTATCTTTTCCGACCACAATGCTATGAGACTAGACATCAATTACAGGAAAAGATCTGTAAAAAATACAAACACATGGAGGCTAAACAATACACTACTCAATAACGACGTGATCACTGAAGAAATCAGAGAGGAAATTAAAAAATACCTAGAAACAAATGACAATGGAGACACGACAACCCAAAACCTATGGGATGCAGCAAAAGCAGTTCTAAGGGGGAAGTTTATAGCAATACAATCCCACCTTAAGAAACAGGAAACATTTCGAGCAAACAACCTGACCCTGCACCTAAAGCAATTAGAGAAAGAAGAACAAAAAACCCCCAAAGCTAGCAGAAGGAAAGAAATCATAAAGATCAGATCAGAAATAAATGAAAAAGAAATGAAGGAAACGATAGCAAAGATCAACCAAACTAAAAGCTGGTTCTTTGAGAAGATAAACAAAATTGACAAACCATTAGCCAGACTCATCAAGAAAAGAAGGGAGAAGACTCAAATCAATAGAATTAGAAATGAAAAAGGAGAAGTAACAACTGACACTGCAGAAATACAAAAGATCATGAGAGATTACTACAAGCAACTCTATGCCAATAAAATGGACAACCTGGAAGAAATGGACAAATTCTTAGAAATGCACAACCTGCCAAGACTGACTCAGGAAGAAATAGAAAATATGAATAGACCAATCACAAGCACTGAAATTGAAACTGTGATTAAAAATCTTCCATCAAACAAAAGCCCAGGACCAGATGGCTTCACAGGCGAATTCTATCAAACATTTAGAGAAGAGCTAACACCCATCCTTCTCAAACTCTTCCAAACAATTTCAGAGGAAGGAACACTCCCAAACTCATTCTACGAGGCCACCATCACCTTGATACCAAAACCAGGCAAGGATGTCACAAAGAAAGAAAACTACAGGCCAATATCACTGATGAACATAGATGCAAAAATCCTCAACAAAATACTAGCAAACAGAATCCAACAGCACATTAAAAGGATCATACACCATGATCAAGTGGGGTTTATTCCAGGAATGCAAGGATTCTTCAATATACGCAAATCAATCCATGTGATACACCATATTAACAAGTTGAAGGAGAAAAACCATATGATCATCTCAATAGATGCAGAGAAAGCTTTCGACAAAATTCAACACCCTTTTATGATAAAAACCCTGCAGAAAGTAGGCATAGAGGGATCTTTCCTCAACATAATAAAGGCCATATATGACAAACCCACAGCCAACATTGTCCTCAATGGTGAGAAACTGAAACCATTTCCACTAAGATCAGGAACAAGACAAGGCTGCCCACTCTCACCACTCTTATTCAACCTAGTTTTGGAAGTTTTAGCCACAGCAATCAGAGAAGAAAAGGAAATAAAAGGAATCCAAATCGGAAAAGAAGAAGTAAAGCTGTCATTGTTTGCAGATGACATGATACTATACATAGAGAATCCTAAAGATGCTACCGAAAAACTACTAGAGCTAATCAATGAATTTGGTAAAGTAGCAGGTTACAAAATTAATGTACAGAAATCTCTGGCATTCCTGTACACTAATGATGAAAAATCTGAAAATGAAATCAAGAAAACACTCCCATTTACCATTGCAACAAAAAGAATAAAATATCTAGGAATAAACCTACCTAAGGAGACAAAAGACCTGTATGCAGAAAATTATAAGACACTGATGAAAGAAATTAAAGATGATACAAACAGATGGAGAGATATACCATGCTCCTGGATTGGAAGAATCAATATTGTGAAAATGACTCTACTACCCAAAGCAATCTACAGTTTCAATGCAATCCCTATCAAACTACCACTGGCATTTTTCACAGAACTAGAACAAAAAATTTCAAAATTTGTTTGGAAAAACAAAAGACCCCGAATAGCCAAAGCAATCTTGAGAACGAAAAAAGGAGCTGGAGGAATCAGGCTCCCTGACTTCAGACTATACTACAAAGCTACAGTAATTAAGACAGTGTGGTACTGGCATAAAAACAGAAAGATAGATCAGTGGATCAGGATAGAAAGCCCAGAGATAAACCCACGCACATATGGCCAACTTATCTTTGATAAAGGAGGCAGGAATGTACAGTGGAGAAAGGACAGCCTCTTCAATAAGTGGTGCTGGGAAAACTGGACAGGGACATGTAAAAGTATGAGATTAGATCATTCCCTAACACCATACACAAAAATAAGCTCAAAATGGATTAAAGACTTAAATATAAGGCCAGAAACTATCCAACTCTTAGAGGAAAACATAGGTAGAACACTCTATGACATAAATCATAGCAAGATCCTTTTGGACCCACCTCCTAGAGAAATGGAAATAAAAACAAAGATAAACACATGGGACCTAATGAAACTTCAAAGCTTTTGCACAGCAAAGGAAACCATAAACAAGACCAAAAGACAACCCTCAGAATGGGAGAAAATATTTGCAAATGAAGCAACTGACAAAGGATTAATCTCCAAAATTTATAAACAGCTCATGCAGCTCAATAGCAAAAAAACAAACAACCCAATCCAAAAATGGGCAGAAGACTTAAATAGGCATTTCTCCAAAGAAGATATACAGACTGCCAACAAACACATGAAAGAATGCTCAACATCATTAATCATTAGAGAAATGCAAATCAAAACTACAATGAGATATCATCTCACACCAGTCAGAATGGCCATCATCAAGAAATCTAGAAACAATAAATGCTGGAGAGGGTGTGGAGAAAAGGGAACACTCTTGCACTGCTGGTGGGAATGTGAATTGGTACAGCCACTATGGAGAACAGTATGGAGGTTCCTTAAAAAACTAAAAATAGAACTACCATATGATCCAGCAATCCCACTACTAGGCATATACCCTGAGAAAACCATAATTCAAAAAGAGACATGTACCAAAATGTTCATTGCAGCTCTATTCACAATAGCCCGGAGCTGGAAACAACCTAAGTGTCCATCATCGGATGAATGGATAAAGAAGATGTGGCACATATATACAATGGAATATTACTCAGCCATAAAAAGAAACGAAACTGAGCTATTTGTAATGAGGTGGATAGACCTAGAGTCTGTCATACAGAGTGAAGTAAGTCAGAAAGAGAAAGACAAATACCGTATGCTAACACATATATATGGAATATAAGAAAAAAAAATGTCATGAAGAACCTAGGGGTAAAACGGGAATAAAGACACAGACCTACTTGAGAATGGACTTGAGGATATGGGGAGGGGGAAGGGTAAGCTGTGACAAAGCGAAAGAGAGGCATGGACATATATACACTACCAAACGTAGGGTAGATAGATAGTGGGAAGCAGCCGCAGAGCACAGGGAGATCAGCTCGGTGCTTTGTGACTGCCTGGAGGGGAGGGATGGGGAGGGTGGGAGGGAGGGAGATGCATGAGGGAGGGGATGTGGGAACAGATGTATATGTATGACTGATTCACTTTGTTATAAAGCAGAAACTAATAAAAAAAAAAAGGAAAAAAAAAAACCCAATGCAGCCAAAAATAAAAATAAATAAATAAATTTATATAAAAAGAAGTTTCACAGACATAATTTCATATAATCCCATAATAACCCTTTTTTCCCCTACCCCTATATTATCCCTCCCCCCAAAGCCCCTCAGTTTCAATGCTCATGTTACAAGGGTCCCAATTTGGTCAAAGTCATCTACCACCTCTCATTTCTCTGGAATTTTAGCTCCTAGATTGCTATGCCTCTCTCCAATATCACCCCTCCCTTGAACCTTACCAATTTCATTTCCATTTAAATGACCCTTCCATTTCCACACAGAGACCTGGCCTCTCTTCCTTGACTTTCTCTCCTCCAGTGATCTTCTCAGTCACTCACTCCCACAGAAATAACCTTGACATCATCACCCAAACTGGAAAATGTACAATATTAAGTTCATGCATCCCACTCTCAGACAACTTCTTCCCATTGCTTCAGCTCATTCCCTCTAGTACCCCAACCAATCACGCTAAAAAACAGACACCAAAACATCTTAAAGACTTTGCACCCATGGATACAGACACCTAGGCATATCAGAGACAAGTCACCATGAAAACGTTCCCCCAAATCTTTATGACTTCAAATCCTGACAAAGATCCGTGAAAATCTCAGAAACCTCCCACATGGACTGAACCCCCAAAATTCATAACCCCCTAATCCCCCAGGTGCCTCACACCCTGGGACAAAGACCCCCCCCAAAAGTACAGGAATTTCACAACCTGGGGTACAGACCACCAATAGCACAGACCTCATCCTCCAAAACACACCAGCAAACAACTTAGATACCTCATACATTAGACACATAGTCCCCAAGAGTTCTGAGACCTCCAACCCTGACACAAGCCTGCCTGTTTAAACCTCAGAGGCCCCAATCACCTCTGACATCTCACACATCAGACACAAATCCTCAGAGAGCTCAGAGGTATCTCACACCAGTGATCTTCTCAGTTGGTGATCTATCCCAAACAACTTAGAAACTACACACCCTGAAAAACAGATCCACCAAAAGCTCATAGGCCACATATGGTGGGCACAGACCCCCAAAAGCCTACACGTCTCATACCATGGACACAGAATCCCAAACAGATTTGAGACCTTATGCCTTGGGACACAGAAACCCTGAAAGAACACAAACGTCAGATCCTAAGACAGAAAACTTAAATCAGTTCAAAGGTCCTCATTACGTGGCCCATCTCCACAAAAGCATCATAGAGAACTTAACACCCAGAGGCACAGCCCTAGAAAGAGTACAGAGACATCCTGGAAACAGATCCCAAACAGAGGAGAGACATCTCATTCTACGACAAAATCCCTCAAACACCTGTAGATGCCACACATCCAAGGATGCAGACCCACAAACTGCTTGGGCACTATCATCTTGAACAGAAACCCAGACAGCTGAGTGACCTCACATTCTGGACATAGGTACTATATCAGCACAGCTCAGAGGCCTGAAACATACCTCTGAACAGGAACCAGAATGAAAACCTTAAAATCAGAGCCTCCATACTCAGGGATACAGACCCACAGAATATCGAAACCTCACCATCAGGGAGAGTCTCACAAAAGTTTAGAGTCCCCATACCCTGGATAGCAAAAGCACAAAGGGCTCAGAGGCCTCAAACCCAGGTAGAAAATGGACAAATCAGCTTGAATTCACAACCTAGAAAACAGGACATCAGGGATTCCCTGGCGGTCCAGTGGTTAAGACTCTGTGCTTCCAGTGCAGGGGGCACGGGTTCTAACCCTGGTAGGGGAACTAAGATCTCGCGCGCTGCTCAGTGTGGCCAAGAAAAGAGAGAAAAAAAAAATAGAAAACAGGACACCAAACAACTTAGAGAGCTCACACTTAGGACATAGATCCCCAAAAAGCCCAGAGACCTCACACCATGGGACACAGAAGAGCTCAGAGATTTCACTCTGTGGAACAAAGACGCAAGTAACTCAGATAGCACGCACCATGGTATTGAGACTCTACATATCAAACTATAGATTAGGGACTTCCCTGGTGGTCCAGTGGCTAAGACTTTGCGCTCCCAATGCAGGGAGTTCGGGTTCGATCCCTGGTCAGGGAACTAGATCCCACATGCCACAACTAAGAGTTCGCATGCCACACTAAGAGTTCGCATGCTGCAACTAAAGATCCCGCATGCCACGACTGAAGATCCCGCACGCGGCAACGAAGATCCCGCGTGCCACAACTAAGACCCAGCACAGCCAAATAAATAAATAAATATAAAAAAATAAAATAAGCTACAGATTAAAGATATCATGACGTAGACGAAGGCCCTCAAGCAGCTCACACCCTGGGACACAGAGCCCCTAAACACCTAGTATCACCGTATGATAAAATGTCCCAATCAGCATTTGAGATTTCACAACTTGGAAGACAGACTCCCAAAATTACTTGTACATTTAACATCCTGCAAAGAGACTAAAAAGCTTACTGACCTCACATTTTGGACATAATTGCTAAATCAGCTCAGAAACCTGACACATGGCTAAACACCACCTTGGAACAGCAACGTGGCCTCAGATTCAAGGAGAGAACCTCAAAAATTCAGAGATGTTTATAGTCAGGAACGCCAACCCTCAAAATATCAAACACCTCACAACCATGGAAATGGACCCATAAAGACTTCAGAGAACTCATGCCACGGTCAAAAACAAATCAGCTCAAAGATTGCACAAGCTAGGAAGTGTGAGATGTCACACGTTGAGAAGTAGAACCCCAAAGGGTTCAGAGGCCTCACAGCCTGAGATACAGCCTAGAGACCTCACACTCTCAGACACAGACCCCCAGACATCCCAAGGAATTCACAGCCTGAGACAAAGAAACACAAATATCTCAGTGACCTCACATCTGTGACAATGACTCCCAAACATCTCAGAACCTCAGACTGTGGGTCAGCAACCCCCAAATACTTCAGAGGGCTCACACCCTGGACACATAGACCAAAGTACTCAAAGTCTTCACATACTGGGAAGCAGAGCCCCAAACAGTTCATGGACCCCGCGCCCTAGGACACAGATCCCCAAAGAACTAAGAGATCTCACACCTGGGTCACTGCCCCTTAGCCAGTCTAGAAGCCTTACTCTGCCCCCTGCAGGTAAGGGGACAGTGTAGGTGGTCTGGTGTTGTGGCTGCTATCTCCCTCCTCCCGCCATGGGGCCAGGGAGGGAACTTTCTCCAGATTCTCCCTTATCCTTCCGGTGAGAGCTTGGTGGGGTTCCTGAGGTAAAAACCTGCACTGCAGCCCCCAGAAGCTTCACACTCTCTCCCTAGCCTGCACTCAGCCTCCAGCAATCTGTCAAAATTTCTGGTTTAATGTTCCTCTCAGCTCATATAGCTTCCAGTGGCTTCTGCCCCAGGTGAGCAAATGCTCTGGTCCTGTGTCTCCCTGCAGGCACTAGTTTCTCTCCAGATTTCAGGATGACCATCTGTCCTGTGATCTCAGTTCTCTGATGAGTTCACACTGTTGTTAATTTGCTCTCTGTCCAACTTATTTCTTGTTGTAAGGATGGGAGCTTCTTTTCTTCAGTTCCTTTCATGTCCAAGTTGAAACCAGAAGTCTTTTCATTTATTTATTTATTTATTTTACTTTTGGCTGCATTAGGTCTTCGTTGCTACGCGCAGGCTTTCTCTAGTTGTGGCGAGTGGGGGCTACTCTTCGTTGCAGTGGGCGGGCTTCTCATTGCACTGGCCTCTCCTGTTGGTGGAGCACGGGCTCCAGGCACACAGGCTTCAGTAGTTGTGGCACACGGGCTTAGTTGCTCTGTGGCATGTGGGATCTTCCCGGACCAGGGCTCGAACCCATGTCCCCTGCATTGGCAGGCGGATTCTTACCCACTGCACCACCAGGGAAGTCCGATTGCTGGATTTTTCTCATTCTGATTTATGCTGCTTTTTCATATCTTGTATCACTTGTTAATCTCTTAGCTCATTTGGAAATACCAGTATGGAATTTTCATTGGTTTCGTAGGCATGTCTTTCTGGCGTTCTCTCATTATCCATAGGGATGTTATTCTGCTCCTTATCCTCTTTTTTCTTATAATAACGTTATATGGGATTTGACCTCCTTTCTTTTATATGAAATCAATTTTCTTGAATGTTTAGAAGGGAAGCATGGTTCAGGATGGCTTTTTTAACTTCATGGCTCTATAGCTCCCTCTTCTATTTTTTTGTGAAGAGCTCAAAACTATGGGTACTTGCTCTCTGAGATATTGGGGTTTCTATTCTCCTCCCTCACTTTTATCTGGACCTTCTTTTTCCTTTAACACTATGTTCCTCCTACTCACATTGGATTCTATTCCCAGTGTTTCCAGTGTGGTTGTTTTGACAGTTCATAGGACTCAGACTGTTCCTCCTTTTCAGAATTATTCTTTATCTTTGTGTATGTATGAAAAGTTCTATTAATAAATTTTTTTAATCCCTATGAGAGAGAGAGAGTTGGGGCAGGGGGGGTGTGGTGAGAGAATGAAAACACTAGAATATTATTAATAAAGAATAATGTTAGGGAATACCCTGGTGGTCCAGTGGTTAGGACTCCACGCTCTCAGTGCCAAGGGCCCAGGTTCAATCCCTGGTCAGGGAATTAAGATCCCACAGGCCTTGTGGCAAAAAAAAAAAAAAAAAAAAAAAAGAATAATGTTAATGTTGGGGAAGGTGGACATTGGGTAGATGGACAGTGATGGCAGGAAGTTTTCCACTGCACACCATTTTTTTTTTGCCACATTGTGTGGCATACAGGATCTTAGTTCCCTGACCAGGGATCAAACCCGTGCCCCCCGCACTGGGAGCACAGAGTCTTAACCACTAGACCACCAGGGAAGTCTGTCCTCTGCACACCTTTTAATCTTCATTTTTGAAGTAAATGCATATCACCTATTCCAAATTTAAGTAATTCTTTAAATTGTGCCTACAAAAAAAAAAAAAAAAGACCTCAACCCATAAGGACAAAAAGAATTATAGAAGAAAATTCTGGAATGTATTTTGGTATGTGGGAGGCATATGGATGAGTGGTAATAGATATAGCAGACCAGAGAAAGCAAAATTATATACTAGCAGTTGGGAGGATAAAAATCAGCATAATATTGAAAGTGGAATCCCCAAAAGACTCCAAAATTAACAGTATCAGGTACCTCTGGAAATAGGAGTGCATCCAAAAACATGAAAAGATGCTCAACATTGTTAATCATTAGAGACATGCAAATCAAAACCACAATGAAATTTCACCTCACACCTGTCAGAATGGCTATCATCAAAAACAGATAACAAATGTTGGTTAGGATGTAGAGAAAAGGGAAACCCTGTACACTGTTGTTGGAAATATAAATTGGTGCAGCCATTATGGAAAACAGCATGGAGGTTTCTCAAAAAAACAAAAATAGAACTATCACATGACCCAGCAATTCCACTCCTGGGTATTTAACTGAAAAAAAAGCAAAAACACTAATTAGAAAAGATACATGCACCCCAATGTTCATAGCAGCATTATTTGCAATAGCCAAGATATGGAAGCAATCTAAGTGTCCATCAACAGATGAATGGATAAAGAAGATGTGGTACATATATACAATGGAATACTACTCAGCCATAAAAAGAATGAAATTCTGCCATTTGCAACAACATGGAGAGACGTGGAGGGTATTATGAAGTGAAATGTCAGACAAAGAAAGACAAATACTGTATGATATCACTTACATGTGGAATCTAAAAAATAAAACAACTAGTGAATATAACAAAAAAGAAACAGACTCACAGATACAGAGAACAAACTAGTGGTTACCAGTGGAGAGAGGGAAGGGGCGGCAAGAGAGGGGTAGGGGATTAAGAGGTAGAAACTACTATGTATAAAATAAATAAGCTACAAGGATATATTGTACAGCACAGGGAATATAGCCAATATTTTATAGTAACTAGAAATGGGGTATAACCTTTAAAATTTTTGAATCACTATGTTGTACACCTGAAACTTACATTGTACATCAACTGTACTTCAATATAAAAAATAAGAACTTAGACCCAAACATCTCCAGTTCCACTCCATGAATCTGGAAGGATATAAAATATCTGAACAACTATTAATAATTGACATAGGGAATTCCCTGATGGCGCAGTGGTTAAGAATCTGCCTGCCAATGCAGGGGACATCGGTTCAAGCCCTGGTCCAGGAAGATCCCACTTGCCGCGGAGCAGCTAAGCCCGTGCACCACAACTACTGAGCCTGCGCTCTAGAGTCCGTGAGCCACAACTACTGAGCCCACGTGCCACAACTACTGAAGCCCATGTGCCCTAGAGTCCTCGTGCCACAACTACTGAGCCCACACACCACAACTACTGAAGCCCGTGAGCCTAGGGCCCATGCTCCACAGCAAGAGAAGCCACCGCTCGCCTCAACTAGAGAAAGCCCACACGCAGCAATGAAGACCCAACACAGCCAAAAAATAAATAAAATTAAAAGAAGAAAAACACCCACCTTTAAAAAAATTTTGACATATACAGGACACCAGAGCCAATGAAAACAGAATAAACTTTTTGAAATACATATAGAACATTTACCAAAATTAGCCATATCCAGAGCTATAGAGTAAGCTTAATAAATTTCAAAGTATTGAAATAATTCAGAGCACATTCTCTGATCATAGTAGAAATATGTGATACCATAAATAACAATATGATAACTAGAAAATCCAGAACTGCTGGGAAATTAAGTAGTACATCACTAAATAACAGAAGGGTCAATGTAGAAATCAAATTAGAAATTAGAAAACTAGGGGGTACAGCCAAAGCGGTCCTTAAAGAAACTTTTATAATCTTGAGTGCATATGCTGGGAAAAGAAAAGCCTGAAATTCCAAGGCAGTAGCAAAAAAAAAAAAAAAAAAAAAAAGGAAGTACAGAAAACAAACACATAGAAAACAAATGTACAAAAAATATATATTAATAACCAAGAGTTGGTTGTTAGAAAACTTATTTTAAAAATTGATAAGGGCTTCCCTGGTGGTGCAGTGGTTAAGAATCCGCCTACCAGTGCAGGCGACACAGGTTCAAGCCCTGGTCTGGGAAGATCCCACATGCCACAGAGCAACTAAGCCCGTGTGCCGCAACTACTGAGCCTGTGCTCTAGAGCCCACGAGCCACAACTACTGAGCCCGCATGCCACAACTACTGAAGCCCGGGTGCCTAGAGCCCATGCTCTGCAACAAGAGAAGCCACTGCAATGAGAAGCCCGCGCACCTCAACGAAGAGTAGCCCCTGCTCGCCACAACTAGAGAAAGCCCACTCAAAGCAACAAAGACCCAACACAGCCAAAAATTTAAAAAAATTTAAAAATTTAAAAATTGATAAACACCTAGAAAAACTAATCAAGAATAAAGAGAGAAGATATTAATAACAAATATCGGGAATATAAAGGACATCCCTACAGGGGACCGCCCTGGCGGTCCAGTGGTTAAAACTCCATGCTTCCAGTGCAGGGGGCACAGGTTCGATCCCTGGTCAGAGAGCTAAGATCCTGAATGCCGCGCAGTGTGGCCAAAAAAATAATAATAGATAAATAAATTTTTTTTTAAAAAGGACATCACTACAGACCTTATAGACATTGCAAGTATTAAAACATGGTTATGAACAATTTTATGCAAATAAATTTCACAATTTAGATTAAAATAGGTAAATTCCTTGAAAAACACAGCTCTCCAAATGAACACGAGAAGATATAGACAATCAAGTTTTGGTCACAGTGAGCTGAAATAAAATGAGGTAAGATATATCCCCTTGTTCTCCATTTTCTGTAAATAACCATGTAGGATTGATATTTCCTCCTTAAATGTTAGATAGCATTCACTGGTGAAGCCATCTGGGCCTAGAGTTTTTTGTGGGGGAATGTTGTTGAATCCAATTTCTTTAACAGTTATAGAACAATTAAGAGTTTCTATTTCTTCTAATGTCAATCTTAGTCATTTTATTTTCAGGGAACTTGCCCATTTTATGTAAGATATCAAATTGCTCAAGTTGTTTATTGTATTTACTTATTAACCTTCATATATCTGTAGGATATGTAGTGATATCCTGATTTTTATAGCTGGTGTTAGTAATTTGAATTCTCACTTTTTTCTCTTGATCAGTCCTGCTAGAAATTTTTCAATTTTTTTGACCTTTGAAATGATTAGTAAAACTTATTTCATGAAAAAAAAATGTGCCTACATACTGTCATACACTGCAGGTAGGAATGCAAAATAATACAGGACCTATGGAGAAAAATTTGGCAGTATTCATTGAAATTACAAATGCACATATACCCCTTGACCCAGCAATTTCATTTCTGGAAATGTACAAAACAATGCATATGTGATTATTCATTACAGCATTTTGATAGTTAGAAACAGAGGACAACTCAAGAATAAGTAAATTAGGGTACATACACACAAACAAATGCTCAGGAACTGTAAAAAGAGAATGAGAAAGTTCTCTATGTATTGATTTGTAAAGATTTCCCGGATATATGGTTAATAAAGCAAGATGCAAAACAGTGTATCTAGTATGCTACCTTTTGTGTAAGAAAGGGGGGAATATGTATCCATACTTGCTTGTACACGCATAAAGGTATTCTGGACAGATACACACTAAACTAATAAAAACGGTTACAGAAGAAAGCCCAAGCTCTTTGGCCTGGAATACAAATCCTTCTAGGATATGCTTTGAAGCCAGATTGCCTGCCACTTACTTTGGTCAAATTATTCTTTCTTCACCTGCAACACAGGATAATAGTACCTATCCTCATAGGGTTATGAGGATAAAATGGACTAATGGAGTGTCTGCCACATAGTTAACATTCAATAAACGTTAGCTCATTTATCATCACAAGTATCTGACTCTAGCCTACCTTCCCAACCACGTCCTCAACAACTCCCCTACAGCTGTGGCTTTCAAGCTCAACTGCGTATTAGGATCACAGGGATTTTTAAAAAAATACTGAGGCCTGGACCCCAGCCCCACCCCAGACCATATAAATCAGAATCTCTAGGGAAGTGGGTTAGTGGAGCCCAGGCATTGACATTTTTAAACAACACCCCAGATGATTTTGATCATGCCTACCAGCTTATGGATTCCCTCAATGCACCTGACACACGTCAGGCTCATTCCTGCCTCCACACCTTTGCTCACACTATTCCCCGTCCCACTCCCACCCCGACTTGGGAAACCTTCTTCTCCATCCCACATCCCTGCCTGTTGAATTTCTGCTCATATTCCAAGACTTAATTTAGATGCCCTCGCCTCCATAAGGACCTTGCTTTTCTCCGCACACTCCTCCATTTGATGATTTCCTGCTGCCTACAGGATAAAGTTCTCCCCCACCACATATTTATTCCCTGTGCTTGTACCATACCAAACAATTTGCCCTTCTGCAGCCGCACTTATGCCTCAGCCTTTGCACATGCTCTTCCAAACCCCCAGCCTCAACCATACACTTAACCAACTCCTACTCATCCTTCAAGACCCAGCTCATGCAGCACTCCTGTGAAGCCTACTCTGAGCCCCTCTGCTAGTCTCCCTGAGGTAGAGTTAGGTATTCTCTGCCCTCTGTTCCCTCGCACTTTGGACTTATTTCTAACACTCAGCACACTGTGTTAATTGTCGTATATTTGTCTGGGTTGCCAGTTAGTCTGAGCTTCTGGAGGGCAAGGATTGTGAGTTTTCCATCTCTCTTACTTCCCTATAGCACAGACCCTGCACAAAGGAAGTACTTAGAGAATGTTTGACGAATTCTATTACTCTGTGGGGGTTTACTGGTATTCATTCTGAAAATTGCTGGTCTTCCCTTCAAGTTAAAGCCCTGATAACTGAACAAAATAATCTAAGACTAGTATGAACATCACTGAGGAAACCGGTTTATATCACCTATTTCATTTTGGCCCATTTCTGTCCATAGACTCCAGGGCTAAGATCTCAATACCTTATTTACATTGTATTATCAAGCCAGGCTTTGAGGTCTAAGATCTTATTAAGGTTAACAAGCCAGCCTTTCAGTACCACCCCCTCAACCAATTCACTGCCTGACAAATTGCTTTGCTTAGTCAATTGTCCTCACCTAGGCTATACATTAAAAAATCAGCTGGAGAGCTTTTCAACATCCTGCTGCTCAGGACGCCTGGCAGGCCGGTTACATTAGAATCTCTGGGGGAGGGTTCCAAGCATCAGTGTTTCTTGAAGCTCCCCAGGCGATCCCAAAGAGCAGTCAAGGTTGAGAGCCACTGGTAGATTTAAAGCCATACAGCTCTCGCCACCAACTCTGCCCTTTTATTTTTCCCTCCTTCCTACCCTTGTCTCCACGCTCCTCTCCTCTCCCTCTCACTGGCTTGTTCTCCAGTCGTTCATACTTATTGAGTTGATACGACCCGCATGGCAACTGAGTAGTGGAAACCGCACTGAGCTGGGAGAGCCTGCAGCGAGCCTGGACCTCTGCCCCTTTGTGGTCTTGGCCCTTCACTCTGGATCTTTGTTTCCTCTTGAGTTGAATGGGGGATCATAACACTTGTTCTGCCTTCTTAAGAGGCTTGTGTGAGGAGCACAGGAAATATTGGACCCTAAAGTTCTTTGGGTGCTGGAGAGCTCTGTGGAGATGTAGGGAATATCTAGAGCTGCATGTCCAGCATAGGGGCCACACAGTGTTAATACCACTCACGCAAAACAAGACTATATCAGGAATTCCCTGGTGATCTAGTGGTTAGGACTCTGAGCTTCCACCACAGGGGGCACAGGTTCGATCCCTGTTCGGGGAACTAAGATCCTGTAAGCTGCGCAGTGCAGCCAAAAAAAAAAAAAAAAAGACTATGTCATGTTTGCAAAATAATGAGACATGCATGGACATGAAAAATTCCAAATTCAGGACAGTGGTCCCTGGGGGAGGAAGGGGATGCGCCTGGGGAATTGCTGAGGGGGATTCAACTGTACTGTTAATGCTCTCTTTAAAAAACCAAATCTGGGGAGTTCCGTGGTGGTCCAGTGGTTAGGATTCGGTGCTTTCAGTGCCGTTCAATCCCTAGTCGGGGAACTGAGATTACACAAGCCGAGGGGCGCGGCCAAAAGGAAAAATAATAAAATTAAATAGATAAAAAATTAAAAGCCAAATCTGAAGTAACTATGACAAAATGTGAAGGTTTGATAAAACTGGGGGTGTTTTCTACCAAATGTAAAATAGCTAGTGGGAAGCAGCCACATAGCACAGGGAGATCAGCTCAGTGCTTTGTGACCACCTAGAGGGGTGGGATAGGGAGGGTGGGAGGGAGATGCAAGAGGGAGGGGATATGGGGATATATGTATATGCATAGCTGATCCACTTTGTTATACAGCAGAAACTAACACACCATTGTAAAGCAATTATACTGCAATAAAGATGTTAAAAAAAACTGGGTGTGTTTTATACTATTCTCTACTTTTCTGCACATTTGAAAAGAAGATAACAAAATAACTATACAACAGAAAGATATAAACATTTTTAAAGCAAAATAAAATACATTTTCTCAAATAGAGAAAGCCCGTGCACAGCAATGAAGACTGAACGCAGTCAAAATAAATAAATAAACAAATAAATAATAAAAATTAAAAACTATTAAAAAAAAAGAAGCCATTTTATCACACCAGTCAGAATGGCCATTGTTAAAAGGTCTACAAATAACAAATGTTGAAGAGGGTGGAGAAAAGGGAACCCTCTTACACTGTTGGTGGGAATGTAAATTTGTGCAGCCACTATGGAATATGGAGGTTCCTTAAAAAACTAAAAAGAGCTCTCGCCTTCTGAGATGGCCTACTCTGTCTATGGAGTATGTATTTCTCTGAATAAATCTGCTTTCACTCAAAAAACAAAAAACTAAAACGAGATGCCATATGATCCAGTAATCCCACTCCTGGGCATATATTCAGAGAAATAGCAGCACTATTTACTATTGCCAAGACATGGAAGCAACGTAAATGTCCATCAACAGATGAATGGACAAAAAAGATGTGGTATATGTATACAATGGAATATTACTCAGCCATAAAAAAGAATGAAATAATGCCATTTGCAGCAACATGGATGGACCTAGAGATTATCATACTAAGTGAAGTAAATCAAGAAAGAGAAAGACAGGGAATTCCCTGGCAGTCCAGTGGTTAGGACTCGGCACTTTCACTGCTGAGGGCCCAGGTTCAATCCCTGGTCGGGGAATTAAGATACCTCGAGCCATGCGGCATGCCAAAAAAAAAAAGAGAGAGAGAGAGAGAGAGAAAGACAAATACCATATGATATCACTTATATATGGAATCTAAAATATGACACAAATGAACTTATCTATGAAACAGAAACAGACTCACAGACATAGAGAACAGACTTGTGGTTGCCAAGTGGGAGGAGAGGTGGGGGAGGGAAGGACTAGGAGTTTGGGATTAGCAGATGCAAACTATTATATATAGGATGGATAAACAACAAGGTCCTACTGTATAGCACAGGGAGCTATAGTCAATATTCTGTAATAAACCATAATGGAAAAGAATATGAATATATATATATGTATGTATAACTGAATCACTTTGCTGTACACCGGAAACTAACATGACATTGTAAATCAACTATACTTCAATAAAAAAAAGAGAGAGAGAAGTCATTTTAGGCCTAAACCATTTTGTGATCTAAGCCTGGCCACAATGCTTGCCCTTGAACAGGTCTCAGTAATAATGATCTTAAGGGAACAAAAGAACAAACTGTTGTCAGGCAAGAGAAGTAATAATAGCAAAGATAATAAATCAGTTGTAAGGACTCCCAGTTCTGTTTCAAGGGTAAAGATTAGCCTGAAGCACTTTCTTGAGCTGTTTTGCAGAATTCAAACCCCCCTCGAGTGCTCAACCACCAGATCAACTGGAACCTAAAGGATGATGATGCTGACCTTTGCTGACGTCATGACTTCAACTATAGCTTGGACTCTGACGACCTTTGCCCCAATTCTATGCTGCATTCTCCTCTGCTCAAGCCCCTCCATGTATATGCATACACTGCCCAATCCCCTTCATGAATATGCATGCACCCTTAGCTTAAAACTTCCCCAATTTTGCTGTTCGGGGAGATACTGCTTTGGGAAAAATCCCCAGTGTTCTCCTTATTTGCTGCAAGTAATAAGTCCTTCCTTCTCCTGCTCTTTGACTTGGTTGTATCTTTTGGCTTGACACCCACCAAGAGGCGAACCTAGTTTTTGAGCAACATAATTGCTCTTACACTGACCAACCCTCTTACCTGCTTTTTGTAATTTTTCACTTCCCTCACTCTACTTGAGCCCCTGCTTGCTCCTCCTCCCTCCTCTCTCATTCTCCCTTTAAAACACCCTGCACAAATTGGAACGGAGCTCAGCTCTTTCCCCTACTGTCAGTAGTTACTGAACAAAATCTGTTTTCACTGCTTTAACTAAAGTCCAGCTTTGTTGATCTTTGACACTCTCCACCGTCACCCTCCGAGACTCAGGGACAGAGACCACGTCTGTTTTGTTCACTGCTGAATCTTAAGTGTCTCCAAGAATGACACGCACAACAAACATTTGCTGAATGAACAAATAAATGTTTGTTAAAATGCATATAGTAAAAAGACCCTGTTGGGCTGCACCCCGCAGGCCTATAAGCCCTGTGCTTGCCCAGCTTCAAGACTGAAGAAAGAGCCCAGAGTCTGAGACAGAGACATCAGTGGTTTAATGGATGGGGGGATCTTACATGTCTGAAGCAAGGTCCTGGAGCGACATCCCACTGTGCGCTGCGGATGGCAGGCAGGACATAGCTATGGCGGGCAGGACATAGCTGCAATCTTTGCTCCGGGGGAAGGGGAGATTGCCAGTTATAGGGGGAATTGACGTCAGGTTGGCTCATCGGTTACCAGGGAAACTAGCAGAGGAGCATGCCCCTCATTGCCCCACTGATAAGAACATTCGTCAGTAGCTGGGGCCTGGGGCAAGTATGTAGGAAGGTCAGTCATGTGAGTAGGGGATAGGTGAAGCAGGCACTGGTCGAGCAGGGGACGTACAGAGAGCAAGAGAACAGCCATCTTCAGTGGTCTGACTACACAGACCCCAAGACTGTGAGACAGGAGACCTAGATTTTAGTCTCATCATTTGTCTTGGTTAACTTGTTACCTGAACCAAGTTTCTTCATCAGGACTTCCCTGGTGGCGCAGTGGTTAAGAATCTGTCTGCCAATGCAGGGGACACACATTTGAGCCCTGGTCCGGGAAGATCCCACATGCTGTGGAGCAACTAAGCCCGCGAGCCACAACTACTGAGCCTGTGCTCTAGAGCCCGCGAGCCACAACTACTGAGCCCACGTGCCACAACTACTGAAGCCCGTGCAGCCCGTGCTCCACAACAAGAGAAGCCACCACGAGAAGCCCGTGCACTGCAACATAGAGTAGCCTCCGCTCGCTGCAACTAGAAGAAAGCCCACGCGCAGCAACGAAGCCCCAACGCAGCCATAAATTAATTAATTTATTAAAGAAAGAAAGAAAGAATCTGCCTGCCATTGCAGGGGACACGGGTTTGATCCCTGGTCCAGGAAGATCCCACATGCCACGGAGCAACGAAGCCTGTGCACCACAACTACTGAGCCCACATGCCACAACTACTGAAGCCCGCGTGCCTAGAGCCCGCGCTCCACAAGAGAAGCCACTGCAATGAGAAGCCCGCGCACCACAACAGAGAGTAGCCTCCGCTTGACGCAACTAGAGAAAGCCCACACACAGCAACAAAGACCCAACGCAACCAAAAATATGTAAATAAATAAATAAATAAATGAAAAGGTGTTTCATTAAAAAAAACAGTTGCTTCATCAACTTGGTCCAACTACTGTCTGTGTAATCTGGGACAGGATATGGAACCTCTCTTTTTCTCCGTTACCAAGCAAGTCCTTCTTCACAGGATTGTTGGGAAGACTGAAATGGTGTGAGAGAAACACAATAGTGTGAGAGAAGGTGCTCAGGAAATGATTTCCAAGCTTGACCTTTTACTGGGTCTCTCTTATCTGGCCTCTTACCCAGAGCCTATAGCTTGTGCTCTTAGGAGTGCAGACTCTGGAGCCAACTGCCTTGAGTTTCAAGTCCTGCTTTGCTCCTTACTAGTTATGTGACTTTGGAAAGTGGCTTAACTTCTCAGCACTCTCTTTATCTGTAAACTGGGGATGATTGTAATCCCTACCTCGTAGCGTTGTCGTGAGGACTAACAAAGTAAATACACTCACTTTGAGTGTATTTACTTTGTTAGTCCTCACGACAACGCCATATATAACGTCATATATAAGTGTTAAATAGTGTGACTGGGCCTAGGGATCCTCATTCATAAGAAGCATCAGGCTTCAAGGTCCCTGGAGCCTCGGTGACTTCACACCTGCAGCCGGAGCAGCCAAAGGCTTCCTTCCCTTTCCTTACAGGGGTCTGGGGGTAAAAGCTCAGAGTCATTAACCCAGTCTCCCACTGGGCCAGTTTGCATCTCCTTCAGTCTTCACTACCTGATCGGTGGTCTGAAGTCACTCCTCTGGGCGCTGGCTGGTCGTGTCTGGGATCTTCCTCGACCTCAGTGGCCAGTGAGGAAGCAGCGGTTTTCCTAGGCCACAAAGACGACTCCACAGCAATTTTCAACCCTGCCCTGCCCCAGGGACCCCCTTTTCGACTCAAGAGTCCCCCAGAGGGTGGTGTGAGCCCCTGGAACTGACCGAAAGACTGGGGGTGGGGTCCGGCGCGGTTACTGTCCAAATTTAGCTTTTCTTCAGGGGGATGATCTGGGGTCCACTGGACCTAAGACTGAGTCCCTTCTAGGGCATGGAGATGTGAGGACGGGATCGAGAGGGCTTTCCTCCGGGTCTAACACACCCACCCCCTTCCGTCTTCTGGTTTTCTGCCTCCCCAGGGGCCCCCAAATTGCAGTCCGGGAGAAAGGAGCAACCACTAGTCCCTGTCTACCTCTGAGGGCTCTGCGCCTGCCTAAACCGCCCCGAGCGGCCGCACTTCTCCTCCTCCTCTCTCTGTGACCTGTCGCTGTCACACGCCGCTTTGTCCACATCTCCTAACAGCCACTCCCTATGAGTTGGGCCGCAATCCTCCCCTCAATCGCACCTCCAGCTCCTCAACTGACTCTCCCACCCCACTGGGAGCACATGAGCGGGCCGCGCATGCGCGGACAGCACCTCCACGGAGGCCAGCTCGACCCTGCCGGAGGGCCGGGCGTTGGAGGGGGAGCGCATGCGCAGATGCTGTGCACCGCTCCAGAAGGGAAGATGGGCTGAGTGGGTGGTGGCGAAGCTATACTTGTCAATCTCCGAGCCCCCTGCCGCCCTCCTTCCTCTCCCTGGGTCCGGTCTTCCCACACTCAGTCAGGACTATAGGACAGCCCCGTACTGGAATCTTAGTGTGAATCCTTCCGTTTAGCTAGCAACCCCTCTGATAAAGAAAAAGAATGAGTGAGTAACAAGCATATTGAATCTGTTGACTTGCTTAGAGTGGGTGCAGCCTGTACATCGCCATCCAATACTTGGTTCCAGAGCAGGCGACTCTTCTTCCCCACCGGGAGTGGCAGAAATAAAAGGGGAACTTGCCCCCTGCCGATCCCCTTCGCTGGACTCTGGGTTCCCTCCTAACGAGCCCCTTCGCCAGTCTCTTTGAGGGCCTGAGCCACCTTTGGGCTACCTGTGCCGACGGATCAGGGTCTCCCCCATTGTGTCCCATATCCCCTCCAATGGGACAGTCTCACATGGCGCAGGTGGCCTAGGGTGGAGGGCACAAGCACTAAGCACGACAGTTACTACTGACTGACCACCTTTTATACCAGACATGACACACTAGGATAAAGCGAGTATTCGTATTCCCACTTGATTGCGGAGGAAACTGAGGCCGGAAGACGAAGAAGACTCGACCCAGGTCCCACAGCCGCCAGCCGCCCCTTCAGTGGGTGCATGGTCAAGACTTATCACACACAGGGCCTCTAAAGCCTCGCACCCGGAATGGTCACCCCTGCCCCCGCGGGCCCCCCACTTCTGGGTGTCGCCCAGTCACACTGGCGGGGGTTTCACTGGCACTGCCGCCCCGCCCGGGCTGACTCATCTCCCTCACACCCGTTTATTCTGTTCCGAGTCTTTTCTAACTCGACCCGGGCGGGCGCGGAGGGGATTTGGGGGCCGGGAGAGTTGTTGGAGAAACTAGTCTAAGTCCTTGGCTGGAGAGCTGGGAGGCCCCGAGAGGGCCAGCCCCTGTGTCCGCCTCTGACCAGGAGTGGGGCGGGGGTGTTCCGCGCCGCCTGGAGGAGGGGTGATGAGGAGCCCGGAGGGAGAAGAACGCTTCCACCCGCATTGCCAGAGCCTCCCTCCTCCCGGCTCCCGCCCCCTGAGGGCGGCGGCTGTCACTGCTCGCTCCGGCGCCAGCTGGCTCCTGGTTCTCCGCCTTCATGCGTACCTGCTCGCTTTCCTGCCTTCCCACCGGCTGTCCACATCCCTTTCCCTTCCTTCCCCACTTCCTCCCTTGCTCCCGTCCTCTTTGCCTTCCTCGACCTCCATATTGCCAGAATACTGTTGCCTCCCTCCCACTCCTCCCCTCCAAACAAACAAACAAACAAACAAAAAACAAACCCAACTGGTCATGTAATGGCTTCACTAAGCCTGCAGACGACTCCCAGCTTTTTAGCTCGCCTGCTGGGTGGATATGTAAACCATGAGGTAATTCTTCCAAGTCTGTGAAGGGAAGGTAGCTACAAGTGGAACTGACGCTGTGTACTGATCACAACACATCGATTCCACCAAATGATGCAGGTTTATTGGGATGTCACACATATGCATTCATTCACTCAGCAAACTGCTGTCTGTTCTGCGCCAGGCCCTGTATGGCAAATGAAGGATAAAGAGATCAGAATACATCCCTGATCTCTCAGGAGGGAAAGTATTGGTTCAGAGGTGGGCATAGAGAGCCATGGGAGCCTGAAGAGGAGTATCTCACCATCCTGGAGGTTATCTGTGGGGTAGGGGTGCCATATTTAGCAACTGAAAATAGAGGATTCCCACTCAGATATGAATTTCAGATAAATAACAAATAATTTTAATTATTAACAAATAATATTAGTATAAGTATGCCCCAAATATTGCATGGGAGATACTTATGCTAAAAATTATTTGTTGTTTATGTGAAACTCAAACTTCATTACTGAGCATCTTGTATCTCATCTGGCAGCACTACTGTGGAGGGTATCAAGTCACTCGTCATTGCTGGAAAGTACAGTGTTATACAGGCTGAAGTCAGACAGTCAGAATGCAGCAACTTATGGAGAGCCCTAAAAGTGGGGGAGAACCACTCAAAGGGTTTAAAGCAAGGAGGGGGTAACATAATAAAATTTTAGTTTTAGGAAGAGGTTTCTTCTGGCTTCTTGGAGGATCCTTTTAAGAGGGACAACAGTGGGATCTCACTAGTTATAATAGTTCAGGCAAGAGATTTTGGATAGTGATAGTAGGAAGATGGGAGAGAGGAAGTGCCAGATTTAAGACGTATGTAAGAGTTAGATCAACAGGATTTGGCAATTGATTAGATGGAATGAAGAGGGCATCATTCCCAGCGTCCAGCTTTGGAGTCTGGAAAGATGGTATTGCTACCAACTGAGATAGAACAGATGTTGGAGGCAAGGACTGAGTTTAGTTTAGGACATGTGTTGGAGGTGCCTAAGGGACATCTGGTGTAGGGGGCCAGCAAATGATTGGCTATCTCATTCTGAAATTCGGTGAAGGTAAGCCTGGAGATTAGGAAGTCTTCAGCAGAGAGGCAATATTGAAACCAGGAGATGGATGACCTCCCCAGAAAAGGAACTCAGGCAGAAGGCCAAGAAGAAGCAGGGGAGCAGGAGGAACCAGGAAAGTGAGGTGTCATGGAAGCCAAGGGGTGGTTTCTAGGAGGGGGAAGTGATCAACCATGTCAGATGCAGCCAGAAAGTCCTGATTACACAAAGGCTGAACAACGACCATTGAGTTGGGCAAAGGTAAAGTCATCATGACCTTAGGCTGGCATCAAACAGGCTCATTTAGACATCAGTCCCATTTATTCAAATGATAAACACTCAGCTAGCATGCAGTCCTCAGCATGCTCTCAGATAAACATCACAGTCATTCTCACATCCCACACACTCCTTCAGAATTTAAACCATTCATTTGAATTGTGCCCCGACTCACTCAGAAATTACAGGCACACCTTCAGATGCTCTCCATACTCATCAGCTGGGGGCCTTTATATTTGCCAATGTCACCTCAGAGTCGGAGCTAGTGCAGCTC
Organism: Mesoplodon densirostris; assembly: GCF_025265405.1. Classification (NCBI taxonomy): domain Eukaryota; kingdom Metazoa; phylum Chordata; class Mammalia; order Artiodactyla; family Ziphiidae; genus Mesoplodon; species Mesoplodon densirostris. The sequence goes on from NC_082681.1 coordinate 91,566,659, forward strand.
TGCCTTTGCAGGGATAACTGCAGGCACCCACGAGGGTTAAATGGGTTATCCTGTGGTTTTTATCTCCCAGGAGTGAAGACCACCTTTGCTCTTCGCTCACCTCCTGGTAGAGCTAACACCCCTTGGGTAATGCTGGATGTTGCGGGTTTTGGTGTCCCTGACATGACTCTTTGCTCACCTCTGGCCCTCATGCACCCTAACTGATGAGTGTGTGCAAAAGTTCAGTTTGCTCTGTTTCCTTTTTTTTTTTTTTTTTTTTTTTTTTTTGGCGGCACCAAGTGGTGCGGCACATGGGATCTTAGCTCCCCGACCAGGGATCGAACCCATGCCCCTGCAGTGGAAGCGTGGAGTCTTAACCACTGGACCACAGGGAAGTCCTGCTCCCTATTTTCTAATTATCTTCAGACAGAGGCGCGAACAATAAGAGAGGGGATGCTCAATGGCACAAATCCCCAAGGAAGTGGGAAGGGTTGGGATCCAGAGCCCAGTGGGAAGGGCAAGCCTCAAACAGGACCTCTCTTCTCTGAGACCCAAGGAAAGGAGAGTGTGGGTAGAGACAAGGTTGGAGGTGAAAAGAGAGGAAGTGTTCACCCAATAGCCTCTGTTTGCTTTAAATGCAGTAGTTCTTAACCCAGGGTCCACAGCCCTTTCAGAGTCTGTAGAGAGAATTCAGGGAGCCAATGGACTTGGAGGTGGGGGTGGGAATTGCATCTTTATTTTCACTATCACCAACAGATATGTAGCATGTCCTTCTAGGGCATGTGGGTAACAAACTACAGTAGTATTAGCAGTACCTGTGGCTTTGTCACCAATAGAAATCAAATTTTCATAGCATATCATGGTTGTTGCAGATCTCCCAAAATTACATCACTATTTGAAATCATCGTAGTCACTAGACCTGTTGATAGAGTTTGGTATTTAATGTATTAATAAAGAAGCACTTATATAACTACATTACAGATGTCTTTCTTATTTTGGTAATAGTATTTCTTTTGCAATCTTTATTTATCTCATGCATGCATTATTCTGGGAAGGGGTTCCTTAGACTTCACCAGATTGCCAGAAGTGTTCTTAGCATAAAAAAGGCTAAGAGACACTGCTCTGAAGAATAACAGTAGCTAACACTTACATAGCTCTTCCTAAAGGCCAGGTACTGTCTTAAGTACCTTTTTCTTTTCCTTATGTAGTTGTTAACTCATTTATTCCTAACAACCCTACAAGGGAGGTGCTTTGATTACACCCATTTTATGGAAGAGGATAATGAGGCACAACAGTAAAGTAGCTTGCCCAAGGTCATCCAGCTAGTAAATGATGAAGCTGAGATTCAAACCCAGACCTCTGGCTTCAGATCCTTTGTTGAAAAGTCAAGGAGGTGAATTGGTAGAATGCCAAGGGGTAAATGGGTTGAGGGCACTGGTGAGAATGGTAAAGAGAGAGGAGGAATGAGAAAGGGTCTACACTGTCCAGAAGAAAAGTAGGAAGAGGCTGCTGGGCTGGAGAAAATAGAAAGGCCCACAGATCAACAGGGTTCAAGGAGATAAAAGAAGTGGTGGAGAGGAGAAGACCTGAGGTGACTGGGAGAACACGGTCAGAGTGAGAGACAGTGGTGTGTAGATGTGGGGGAGTCATTCCAGGGCATGACAAGGTTAATAATGCGGTTTAGACAGAGGTGGTTAAAGTAGAGAGGAGGTGAAGGTCCCTGGAGCTGAGCAGATGAAAGAATCATAAAGCTGGGCCAGCAAATTCTTCCAAGATTGGCTGACTGATTGATTGATTCATTCCTTCATTCGTATTGAGTGTCTAGTACACTCTAGGCAGTGTCCTTGGCATTAGGTAGCCAAGAGGTAAACCAGCAGGACAAGACCCTGCTGCCATGGGGTTTACCTTCCAGCACAGGGAGTACAACACAAATACACACACAAACAAGGCCAGGTTAGACAAGACTCAAAAGCCTTGAGGCACAATTCCACAATGCCAAAAGTTCTGAAAAGTATAGGTTGTTTTTTCATACTTTGGAGCCCAAACTAATTAGGTGACAAAACCTGATCTGAAGTAGCATGAGGTTATTTGTAGTCTTGATTTATTCACTCAGTGTGAATTTTCATACTTTTGACTCTAGAAATTAATGTTTAATTATAAGTGATGCTCCAGACCTTTCTAAGTAGTTATGTAATATAGAGTACATGCTGTATATAAGGTTATGTAATATAGGGTACATGTCCTCTTTTCTAAAATTGAAAAAATTCTGAATTCCAAAGCATATCTGGCCCCAAGTTTGGAAAAAAGGTGATGGACCTGTAAGTGCTATGCAGAGAATTCAAACATGCAATGTGTTGATCCAAAAACTGGCCCCTGAACAGGGAGGGCAAGGAGAAACTGAAGAAAGAGGCAGACCGCTCTGCATTGGTAGGTGGCAGATTTAATGAGCAAGGGAACTTCCAAGGTTTGTTTTGGGTGGCCGAAAGGCGCGTAGATCTCCGCACCCACCTGCCAGAATCTTAAAAGTTTATATAGAGGCGTTAAGGGGGTTCAGTCATGTATTCAGTCCAGATGGTCACACCTTACTTTTTCAAGGCTGCGTCCTTAAAACAGCTCCACCTGTGGGAACGGTGGATATATTCCAAGGACAGAGGAAGGGGTAAGGAGTCTCCCAATGCCTGGGTCCAGCTCTGTGGTCAAGCAGAGGTCACGTCCTCTTGATGACATCTTCCAAGCCAATGGGATAGTAACTAGGTGGCTTACAGCTTGAGAGTTCCAGGTGACATTTAAGCTTAGTTCTGAATGACCAAACAACAGCAACAAATACAGTCATGCAAAGATCGGGGGAGAGCATTCCAAACAGAGGGAATAGCTAATTCAAAGATAACACAGGGGGGGCCTCCCTGGTGGCGCAGTGGTTGAGAGTCCGCCTGCCGATGCAGGGGACACGGGTTCGTGCCCCGGTCCAGGAAGATCCCACATGCCACGGAGCGGCTAGGCCCGTGAGCCATGGCCGCTGAGCCTGTGCGTCCAGAGCCTGTGCTCCGCAACGTGAGAGGCCACAACAGTGAGAGGCCTGTGTACCTCAAAAAAAATAAAATAAAAAATTAAAAAAAAAAGATAACACAGGGGGGAGGGATAAATTGGGAGATTGGGATTAACATATACACACTACTATATATAAAATAGATAACTAATAAGAACCTACTGTATAGCACAGGGAACTCTACTCAATACTCTGTAATGGCCAATATGGGAAAAGAATCTAAAAAAACAGTGCATATATGTGTATGTATAACTGATTCACTTTGCTGTACACCTGAAACTAATGCAACATTGTAAATCAACTATACTCCAATAAAAATTAAAAAACAAAACAAAGAAGGACACAAAGAGGGCACTGTGGTTGGAGCATACTGGGCTCAGTGAAGAGTGCTATAGACTGCTGGGGGGCTTCATGTTGTCAGAAAGATTGTGAATCTGGTATTAAATCCTCTGATGAATATGGTGTAGTGACCATGAGTGTGGCGGTGGTCAACATTTAGGAGGCCCAGAGGGAAGTCTTCCTGGATGGGAAAACACAAAGGGAGATACTTCAGATAGATTAAACATACAATCGAATGAGGCTGAAAATGTACACTAAGGTTATGGTCTGAAGACCTTGGTTTGGGGAGAAGTATACTTCCATAGAAAGAAGTCAGATTAGGTAGATTAGGTGGGCTCAGGATTCTAATTGGGATACTGGTTAAAAGATGTTCTAGGATGTTCTGGGTCTTAAATGACAGTCTCTCGTTGAGGTCCAATCTGAAATGTTTCCAATCTGATCTGGGCTTTGGGGTTTAAAATAGGTTAGACAAAGAAGACAGTAGCAAAGGCTGACCTGATGAAAGATGTTTTTGGCTTCTCTGTTTATGCCTCTTTGGGTTTGTGCTTCTCAGCAGCTGTCTCAGAATGTCTGTCTCCTAGCTTCTCTCTTAATGGCTGCCCACATCCATATCTCTGAGAATCTGTCGGTCATCTCTGTTCCTCTCAATCTCTTCCTCGACATATTTCTCTGTACATGGCTCTCAGAATCTCCATCTTTGGATAGCCATGTCTGGGTTCTAGAATCTGGTTCTTTGTCCCTTCCTTCGTGTGTCTGTACTGTAATTATCTCTTTTTCCAATTGAACTTTTTCCAACTTCCCTCTCGTAAGGCATGAACCTTTTATTATTCCTCTGGTTATCCCCAGTGCCCCGCACAGAGCCTGGCATATAGGAGTCTCTCAGATATAAACATATGAATGTTGAATGGAGGCTTTTTCCGAGGAGTAAGGTACGCACGCTCAATCTCCTGTCCCCCTCCGCCCAGCGGAGCTGGCCGTCTGCCCAAAGGCCGGAGGTTGTGGTGGTGCGATGCTGCTACTCGTTGTTTTCTCCCCCGGGTGAAATAACTCTCGGCCGGGACCTTGGCCGGGCCTGCTCTCGGGTCTTGGACGCTAGCCGCCGGCACTCGCCTTTTGTTCTCAGCCTCGGACAGCCAGCCTCGCCGGCCCCGCCCCGCGGCTCTGCCTCGGCCAACCAGCGAGCGCCCGGCAGTCCTGCTTGCAGAGAGGCCAGAGCAAGATGGCTGCTGCGTGTCGGAGCGTGAAGGTAACCGGGTCTTCGTCCCTGCTTCTTGCCCCGCTGCACCCGCTGGGACGGCGCGGCCGTAGAACTAGGGGGGAGAGATCGGTGCTGGGAGAAAGGGTTACTCTTATCGAGGCCTGCTATTGCGGCGGTTGGCCTCGGGAGGTGAAGGTCAACTCTCTGTGGCACGTGCATGCGGGGTGTCTGGATGGGCTTTTTGGGGATGAGACACCCAGAGGTCCCATCGTTAAAGTGAGGAGGCACATCAGGGTTAAACCGCAGGGGTGACCGGGAGCCTCCCTCGCAGAAGCCTGGGAAATGGGCAGATGCAAGGGTGGGGGTGGTCTGTACAGTATAGTTGTTGACCGTGCCCCTCTTCACAGGGTCTGGTCGCCGTAATAACCGGTGGAGCCTCGGGCCTCGGCTTGGCCACGGCGGAGCGACTGGTGGGGCAGGGGGCCTCTGCTGTACTTCTGGACCTGCCCAACTCGGATGGGGAGGCCCAGGCCAAGAAGTTAGGGAGGAACTGCGCCTTTGCCCCAGCGGACGTAAGTGGGATTACCTCACCTCTCCCATGGGGTCCTTTTTCATAAGGGTACCGTCTATGTGGGCAGTGGACCCATCTCCTTTTCCCTTTTGGCTGGAGCCGTTTTCAAAACGCCTTCGGTAAGGAATTTCTAAAGCTGGGTTTCACAACGGAGGGGTTGGGAATTGGCCATATCAGAATCTCCTCAAGGAAGTATGTATAGTTTGAAAATACATATTGTGCCCTGTAATTTTATATTTACAAAGTCAAAAAACTTTTCATGAAACAAACTACAGGAAGTAAAGCTTGACGAAATTATCTTAGCAGGTACGGGTACAAAAAAGCTAGTTTATCTTCATATCAATAATTCTCAAAACTTCTCTGATCCACAGCAGTTGAGAATCTCTAGGGGTATGTGAATTTATCAGAAGAGGGTATGGATTTCAAAAATGTTTTGAAACACTGCTCTGTATTACCTAACATTTTCACCTTTATCCCACTCTCGAGTTTTCTTTCTCCTGGCCTCTCCCTTGCTTACACAATTCTCTTGTCACTCAAAGAGTGAACCTGCCTTGCCCTCCCCTCCTCAAGATTTAGTGGTATGTGTGTGATGGGAGATGAATACCTTCTCCACTTCTCCCTTTGAAGGTGACCTCAGAGAAGGACGTGCAAGCAGCCCTGACTCTAGCAAAAGAAAAGTTTGGCCGTGTGGATGTGGCAGTCAACTGTGCAGGCATTGCAGTGGCCAGCAAGACATACAACTTAAAGAAGAGCCAGGCCCATACCTTGGAGGACTTTCAGCGAGTTCTCAATGTAAGGCCTTAGGGGTTCTCCAGGGGTAGTAGTAAGAAGTATCTGGCTGTGGGTGTCCCCAAAGCTTTTAGGGGACAAAAGACTGCTTCTGCTTTAGGTCCTACACCATGTCTCTACTGGTCCTCCAGGTGAATCTCATAGGCACCTTCAATGTGATCCGCCTGGTGGCTGGTGAGATGGGCCAGAATGAACCAGACCAGGGAGGCCAACGTGGGGTCATCATCAACACAGCCAGTGTAGCTGCCTTTGAGGGCCAGGTGTGTGAGTAGGCGCAAGGCTTGTGCCTTGGTGACTTGTTGGGTCCCTTCCCCCTGTGATTTCCACTCCTTCTCCAGGTTGGACAAGCTGCATACTCTGCTTCCAAGGGGGGCATAGTGGGCATGACACTGCCCATTGCTCGGGATCTGGCTCCCATGGGCATCCGGGTGATGACCATTGCTCCAGGTAGACATATCCCCTCCCTGCCACACCTGGGATTGGATGGGATCCATGGGCAACTGAGAGGGGAAGGTATTTACCATCTAAACAGCAGCAGCCTTCTACCTCTGGGCATAGGGAATCACCACAAGTAGGGTTAAGGTGAGGAGGGACCAGGTCAGTATGAAAGCGAGGGTGGGTCTCTGACTCTGGTTGTCTTGTCTAGGCCTATTTGGCACTCCGCTGTTGACCACCCTCCCAGATAAAGTGCGCAACTTCCTGGCCAGCCAGGTGCCCTTCCCCAGCCGACTGGGTGACTCTGCTGAGTATGCTCATCTGGTACAGGCCATCATCGAGAACCCATTCCTCAATGGAGAGGTCATCCGGCTGGATGGGGCCATCCGCATGCAGCCTTGAAGGGGGAAGGCAGAGAAAACACAGGCTTCTCTGTCCCTCCTCTTCCTGGAGTACCCTACTCCAGCTTGGGAGGAAGCCCAGTAGCCATTTTGTAACCTCTGCCCACCAGTCACCCTTCGTGCCTAATAAAGTCTATTTCTCACAGGGGAGCGAGCAGCACTGTGTGCTGGGGGGACTGGCATGGGGAAGAAAGGTGAATGGGTGAAGACTCTGACAGGGTTGGATGCTCAGAGCCCAGGGGTGGGGCGGGAAAGGCAGTACCTCACACCTTTTGTGTCCTGTTACAACACGTGGCCTTGATTTTAGTGAATAACTTTATTACCTAGGGTCAAAGGTGGGGGCGCTGGCTCAGCTCTCCCACTGGGTAATGGATTGGTGGAGGGGGTCTGCATCATCTTCCTCTCGACTCAGCCTCTGTGAGCTTGATGGGGGGAGGAGGGAGAGATGACCATCCTGAGCTCAGCGGCTGCTGGTGTTGAACTGCAAGTGATATTGGGCTGTAGGCTGATTGGTGTAGATTATTGAATTCAGTTAGAAATCCAGAGGCCTCAGGTGATGGGCTTTCCCTCTCTCCCTGGCCCTTGCCATCTGTCTCCACCCTCCCTTGGCATTCATCCCTGCTGCCACCCCCTAGAACTCACTGGTCTCTTTAAAAGCTTCTTAGCCAGCCGCTGGTTGAAGAAGCCTAGTCCCCCTCTGAAATTCAGCTCTTCTAGCTTCATTGCTGCCTGGGCCGAGCACATGGGCTGGCCTTCCCATATGGTATCCAGTGCTTGTTTGGTCTGGCGCCGTGCCTCCTTTTCATGGTGTTGCACCTCCTGTACTTTCTTGATGGCAGCTCTCTGCTCTAGAGTCATGCCCTTCCAGCAATAGGGCAGGACCCTGTGGGGAGCCATAGGGTTTTGGGCGACCTGGGGGTTCTCAGTCAGTAGGTCACTTGTGATCTGGTTTTGGATCTTCGTGAGGTTGGCCTCCTGTTGGTGCTGATGCTCACGGCGCTGCTGCTTAGCCATCTTAGCTACCTGGTGGGGCCCCAGAATGTGAGCATTTGGATGCCCAACCTCAGGGAACTCTCAGTCACGGGAGGGGGAGACATGGCCCTACTCAGGGAGAGAAGGAACAGATATTGCATGGCCTTTGAGTGACTTAAGGTGGGGGAAGGGCTGGAATGGGCAGGGAACTCCCCTGCCCTCTGGAAGCCCTTAGACTAAGAGGCTGGGGAAGGGAGGGCAGTGTTCTGTTCTCAGGTCATCCTGAGTCTGGAGGTGGGGAAGGGGACCTTCTGCCCTAAGAGGGCCCTTGGGTGAAGGGGGAAATCCTCAGGTAGATGAGAGGGCTGGTGTTGATTCGAGAAGGGTTGTGAGGGGAAAGATGTGGCTGAGGTTCCCCAGGACTTTGTTCAGGGGACTGGGGAGAGCCGGGTGCACTGGATGGTTCTGGCCATACGTACCTGGGCCTTGTTGGCTTTGGCCGTGGCACACTTTATGGCCTCGCGGCAGCACTGCTCCAGCTTGGCCACCTGGATGGCCCGCAATTCCACGGCTAGGCGCAGCTGTTCACTGAGCGTATCTACACAGAGGAATATGGTCAGGGCACTGTACTGGCTTGCTGCATTCCTGGTTCACTCATTCAGCCATTTGTTCAGCGAGCTTTGTGGATGTATGTGTATGTATGTTTCGGAAGGGGGTAATGTCCTCATTGGAGGGATGTGTGGAAGGAGCTACTCTTTGGGGCCAGGGATAACCAAAGTGACAGCAACAAGAATTTCTCAGGTGCCTCACTGAAAGATGCCTCCAATGGACCTGAGTCTCAATGCAGCTCTGTTGCTTCTGGGCTGTGTGACCTTGGGGAAATCATTTCATCTCTGAGCCTCAGTCTAAGGGCCATGTGTTGGGTTCTGAGGATACCAACGAATTAGATCCTGTCCTCAGAGAGTTCCTTGTCTAATGGAGGAGATGGATCAAATGTAGATCATCAGACCACAATGTGGTAAGGGCAATGACAGAGATGTGTGTAGGGCATTAAGAGAGCTTTGGGTGAGAGGAAGGCTTCCAGGAGGAGGTGATCCTTGAAATACATGTTGCATATAGTCAGAAAGGGCAAAGGGCATTCCAGGCTGCAAGCACAGCATGAGCAAATGTATTGAAACTTTGCTTCAATCCAGCCACACCAGTCTCCTTGCTGTTTCTAGAACATGCCAGACGTTCCTGCCTCGGGGATTTGCAATAAACGTTGCTCTTGTCTCATGCTCTTTTGCCTCCCTCAGGTCTTCGCTCAAATGTTACCGCCTCACTGAGGCCTTCTGTCTCTCCTACCTAAAATTGCCACCTGCCTGCCCCCAACATTTATCCTCCTTCTCTGATTTATTTTTCTCCCTAGCATTTGTCACCATCCAATATACCCTACATTTTACTTAATTATTTTTGTCTATTGCCTGTCTCTCTCCTCACTAGAAGGTAACCCTTGTGAAAGCAGGGATTTTTGTCTGTTTTATCCACTACCATGCCCTAGCACCTGCATCAGAGCCTGGCACATAGTGGGTGCTCAGTACATATTTATCAAATGAATGAAGGAAATCAGGAAACAGCATGGTCTGTATCTTAAATTACAAATAGTCTGCTCTTCCTAGAGCATAAAATGCAAGTGACTGGGGAGCTCTACAGGGGCCAGACTAAGGACTAAAAACTTGACCCTGAAGGTCGTGGGGAACATGGAAGAATTTTAAGTAAGGGGGTGACACAGATTTGCATTTTAGAAAGCGCCTTTTGGTGGCCAGTATAGAGGACAGTCAGGCTGGTGGGAGACAGTTGAGGTAGGGAAGCCATCTTGGAGGCTAAGGCAGTAGGCCAGTTGGGAGGGCTCAAACCAGGCCAGTGATAGAAAGGAGGGAAGGGAAATATATGGAGGTTACATCAGCAGTACTTGATGGATTGGATGAGGGAGTAAGGGAGAAGAAAGACTTGGATGCTTTCCAGGGTCCTGGCTGGGATGACTCCATGCATCGTGTGGCCACCACTGGAACTAGAGGATACAGAATTCAGAGCAGGTTAGGGAGCACTGATGAATTGTTTAGGAAGCTGAGTTGGAGGTGGTCCGCAGGCACCTGGATATCTGATTCTGCAGGTAGAGAGTCCTCAGCACAGAGGTGGTGACATTTTAGCTGAAACCAGAATGAGGACCGAGGGTGCCTGAGGCAAGTACGCAGGGTAAGGAGTGCGCCAGGACAGAGTCTCAAGAAGGAAGAAGTAGAAGGAAGAGGAATCCGTAAAGGGCAGACAGAGGAGGAATGATCGGAGAGCTACAGGCAGAATGTGCTGTCACAGAAGCCAAGGAAGAGAGAGGTTCAAGAAGGAAGATGTGATCAGAGTCAAGTGTAGCAAGAAAGTCCCAGTCAAGGAGAGAAGACTGAACAGAGCCTCTTGTACCTGATAACACAAAGGGCATTGATGATTTTAGTAAGAGTAGTGTCAGTGAAGCTGTGTGGGGAGAAATGAGATCTCAGGGGTTGAGGTGTGACTGGAAAGTTCGGAAGGAAAGAGCAAGTGGAAGCAGATTTTTCAGAAAATACGGCTGTAAAGGAAAACAGCTAGCTCACAGCATCTAGAGGAATCACAGAGTGGAGGGAGACTTTTGTTTTTTTCCTAAGAAGGGTTAAACACAAGCATGCTTACAGCCTTCACAGAAGGGGCCAGTGGAAGGGCAAGTGTTGAGAACCCAGCCGGGAGTACCTAGGGGAGCACAGCCTGTGTGGGAGGCAGGGGGAATGGGGTCCAGAGCATAGGTTGAGGGGTTGGCTCTGGAGAGGCACAAGGACACAGATTTCAGAGACTGGAGGGAGGGGGAAGGGAGGATAGGGGTGCCTTGTTTCATTTCACTCTTCGTAGCAACCCAGAGAGGAAAGATCAGCCCCATTTTTCAGATGAGGTCCAGAGGTGAAGTAAAATGCCCAAGGTTACACAGCCAGCAAATAGTAAGTTGGGATTTGAATCCAGATCTCTCGAGGAAACAGCCCATGCTCCTTCCATGACACTACACAGACTCTCTCCCAGCATTCTGCTGTCCCTGTTGCCTTGCTCTACCTTCTCGTACACCTGCCTGCTGCCATTGGGCAGCTGGCCCCTGGTTCCACTGCGACTGTTCTGACAAAAATCACCAAATACTCCTAATTTCCAAATCTCATTTCTCAAATCTCATTTTCAAGTCTCATTCTTTTCCTATCTGAACTTCTCTGGGGCATTTGACGTTATTGATGACTCCCTCCCTGAAACTTCTCCCTTGGCCTCTGAGTCCCCAGTTTCTCATGGTGACTGACAGCAAGTGTGGCTTAGCGGTCAAGAGTGCAGGCTCTGGAGCCAGCCTGCCTGAGTTCACTTCCCGCACTTCCCGCTTCCATCACCCACTAGCTGTATGATTTTGGGCAAGTTATTTAACATCTCTGTTCTTCCGTTTCCTCCACCGAAGATAGGGATACTACTAGTACTTGCCTCATAGGGTTGTTGTGAGGATAAAATGAGTTAGTACATGGTAGAAAGCTTGGCACAGTGTCTGGTACACAGTAAGCGCTCAGCAAAGGTTAGCTCTTCCTTTTGCTACCCGCTCTGCCTAGAATGACCTTTTCTCATTCCCACTCTCTACGTTGCCGAAATTGTACCCAACTTTCCAAAATTGGTTCCTGACAGCGGGCCTGTGCCAACCCCCTACCCTGCCTCCTTTCCTTTGTGAGAACTGACCACTCCCATATTGATGTTCCCTCCGTGTCCTATATATACTTCTATCACAGTACCTCGCATAGTACCTAACGCGGTGTTAAAGTATAGATACGTGCTGGTAAATGACCTGTGCGTGTATCTTTTCCTCTTACTCTACACTGATTTTCTGGAAGGCATGGTTCTGTGGGTTCCTGGAGGGTAGGGTGCCTTTCTTGTTTACTTTGGTCTTCAACTGTTCATTCAACAATGACTTATTTAGCTCCTGACACTGTAGCAGACAATGTACTAGGCGACTGGGATATAGGGGTGGAAATGAGAGACGTGGTTCATCTTCAGTGAGCTGACATTTTGGGGAGAAGACAGACATTCCACAAGTACTTTCAGATACTTAGTTACCTCCGTGATAAGCGGTATAACAGAACAGGGTGCTATAACAGGCGTAGTTTTAAAGGTGAGCAGCGTGACTAGATAAGAGATGGTCCTTGCCCGTGAAAGGCTTACTCTAATGGAAGAGGGGGACGTGGCCACGGATGTCATAGTAATATTGATAGTAGCTACTGGTTATTGAGCACTGACACCTGTGCTTTACTTACATATCTCATTTCATTCTCATACGAGCTCTATCTGGTATGGATTAACTTCCTCATTTTAAAGATAAGGAAACTGAAGCACAGAGAGGAAAATTCATTTGCCCAAACCGGCTAGTAAGCAGCAGAGCCATTAGGTTTGTCTTCACTCTGCTGCCTCCAGGTAATGGAGTGCCAGGCTGATTGGGGAATCAGTGGCTATACTGTCAGTTGATGAAGGAAGTCAGGGAGGTTGGGGCCTGCTCAGTCTAACCTTTCAGCATCAGCCCCTATGGGTAACTGGACCTCCCCACGCAGTTCTGGTCTTCTGGGCGCTGTATCCAGCTCAGGATGACTCCCCACTAGGCCTCAGGCCACAGCCTGGAGGGCCCCCGCTGCTTACCTGTGCAGATCTCCTCAACTCTGGCTTGCTGTTGCTCTTGCTGCGGCTTCTGCAGGCTGCGCATGAACTCCTCCTGCTGCATTCTCAGGCATGTGGCCCTGTACCAATCTTCCCCAGAGAAGCACTGCAGGCTGGCTGGGCCCCAGTGGGGATCATTGTCACCAAGTTGAGCTGGAAACTCCCTCCAGAGTCGGTCTGAATCCTCACAGTCAAGTTCACGGCTTTTCTTGAGCTGCTTCTCCTGCTTCCGAAACTCGTGCATTTTCTTGACCAGGTGAGGTGTCCATTCTGCCTGTTCCTTCTCTAGCGTCTGAGCCACCATATCATACTGCGCCTGGTTGGTATCTGGGGGTGGTGGGTAGGGGCATGGAGAAGGCCCCACGGGAGGGACAGAGCCCACTCAGCACAGCCACTGTTCCCAAAGGCCAATCTGGTTTGTCTTACCACACCCCAGGCCTCAGGCCCCACTCCGAAGCAGAACTGCCCTGCCTTATCCCACTCAGGCCCTTGCTTTTCCCCTTTGTCTGGCCCCTGGCCTTGGGCTTTTACCATAAGCTGCCACCTTGCTCTGCGTTTTTGCCTTCCAAAGCTTTTTCTCTTCCATGTGGCTGTTAAGGGCTTCAGCATCCACCTGATCCCAAAGAAATGAGTTAAATCAAGGTACAGGCCCAGCAGTGGGCCTCGAATGCTCTAACACAGACTGCTCAGAATTTACCTGCTTCAAAATCCTCCTATAGGATCCCCAGTACCTACTGGATAATATTCTACCATCTCAGCATGGTTTGTAAGTCCCTCAGTAGTCTAGCCTCTTCCTCTGTCTCCAGCCTCATCTCACCCTCTTCCCCTCTCCCACCCTCAGAAGCTCTGCTTACAGTTCCCTGCACATCCCAGGCTGTTTCACACTGATAGCCTTTGTTCCAGCATCTCCCTCCACTTGGAACACTCTTTCCTCCCCTCTTTACCCAAACTCCTATTCATCCCTTAACATCAGCTCAGACTTCACTTTCCTGACCCCTCCAGCAGGTGCTACTTCCATATAATCTAGGGCCCACTGCTGACACTATAATGAAGTTTGCCTCTATTGATTATCTCCTACACCAGACTGTGAGCCTGCTAAGGGCAGACACTGGGCCTTAGTCAGCTTTGTATCCCTACTGCCCAACCCAGTGCTTGGCACAGAGCAGGCCCTGAGGAAACGCTTGCCAACTAGATCTCAGTCACACCACTCATCCACCCAGCCAGCAATCTGCTTTTTCTTAAACTATCAATATTTTCTCTTTATTTTGATTATAATTCATTTAAAATGTTTCAAAATAGTGCAGAAGGGAATACAGTTTAGTGAAGAGTAAGTGTCCCTCCCATCTCTGTCCCTCAGGCTGGTTAACGGTTTCTTTTTTTAAAATATATTTATTTATTTTATTATTTATTTGGCTGCACTGGGTTTTAGTTGCAGCACGCAGGATCTTCGTTGCAGTATATGGGATCTTTTAGTTGTGGCATGTGGGATCTAGTTCCCTGACCAGGGATCGAACCCGGGCCCCCTGCATTGGGAGTGTGGAGTCTTAGCCACTGGACCACCAGGGAACAGTTAACGGTTTATGTAGCCTTCCAGAAAGAGTTTTAGGCATATGCATGCAATACCAAATATTCTTTTCTCTTTCTTTCTTTCTTTCTTTATTTCTTTATTTTTGGCTGAGTTGGGTCTTTGTTGCTGGGCGTGGGCTTTCTCTAGTTATGGCGAGTGGGGGCTATTCTTCATTACACCTTGTTGTGGAGCACGGGCTCTAGAGCACAGGCTCAGCGGCCATGGCGCACGGGCTTAGTTTCTCCGCGGCAGGTGGGATCTTCCTGGATCAGGGCTCAAACCCGTGTCCCCTGCATCGGCAGGCAGATTCTTAACCACTGCGCCACCAGGGAAGCCCCCAAATATTCTTTATAGACTTCTTTCGGCTCCATTTGCCTGTCTCTTGAGAACCAGGCCACTTGGCCCAGAGCTGACTGGAGAAGTCAGCTGTCACTGGCTCCTCTTCCCCCAGTCTCTGCCCCTGCACCCCCAGTCCCCTTTCCCAGGCCCTTCCCACACGTGGGGGTGGGTGCCTTTTCACCCTCCCCCTTCCTTTCTAGCCCTACAGTCTGCTTGCATCAGGGAGGGGCTGTGATGGGCACTGCTATGTTCCTCTCCAGGTGCAAGAGTGAGGTGGCCCCTGGTCCAGAGAAAGTCCCCGCTGCCCACTCACCGGCATTTTTCTGGTCCACACACTGAAGAATCGGCTCTGTTGCTCCTTTTCTTGATTTCTTCTAGCCTCTATGGCTGCCACCTCCTTGGGATCTGGTTGTGGGTCTACCTTATACATCTGGAGCAAGAGTGAGGTGACGCAAGAGGGAAGGGATGTGGGAACAGATGTATATGTATGACTGATTCACTTTGTTATAAAGCAGAAACTAATTTAAAAAAAAAAAAGAGTGAGGTGAATGGCCAGTCAGTGCTAACCATCCTCCTTGACTACACCCCCACCCCCATTCCTTTCTCCCCACAGTATCTTACCAGTTATTGATTCCTACTGATTTTACTTCCTGACATATTTCATATCTGTGTTCTCCATCTCTGCTGTCACCACCCTAATTCAGGCCTCACAAGCTGGTGCCAGACAGTATTCCCAGGAGCCTCACTGGCCTCCCTTGCTCCAGTGTTATGCTCTCTACCTCTTTCTCTGCCTTGGCTACCAAAGTGATTTTTCTGAAAGCAAATCTGACCATGGCACACCTCAGCTTAAAACCCTTAAAAGCAGCTTTAAAGCAAATGGTTCCCCAGTGTTTACAAGATCAAGTCCAACCCCCTTTGCCAGATTTATGAGTCTTCATGATTTGACCCCTGCTCACCTTTCCAAGTCTCAAACTCATTTACAACATCTCTTTTGCATTATGTTCTACTTAGTTTTCCCCGTTTCAGTAAAATGCCACCACCGTTCCCCCTTTATTTTTATTACTTATTGTCCAGTCAAATGAAAGGCTAGAGGGTTTAAATTTGCCTGTGTTCCTTCATATTTTGGGAGGCCCACTTTTGGCACGTGAGCCAGCCAAAGCCACAGCCCAGACCACTTCTGCTAACTTAAATCTGCTCATGTCTTGCACCTGCTTAAAATCCTCCACTGCCTTCCTACTGCACTTAGAATCAGATTCAAACTCCTTACTGTGGGCTTTCAAGATCTGGTTCCTGCACACCTCTCCAGTTCATCTCACGCCTCCCTATCCCTTGCTTACGATGCTCCAGGCACACTGGCTTCCTATCAAGCCCTCCAACACTACAACTGTTCCCACCTCAGGGCCTTTGTACACTGTGTTCCTTTGTTTGGAACACCATTCTTCAACTCCTCGTATAGCTAGTTCCGGTCTCTCTCGCTCTCTTTTTTTTTTTTTTTTTTTGCGGTACGCGGGCCTCTCACTGTTGTGGCCTCTCCTGTTGCGGAGCCCAGGCTCCGGACGCGCAGGCTCAGCGGCCATGGCTCACGGGCCTAGCCACTCCGCTGCATGTGGGATCTTCCCGGACCGGGGCACGAACCCGTGTCCCCTCGTGTCCCCTGCATCGGCAGGCGACTCTCAACCACTGCGCCACCAGGGAAGCCCCCAAATATTCTTTATAGACTTCTTTCGGCTCCATTTGCCTGTCTCTTGAGAACCAGGCCACTTGGCCCAGAGCTGACTGGAGAAGTCAGCTGTCACTGGCTCCTCTTCCCCCAGTCTCTGCCCCTGCACCCCCAGTCCCCTTTCCCAGGCCCTTCCCACACGTGGGGGTGGGTGCCTTTTCACCCTCCCCCTTCCTTTCTAGCCCTACAGTCTGCTTGCATCAGGGAGGGGCTGTGATGGGCACTGCTATGTTCCTCTCCAGGTGCAAGAGTGAGGTGGCCCCTGGTCCAGAGAAAGTCCCCGCTGCCCACTCACCGGCATTTTTCTGGTCCACACACTGAAGAATCGGCTCTGTTGCTCCTTTTCTTGATTTCTTCTAGCCTCTATGGCTGCCACCTCCTTGGGATCTGGTTGTGGGTCTACCTTATACATCTGGAGCAAGAGTGAGGTGACGCAAGAGGGAAGGGATGTGGGAACAGATGTATATGTATGACTGATTCACTTTGTTATAAAGCAGAAACTAATTTAAAAAAAAAAAAAGGGCTTCCCTGGTGGCGCAGTGGTTGAGAGTCTGCCTGCCGATGCAGGGGACACGGGTTCGTGTCCCGGTCCGGGAAGATCCCACATGCCGCGGAGTGGCTGGGCCTGTGAGCCATGGTCACTGGGCCTGCACGTCCAGAGCCTGTGCTCCACAACGGGAGCGGCCACAACAATAAGAGGCCCGCGTACCGCAAAAAAAAAAAAAAAAAAAAGAGTGAGGTGAATGGCCAGTCAGTGCTAACCATCCTCCTTGACTACACCCCCACCCCCATTCCTTTCTCCCCACAGTATCTTACCAGTTATTGATTCCTACTGATTTTACTTCCTGACATATTTCATATCTGTGTTCTCCATCTCTGCTGTCACCACCCTAATTCAGGCCTCACAAGCTGGTGCCAGACAGTATTCCCAGGAGCCTCACTGGCCTCCCTTGCTCCAGTGTTATGCTCTCTACCTCTTTCTCTGCCTTGGCTACCAAAGTGATTTTTCTGAAAGCAAATCTGACCATGGCACACCTCAGCTTAAAACCCTTAAAAGCAGCTTTAAAGCAAATGGTTCCCCAGTGTTTACAAGATCAAGTCCAACCCCCTTTGCCAGATTTATGAGTCTTCATGATTTGACCCCTGCTCACCTTTCCAAGTCTCAAACTCATTTACAACATCTCTTTTGCATTATGTTCTACTTAGTTTTCCCCGTTTCAGTAAAATGCCACCACCGTTCCCCCTTTATTTTTATTACTTATTGTCCAGTCAAATGAAAGGCTAGAGGGTTTAAATTTGCCTGTGTTCCTTCATATTTTGGGAGGCCCACTTTTGGCACGTGAGCCAGCCAAAGCCACAGCCCAGACCACTTCTGCTAACTTAAATCTGCTCATGTCTTGCACCTGCTTAAAATCCTCCACTGCCTTCCTACTGCACTTAGAATCAGATTCAAACTCCTTACTGTGGGCTTTCAAGATCTGGTTCCTGCACACCTCTCCAGTTCATCTCACGCCTCCCTATCCCTTGCTTACGATGCTCCAGGCACACTGGCTTCCTATCAAGCCCTCCAACACTACAACTGTTCCCACCTCAGGGCCTTTGTACACTGTGTTCCTTTGTTTGGAACACCATTCTTCAACTCCTCGTATAGCTAGTTCCGGTCTCTCTCGCTCTCTTTTTTTTTTTTTTTTTTTGCGGTACGCGGGCCTCTCACTGTTGTGGCCTCTCCTGTTGCGGAGCCCAGGCTCCGGACGCGCAGGCTCAGCGGCCATGGCTCACGGGCCTAGCCACTCCGCTGCATGTGGGATCTTCCCGGACCGGGGCACGAACCCGTGTCCCCTCGTGTCCCCTGCATCGGCAGGCGACTCTCAACCACTGCGCCACCAGGGAAGCCCTCTCTCTCTTAACCATTTTGTAACTAAAATATTTGATGCATACAAGAGAATATATATAAGCCATGTGTAAGTTAGGAAGCATGATAAAAGAGACCCATGAACCAACTCCCCAACTTAAGAAATAGTGAATGATCAATACTATTGAAGGGTCTTATGTCTCTCCTCCCTCATCCTTACCCTAAGAGAGAACCACTATCCAAAATGTTACCATTCCCTTACTAATATGCATTAATATACTGTGTGTGCGTGACTCCCTGAACAATATTTTAAAACATCTTCTTGTCTCAGAATTTTATGGAGTATCACACAGTATGCATTATTCTGCATCTTGCTTTTTTCACCCATGTTCATTCTATCATTTAACAAATATTTATGGAGTACCTACTGTCGGATGATCCTTTAAGCATTTGGGAGACATCAAGGAGCGAAAGTGACAAAAATCTGAGTCCTTGTGAAAGTTACTTTCTAGTGGGGAGTACGTTAAATAGTTTGTAAGAAGATGATAAGTGCTTCGGGAAAAAATATAGAGCAGGATAAGGGGAATTGGAAGTGCCAAGGAAGTGGGGGGCGTGTTGCAATTTTAAATATGGACATCATGGGAGGCATAACTGAGAAGGTAATATTTGAGCAAATACTTGAAGAAGGTGAGAGAGTCTCCTATGCAGATAACTTGGAGAGCACTGCAGGCAGAGGGAACAAGTGCAAAGGCCTTAAGGTGGACAGAAGAGGCACACGTTCAAGGGGACAGCAGGGAGGCAAGGAGGAGTGGGAAATGACATTAGAGAGATTGGGTGGGGAGTGCAGAGCATGTAGGACTTTATAGACCATTGTAAAGGCTGCGGCTTCTACTCTGAGAGAAATGGGCAGCCACTGAAGGATTTTGAGCAGTGGGAGTGATGTGTCCTGTCTTTGATTTTTAAAGGATCTCTCTGGCTGCTCTGTTAAGAATAGACTGGAGGGGAGGGGAGGCAAGGCTAGAGGCAGGGAGACCAGACAGGAGGCTATTGCAGTCGTTCAGGCAAGAGATGATGATGACTCACACCAGGTTGGTAGCAGCAGATGTAGCAAGAAGTGGTCAGATTCTGGATATATTTTGAAGGCAGAGCCAACAGGACTTTCTGATGGATTGGATGTGCTGTGAGAGAGCAGTGTTAAGAATGACTTCAAGGATTTGGGCTGGGGCAGTCAGAGGAGTTGCTATCAACTGAATAGTCTGTGTGGGGAGAACAGAATGGGATGAGGATCTGGAGATCAGTTTCGAAGTGTTGAGTTTGAGAGGTCGATTAGATACCCATTGATAGCATACATATAGTATGGTAAATTTTGTTATTGTTCAAAAAGATTTGCTGTTGGGAATTCCCTGGTGGTCCAGTGGTTAGGACTCTGTGCTTCCACTGCACGGGACAAAGGTTAGATCCCTTGTTCCCTCCTTAGGGAATTAAGATCCCAGAAGCCCCATGTGGCCCAAAAAAAAAAAAAAATTTGCTGTTCCTCCTTACAGGATTCTATATCCTTATCTTATTGTCCTCAAGTTTAGCCACACGATCTGCTTTGCCCTCTGCAATGTGAGAATTGACATGTGCCATTCCCAAGCAGAACTAAGAGCCATTACATGATAGCCACTTTCTCTCTTCACTCTGCTGTGGGACCGGCATTGTCCCAGGTGAGCGCTGCCCCTTCAGCCTCAGTCCTGGAGTGATGACAGAGCAGAGATGTAGCCAACCCACAGTGGACAAGAAGCAGGAGCAAGAAATCTTTGTTTTTGTGAACTGCTGAGACTTAAAAAAAACATTTTTTTAAGAGTTTGGGCAAAAAATCTTTGTTTTTATGAACTGCTGAGACTTAAAAAAACATTTTTTTAAGAGTTTATCTGAGCAAAAAACAAACCAGGCAGTGCCAAACCAGAAGTGGTTAAGAAGAGTTCAGGGGGCTTCCCTGGTGGTGCAGTGGTTAAGAATCCGCCTGCCAATGCAGGGGACACGGGTTCGAGCCCTGGTCCGGGAAGATCCCACATGCCGTGGAGCAATTAAGCCCGTGTGCCACAACTACTGAGCCTGCGCTCTGGAGCCTGTGTGCCACAACTACTGAGCTCTTGTGCCACAACTACTGAAGCCCACGCGCCTAGAGCCTGTGCTCCACAATTAGAGAAGCCACTGCAATGAGAAGCCTGTGCATTGCAACGAAGAGTAGCCCCCGCTCGCCGCAACCAGAGAAAGCCCGCACACAGCAATGAAGACCCAACACAGCCAAAAATAAAAATAAAATAAGTTTATAAAAAAAAAAGAAGAAGAGTTCAGGGAAAGATCTTTAAAGAGAAGAGATGGAAAGCAAGGAAATTATTTGACTGGCTATAGCTGAAGTGCTTGCTTTATTTGAGAAAGCCTAGGTGGCTGTTTGGATTGGTTGTCCTTAGTTTTTTTTTTTTTTAAACAGTTTTTTTAAAAAATAATTTTATTATTCAGCTTCTGTATAGCAGGACCTTGCCTAACTGGAATTTAGTTAACCAGCGACGTCACCCACCCGTAACATAGCTTGAAACTAAAAATAAACAAAACTAGATCACTTAAGGCTTTCTCAGGGCCTCTGTCAGAAACAATTTGTTCTTATGTAGCACATATTTTTACTAAGCTTTATATAGCCTATGATTTTATTTTATTTTTTTCTTTTTCTTTTATTGTCATCACAGTTAACATTTACTGAGTATTTACTGAAAAGGTGCAATTATAAGCATGTTGTATTAGTAACTCATTTATTAGGTTGCACCATATGAAAATGCTGATATTTGACTATTTTTGACCTACTAGTATTCTTCTTAATATTTCTATGAAGTAGATATTATTTTTTTCACAACTCACACACACACGTTTAAACAGTTTTTTTAAAGGTTACTTTCCATTTACAGTTATCACAAAATATTGGCTGTATTCCCCATGTTGTACAATACATCCTCGAGCCTATCTTACACCCAGTAGTTTGTACCTCCCACTCTCTCACCCCTATATTGCCCCTACCCCCTCACTGGTAACCACTAGTTTGTTCTCAATATCTGTAAGTCTGCTTCTTTTATGTCATATTTACTAGCTTGTTGTATTTATTAGCTTCCACATATAGCTGCTGAGATTTTGAGGTTGGTTGTCACCTCAGCATAATTTAGCCCATCCTGACTGATATAAGGAATTTAAAGCTAGGAGGCAGTGAGAGATCTCTAAGGGACTGTAGGTAATTAAGAATGCCTCAGGGGCGACAGGTAGAGGAGGAGCCAGCACTGGAGGCTAAGGAGTGGCCAGTGAGGTGGGAGAAAAAACGGGAATGCCTGAGAAGCCAAGTGAAGAAAGTGCTTTTGGGAGGAGAGAGTGAGCAACCGATGATGGGTTAAGTAAGATGAAGACTGAGAACTGACTAACTTGAAGGGGAGGGTTGCTGATGACCTTGATTAGAACATTTTTGGTGGGGCCTGACTGAACTGGGTTCAAGAGAGACTAGGACTCTAGTCAAACAACCCAGCAGCACAAACAACCCAGTTTATTTATTTTTTAATTGCAAGAGGAAAAGAGGAGGGACTTGTAGATTAAAAGAGACATATATACAGGTGGAAAAGTTTCCCTAGCATATACCTAGGAGTGGAAGTGCTGGATCATAGGGCATAAGCCTATTTAAACTTTACGAGATAATGTTGTTTTCCAAGGAGATTGTACCAATTTATACTTTCACTATAGTGTATAAAAACTCTAGCCACTCCACATCCTCAGCAACACTGGATATTACAGACTTTTTAATTTTTGCCAACTTGTGGGTATAAAATTATAATTATCAGTTTTAATTGGAATTTTCCTTATTGCTAATGAGGGTGCAACATCTTTTCATGTGTGTTTTGTCCATTTTTCTTTCTCTTCTATGGGCACTATGAAGTGCCCATTCATATCTTTTGCTCATTAAAAAAAATCAGTTTGTCCTTTTCCTATTAATTTTAGGAGTTCCTTATGTATTCTACACACTAATCATTTCTTAGTTTACCTGTGGCAAACATCTCCAATTTGTGGCTTGTCTTTTCACTTTATTATTATTTTATAATAATTTTATGGTAACAGTTGATATGCACAAAAGAATATGGTTAACACATGTAAATTATGAAGTGTAACAACAAAATGAACACCTGTGAACCCTCCACAGAACCCAGAAAATAGAACAGTATCAAAACTTTAGAAGCTTTCTGTGTGCACTTACCATCTTTTCACTTTATGTTGTAATTTGGAGGAATTTGAATGTAGTCAAATTTACCAATCTTTTCCTTTAAGCTCAAAAGTTTTTATTATTTAAGAAATCCCCTGAGGTCATAAAGATATTCTCCTATATATTCTTCTAAAATTTCTAAAGTTTTGCTTTCCTCTTTTAAGTTTTTAATCTATTTGGGAATTGCATTTTGTATATGGTGTGAGAAGTAGGGATCCAATTTGATTCCCCCCCCCAAGCTCCATTTCATCTTAAATGGAACAGTAGTTCCTGTCAATTACATGAGATTGCTGTCCTTTGGTCATTTTATCCCCTCAGCCTGATCATGACTGTTTCTCCCAACTGAACTTCATTTACTAGATTGCATCAACCAAGCTTTCTCACTTTCCTGGACTTGTCCTAAGGCTTTAAGACTCTTCCCAGCCTCCAGACGTCATTTAAAAAATAGTTACAGGAATGGCTGTGGCAGCCACCAGACCCTTTTCATGTCTAAGCACCAACACCAGCCTACTCATTCCATCTGTCACCACAATATAAGGTCACACTGAAGGGGAAGATTCCACAGACAGCCTCTTGGACTGCTAAGGCCATTGCTTAGTAAAAAGCAGGTATAAGGTGAGGAGGGATGAGGGGATGGAGGAGAGGGATAGAAAGATGGGAAACAGAGGGGAAGGGGACAGAAAGGGCAGAGTCAGGGGCAGAGGGAGAAAAGAGGAAGGAGGGCAACAGGGCGGTTGATAGGGGTGGAGGGCAGAGAGAGAAGAGGAAGGGAGGAAGCAAGGGACGGCAGAGGGGGATGGAGAGGAGGGAATGAGATGGGGGTGAGGCATGGAGAGAGAGAGAAGAAGGGGGGAGAAGGGAAGAAGGATAGAGGTGGAGAGCACTGGCTTAGGGACCCTGACTCCCAGGGGTTCACACAAAATACCTTTCTCAGTAAGGAGTCCCAATTTTGAAGCTCCCAGGTTGGTTCTAGGATCAGGTCCAAGACTATAGCAGCTATAGCGGCAGTCTCTGAACTCTGCTTGGAGAAACAGGAGGGAGGCGGGGGACAGGGACAGTACCTCTGGCCGTAGTTTTCCCCAGCCCGTATCCCAGTCGCTCCAGAGTACCCTCATCTCCATCCACGCCCCATCCCCCTTCACACCCCATCCCACCTATAACCCCACCCCACTCCACTTCCAACCCTACTCCACCCTCAGCAAGATCTGAACTCTAACACGGAATCCTCCCGCTGGCCCCTCCTTCTTGTACAGCCCTCCGCTCCCTGGGGTCCTTCCAATTCCCGACCCCGTTCTTGTTTGAGCCTTCCCGCCGGCCAGGCAAAAGCCTCAGCCGAGCTCCCACCTTCCTCTTGCCCTGGAGGGCATAATCCTGCTGTGACTCCTGGCTTGTCTCCGGCAAGGATCTGCTCCTTCAGACGGGTTCCCCCATCCCAACAGCTGCAGATTCCTCCCGGCCCCGCCTGCCTCTTCCAAGACTATGTTGGGTGTTTGCGTTGCCATGCGACAAGGAAGGGGGGAGGGGCCCTAGCGCCTGTCGTAACCTCGCGCCCTGGCAATGGATCAAGAAAACCTCCACGTCAGCCCGAAGGCCCCGCCCGCGCCGGAAGCCGAAAACCCCGTTAGGCCTGGACTTATTCTCGCGAGGTTTGCCGTCCGCCCGGCCTGCACTGCGGTGTTTCCCGCGCGGGCTATCCCAGTTCGCGGGCGTACGGCGCGGCCTTTCTAACAGGCGCCGGGGCCGCCACGGTCATGGGTTTCCTGAAGCTGATTGAGATCGAGAACTTTAAGTCGTACAAGGGTCGGCAGATTATCGGACCATTTCAGAGGTTCACCGCCATCATTGGACCCAATGGCTCTGGTGAGATAAACCCGGCTGCGGCCCTGCTTAACGTCCCAACCTGGACCCCCCCCCATCCGGCAGCACAGTAGTACAACCCAGCCTGTGCAGCCTGAAATGTCGCGAACCCTAACAGGTTCCTTGCCCTCCTGAGGGGTTCGACCTGGGCCCGCTTTTCCCGCTCGGGTGCGCTGACGCGAACCTCTTGCCCAGGTGTCAGTTGCCCGCTCTTTGTGCGACCCCCTTCCCGGCCCGAGTGGTACGGGCCGAAGCCTACGTTACCCCGCCCACTGCCCCCTGCAGCCAAAAGTGGCGCGTCCGGAGCCAGCTGCCAGTCTCTGGCCACGCAGTTCCTCCCTGGAGCAGCTGCATCCGGCCTCCACGCATTGTTTGAACCCCCCGGCAGATGTGGGACCGCTTGTGGCCCTCCCGTAGCCTCCGGGCCAAACGGTATACTTCTGCTTCATCCCAGCGCCCCCTCCCGCCTCGCGTTGGTACACTCCAATTCCTTTTTTTTTTTTTTTTTTCTTTTAAAAACTCTTCTCTGGAGGCGGCACTTTTGAATTTCGGACTACGTGCTCGCGTCTCCGGAGTGCTTGGGGTCTCGACTCCCCGGCCTCAACTGAGAGGTGGGGATGCCTCGAATTCGAGGCATGCCTTTCCTACCACTGAAACCGTCAAAAGTCAGAACTCATTCGCTCGTCAAATTTATTGAATGCTTACTGCTTTATAAGGAGTTATTCAGTCAAGGTGCTGTGGAAACAGCGGAGAAGAGAATAAGCCATGCTTTCGGAGAACTTACATTCCAGAGGGGAAAGACGATAATAAAGGAGGAAATAAGTTGTTTTTCGGCTGTGATAAGTGCTGTGCAGGATTGATGTGATACAGTGATGTGATAGAGTGACTTGGATGGCTTTTTAGGAAGAGTGGTCATTAGTTAACAATACTGTATTGTATATTTTGTATATTTTAAAGTAGATCTTTAAAAAGTCACAAGAAAAAAATTAACTGTGAGGTGGTGGATGCTAACTAAACTTATTGTGGCAACCATTTTGCAATATATACAAATACAGAATCATGTTGTACACCTGAAAGTAATACAGTGTTGTATGTCAGTTATATCTTGTTAAAACTGGGAGAAAAAATAAAAAGAAAGAAAAAGGAAGGCAAAGAGGAAAGAAAAGGGTAGTCAGATAAGGCCTCTCTTTCATATCTAAATTCCCCATCTCTAAATTATACACCATGGAGTCCTCCCATCTACGGACATTAGAGGTCTGTTTGGAATCCTGCTGTGTTCCTTCACCTCAGAGGTGTTCTAGCTAAATCACTTTCTAGCCTGAGGGGCTGCCCTTACTGAAGTAGCTATAACTGATGGCCTTCCCTGGAGTCTTGCCTAGATATGGCTCTCTATTAAGCAGGGTTTCTCAACAGCAGCACTATTGACATTTCCAGTGAGATAATGCTTCGCTGTGGGGTCCGTCCTTGTAGGATGTTTAGTGGCATCCTTGGCTTTTACCCACTAGGATGTTTAGTGGCATTGTAAGGTGTAGGATGTTTAGTGGCATCCTTGGCTTTTACCCACTAGGTGACAGTAGCAACCCCCCCACCCCCTCCAGGTGTGACAATCAAAAATGTCTACAGGGCTTCCCTGGTGGCGCAGTGGTTGAGAGTCCGCCTGCCGATGCAGGGGACACGGGTTCGTGCCCCGGTCCGGGAAGATCCCACATGCCGCAGAGCGGCTGGGCCCGTGAGCCATGGCTGCTGAGCCTGCGTGTCCAGAGCCTGGGCTCTGCAACGGGAGAGGCCACAACAGTGGGAGGCCCGCTTACCGCAAAAAAAAAAAAAATGTCTACAGACACTACCAGATGTCCCCAGTGGGGAGGGGCAAAAATCACTCCACCCTCCCCCACCTCATTTGAGAACTACTGGCCTAGATGGCTAATGCTTGGGGTTCCACTGCAGTTTCTTAGGATTTTGGTGTGGTGGCCCCTGTGGAAAGAGCTGAGATGCACCTCTTGGCATTCAGTCTCCTCAACACGGGTAAATTTGTATACCCAGGTATTCCGAAAAGGCCCTTGGTCTGACTGGCCCTCCCTTACCCCGTTCTTTTTTTTTTTTTTTTTTTTTTGACAGGCAAGAAGTAGATTTATAGGATGCTTGTGAAGGATACAAGTGGGAAGGCGAGGGAGCTCTGCTCCAAGGATTCAGTTGAGCTACATTTTTATAATCAAAGGAAAATGGGGGAGGGGGAAGAGACTGCCTTCTTCCTCATTCTTCGAGTAGATGTCAGGCTTACATCCGACCCCATTCTTCAGTGCCCAGCTCCACAAGGCATTCTTTGATTCCCCTCAGTGAATTTCTCTCTGCCACATAGTAGACACTTGCTACATGTTCACGTTTATTCTGTTCTGTATCTTCATCACTGGTCTATGGAGTGCCCCAAAGAAGACATTCCTTGAAACATTATATCATTGTTCAGGTCATAATGCTTGTTATAAAAATGTTTACAATATTGAATGATTGCAAGTAGGGAGGCCTTTGGTTGTGAGATGTTCTTGCCATCCTTGGAGAGCATGGGAGAAGCCCAAAAGTTGGAAATGGGTGCCTAAAAGGCTGACTCCTGGTCAGTATGATGTGCTAGTCCTGCTGTGATGAGGGAGACTAAGCTAAAAGTCCAGACCTGGTTAGGACAGGATTGCCATTTATTGAGCATTCACTGTGTGGCAAGTACTTTATTTATTAGGACACTTTACATTTAAATTCTCACAGTGACCCTAGGAGGGAGATACCATTATCTTTGTTTTATAGATGAGAAGACCCAGGCACAAAGAGTTGTGATCACTTGCACACTTGATTCTCAGAGCCAGGATCAGAACCTGTGCCTGTCATACCTGTGCTCCTGCCACTCCCACAGAGAACTGTGTGCCAACCATTGTTTTAGATGCTTTACCCATGAGTCATGGTTTTTCAGATTTTCCAGGTGTGGGAAAGGAAGGTCAGCTAAGAAGTGGTGAAACTAAGATTAGAACCTGGTCTGTTGGACTAGAACCCAAGCTCTTTTTTTTTTTTAATTTTATTTATTTATTTTTGGCTGTGTTGGGTCTTCGTTTCTGTGTGTGGGCTTTCTCTAGTTGCAGCGAGCGGGGGCCACTCTTCATCGCGGTGCGTGGGCCTCTCGTGTTGTGGAGCACAAGCTCCAGACGCTCAGGCTGAGTAGTTGTGGCTCACGGACCTAGTTGCTCCGCAGCATGTGGGATCTTCCCAGACCAGGGCTCGAACCTGTGTCCCCTGCATTGGCAGGCAGATTTTCAACCACTGCGCCACCAGGGAAGCCCCTAGAACCCAAGCTCTTAATCACTGTCTTGTTTTGCCTCTGTGGAAGGACCTGGGCTGCCATTTTTATAGCTGGGTAGAAGGGTTTTAGAAATCAGGTCCTCAGTTCAAGGTCAGATAGCATGTTGGGGGGAATCTTGAGATAGAATTTATAGAGATTAAACTATTCCCTACCCCCAACCCCAGTCTAATTTTTTTTTAATATATTTTTTTCTGAGTCTAAAATAGAGAAAGTAAAAACTGTGACTCCACTACTGAAAAGATAATCACTCTTAATGTTAAAAACCTTATTTATTTATTTGAATAGTGAATATATGCACATGGTATAAAATTCAGAAAATCCCAAAGGATAAACAGTAAAAAGGAAGATTCTCTCCCTTCTCTGACTTGTTACCTATTTTCTTTCCCAGAAATGATGACTGTTACACTGTTTATATTTTTATGCCTTTCCGTCTCCCCAAGTTTTGTTGTTGTTGTTGTTTTTAAGTTTTTTGGCTGCATTGGGTCTTAGTTGTGGCACGCAGGATCTTTCGTTGCAGTGCGCAGGCTCTTCGTTGCGGTGTGTGGGCTTCTCTCTAGTTGTGGCGCGTGGGCTCATTAGTTGCAGTGCGTGGGCTCTCTAGTTGTGGCGGGCTTAATTGCCCCGCGGCATGTGGGATCTTAGTTCCCCTACCAGGGATCGAACTGGCGTCCCCTGCATTGCAAGATGGATTCTTAACCACTGGACCACCAGGGAAGTCCCCCCAAGTTTTGATTATGAAACTTTTCAAACTTACACCTGTGTTTTACTTAATCATTTGAAAGTAAATTGCAGACATAATGATGTTTCACCCCTAAAGGATTCAGCATTCATCTACTAAGATTACCATTCTCCTGTTTACCAGTATACCATTATCACACCTGAGAGAATTAATTTCCTCATGTCATCAGTTATCCAGTTTATATTCAAGCTTCCCAAATTGCTCCCCAAAATGCCTTTTTGGGATTTTTTTGGAACCAGAATCCAGTCAAAGTTTGTGTGCTGCCTTTGCTTATGTCTCAGTAATCTCTGTATCCTGGAATGGTTCTCCCCAAAAGACATTGACTTTTTAAAAAGACCAGACCAGTTGTCTTGTAGAATATCCCACATTCTGTGTTTGTCTTAAGGTTTCTTCATGGTGTCATTTACCATGTTTCTCTAACTGCTGTATTTCCTATAAACTGGAAGGTAGGTCTAAAGGTTTGTTTAGATTCAGGTCAAATATTTTAGGTAAGATACTTCATAGGTGAATGTTGTATCACTATAGGAATATGCCTGTTTAAAAAAATTATGTTAAAATACACATAACATAAAATTTACCATTTTAACCATTTTTGAGTGTACAGTTCAGTAGTGTTAAATATATTCACATTTTTGTGCAACCAATCTTCTGAACTTTTTCATCTTGCAAAACTGAGACTATACTCATCAAATAACAGCTCTGCATTTTCCCCCTTCCCTCAGCCCCTGTGTGTTTTTTTGTTTTTTGTGTTTTTTTTTTTAAACTTGGTTGAGATCAAAGTATGTTGAGTTTTGTATCATGCTTGTTTCTCCTATTGTGGGTATTTTCCCATGTCATCAAAGGTTGTAGAGGGACTTCCCTGGCTAATACTCCACACTTCCAATGCAGGGGGCGTGGGTTCAATCCCTGGTTGGGGAACTAAGATCCCACATGCTGCACGCCATGGCCAAAAAAAAAAAAAAAAAAATGTAGAACGATTTATTCTGTGAATATACCATTTCCTTAGATGGGGTTCTAGTTTTTGGCTGCTGTAAGTGGTAACTGCAAAGGAGCTGTTTTTCTAAGCCTTTGATCCAGGGCTTTGGTCAGGCCCAGCCTTTACAGGGGCAAAGCAGTATTTTGTCCTCCTGTTAGTCTGTGCACTGAGTGGTTAGGGAACATTTATGTTCTTGTCAATGTCTCCTTTATTCCTTTTCCTCTCCCCTTCTTCGTGACTTCCCCTCCTCTACTTTGTCCTGTCCTCCCTTAGGTAAGTCAAATCTCATGGATGCCATCAGCTTTGTGTTGGGTGAGAAAACCAGCAACCTGCGGGTAAAGACCCTGAGGGACCTGATCCATGGAGCTCCTGTGGGCAAGCCAGCTGCCAACCGGGCCTTTGTCAGCATGGTCTACTCTGAGGAGGGTGCTGAGGACCGCACCTTTGCCCGTGTCATTGTTGGTGGGTGAGGCTGGCCAGAGGTTCTCCTTGGGTCCACGGGCATCGGGGGGTGGCTAGACTAGTTTGTTGGGGTAGGAGGGAGGCCTAACCCTCGGTTGACTCATGCATTGTCTTGTAGGGGGCTCCTCTGAGTACAAGATCAACAACAAAGTGGTCCAGCTACATGAGTACAGTGAGGAATTAGAGAAGTTGGGCATTCTTATCAAAGCTCGTAACTTCCTCGTCTTCCAGGTGGGCATTTTTAACAATTATTGGCTACCTGCTTTTTGTTCTATCCCCACTGGACCTGCTCCATCTCTGGCCTCATCATCTCTCCCCTGAACTAATGTAACAGCTTCCTCGCTGGGCTTCCCGACTCCAGTCTTGCCCCTTCCTGTTCATCCCCTAGGCCAGGATCATCTTATGGGAGCACAAATATGTTTCTTTCCCTCCTCTCCTTAAAACATTTCAGTGATTTCTCATTGCCTTCTGATGGCAGTTCTCAAATTGTAGTCTCCAGATCGGCATCAACTGGGGACATGTTAGAAATGCACATTCTCAGGCCCTACCCCAGACCTATAGGGGCAGAGACTATGGGGTGGGGCCCAGCCATTTGTGTTTTCCCAGGCTCTCCAGGTTATTATGATGTACGCTAAAGTTTGAGAACCGTTGCCTTAGCATGAAATCCAACTCCTGTCATTCACGAAGCACCACCCTTCGGTGCTTGCTCACCTCACTAGCCTCATATGCCATTACTCTTCCCTTCTAGCCCTGCCCTCCAGCCTAATTAAGCCTTTTACAGTTTCCCAAATTCACCTGCTTTCTTTGGCCTGCAGGCCTTGCAATATTAATTTTCCTCTATGTGGAATAACCTCGTCTCTCTTACTTTCTTGGTTAGTTTCTTTCTTGGTTAGTTTCTTCCCCATCTTCCAAACTCATCTTAGATGTCACCTTTGGGAAACCTTCCTACATAGGTACCCCTACCAGTCTCCTACCCTCAAGCTTCATTTAGTTCTTTTTCTGTGCTACTGGTGTCACTGCACGTAACACACGGTGTTGTCTGTGCTTCTATCTCTTCTGTTCCCCATGTACCTCAAAAGGCAGGGAATGTGTCCTCAAAGCTCAATGGTGAAATGTGGCACCCACTGTGTGGAAGGGATCAGTGAACTTTTTCTGAATGATTGAGTGGGAGTGGGTAGCGGGAACTGGACTGGCTAGGGTCTAAGTGGGGAGAGTGTTTCGACCTTTACTAGGGTGCTGTGGAATCTATTGCCATGAAGAACCCCAAAGAGAGGACAGCTCTTTTTGAAGAGATCAGTCGCTCTGGGGAGCTGGCCCAGGAATATGACAAGCGAAAAAAGGAAATGGTGAAAGCTGAAGAGGACACGCAGTTTAATTACCATCGCAAAAAAAACATCGCAGCTGAACGCAAGGAGGCCAAACAAGAAAAAGAAGAGGTAGGTGACCAGGTTGCCTCTGGGCTCTGAGAGGCCAGATTTAAGCCAGTGCCTTACTGATGCACCCCTGCCTCCACACCCCTATTTGCACAGGCTGACCGCTACCAGCGCCTGAAGGATGAGGTGGTGCGAGCTCAGGTACAGTTGCAACTTTTCAAACTTTATCATAATGAAGTGGAAATTGAGAAGCTCAACAAAGAACTGGCCTCTAAGAACAAGGAGATCGAGAAGGACAAGAAGCGCATGGACAAGGTAGAGGATGAGCTGAAGGAGAAGAAGAAGGAGCTGGGCAAAATGATGCGGGAACAGCAGCAGATTGAGAAGGAGATCAAGTAAGTGGCAGGCCTGGGTATGTGACTTGTGGAAAGCCAAGAGGCTGTGCTGTTTCCTAGGGCTCCTCTGAGCCCAGAGCCCAGTGCCTGTACTAGTTTCTCTATCTTCCCCTTGACTTGCTTTGGCTAGAATCAGACACATTAGTTGACTTGCATTTTAGACAAATAGAGTATTTAAGTACTCAGACTCCGGGTAGATAGGTACTCAGAAGAGGAGAACTTGAAAGGGGTGGTGGCTTTGCCAAGTGAGAGGGAGTGATGGGAAGCCACTCGTGGCTGTAGTCTCTTCCTAGAAGAGGAAAACTGGAGCTTGAAGTTTAAAGGACAGAAATTTGAAAAGGTTAAGTCAGATTACATGAACACAGGTTACTCTTGGGAGTGGTTACTGAGGGGCCTGACCTGGCTAGGGTTGAGGCAGGGGTGGTAGCTTTACCTTACAGAGTGGCTGGAATGCCAGGCCGAAGCCATCATTTCTAGGGAATAGCCCCTTTTTTGAGGATCTGTGGGGCATTAGGCCCTTGTTCTTTTAGGCACTTCCCTGAGGCTTGGAGTTTAGGCCCCCTTTGGATTAAAAAGCCTTGGAACCCTCCCTTCTCCCACAGTGCTAACTGGTTTCCCCCTTCCCCTCTTGCAAAAGGGAGAAGGACTCAGAGCTGAACCAGAAGCGGCCTCAGTACATCAAAGCCAAGGAGAATACCTCCCACAAAATCAAGAAGCTGGAAGCAGCCAAGAAGTCCCTACAGAATGCTCAGAAGCATTACAAGAAGCGTAAAGGTGACATGGATGAGCTAGAAAAGGAGATGCTGTCAGTGGAGAAAGCCCGGCAGGAGTTTGAGGAACGGATGGAAGAGGAGAGTCAGAGTCAGGGCAGAGATTTGACCC